>NC_091064.1:137849568-139055818 GCF_000393655.2 Nicotiana sylvestris | reverse complement strand
CACGCTCACTGGGGGTGTGCAGGATCCTGGAGGGGCCCCTTACGACCCAAGTGCAATATCAAGCCATCTTGTGGCATCATAAACATGCTCTCGGCCTCATATCAATATCAAGCCACCTCGTGACGTACAATCTCAGGCCCTCGGCCTCATTATCATAATTAGTGTATCACTGCTGTGGCGTGTAGCCTGACCCAAAAGTATCCTCACAGTACAGGCCCTCAGCCTTACTCAGTAAGAATCTCATAAGCCCTTCGGGCAATAGTAAAAATATGCAGCTTAGCTCAAAATATCTTTAAAACTTCATTTAAGGTTTCTAAAACAGATTAACATAATTGAGTTTTGAAAACATTGAAAGATCTGGCATGATTGAGCACAAGTATGAAATCAAACAGTGAGGAAAATATCATTAACGATCCCCTAAGGGTTCAAACAGTTGGCACGAAGCCCAAATATGGCATTTAGCAAAAAGTATAATAATATCAAACAATTGGCTACCAAATATACAGAAAAATAGTCATTCGGGATGGACTAAGTCACAATCCCCAACGGTGCATGATCCCACGCTCGTCATCTAGCGTGTGCATCACCTCAACACAACCGAACATTGTATAATCCGGGGTTTTATACCCTCATAACAACATTTAAAATCATTACTCACCTCGAACTAGCCCGAAAAGCTACTCTGCAACACGTTTGCCTCTCGAACCAACTTTCGAGTGCACCAAATCTATCAAGTTCAGATTTTTATTATCAAATTATGCTAAACGAATGAATTCCAATTGAAAAATATCGATTTTAAGCACAAAATCCGAAATCAGTCAAAACCAGACCCCCCGGCCCGCGTCCCAGAACTAGACAAACTTTATAACAAAATGTTCTTTATCATCTCACGAGTCCGTACATATAAAGAAATCAAAAATCAGAGTTCGTTTGACCCCTCAAATCATCCATAGAAGGTTCATAATCTCAAACTCTAACTCCACATTTTTCTACTGATTTTCATGAATTAAACACTGATAGTTTGTTCCTTAATCACAAATAATCGAGTTTTAGGATCCAAAATCCTTACCTCAATGAAGAACAATTATTTCCTCTCAAAAAGCTCCTAAATCACCCAAGCTAAATGAAAGAAATGTGCCAAAACTCATGTTTAAAATAATTTGTCCAGGCTTCATCGAGTTGTACCTTGCGCGGTGCAGGTTGTACATCCTATTACAATTTTTTCCCGTTGTACACATTCTGTTAAAACGCCCATAGCTCCTTGTGAAAATATCCAAATGACAAACGATTTGAAAATTTAGAAACTAGCCTCGAAGATCTTTCATTGGATAGGTTGCACACCATATAACTCTTTAAAATCATCACAATAGCGAAGAACATAGATCTAGTCATATCCTCACAGCTACTGCACTTCATCGCGATGTAGTTGGCGACCCTTTTGACTCGCTCTCTTATGATGCCCTTCTCTTGCAACAAACGCCCAATCTGTTCGGTTATGGCTTCCAAAGTTTGTTCGGCTACCTGGTTCTGCTCTTGGAGTTGTTGCAAGTCTCTTTCTAGCCGTGCCATTAAGGTGTAATAATGTTCTCTTTCAGCCTTAAAATTTTTGGCTTGTTTAGCCATTTCACTCTCGAGGTTGCCAATTGCCTTTTCCCAACCTGTGACCCCTTTTTTCATATCTTTCTTTCATCTGTTGAACGAAAACTGCACGCCTTTCGACGCTTTTAGCCAACTTTGCATGTGCTTTTGCTAGTTCAGACTCAGCTTTCTGCAGGTCATCTTCATAGTCACGTACCTTTTGAGTAAGTTTATAAATGAACCTTTCATCTTTCCTGCTTCGGCATGGGTTCTCGACTTCAATTTTTCAACTGTCGAACCTGAGCTCTGAGAGCTTCATTTCTCGCACCAATCTTCTTCTCTCACCTTCAGCCTCTTGTGCATGTAAATCATTGTTGAAGGTGACATTTCTCAACTCTTCTCGTAGATCATGGATGGTGGACTTATATTCCTTTTCCTTCTTCCCCCAGGCTAACCTCTCCTGAATTTTATCATCAAAGGCTTGAACATGAGGCCTTTTGGCGGGCCTCTCGGGCTCTGGCTCGTTATTTACATAAGAGATCTTCTCAAACCAAGCAACATAATTTGGATCTACTTCCCCCTTGGCGATGTCTGGTACCTGGGTGCCATATTTTAGATACCGGCAGCTATTCCAATCCTGCTGAACTACAGCCTCAGGCAATGTAGCTTCTGGATGTAACTCTATGACCTGGGTGCTTAGATCTTCATCTTAGGGCACAATCTGATACCTTCCCAATTTCCTCAAGACCCTCTGCGGTGCATATGGCTGAATACTCCTTACGCCCATTAACCTCAGGTAGACTTTGGTAGCAGTCATAGAGATGGCTTCTGTCCTTAGGAGCCATCCTATAGTCCACTCGACCTGACCTGCGTTAAGAACTTTCAAGTGAGAGACCCATGCTTCAAACATTTCTAGTGCATTGTAATCTTTTACCCTCTCCTCGTAACTAGTGATGAAGTTATTCGGGCTCGAATCATAACTCATGAATCTGGGATGATGGCAAAGGTGCTCGATCAACCACATTTGTAGAAGGATGCTGCAACCTTCAAAAAATTGAGCCCATGCTTTGCATAAAGTCAACGCCCGATAAATATCCGCCAGCACCAACGGGGCAAGTGTATGATCTTCCTTGGTAGTGAGGATTTGTGCAATTCTAGCCATACGAATATCCACCGTCCCTTTCTCATTTTGAAAAACCATGATCCCAAGAATGCCACAATAAATGCGAACCGACGATGAATTTGCCAAAGGCCCTTGTCTTGTTTCTTGCTCAGACCCTTTTCATGCGTTTCAAAACCAGCAGAGTGCCTAAACCTGAAGTATAAGAAATGGAAAGCACAACACCCATTGCTCACACGTTCTTTATTCGTCTATTTACTGATATTCAGGAGGTCAAAGAACTTTTGCACGATGGAGCCCTTGGAAATATAAGTTGTTGCTTCCTCAAATCCCGTCCGAATTCAATGTACCCTACTATCTCCTCCAAAGTAGGGGTGATCTCAAAATCCGAGAAACGAAAGACATTGTGGACAGGATCCCAGAAAGTTACCAAAGCCTTGATCAGATCTTCCCGTGGTTTGATCTAAAAAATATTTATAAGAGCACCCAATTGCTTTTTCACCCATTTTTGACCATCTTCATCTAGATCATTCTACCACATACACAAGTGCAACTGAGCATGTTCCCTGACCACTTATGGCGGATCCTGGATGGTATTCATTCTATTCTTATAGAAGGTTAAGGTTAGGGTTGACTCGAGTGGACCCTTTTGTAAATAGGTTTTTGAAGAAGAAAAGAAAAAAGAGAGAGAAAAGAAAAGAATAAAAGAAAAAAAACAAATCAAAGGACCATGATTTCTTCCCCTATATGCCAATTTTAGCCAAGTGACTGTTTTTGCAAATGCGGCCCCTTCCCGATTTCACATGAATTTTGAGGCCGGGGAGGATTATTTTATGACTGTTTTTCTTTCTTTTTTTTTTCAAAAATAAGGCCGAATCTTATGTAGGTTGCCTACGTATCCCACATCCGGTGAGAATCAGACCTGCATAGTTTGGTCAATTTTGACACATTTGTAAGAACACAGTGTTTGACTCTTTTGAAATAATTTTCTTTTGTGAAAAACTTTGGCAGAGCTTCGGGACGTTTTTCAAATACCGGGGTTTTCTTTAGAATCGAGCTTTATTTCCTTCCCTACATCACTTTTGGTTTTTCTTTCTGCTTTATTTTCCCTAACCGGTCAGCATGCAAGCCAAAACAAATAAATGTACACATAGCACATAGAATGCATCAGGATGATCTGTTGTTTCCGGCATACCTGTCCTAGACGGACCCAACCCCTGTGTTGAGTCCCCTAAGTCAAATGCACATGATGCAAACAAACGCTCCTATTAGGGATCCGTCATGAAGCTGTGTTTTTCTAGGTTTAACTCCTGGGGTTTTGGTCTAGACTTGGGTACCCGAGCGGACAACTGGGGCCGAAGAGGGGGCGACGTACCGGGAGCACTGAAGTCTACCCGGCCTTGTCGCTTGCCCAGCCTCGTTCTATTTGGTATAATTTCTACAAAAAAAGCGGGCCACGCGAACGTGTGCACCATTTTCAGAAGACTTAGAGAGGTGGCGTAAGAAAACATTTATATACAATTCAAACAATAATAAAGCAGTAAACAAATAACATTTAGCACAAAAGATTCACAGAATACAGTAATATTAATAATAAATGAAGCCGAGTAAAAATCATTAACAAGCTCGAATTCTTCAACCCTGAACCAGAGATTCTGGGTTCGATTCCCCAGCAGAGTCACCAGAGCTGTCACACCTCCTTTTTCCTACCCCAAAAAGGTATTAGGGAGTTTTTCCATTTCAAGTGACAATCGAAACGGGATTATTTATTTAAAAATCAAAGTCGCCACTTGAGATATTTAGGGTGTCCCAAGTCACCGGTTTAAAATCCCGAATCGAGGAAATTGACTCTATTCTACGGTCTGTGAACACAGAAATCCGGGTAAGAAATTCTGTTAACCCGGGAGAAGGTGTTAGGCACTCCCGAGTTCCGTGGTTCTAGCACGGTCGCTTTGATCATACTTGGCTTATTAAATTGTCTAATTACTCATTTTAGAACCTATGTGCGCTTACCTCTTTTTTAAGAAATTACCTTGAAACGAGTCACGCGTACGTGTACTCATTTCGTTTGAAGCGTCAAAAATCATGTCACGTGTACGTGTCCACAATTAATAATGCTTTGTTATTATTAAGAAAGTTCAGTTGAAGTTGCGCGAATGCATACTCCGGTTTTCGTTTTTAGAAACTGTAATCATATCACGCGAACGTGTCCGTAGTTAGGATAGTATATTAAACGTACATAAGCAAACTCCGTACATTTGTCAATTTTTATATCAAAATTAATACGAAGGCCATGCAATTGTCATTTGTTCGGCAAGACGCATCTTGATTTATTAAAAAAAATGATACTTAGTTAGACGAGCTTGAGAGGTTTGAACCTATTCTAGACTACATGAGGAGGTTTGGGCCAATGCACCCATTAATTGAGAGCCGATTCGAATAAAACGAACATAATAAAAAAAACGTGAGCTTCATGCATGTACAAGGCTTGCTCGTAAAAGGGCCTTAGACTTGGGCCTAGGCGAGCCCAAGTTTCTTTCGGACGATTCGGCATCGAGTCTAGATAGAGTCTCGTCACCCAATTCGAGTAAGGAAGTTAGACTCCAAATGACTATTGCAGAATCACGACGAACGAGCCTAGTTGTTCAAATTAGGTTGCTGTTACGATTCCTAAACAAATTATTCAAATTCATGCTAACATGATTTCCAAACTCAGTATTAGTATGTTAATATCTATTCTCACTTTATCTTATTTTCCTTACCATCATTCCCAGACAACTCCAAACAACAGCTGATTTTCAACATAAAACACCCAACTAATATTCATATCATACAGCTCATCCTATCAAATAGTAACATGAAATCCTGGGTATACATTAGGCCTCAACATTCAAATGAGCTGCAAGGGCATAAAGGATCTAACACTGCTTAATTACAAAATTTAACTAATGATCAATACTTATCAAGTTCACGTTTCTCAACAGTTCAAAACCAACTATAATAGCAGGAATTTCAAAGGCAAACAACATTTAACTACAAGGCCCTATTAATTTCAAACAGATGCAAACTGGCTATGGACTCTCATATCGAACATACAATGCATCATTTAACTCAAAGAAACTGAAAATAAACTAAAGGAACTCAAAGAAACTGAAAATAAACTAAAGGATCTGAACATGTAGAAGCTATATTTGGACCTCCAGATTTCATTTTACTTCAATATCAGGCCTCATGTGAGCTGAGTCTAGAAATATGTACCTGGAATATGAAATGAAAGAAACAGGAGGAGGTTAGTAGTCAAACAGCAAAGCAGCAGAGCCCAGCAAGTAGGAAGAAACCAGCCAAACCAGAAAACCAATTCGACTGAACTATGACCTCGACAACTTCAAACCAAACCTCTACAAGCCTAAGCTCAATTCATTTTAACCAGATTCTTAGCTTTCAAAAGTTTTCCAGAAATTTAAAACCAACAGAATGGCTCATAGAATTAAAACCAAACAAACAACATCAGTTTCACTCGACCTTCAACAATTGAAAACTAAGAAAATCAAAGAAGGATTTCAATAGCACAGTCCTTCTATGGATTTCTTCCCTATTTTTGTTGTTCAGATTTTCAGAGTTCAGGATTTTAGGGATTTCTTAACTCTTGGGTCTGCCTTGAAAGGCAAGTTTAGGATGCCTTTATAGGCAAGCTATTAGGGCAGACTTAGCATACACTTTGCCCCCTTTTGAATTTTATTTTTTTGCTTAAGTGTCCCTAGCTTAATTTCTAGAAATTCACTTTAATCCCTACCCCCAGCTTTCTGGAAGCTTCCCATTCAGTTACACTAAAGATTCTTTAGGCCAATTCCCTAGACTACCCCTCGAACCCTGATTATTTACCCTCCCAGCCTAGCAGAACCCGGGTCCAAATGACCCAAGTGAATGGGTCTGAACTAGACCCAATTCAAATCCTTCTTGGGCTATTCTGATTTCCGGAGCCCCACTAAAATCCATCAAGGATTCCCAACTCAAAGGATTGACCCAAAATTTCCCTACAAGAAACCCAGAACCCCTTCCTTAAAATGTAATCAAGCAAAGACAAAGATGAATGAGCTAATTAACAGGAAATCGACCTAATTAAGTGATTTAACGAACCAGAAACTTAACCTAAAAACGTCACAAAATGGAATTATCGAAGAAAAAGAGAGAAAAGGGAAAATAACGAACGACAGAACAAATTGGACTCAGAAGATGCATTGAATTTTTAACCAAATTATTATAAGCAAACTAGTTTTAAGAAAAGGACAGATGAAGATGACAGAAAGGAAACCGGAGAGGGAAAAAGGACTCACCAAATCAAACCTCAAAACCGGGCGGGGACAAAGAACATAGCCAAACTTATGTCGATCCTTTGTTCTTTGTCAAGAACAACTGAATTACATCAGTTTCACCGAGTCCAAACCTCAGAGTCTGAAAGAATAGCGTTCCCCGACCGTGCATGTGAAACATGACCTTGAACTTTTGGGGGTTGAACTCAGATTCCAAATTCGCGGAGCTTCCGGCAGATTTGAAGGAAAGTAGTTGTGGATTTGGTATGAGGGGGTTACAGGGTGTTATTTTGGAGTGATTTGGGAAAGATTAGGTTTTTGGTCCAGTTTTCAATTTAAGATTCGAGACGAACCACAGTGATTCGAGGAAAACTAACGACGGATTCGACATGAGGGGAAGAAGTGGGTGTTATGGTGTGAATCTAGTGTGGATTTGAGGTGGCGCCGCCACCAATGGTGGTGGGAATCCACCGGCAACTTCTAGGGTTTCGGTGGTTAGGGTCTCTGAAAGAGACGATTGGGGAGGGGGGGTAAGGGGTCTTCGGACATTGAAATATCAAACGACCCTAGCTTCTGAGCCGTTAGATTAATTAACCTCAATGGCTCAGATCCATCCCAAATGAAATGGGGTCATTTTGATTAAGGGGGAGACTGGACCGGGTCAGGGTCGCAATGGGCCATTCCAAATAGGTTTCGGGGGAGGGGGGAATGTTTGGGCCTGGGGTTTGCAGCCCAAGCCAACCTCTTTATTTGTTTTCTTCTCTTTTCTTTCTTTTCCCCCCTTTTTTTTCAATTTTCTTTAGTTTCCTTTTAAATCAAAATAAAAAATAATCCTAAATTAGTCACTGATAAAATTATCCTATTACATTAATTAACTCTAAGTAACATTTACCAAAAATAATTAACAACCAAATTTAAAGAAAAACTACCAAAATTCAAAATTAAAAATTAAAAGTGCAAAATCAACTATATTTTTTTGTAATTTTTCTATTTTTATAAAACAAACTAATTTGCTAATTAATACTAAAATGTAAAATTAAATCCTATATGAAAATGCAATATATTTTTGTATTTTTCGTTAATTAAATAAAATAAATAAATATGCACAGACAAATGCAACTTTTAACATAAAATGACACGAAAATCCACAAAATTGCAAATACCGAAAGAAATTATTTTGTTTTGAATTTCTGGGAGTAATTCATATAGGGAAAAAATCACGTGCTCACAACGTGTATGGATTCTTGATGTATAAAGTATATAAAAAAGGAGCAGCATTTTCAGATAATTCTTAATTATGTGGGTAATTGGTTAATCACCGGGTAATGGGACATTCCATTACCTAATTACCTAATAAGTGGATAAAGATTAATAATCTCCACCCCACCCCTCTAAAAATGTGGCAGTTGGCCACAATCTAAGGAAAATGACTCCTTAGTCATTTTGATAGGTGGCAATTAAGTAGAAAAGAAAGGGACACTACATGTCGTATGATTATTATGCAATTCTTAATATCAGAACATTAGGAACTCTTTACAATTCAAAAGACATTAGAATTTTGCAAAAATATTAGCCTTCTTAATATTCCCGAAAACGTTAGCCATTTTCAAGATTTCAACAAAGCTCATTTTTCATTTCTTGAAAATAAAGACACTAACAGAATGTTAGAAACAAGACGTTAGCAACGAGATTTCTTGCAATCAACTTCTCCTACAAGAATATTATATAGATTTTTCCTACTCCAGGTATGTTAAGGCTATCCCTTCTTTCTTTTTGGAATGGTCCAAATTATACTGAAGAAACGAGCAAATATACAGTTTTCATAAACGACTCTATTCATAGAAATACTAGGGGTCTCTATGTTCTTGATTACCCATGTGACATATTACTATACCTTCTGTTCATGGGTCTCAGAATAATACGCAGTTGATAAAGTTTATCTGAAAGGAATATTGAGATTATTACATATTCTCATGCATTTCATTCATGTATACATGTACATTAACCCATGACTAGATGGCATTATATACGCATATATATATATATATATATATATATATATATATATATATATATATGGTATATGGAAAAAAAGTTACGGCGTTATATACGTACCACCACCTGATCAGTTGATATATGTTGATGATGTTGCCTACAGTGGCCGAGACGATATGATGGGATGCCCTCAGAGGCTTAATGATATTATGTACACCTATACCTATGCATGACACGACATTTACATGCACGTGCATGACATTATAAATGTTTCAGGATTTATAAAATTATTCAGATTTATAGATAGATTTCTTTATTCCATGTTTCATCTATGTCTCTTATGTACTGATTTTCATGCCTTACATACTCAGTACATTATTCATACTGCTGCCCTATTTCCCGGGGCCTACGTTTCATGCCCGCAGGTGCAGGTAGGAAAGTCGACGGTCCCCCTTCTTAGGATCCTTGATCAACTAGAGTTGACGTGCTCCACTTGATCCGGAGCTGTGTTTGATTTTGGTATGATATGCTTATATATATATATATATAGGTATGACATGGCTCAGTACCGTCTTTGTACAGTTGTATTTCTATTTGAGGTCTGTAGACAGTTATGTACAGTTGGATAGTATGTGGCCTTGTCGGCTTTCAGCTTTGGGTATATAGTTGTCTATCGCGGCCTGGTCGGCTCGCCCACTATAATCTACACGTATATGTATATATGTCTTTTGGAAAGGTTTTTCTCGCGCATGTTACTCTCGTAATTCAGTAGATATTATTCACGTTTATATCTTGGTCGCATGCTTAAGGGCATTCGACAGGTAAGACTCGGGCACTCGTCACGGCCCATCGGTTTGGGTCGTGACACCCGCAGAGGCACCTCATCTATCGGAGTATAACTTTAGCATAGATGCATCGGGGATCGTATCACCTATTGGGAGAATCAAAGACACCAAATGGCTGAGGCCCATACAAACTGATCCTTCTCAAAGGAATCCGAACTTGATGTGCAAGTATCATGGCACACACGGTCATAGAACAGAAGATTACAGGCAGCTAAGGGAAGAAGTGGCTCGATTGTTCAATGAGGGTCACCTTCGTGAATTTCTAAGTGATCGAGCTAAGAATTACTTCAGGGAAAGATATGCAAGGAAAAATGTACAAAAAGAACCACAACATGTAATCCACATGATCGTTAGCGGTGTCGATGTCCTACAAAGACCTATATTCAAACGCACCAAGGTATCAATCACCAGAGAAAAATAGACTCGGAGCTATGTGCCCGAGGACGCCTTATCGTTCTATGATGAAGAAGAAGAAGGCATATCTCAGCCACACAACAATGCCCTGATAATTTCTATCCTTTTAAATAAAAATCAAGTTAAACGTGTTTTAGTGGATCCAGGTAGCTTGGCAAACATAATCAGATTGAGGGTCATATGTGTTAGTTATTGTAATTGGTCGTGTGAGGCCATTGTTGTTATTGATGATTGTGGTCCTATGTGGCATTGAATTATTAAACTTCTATAGGGAGAGTTAGTAGTAGTGTTGTTACAAAGGCGACTCTGCCAAAGTTATATAGATCCCGGGGAATTAAACATTCGAGGATGAATGTTTCGAAGGGGTGAAGGATGTTACATCTCGCATTTTTGTACGTTAAAAGTTTCATCTCCAGTTAATTGACGTAGACTCAGGGATGAGATTATCTTGAGGTTGACATATTTATGCTATTTATAACAAGCGATAAGTAAGTTTCATGAAGGATAAAGGGTACACAAATTAAAGAAAACGAGTTCCGTTAAAAGTTGTCGATTTGGGATAAAATACGGGTTAAGCGATAATACCCGATATTTATGGACTAGCACCATACAAGGTACCACATGACCGTGATAGTATGATTTCTCTCTTTTTTCAAGAAACTGATGGGAGAGTCATCACACATTCCCCCCTGCCCAAATTCTGAGGTAATTAAGAAATGGTCATGCCTATCAAGACAACAACAATTGGAGATGATAAAGGAAGTCACAACAGAGGAAATATTTGATGTTGTTAAAAGCATGCCAACTAACAAAGCACCAGGTGTTGATGTATTTCAATTGAATTTTTCACATAACACTGGGAAGAGGTAAAAGGAGGTGTGATTGCTGATGTACTAGCTTTCTTCCCAACATGAAATATGGACAAGGCCATCAATTGTACTGCTATCACTCTGATCCTAAAAGTCCCCAACTCTACCCAGGTTAAGGACTATAGGCCTATAACATGCTGCACAACCATGTACAAGATCATTACTAAGGTGCTCACTAGGAGACTTAAGAAAGTGATCGGTCATCTGGTTGGAGGATCTCAATTAGCTTTCATTGAAGGTATGAGTATCACTGATAATATATTGATCACTCATGAACTATTCAAAGGCTATAACATGAAGGGGATTTCAGCAAGGTGTGTACTTAAGGTTGACCTTAGAAACGCCTATGACACATTGGATTGGTATTTTCTGAAAAGACTTCTGATTGAACTGGGATTCCCACATAAGTTTATTGAGTGGATAATGGAATTTATAACAACTGTCACTTATTCCTTAACACTGAATGGGGGCCTCAATAGACCCTTCAAAGGCCAAAGAGGAATAAGGCAATGTGACCCTATGCCACCTTACCTATTTGTGCTTGCCATGGAATATCTACAGAGGGAATTTGATTAGTTGGATTTGAATAAAGAGTTTCACTTCCACCCTACAAAAAGTTGGGAGTGATCCATGTATGTTTTGCTGATGATCTGTCAGTGTTTTGTAGGGCAGACCTCCCTTCTATTATGTTGCTTCAACAGGCTTTTATGAAATTCTCAAAGGCCTCAGGATTACAGTAAATTGCAGACAAGAGCTCCATTTACCTTGCTAGCATTTCTACAGATCTGAAGGAGGACATCTTGCAGGAGTTGAGATATAATGAGGGCACATTGCCATTCAAATATATGGGTGTGCCACTAGCATCAAGGAAGATAATTTTCATCTGTTTGCCTTTGATAATTCGTTTGACAACAATACTAATGATCTTTCACTAATTTTATTTGCAGACAATGGTACGATCTTGAGGTACCGGTGATGCACAAAAAGGGAGGGTTGAATCCTACCGAGACAGGAGAAGAGTAAGTCAAGGAAGGACCAAATTGCCACTAGCGGTCCAGAAATCAATTGGGAAGCTGAAGAAAACAATCAAAGATGCGGACAGAGCCGTATCCCATTCGGAGGGTAGTGAGTATGTCCCCTCCCGGGAAGCTTCGAAAGGGAGTCCAGTGCCAACACATATTCCCGCAGACTTCCGGGGGTGATTCTAATTGAGAGACGAGCCTACACCCCAAGTTTCCCCTACTTCTCTTGCTTCTTCTGAGTCGTCTAATGGCTCAGAGGAAAGTAGTGAGTCTTCAGCATCAGCCTCTCCACCTATACAGGAGCCAATTGATGTAGATGCTGAGATACCGGATAAGGGGAGGGGTAGTGACACCCAGACAGGAGGGCTGGAGAGAACGAGGAACTCGTTGATGTGGCAGGAAAGATTTGTCAGTGAGAAAGCCTACCACAAATTCCCGGAGTGGTGGCCTTAGAGATCACTCACACATGAGAGGCATTTCATCGAAAAGGATCTTCTACCCCCACAACCCAAATGTGAAGAGGCAATTTGATGAAAGAATGGGGTGAAAATTCTTCACAAGCAAGCTATCGGAGGCCAATGAGCATTTAGTAAAAGAGTTCTATGCCAACGTAGCCCATATCAAAAGGCGCACCTTTGTGACCAAGGTGCGGAACCGGAAGATCAGATTTGATGGCAAGACGCTGAATGACTGTGCCAGATTCAATAATGAGGATGAGTCCTTGTATTTAGAGAAGGTGGCCATGGATGAGTTGGCCCGCCCGTGGCTAGCATCAGTGATTGCCCTCCCGAGGACTACTCTAGCTTGGCTGACACCTGGGGTCCCAATCTACAAGAGCACATTGAGCTTTGAAGTAAAGGTTTGGGAGACGTTCGTGTGCAACCGATTAGACCCCACTACTCATGACAGTGATATGCCGGTTTTTCAGGCTATTATAGTAGGGCCATTATGGTGGGCTACCCGATCAATGTCGAGAATATCATGTCCAGAGTGGTCAACAAGAATGAGAGTTCATAACCTTTTCCGAACTTCCTCACCATGTACCTGGAGGATCAGGAAGTCGAGGGAAGGGATTTTGACACCAAGGTGAAGCCTAAGAGACCATTCTCCTGGTACAACCTTCAGGTTTCCGACAACCCCAAGTCCAAGAGAAAAGCCTCCACTTCCACTGGCCAGTCTAAAGAGCCAGAAGTGTTGGCCATTGGTTCCGAGCCTCCTACTGCCATACCACAGCCTCCTTCCGGACCATCTACTTCCATGCCTACTTCGATGCCTTCTTCATCAGCTTACCCTCTCACTGCACCGAGGGTTAACCATACTCTATCCAGCATCAACAAATGGATGTAGGTAGCTACATCTAAGATGTCTGTCATATCCAGCACAATGGCAGCTCAGTCGGTTCCAGCTCAGCCTCAGGTGCCAGCTTTCGTAGAGGAATCATTCAAGGAGCTTCTGGACAACCAGAAGAAGCTCTTGGATAACCAGAAGCTGATTATGGCCACTTTGGAGGCACATGGAAAGGCAATCACGGACCTGAGCAAGCAAACAAAGAAAATGAAAACAACTCGGGCTTCCAAGGAGTCGATAAAGCTGCCAAGGAAGGAGGTTGTCACGACCCGGACTTCCCTCCATTGGGATCATAATGGCGCTTACTCGTGAAAGCTAGTCAAGCCAACAATTTCGGTTTAACACATTAACAATTAACCCGAACGGGATTAAATAAAAACTAAAGCTAAGCAGATATAAAGTGCGGAAGTGTTTAACAATTCAAAATACTCCAATACATGTCTACCCCAACGATCTGGTGTCACAATCCATGAACGACTAAGATTTACTACGAATATAAGTCTGAAAGCAGTACAGTTGTTCTCGAAATATAAGAGACAAAAGAAACTAAAGCGAGGAAAGGGGACTTCAGGCTTTGCGAACGCCAGCAGATCTACCTTGGTCTCCCTGGACTGAAAGTAGCAACCTCGAATCTACTCACAAGGTCCAACATCGAAATCTGCACAAAAAGTGCAGAGTGCAGTATCAGTACAATCAACCCCATGTACTGATAAGTGTCGAGCCTAACCTCGGCGAAGTAGTGACAAGGCTAGGACACGACAACCATAAAAACCTATGCAATTAAATCATATATGAGCAGAACAATAACAACAGAAAATAACAGATAAAGATGGGAAGGGGAAATATATTGCGGGGATATCAAATTCTAATAGTAATTCAACAGAGAGGCATAATAAACATCATGTTTGAATCAGCAAGAACAATGAAATAGTAACACGTGCACGACATCACCCTTCGTGGTTTTACTCTCGTCCTTACCATAAGAATCAACAAAAGCGGCACGACATCACCCTTCGTGCATTAACACTCATAATCATGGCACGACATCACCCTTCGTGCATTAACTCTCAAATTACTGCACGATTGTCATGCCCCAAACCTGGGGAGGTGTGGCTTGCACTCGGTGTCACATTGGCCCGAGCGAACCACTCTGTAACTCATGATCATTCGACCAAAACTAGAACATACATAGGTCGAGTTAGTTGAACTCATTCCTTTCGTAACTATCATGGGCCCACATGGACACAACTCATAATCTACAACTGCAAGTGGAAAATAATGTATCACGAAACCATTTTTCTTAAAACATGAATACATATGGGCTGTCAAAGCCTCTGACATACTGTATAAAATGAACCTTTGTCTACAAATCCTCTAAGATTATTTGACATCAAATGGGACAGGGTACCGGCCTACCCATAAGTCTATAGCAAAACTCTAACACGACAACACATAGACTCGGCTGCACTCCGAATGAGGTGGAGTATTACCGATCATTCGATGAATGCCAATCTCGTCTACTATGAGGGCTCATCAAACTGATTATCTATACTGCAGGCATGAATGCAGCGTCCCCAACAAAAGGACGTCAGTACGAATAATGTATTGAGTATGTAAGGCAGAACTAAAACATAATAATAAGCAACATTAATTAAAGACATATAAGTATTAACCTGAATCTCTGAAGTGCCACCGTATATGCATACGTATTATACTCATATATATGCAATGCTTTTCTTTAAGAATATTATTCATATCGTATGATGCATGACTGCCCAACTGATCGTAGCTCGGTGGTAAATGCATGACTGCCCGACCGGCCGTAGCTCGGTGGTAAATGCATATGCATGAAGATGCATGTATTACTATATCATGAATATTAACATCTTTGTCATATACCTCAATAGACAACTAGAATTAATCGGTCCTAGGGCCACGAGATCGGCAACCCAACTTTGTATCATAGTTCGATATAATATGAGGCTAAACTTTGACTTATCGCGCTCTAGTCTCGATCAATCATACAAAAAGGGCAAACCCGATTTTGACCGTATACACAACCATTACCATTTACCCGTATCCTCTTAAGCTTGGGATGATGTAGAGATGGACATCTTAGAAATATTAGTTATATTTGAGAACTATATTTTTATTGTTCCGAATAAACTCACCAGTTATATACATTTAATCTCTCTAAACATCTATTCATAGGTCTCTAGGTTGCACATAATTTTTTCCAAAGAGGTGTATAAGCTACATGGTACCTTCACCTCAAATATATATATATATCAAACTTTCAAATGAATGGAAACTATCCGTATCTAACTATCTAGGTACAACTTGCCCCATTTTTAATTTGATTAATTACATCTCTGAAAGGTCAACAAATATTTTAAATTTTACTTAAAATATTCAACCGACTCAAAAATTTGGTTGATTGGCGCCTATCCTTAACAGAGTAATAATATAATAATCTCCGCTGGATGTTCCTTAATTGTACGTCATTTTAAGTCTCATTTATGTACCCTCTTCCATAATTATATCTAAAGCTTATGGGAAAACAAACATCATAAATTATGATACATAAGCAATTGAAAGTCTTCTAGAATATCACTTTACGGGAATGAATAACATAAACATTCTTAACTGCTAAGAATAGAACCACTTATGGAATATCATTACACTTACGTATCGTTACTTGGATTATGCCAAAATAAAGAAGGGATAACCTTAACATACCTTTAATGTCAACTTCCTACTTGTATATGTGAACAATCTCCTCAATCATGTATGACAAAACTAGTCTTCTTTCACCTTACTTCATTATGAAGAAATCTCCATTTTTTTATCATCTTGAGAAACCGATATGGAAATACACATCTATGTTCTTCACAGTTTGCTTTAATGGAAGGAGATACATCTATCTTTGTAGCTCAAATTTCTCAAGGGTCGTTTCTAATCTTGTTGAGACGAAGCAAACAAATGTCTTTTCTTGTTAAAAACGTTGCTTGTGTCACGGGGAGTTAACAATGAGCGGAAGATGCAAGCCTGCCTTTACAAAATAAGTGTTGTATGTATTTGGGTGACAAAGTTATCTATTAGTCCTCATTTCACTCTCAGTAGCACATGTGAAATCGTAGGCATTAGGAAGGAATATCTCAGCCAATTACTTACCCCTTGTTATCTCAATTGTAGTATGTCATAAGTGTATCAAAAAGTGAGTGAGTGGATAGTGGGGTCCACCTCATTTGCCACCATTTTGAAATATTGAGACATGTGGTATAGATGTCACTATCTAATACATATAGTCACACATTATTTTGGAATGGGGGCTGCCATGTTAGGCCTTGTACACTTTATCCAAACTTCTAATTAATCTCCCACAAAAATCATTAACTCACATAATTAAAATTATCTAAATTCACTTAAAATACTACTCATTTTTAACACACTTTATACATCTTACTATAATATACTTTATATAACTTACTATCACGGTCATGTGGTACCATATAAAATACATACACACTTTATTATTTCATTAAAACATCCATGTATATATATATATATATATATATATATATATATATATATATATATATATATATATATATATTTCAACTTATAATTTTCGTACTCTTAATTCCTTAAATAATAAAAAGATAACCTTCTTTCTTGAAAAATAATTTCTATCTTTACAATAAAGAAAATCTCATAAACTTTATTATATTATGTGTATAATTTAAAGCATATTTGGAAGTAGTAAATTAATAACTATATAAAATTATATTTTTCAAACTATTTTACAAAAATATTTCACTCAAAATACCATACTCTGGCTGCTTCAGGGGAAATTTTGTATTTTAATATATTCACAAACTTAAAAAAACATCAACGTTAGAAAAAATGCATATAATAAATCTCAGTGTTAAGAAATTTGGCACTCAAACTCACGGGATGTAACAACGGCATCACCCTTCGTGCATTAACACTCACAATATCGGCACAACATCACCCTTTGTGCATTAACATTCACTCACAATATCATGCACGACATCATCCTTCGTGCTTTACACTCTTCCTCACTCAAACAATAGAAATAATAATATCCCGGTAAGGGAATCAACAATAAAAAATAATAACATCCCGGCAAAGGAATCAACTATAACCAAATCTCGTTTCAACAGTTAACTTCACAAAATAAGTCTCAACTTGAGTCAATACTCAACAATGGTCAATTACCAAGAAAATATCATAGGTCTTGTTCAACATGGATCATCATCAACTTAAGCATGAATAGTACATAATAAGAATCACAACGGTCACAGTTTAAGACTCACGGGCATGCTCGACATCACTGTATAGATACTTGTCACCACACCTATACGTCGCACTCAACACTAACACATAGCAAATAAGACAACAACACCTATTCCCTCAAGCTAAGATTAGGCCAAACACTTACCTCGATTCCAGGGCCCAAATCAAGCCTCAATTACTGTTTTACCTTTCGGTTCCATTTCCAATCCACTTATATCTAGTTATAATTTACTTAATAACATCAACATATGCTAAATAAACCAATTCTAATGCATGAATATAGATTTCTTAACACCCTAGGACCGCATAGTCAAAACTCGAAGTTCGAACTAAAACCCGATTATCCATTCACCCATGAACTCAAATATGCAATTGGTTTTGAAATCCGACCTCAAATTGAGGTCCATATTCCCAAAATTCGAAAATCCTAATTTCTACCCAAGAACACCCAATTTCCCATGAAAAACCCTAGATTTTGAAGTGAAATCATGTAAAAAGATGAAATAGATTGAAGAAGAGTTAAGATTCATTTTCCTATGATTTGGGAAAGAACTTGCTCTAGGAAAATCGCCCTTTGGAGTTTAGATTTTGAAATTTTGAAGAATGAAGTGAAAATCCCGTCTAAAATCTCACTTAAGAGGCTGCAGTTATCGCAATTGCGAACCCTTTGAATTTACTGCGCATTTGCGACATATATGTCGCATTTGTGACATCTAGGGCCTTCGCAATTCCGGCTAAAGTTTCGCATTTGCGGGGTTGGACTTCCCAAGCCTTCTTTGCATTTGCGACAATATTGTCGCATTTCCCAGGCTAGCAGACTTCACATTTGTGAAGCTTGATCTCGCATTTGCGAGATCAGAGGCTTGTGCAAAACACCACATACATAGCTGAGTTTTCTTAAGTTCTAATCACTCCGTGGCCTACCCAAAACTCACCCGAGGCCTCGGGGCTCCAAACTAAACATGCACGCAAGTCTAAAAATACCATACAGACTTGCTCGTGCGATTAAATCATCAAAATAACATTAACAACTACGAATTTAACCTCAAACTCACGATTTTCCTCCAGAACACTTCAAATTTACTATTTTCACAACCGGACGACCGAATCACGTCAAATCAACTCCGATTCTTACCAAATTTTACAGATACGACTTACAAATTATATTAAACTTGTATCGCGCTCCGGAACCAAAATACGAATCCAATACCATCAAGATCACACACAATTTTATTTCCAAAAGACTTATATTTTTCAGCGAATAATTTTCTTTAAAAATTCTTTTCTCGAGCTAGGGGCCTCGGAATTCAATTCCGGGCATACGCCCAAGTCCCATATTTTACTACGGACCCTATGAGACCGTCAAATCAAGGGTCCGGGTCCGTTTACCAGAAATGTTGACCGAAGTCAACTTTAATCAATTTTAAAGGCCAAATTTAATATTTTTTTTAAAATTTCACATAAAATCTTTCCGGAAATGCGCCCGGACTGTGCACGCAAATCGAAGAGAGAAAATGAGGTTTTCAAGGCCTCGGACCCGGATTCGGATTTTAAAACAAAATATGACCCTTTGGGTCATCACATTCTCCACCTCTAAAATAACCATTAGTCCTTGAACGAACATAAAAAAGTACCTGAGTCGATGAAAAGATGGGGATAACGGCTTCACATATTGGACTCAGACTCCCAGGTAGGTGCCTCCACAGGCTGACCTCTCCACTGCACACGAACTGAAGGGAAATTCTTCGATCTCAACTGACAAACCTGCCGATCTTGAATAGCTACCGGCTCCTCCTCATAGGTCAAGTCCTTGACCAACTGGACAATGCTGAAGTCTAACACGTGGGATGGATAGTCGTTATACTTCCGAAGCATGGACAAATGAAACACCGGATGCATAGCTGATAAACTCGGCGGTAACGCAAGTCTATAAGCCACCTCTCCTACTCGATCAAGGATCTAAAAAGGCCCGATGAACCTAGGGCTTAGCTTTCCCCTCTTCCCAAATCTCATCACGCCCTTCATAGGCGACACCCAAAGCAATACTCGCTCTCCAACCATGAATGCACATCACGAACCTTACGGTCGACATAACTCTTTTGCCTGGACTGAGCTGTACGAAGCCTATCCTGAATGATCTTAACCTTGTCTAAGGCATCCTGTACTAAATCTATACCCAACAACCGAGCCTCCCCCGGCTCAAACCACCCAACTGGCGATCAACATCGTCTACCATCTAATGCCTCATAGGGAGCCATCTGGATGCTCGACTGATAACTGTTGTTGTAGGCAAACTCTGATAATGGCAAGAACTGATCCCAAAAACCTCCAAAGTCAATAACACAAGCAAAAAACATATCCTCCAAAATCTGAATAGTATGCTCGGACTGTCCGTCCGTCTGAAGATAAAATTCTATGCTCAACTCGACCCGTCCCAACTCACATTAAACTGCCCTCTAGAAATACGAGGTAAATTGCTTACCTCGGTCAGAAATAATAGACACGGGCACACCATGAAGACGAACAATATTCCGGATATAGATCTCAGCTAACTTTCTGAAGAATAGGAGACTGCCACAGGAATAAAATGCGTTGACTTAGTCAGCCTATCAACAATAACCCATACCGCATCGAACTTCCTCTGAGTCTGTGGGAGTTCAACAACGAAGTCCCTAGTGATACGCTCCCACTTCCACTCAGGAATCTCAATCTTCTGAAGCAAACCACCAGGTCTCTAATGCTCGTACTTTACCTGCTGATAATTTAAATACCGAGCTACATATGCAACAATATCCTTCTTCTTCCTCCTCCACCAATAATGCTGCTACAAATACTGATACATCTTAGCGGTGCCCGGATGAATAGAATACCGGGAACTATGGGCCTCCTCTAGAATCTATTCACGAAGTCCATCCACATTAGGCACACAAACTCGACCCTGCATCCTCAAAACTTCATCATCTCCAACTGTAACCTGCTTGGAACCACAGTGTCGCACTGTGTCCATAAGGACTAGCAACTAAGGATCATCATACTGTCGATCCCTAATACGCTCAATTAATGAAGACCGAGCAACTGTACAAGCTAAAACATGGCTGGGCTCAGAAACATCCAACCTCACGAACTGATTGGCTAAATCTTGAACATCCAAAGAAAGCGGTTTCTCACCGACTGGAATATACACAAGGCTGCCCATACTGGCTGACTTCCTACTCAAAGCATCGGCCACTATATTGACCTTCCCCGGATGATACAAGATGGTGATATCATAGTCTTTCAATAGCTCCAACCACCTCCTCTACCTCAAATTTAGTTCCTTCTACTTGAACAAGTACTGTAGACTCTTGTGATTTGTGAGCACCTCACATGACACGCCACATAAATAATGCCTCCAAATATTCAGCGCGTGAACAATGGATGCTAGCTCCAAATTATGAACTAGATAATTCTTCTTGTGGATCTTCAACTGTCGTGAAGCATATGCAATAACCTTGCCATTCTGCATTAATACTGCACCAAATCCAATACGAAACGCGTCACAATACACTGTATATGGCCCTGAACCTATGGGCAAAACCAACACCGACGCTGAAGTCAAAGTTGTCTTGAGCTTCTGAAAGCTCGCCTCACACTCATCCGACAACCTGAACGGGGCACCCTTCTGGGTCAATCTAGTCATCAGGGATGCTATGGATGAAAACCCCTCCACAAACCGACGGTAATAACCCGCCAAACCCAAGAAACTCCGGATCTCTGTAGCTGATATGGGTCTAGGCCAGTCCTTGACTGCCTCAATCTTCTTAGGATCCACCTGAATACCCTCTACCGATAAAACATGACCCAATAATGCGACTAAACTCAACCAAAATTCACACTTCGAAAATTTAGCATATAACTGGCTATCTCTCAAAGTCTGAAGAACAACTCGAAGGTGTTGCTCATGCTCCTCCTGGCTGCGGGAGTAGATCAAGATATCGTCAATGAAAACAATCACAAAGGAATCCAGATAAGGCTTGAACACCTGGTTCATCAAATCTATGAAGTTGTTGGGGCATTTGTCAGCCCAAATGACATCACTTGAAACTCATAATGCCTGTATCGAGTGCGAAAAGCTGTCTTAGGGACATCTGATGCCCTAATCCTCAACTAATGTAGCCATATCTCAAATAAAACTTTGAAAACACTTTGGCACCCTAAAGCTGATCAGACAAATTATCAATCCTCGGTAATGGATACTTGTTCTTGATGGTGACTTTGTTCAACTACCGATAATTTATGCACATCATCATCAATCCATCCTTCTTTTTAACAAACAACACCGGTGCACCCCAGTAAGAGACACTAGGTCTAATAAAACCCTTATCAAGCAAGATTTGCAACTGTTCTTTCAATTTTTTCAACTCTGGCGGGGTCATGCGGTATGGCGGAATGGAAATGAGCTGAGTACCCCGAGCCACATCAATACAAAAGTCAATATCCCTGTCAGGTGACATCCCCGGCAGGTCTACAGGAATACCTCTGGAAACTCACAAACAACTGGCACAGAATCCATAGAAGGAACCTTAGCGCTAAATTCATGAACATATGTCAAATAAGCCAAACACCCCTTCTCGACCATACACCAAGTCTTCACAAGAGATAACCCTGCTGGTAGAATAACTAGAAGTCCCTCTCCACTCTAAACGAGGCAACCCCAGCAATGCTAAAGTGATGGTCTTGGCGTGAAAATCCAATATGGCATGATAAGGTGACATCTAATCCATCCCCAAGATGGCATCAAAATAAACCATATCCAGAAGTATGAGGTCTACACGGGTCTCAAGACCCCCAATAATAACCACGCATGAGCAATAAACACGATCTAGAATAATAGAATCACCCACTAGTGTGGACACATATACAAGAACACTCAAAGAATCATGAGGAACAACCAAATACATAGCAAAATAAGATGACACATAGGAGTATATAGACTCTGGATCAAATAGAACTGAAGCATCTCTACTACAAACTCAAACCGTACCTGTGATAAAAGCATCAGATACCTCAGCCTCAGGCCTTTGGGAAAGCATAACATCGGGGCTGGGCTCTACCACTCTGAACTACATCCCTAGGATGGCCTCCTGCTAGCTAGCCTCCACTTCTAGTGGCCTGACCTCCACCTCTAGCCGCCTGACCCCTGCCCCTAGCTGGCTGAGTGGGCGGTAGAACACCCGGTGCTTGAACCATGGCATAAGAACCCTGATGCTAAGAATTACTCGATGCTCAAGGGCAAAATCTAGCAATGTTCCTCGAAGCGCCACAAGTATAACAAGTCCTTAGCTGCTGGGAATGCTGGCCATAAAACTGACTATAACGGCCTGAGTGACCACCCTGAAAACTCTGGAGTGGAGGTGCACTGATAGAAGTTGGTGATGCACTGTAAGGTAGCTAATCTGAATACTACATATGAGAACCACGACCACCTGGAGCACCGTGAGAAGCCTAAAGTGCTGAATGAAACGGCCTGGGAGGATGACCCCCACCAAAAGAATCCCTGTCTCCAGAAGAGGCACCACTGAACCTACCAGAATGACGAGGCCTCTTGTCAGACCCCTGACGGCTCCCCTGAGCTAGAACCATCTCAACCCGCCTGGCCACATTGGTCGCATCCTGAAAAGAAATCTCACTCTCTGTCTCTTTAGCCATCTGCAATCGAATATGCTGAGTGAGTCCCTCAATGAACCTCTCTCTCTCTCTCTCTCTCTCTCTCTCTCTCGGTGGGGAGTATAAGAAGAGCATGCCGAGGCAAATTAACAAACCTAGTCTCATACTAGGTGACAGTCATAGAACCCTGTTGGAGGCGCTCAAACTACCTCCGATAATCCTCTCTCCGGGTGATAGGGAGAAACTTCTCTAAAAATAGCTGAGAGAAATGATCCTATGTCAGAGTTGGTGACCCAGCTGGTCTAGCCAAACAATAATCTCTCCACCACTTCTTGGCGGAATCTGACAGACGAAAAGCAGCAAAGTCGACCTCATTGGTCTCCACTACCCCCATGTTCCGCAGAACCTCGTGACAACTGTCCAAATAATCCTAGGGATCCTCTAAAGATGTACCGTCATAGGTAGTAGTAAAAAGCTTGGTGAACCTATCCAGCCTCCACAAGATATCAGCAGACATAGCTATCACCGGTCTGTGGCACAACACCCAGTAGAACTACCCCAACTAGCTGAGCTACTAGAACCTGAAACTGGGGAGCCATCTGCTCTAGAGTGCGAGTAGCAGGAGTCTAGGCTCCTCCTCCAGCCTGAGAGATAGCTGGTGCTACAGAGAATATGTCTGCCTGAGTGACGCTCTCCATAAGGCCCACTAGATGGACCAGAGCATCCTGGAGTACCGGGGTGGAAATAAACCCATCTAGGACCTGAGCTGGCCCTACCATAACTGTCTGGGCCGGAACCTCAACCTCAAACTCTACCTGAGGCTCCGCCGTCGGGCTGCTGCTCGAGCTCTGAGCTGAGCCCTACCTCTGCCTTGGCCTCTAGCACGGCCTCGGCCTCTGCTCCTCGTAGAAGTTGCCACTGGGGGCTCGGGCTGCTAGTCAGCTGATAAAGTGGTATATGTTCTCACCAGCTGCGAAATAACAGAGTGGGAGTTAAATTAGCATTGAGAAATCAATTCACACGACAAAAAGGAATAGATGTGAAATTTTCCTAAACTCTGTTGCCTCTAGGGGATAAGCATAGACATCTCTGTACCGATCCCTCAAACTCCAATACATGTCTACCCTAACGATCTTGTGTCATAATCTACGAATGACTAAGATTTACTACGAATATAAGTCTAAAAGAAGTACAATTGTTCTCGAAATAGAAGAGATAGAAGAAACTAAAGCGGAGAAAGGGGACTTCAGACTTTGCGAACGCCAGCAGATCCACCTTAGTCTCCCTGGACGTAAAGCAGCAACCTCAAATCTACTCACAAGGCCCGGCACCAAAATCTGCACAAAAAGTGCAGAGTGCAATATCAGTATAACTGACCCCATGTACTAGTAAGTGTCGAGCCTAACCTCGGCGAAGTAGTGATGAGGCTAGGTCACGACAACCAAAAAAACCTGTGCAGTTAAATCATATATGAGCAGAACAATAAAAACAGAAAATAACAGATAAAGATGGGAAGAGGAAACATGTTGTGGGGATATCAAATTCTAACAGTAATTCAACAGAGAGGCATAATAAACATCATGTTTGAATCAGCAAGAACAATGAAATAGTAACACGTGCACGATATCAAGCTTTATGCTTTTACTCTCGTCCTCACCATAAGAATCAACAGAAGCAGCACGACATCACCCTTCGTGCATTAACACTCATAATCATGGTACGACATCACCCTTCGTGCATTTACTCTCAAATCATGGCACATCATCCCCCTTCATGCATTAATACTTACAATATCGGCATGACATCACCCTTCGTGCATTAACACTCACTCACAATATCATGCACGACATTACCCTTCGTGATTTACGCTCTTCCTCACCCAAATAATAGAAACAATAACATCTCGGCAAGGGAATCATCTATAACCCAATCTCGTTTCAACAGTTAACTTTACAAAATAAGTCTCAACTTAAGTCAATACTCAACGATGGAATTACCAAGAAAATATCATAGGTCTTGTTAAACATGGATAATCATCAACTTAAGCATGAATAGTACATAATAAGAATCACAACGGTCACAGTTTAAGACTCACGGGCATGCTCAACACCAACGTATAGATACTCGTCACCACACCTATATGTCGTACTCAACACTAACACGTAGCAAATAAGACAACAACACCTATTCCATCAAGCTAAGGTTAGGCAAAACACTTTCCACGGCCCAAATCAAGCATCAATTACCGCTTTACTTCTTGGTTCCACTTTTAATCCACTTGTATCTAGTCATAATTTACTTAATAACATTAATATATGCTAGATAAATCAATTCTAATGCATGAATATAGATTTCCCAATATTTTCCCCAAAAAGTAAAAAAACAGACCCCGCGCCTGCTAAGTCAGAACTCGAAGTTCGAACCAAAACCCGATTACCCATTTACCCACGAACTCAAATATGCAATTGGTTTTGAAATTCGACCTCAAATTGGGGTCCAAATCCCCAAAATTCGCAAATCCTAATTTCTACCCAAGAACACCCAATTTTCCATGAAAACCCCTAGATTTTTACGTGAAATAATGTAAAAAGATGAAATAGTTTGAAGAAAAAGAGTGAAGATTCATTTACCTATGATTTGGGGAAGAACTTGCTCTAGGAAAATCGCCCTTCGGAGTTTAGATTTTGAAATTTTGAAAAATGAAGTGAAAAATACTTCTAAAATCTCACTTAACAGGTTGTAGTTATCGCAATTGCGATCAGGGGTTCGCAATTGCGAACTCTTTGAATTTACTGATGCCTTCGCATTTGCGACACATATGTCGCATTTGCGACTTCTGGGGTCTTCGCAATTCCGACCAAAGTTTCGCATTTGCGAGGTTGGACTTCCCTGGCCTTCTTCGCATTTGCGACAATATTGTCGCATTTCCCAGGTCGGCAAACTTCGCATTTGCGAAGACTGATCTCGCATTTGCAAGATCAGAGGCCTGTGCAAAACACCAGATGCACAGCTGAGTTTTCTTAAGTTCTAATCACTCTATGGCCTACCCAAAACTCACCTGAGCCCTCGGGGCTCCAAACCAAATATGTACGCAAGTCTAAAAACACCATACAGACTTGTTCATGCGATCAAATCACCAAAATAATATCAACAACTATGAATTTAACCTCAAACTCATGATTTTCCTCACGACCACTTCAAATTTACTATTTTCACAAACGGAAGTCCGAATCACGTCAAATCAACTTCGATTCTTACCAAATTTCACAGATACGACTTACATATTATATTAAACCTGTAGCGAGCTCCGAAACCAAAATACGAGCCTGATACCATCAATATCACACACCATTTCATTTTCAAAAGTCCTTATATTTTCCAGCAAACAATCTTTTTAAAAAATTCTTTTCTCGAGCTAGGGACCTCGGAATTCAATTCCGGGCATACACCCAAGTCCCACATTTTACTACGGACCGTCAAATCACAAGTCCGGGTCTATTTACCAAAAATGTTGAATGAAGTCAACTTTAATCAATTTTAAAGGCCAAATTCAATATTTTTCTTAAATTTCACATAAACACTTTCCGAAAATTTGACCGGACTATGCACACAATTCGAGGAGAAAGAAAATAAGGTTTTCAATGCCTTAGAACCTGAATTTGGATTTTAAAACAAAAGATGACCCTTTGGGTCATCAAAGAGGTGGACAAGATTATATCAGCTGGCGACATCCCATTGGAGCTATTATTGGAGGACCTAGTTCCAGCAGCTGAGACAGCACATGTACTAGAGCAGGAGGCTGAGAGCCTAGGAGGAGAGGGGTGATTCCCCAGACAGATGACCTGGAGATTTAGCTGGAGGACATCGAGGGAAGTGACCCAGGGACCTACCCACAGGACCCAGCCTGTGAGCCCATGCAGACAGAGTATCCATAGGGAGTTTTCTTTACTCTCTAACCCCTCTATGATCATATTTTTACTTTTAGCATTTAGGACAATGCTAATTTTTATTTGGGGGGGGGGAGTTCCTATTTTGATTGATTTGGTTACTGGTATGTAATTATGATACTTATTTTTCTTTATCATTATTTTTCACTTTTGGTATGTATATAACTTTGCCATTTATTTTTCACTTTTTCGTTATTTTTCAATTTCGGTATGTATATAAAGTTACCTTTCCATGTATATATTCATTCCCTTCTTATGTATATTCATCTCAATCCCCTATTGTACATATTCAGTTTACTTTCCGTATTTCACTTTATAACTTCTTTTGCAATTTTTCTTAATAGCATAGCTTCTTATTTTCATTTAGTAGTTTCTTTTTCAATTTGTAGCTTCTTACTTTTACAAGTTTTCATGATCAATAAGCCTTTAGTTTTCTTAGTGCCACAGTTCTTTCCAAAGGTAGAATTTGTGTGAACCGGGTGGCTCTTCCCGATGATGGATGACATGACAACCTTCTTAAGGGTTTGAGTCTGTTTTCTTTATATTTTTGTGTAAATAGTAGTAAAGAATAAAAGTGTCTCAAGCAAATCTTCACTTGGGCCTAACACATTTACCTTTGACCTTATGGTTAGAAACAAGTTGATTTGAAAAGAATGGTGCTAGCTGTGATCTTTAGACTCTTGTGTTGGCTAAACAATCATCGAGTGGTTTTTAGGAACCATTTGTGTTGCTCAATCTTAGCTAAGGTTGTTGCGGGCCCTCGACTCTGTTCTCTTTGGCAATCCAATAACTTGTGAGGTGAGGTATTGATTTGCAAGTCCAAGTCTCGTGCCAATAAGTCTAGAACTTGCCCTCAATGTTTGTCTAGGCGAAACTTAAAGTGAAGCTCGACTTGAGAAATGATTATAGGCTTTCCTTTATTCCAAATTGAAAACTTTAAAGCATCCATAGCCCACCAAATATGATATCCCTAGTCAACCCCATTGAGCTATATCTCTTGTTCTTTTAATAACCATGATACAAGCCTTTATTCGCTATAAAATGACCCTCTTTTGGCACCTGATCTTTCTTTAGCACAATTGGCAAAGCATAAGTTTGGGGGGGAGAGACGAAGAATGCAAAAGTGATAAAAGGTACAAAATGAAGAAAAGGAAAGGCAAAAGAAAAAGAAAGAAAAGCCAAAAAGAAAGTGAACAATGTAGAAAAAGAAGGGATTTAATAAAAGCAATGATGAAAGGCTTGGAATGATTAGAAAGGAGAAAGATGATTGTCATGAACAAGAAAGAGTGACAATGTGTCTCTCTAGTCCCCTAAGGAAGAAGAAAATAACTCAAAGAGTCAAGAAATTGTGAGCTAAAATGAGAAAATGAAGTGCTTAAGTAAAGATGAAACCTACATAGACCGACATATTCTACCTTGAACCAAAAGCCTTCATTACATTCCCACAAAATCCCGATATGATTTCAAGTTGAGTGAGCTTACATTAGTGGTGATTCACATAAGGGGCAAGCTTATGGTACTTAGAGCCAGACTTGTGACCTTCCTTTGGGAGAGATGAGTGCATTTTTTTCACAATCCTTGTTCTGAGTGCTATAATCTAAAGTGAGATTTGCTTATGGAGGGCAGAGGAGAAAGAGTTTGGGTTCCACAGCAACCTATGTAGTAGAGCGAGCTTCCTTGATGAGTTAAGTTAACTCTTGAAGCTCTTGTGTCGCACTAGAACCATGGTGCTAAAAAGGTTATGTGTTGTTGATAATACATTGGTGTTGAGGGTAATTGTTAGTCACAATTGATGCTTGCTGAAGTCACCTTAGAACAACTGAAATTCTTCTTTCTTTTACCTTGTGGAGGTGGGAATTACTTTGTTTGCCTGAGGACATGCAAAAACTTAAGTTTGGGGGAGTTGATAACTACGGATTCCAGCCTATCTTATAATCTCTTTTGCTTAGGTTTTAGATAAAAAATGTGTAAAAGTATTTCCGAAAACTAACTTATTGTGCTTGTTTGTAGGGTTTGGTCAAAATAAAGCAAGAAAGTCATAACCAGCTCATAAAAGGAGTTAAACCTGCACAAGTTCAAAGATGAGCTAAAAGCGTTGTTAGCGATGAAATAGTGTGACCGCGGAAGGTTCACCGCTGAAGCGGCCACAATTATGCTGCCAGCGGAAGTGAGATTCAGAGAAGGTATTTTTGGGTATAACAGACACCGCTGGCCGCGGTGAAATAGAGCAGCAGCAATTCTTGGCGCGGCCGCATTCCAAATTCCGCTGAGGGCGAAATTGAGAATCAGAGGACTGGAAAATTGAGCTCAAGTGAAGAGCGTGGTTCAAGAACATATTACGCGGCCGCAGTTGAAGGCAATGTTGAGGCGGTCATTTTACGCTCCCAGTGAAGTCAGGTCCAGTCCTAGTCCAAAAGAGAAGAACTGCGGTCCTCGCTTGCTTTTGCGCGACCGCAAACGTTCAAGCGCTGAGGCACCCATTATTACGCTGTCAGCGGAACCTCCGTTGGGGCATTTTTGTCCAGTAATTTTAGCTGTGTATAAATATATTTTTTTTCAGATTTTTAGGGTATCTTTTGTACTGAGGAGCTCGTGGACCGTCGTACTTAGCTATTTTGAGTAATTTTATAGTAACTTTAGCTATTAATCTTAGATTTTATTCTTGTAATCAATATTTATGGCTTATATTTCATCTTCGTCTTTAATTTCTACCTTTATTATGAGTAGCTAAACCCATTAGCTAGGGTTGTGACCCAACCTTAGTGTGGATATTTAATGGGTCTTCTATTTTAGGGCTTAATTGTTTATGGGTTAGTGATATTTAGCTTGATTCATGCTTTAATTGTAGAATTGATGGTTGCAAACACTGATTCATGCCTTTATGACTTAGACTCTTCTTGAAAAAGATGGACTAAGTCTAGGAAACTCAGGCTAACAAGGAATTGGGGTGCATTCAAGAGATTGATAGTCCTAATTAAAGGGTTAAACCTAGAGACAGAAATACCCAACTTGAGCTAATTTTACTTGTATTGTTTGAACACCCAATTGGGCTTGAGAAAGCCAATTAGGGCAAAGTCACTCAAACTACCGAGAGATATAGAGTGAGTAACTATGCATAATGGTTATATCATGACCCCAAATATAACAAGCTTATCCTAAATTTTAGATCTCATTAGATACTCGCCTAGGTGTAAGTCACTTCCCTAGTGCTTTTTATCACTTGAGAAAACCTTTCAAAAATATTGTACTTAGATTATTTTGAATAATCAATAGCATAAAAGGTAGTGTAGAAACAAATCCAACATATTTAGAAGTGCAATTAAAGGCAACGCACATAGCTAGATTAGATAGAAACCCAACTCCAAATCAAAATTAACTCTCTATGGATTCGATCCCGACCTTTCGGGTAAAAGCTGCATCGACCGCTCCTCGCCATTACATAGTGGTATGGGGTTGGATCCGATCACACATGCATGACATTCCTATGGACAGGGAAAGCAGATATCTATAGGAAAGCATTGGTGTCTTGGGAGAAGATATGCTTGCCCCAAACAGCTAGAGGACTGAATGTTATTAACCTGTACAACTGGAATAAAGCAGCAGTGCAAAACACTTATGGGCTATCACCAAGAAGAAGGATTACATTTGGATCAGGTGGATCCATGCTTACTACATCAAGAACCAGACTATCGATACTATGTATATACCCAAGAATACAACCTGGGTAGTGAGAAAAATTCTTGAACTCGGGAAGCTTATCCTTGATATACCTACCATGCAAGGAGACTTGACTTCAAGACTAATGAAATTGCAAAGTACAGATGGAAGATTCAGCATCAAGAAGCTATATAAGTTGCAGATACCTCAGGTCCAAAAGGTGTACTGGAAGAGCCTAATCTTACAACCACATATACACCCTAGACACAAATTCAACTTATGGCTAGCTGTACAGGGGAGACTATCTACTGTTGAGAGGCTACAGAAAATTGATATTCAAGTTCCTCAAGCTTGTGTATTCTGTGGCCTGGATGATGAACACTTTGAATACTTATTCTTTGGTTGTGACTACACGAACAATATCTGGCAAATGCTATTGAATTGGCTTGGTTGTTTAAGGTAGATAAGTACATGGCATGAAGAGGTGAAATGGGTGACAACCTGCGTTAGAAAAAAAAAGGATTTGGGACAATTGTCGCAGCTGTCTTTGGGATGATGGTATACCTCATATGGCGAGATAGGAATAAGATCAGATTTCAGAGTGGTACTTGAATACCAATTTTCTGTATCCTCGTCACCAGATAGAATGTGTAGATAAATTGCAAGCCATATAAACATAAGAGGTAACGCATATCTCAGCTGGCCGAAGCATTTGGAGGCATTGAACTGGTCTCCTTAAACAAGTTTAGTTTCTTTGTTCTGTCAAATGTATTGTCTATTTGTCTATATTGCAGATTGTATAGGCATTAGCATGTGTATAGGTTATAGTTGAAATCAAAACTTTGTATAGGTTATAGTTGAGCAATTAGTTGTCAAGCAGAGTAAAGGAACTGGTCAGCAGTTCCTGTGTTGTATTGAACTTTTTCGTTAAATAGAATGAAATTTTACCCAAAAAAAAAGATAAACTTTATATATTCAGATGCTAAAATAACAAACAGTCTTAATCATTTAGTATACAGATCTTAATATGTATCTTAATATTCAGATGTATATTCAAATTCAGAAGTCTTAATCTTAATACACATTTTGATATCCAGATATGTATTTAGATCCAGACGTCTTAATCTTAAAAAAAAAATGAGGCCTTAATCTTCCTCTCCAAGTAATCTATGCAGCAATCTCTTATAACAAGTACATCAAAGAAAATTGGGAAGTTTTGGACTTCTACAGCTTTATTTTTTTAACTTGGGGTACTTCCATAAATTACTACACTTCAGAGCCTAATTATCATAGGTAACTATAATTTGCCTAATTACTATTTGTAGCTACTATTCAATTATTACCAGCTTGTATCACTTGTATTCAGACGCACAATGAATATAAACTATGTCAATTGTATTTGTTCGCGCAACAAATACAACCAATATCAATTGTATTCATTCGTGCAATTGTATTCGTTCGCACAACAAATATAACATGTATCGACTATATTCGTTCGTGTAATGAATACAAGCAAGTCGAAATACAAGGGAGTATATAAAGAATACAACTTGTATTAATTGTATTCGTTCGCACAACAAATACAACGAAGGCAAAATACGGGAATACAGTAAATAAAATGCTCTTGTAGGAAGTCAAACTCAAGAGCTCTGCTTACTAAGTGGGTATTCTACCAATTGAGGTATGGGAGCTTGTTGCTATCTTATTTCAGTTTAAAATAATTGATCCTTTATTTTAATACGCTAGGTGGATTTGCTATGAAGGAAAATATAGCTACGAATGGTAATTTTTTGAAAAGTATAGCTATGAATGTTAAATAAAATGTAAATATTTGTTGTGTCGCATAAATTTTCTTTTTAATTTATGAAGATAACTATTCGATAAACATAGCTGCAAGGCAAGCCAAAACATTTAAGCTAGTGTGATATTTGCAATGGTTTCAATCAAATTTGCAGTACTGGCTAGGATATACCTAAATATAAGAGATAGGAGTGGTGAATTGTGACTTGCCTGATTTTCGCGAATTAAAAACTTGGTTCTTTAATTTAAGTATGTAGACACAAAAAGAAAATAAAGTGTGAAAATTAAACAACACATCGATATTTGCGTGAAAAACCTCCTTGCTCAAGGGAGTAAAAACCATAACTTATCTTCATAGGATTTTCCTGAAAACTTCAGTAACTTCAAAGAGCGATTTTAAGTTATCACTTAATAATCAAAGAGACAAACTCTAGTACCTTAACCCCTACAATCAACTCAATTGTTGTTACTCCTTTCAAGACGATAAACTCTAATCTAAAAAGCTAAACAAACTCCTTAGAACTTGATAACCTACGATTATACTTCTCAATAAGCAAAATAGGTTACAAATAGAAGAAGAATTGACTCAACCTTAAATAACTAAGAACTTCAGCAGCTTCATCTTCAGGACCTGGTCTTTTAGTTGAGCAGACTGAATCTCTGAAAGCACCTCTTGTTATAAATTACTATTTGCCTTGAGTAAATTATTTGAACTGTGCGAATAGCATTAGAAGCGTTAATCTCACATATCAGCAACATGATGCTTTATATAGAAATGGGGTTGCCTGAAAACTTTTTCAATTAATATTCCAAAACCTATGATATTTCGGTTAAGCAAAACACCCCCTCTAGAATTCAATTTCTTTATTTGTTTCCAACTCTACATGCCTTTTTCTTTTTTCACTTTTTTTTTTTTCCTATTATGCATGTGTAACAATATTAATGAGACCTTGATGACTATGAATTCCTCCCGCCGATGTAATACTTGTAGCCCACTGAATAAATCCTTCAACGAATTTGATTTGCATTTGGAATTAGCTTCCACCTTCTGATCAACAGACTTCAAGACTTCAAGAGACCTGGTTCTTTCACAATTGTTTGCTAATCATCAAACCAATATAAGTTCAGCTCAACAAGCTTCACTTTATGTAACCACTAATTTTTGCATAGTAATTAACAATACTTATTTGTTTGTAGAACTAGCCACATCACGAGCGCAAAAACACCTTACGAAAATTATGATCACTAGCCAAGAATAGTATAGTAAAATATCATCTTCATAGGGATTGGATTTAAACAATGTTCAAGTAATTTCTAGGTTAAATTTTATTCAGGATATTCAACACTTGGATTTGGGATGATTAATACTACAACTAACAAACTAAAATTAATGCAAGTAAAAATTAATCACAAAGAACTAGAGGGTAGAGCAATGAGTTATTATCAATACGAAGAATAAGGGCTTTGAAATGATAGATGCAAGACTGTTATCATGAATTTGATACTGTTATATACTTTTAAAGTTCTATCGATTCTCATGAATTCAATAGGTAATTAGCTTATACTTCTGATTCAGATTTCTCTCTCCATTAAATCTAAATCTTTCAAATAAACTAATGCAAAGTGCGGTGAAACTTGCAAAAATCTATTGGTAGGAATGATCTAAGAGAAACTTCTCGCGAAAATTTCTCAATCTTAATTTAAACGCTAACTCAAAAAGCTCTCTCGATTACTTCAAAGAATCACCAAAATAAACTAAGGCATATACTACAATAATATTTAATAAGATGTTCCTCTTTCTATTAAATACTATAAAGAATAAAATTGCAACTACTATTAAAGCTCCTCCAATAAATTCAAGCAATTAAAAAATAGTCAAATCCATAAACAACAACCAAGTTACCAAAACATATCAAACACTAAGATAAATTATTACATAGATATGGAGAAAGTCATCACAAATAGAGCTACAGAAAAAGAAAACATTAATCCAACGTTACAATCCAAACTCACGGATTGAATTGATAGAAGAAAGATGAAATCTTGTGTCTTGAAGCCTCCAATGCTCTCCAAAATCTTCAAAGGTCAAAAAGTCCCTCAAAAACGTATTTCTAATGTATTTATACCAAGTCGGAACGTGCTTGGACCAAACTACCCTCTTTGAACCGAAGTGGAAAACCCTGGAAAAAATTTTACACAACCCGCATTGCACAGTGATACACACCCTGCATCGCATTAGTGTATTTTGCTCGGTTGTAAATCTTCTGAACTTAGCTGGTCTGACAAACTTTTGTACTAATGTGGCGTGCCCTGCGTCGCATTAGTATTTTTCAATCAGACCCAAAAACTCCAAGTCTCTGAACTTCTCAAACTTCTGACGGACTTATGTACTAATACGACGCTCAATGCCTTGCTTTATGCGACACACTAGTACATTTTGCTCTAGCCCATACGCTTTCTTCCAACTTTCGTATGCAACGTCGGTCCACGAACCCCTGATATGGTCCCATATGATCAATTGAACCTTTACTCAGACTTCAAAGCTCCATATTTCATTATGGCTCTGATTTAAGTCCTGAACATACAAACCACGTTATAAGCAAATTTCTCATAATTAAGCTCAAACAGATTGAAATACAATCAACAATAGGTGAAATTGAGACCAAAATCCATGCTTCTAGCCGACCATCACTCCACCTAATTTTTTGAATATATAAATATAAATTGTTACATTGTCAATTTGATTAATAGATATTTTAGGATATATATCAACAAGTAAATGAAGGTGCACGGTTTCCTACTACTTTACTTTTCAGTTTGCTCAAAACAAGACGTATATGCCAAGATTAGGGGTATAAAAAAAACGATATACTATACCAAATCAACAATTCGAGTAAAAAAAAAAATACGACTAATAATTTGGTTTGATTTAGTTGGTATTGAAAAAAATCCGATTATAATTTATTTGTACATTATATATTATATTATATGTGTGGGTGTGTATAGTAGTAGCATGTAATTTATAAATATTTATAAAAATTTTAAATAATTTCCGTAGTTTAACATAATATTTTAAGTTTATACTTATAATTTTTAAATAGTCCAATAGATTTTATAGTCCATATAAGTGTTATTTTTCTTTGGTTGTTCTGGCCCAAATAAGTGTTCAATTGAGCCGAAACTAAAATTAAATCAAAACCAATCTAACAAAAAATATTCAATTTGCTTGACAAGAAACTCTACAGTGTTTCCAAACTCCAACTATATGTTAAAGATTAGTAAATTTGGCCGTGCTTTGTGCGGTTTTAAAAAACGTACATAATTCATCAAAAGAACATTATGTTATTGACTAATTTAGATATTATTCCTGTTTTTATGAGAGCAAAAACACTTATATATCATATTACTATTGGGTTAATTTTATAATTTTGGCTTATTTTGAGCAGATACTTCTATGTATTATATGAAGTTTATTTAAGTGTCATCTAATTGATAAAGATCTAAATAGTACTAAACAATATAGTACCCTAATTAAAATGAAAAACTACATAAATTTCATCTCAAAGCTACCAACTATACTAAGAAAAAGTTATAAACTAAAGTTAGTTGAGTACGTTGAGAGATAGCATTGAACATAACTGAAGTAAAGATGTCTTTTGATAAGCAACAAATAAATCAATATGACGACAATCTCCTCTTGCCCTTATAACATAAAATCTGGAACTTTTCTGTTGTACTCTCGTTCTTGTATATACTATGATTTTGAAATAAATAAAATCAAAATAGTCACAAATGTCTATGGTAAAGAAAAAAGGAAGACGCAAAATATTTGTAAAGAGGAAGAAAAAGAAAGATAGAATACCATAATTTATCTTAAATTTTAAATTAAATATTTGGGGGTTATGAAAAACATAAGAGTTATGGATATTATTAAGAGTGGAAGTTAAAGAGGTTTAACTAAATGTAACAAAATATCATTCCCCTGGCGAGTAATGCAACTTTCTCTACATCACATACCACCACATAGCATTGAGCTTTGTCAGCTCATCAATGAAGATTTTTAAGGAATCATAACCTAGCATAAATGCAAGGCTGTCAATCACATGCAATAGATCCTCATCTCCAATGACGATACACCAATCGAGATCCCATCATAACAACCTGCAGAGATTAGAATTGTTATTGTGCAAGTTACAATATCAAATTAATGAGTATTATACTGATATATAAGAGAATAATAGATTCTGTAGGTATATGGTGATGGCTACTGTCAAGAAAGGGAAGCCTGTTTTAAGGAAGAAAGTCCTGTCTGCTGTCGTTGTTAGACAACGTAAACTTTGGCGACGAAAGGATGGTGTCTTCATGTACTTAGAAGATAATGCTAGTGTTATTGTGAATACCAAGGGAAAAATGAAAGGTTCTGCTACCATAGGTCCAATTGGGAAAGAGTGTGCGCCAAGGATTGCTGGTGCAGCTAATGCAATTTTCTGAACAAAGATTCAACATGCAGATTTTGGAATTAGTATTAGTATTATTAATGTCACATATACAAACAAATGTAACGATGTTGTGATGCTTGGGGAGTTTCAGTAAGTTTATATACCAATTATTTTGCTACTTAATACCAAACTTTGTTTAATTTTTTTGGAATATTCATTTTGTCTAAGTTTTATGATGTTATAAACACGTAAGACTCTTCCGATATAAAAATAAATAAGTAGATTCTGACAGATAAAGAACATGAAAGAGATGAGTAGTGTAACCGTATCATAGCAATTGTCAAAGGTGCAATTAAAATTTGTATATGTTGTTTGATCTTTCTCACAACATGTCACTATACAACACTAAAAGCAATGTTTAATATTGCTAAAATATAACTAAAGGAAGTAAATTGGTAATTTCCAGTTTCCGTTCAACCAAGTTTTCCTTTAGTAGAATTCAGATCGGACAAAAGAATAAAAGGAGAGTATCATGAAAATCAAAAAGAAAATTACGGCGATCTTCTATATCACCAATTCCTCTGGTGTTCGTGATTTTCATTGTCACAGTGGAAAATTTGCTGTCAATTTTGAATCTGATTCCGACGATGGCGAGATGTGAATAGGACCACATAATCAGGTTATGTTTTTTAGCAATCCATAGAATGTGATGGGATATTGTACTTATGTACGAAACTAGTTAAATTGCCTGCGCTTTGCGGCGGTCAGACATCAATACATTACAAAGTATTTTTTTAAAACAAATTTAGTTGAGATAAAAGAGATAGTGCAATAGAAAATTAAATCCAAATAAAAATCATCACACAGTAATTTAATAATTACATGGTTATTAAGGTATAATTTTCTCAATTGGGAAGAGAAGTTCATGCTCATCATGTTGTAGAGAGGGAAAACAAAAGTAACCTTAAGACTTTGAATCCTGTTAAACGTTGTTTATAAATAATATAAGTTATTTTAGATACTATTTATTAGTGATAATTGCACACGGTAGTAAAAGTGAACTTTTCTTGTCCGATGGAGCAACTTACTCGTTGTTGCAATGTAAAAGACATTATGTAGCAAATATTTTTGCTGTGAGGCCATGCATGAGTTCCTTTACATGGCATTAACATACTCCTATAAAACTTGTCAAAAAAAATTATTACCGTTGAAAATAAATAATTTAGTGTCATAGAGATATTATATTTTCACTTAATCAAACATTTAGGTCGTATTAGAGTACAAGTCAAATTTTATTTGCGTCAAGCCTTATTTTCACTTGGCTAACGCGCAAATCCCGTGAATGTTGTAAATTATCTCATATTCACAAACAATACAAAATAATAGAATTACAACCACATATTAGTTATTTTTCTGTTACAAAATATTCAATGATATGATTTTTCCTTAGTGAATTTCTTTGAGACAACCAAAGAAGAAATCCAAGATCACTAAAACTTAGATAAAGAGATTACTGTTCACTGCGTTTAAAAAATAATATTCAAAAATAGAGAAGGGAAACCTTTGTTAGTAGTGTAAGCACGTGATTTTTGTCCTATAAAAGAATTACTCCCAAAAAATTCAAAATAAAATGATTTTCCTTGGTGTGCAATTTTGAGAATTTTTGTGACATTTTTGGGATAATTATTTGTATTTGTCTGTGCATGTTTATTTGTTAAATTAATAAAAATACAAAAATATGTCGCATTTTGCATGTAGGATTTAATTCTACAATTGTTAGTAATTAAGTTTGTTTTACAAAAATTAAAAATTACAAAAATAGGCATCTTTTGCATTTTTAGCATTTAATGTCCAAATATACAATTTTATGCTTAATTATTACTTAATTGTGGGTTAATTGTTATTGGGAGTTAATTTGCACTTTTATAACTTAATTTAGTTCTTAATAATAATTTAAGAATTTTTAGAATTTAGTTTTAGAAAAATAAAAGAAGAAAAGAGAGCAAAAATACAAAAAATCGGAACTAGGCTCTTCTTTTAATTCAAGCTACAAGCCCAAAAATACCCAACCTTCCCCATGACCCGGGCCATTTCAAACAGGGTCGACCCGGTCCGCCCCATTAACCCCAAATGACCTAACCCTTCCTAATCTTCATTTTCATTTTTTTTTCAAAACCCTAAGACTAAACATCCGCCCCTCTCTTTTCTCTCATCTCCTTCACCATCTTCAAGCTTCACTAAACCCCCTCCAATGGCTGCCCAGCCTCCATCGACTGCCCTCCCCCCCCACGTCGAACCACCATAGCCACACCAAACGACCCCGCCGCCATTTCTTTGTCGTCTTCGTCGCCAAGCTCAAGCTCGAGCTCCCATGGCGACTTTCTTTCTCGATGACCAGCGTTTTCTTCATCGCTACTGCTTCTGCGTCGTCAACCACGAACAACTCTAAAGCCACCGCCATTTTTCTCCACCGTTGGAACGCGTAACATTATGTAACCCGTTTCGTCGCAAGCACCAGACAGAGTTGAGAAACCAACGCGCAAAGCTGGGAATGCGAGGAACTGTTGGCCTAGGGTTCGTGGTGTTGCTATGAATCCTGTGGAGCATCCTCATGGTGGTGGTAACCACCAACATATTGGTCATGCCAGCACTGTCCGCCGCGATGCACCACCTGGACGGAAGGTTGGTCTTATTGCTGCAAGGAGAGCTGGTCGTCTTCATGGCCAAGCTGCTTCTGCTTCTGCTTCCCGCTGCTTCTGCCTTCTGCTTCATCTTCTCCATCCAAACGACCAGCTGCTACTGCTTCTTCTTCGCTACGTCCAAAACAGACCCCATCGTTTGCTGCTTCACTTCATCGTCTTCGAAGCCTCCTGCTACGTCCAGCCATGGACAACTACGCAGTTGCTGCCTCTCTATTCTTCAGCTCCCTCGTCGCCTGCTGCTACTGCTTCATCGCTGCCTTCATCTCCTTCAGTTGCTTCTTAGGATCGTCTCCGTCATTTGTTCGAGTTTTGGTTGGGGTCATCAAAACAGTCCATACCTAGTTCGAGTTCGTCGTTGGTCAGTCATTGTTCGTCGTTTCGATCCGGTTAGTAGGTTTTGAGTTTCACTTTTATCCGTATTTTGTTTTTGATATTCTCGAATATAAAATCGGTAAATGTTTGATTTTTGTTTTGTTTCATGTTCATTGTTTTGTTAATATTTCAGTTTGTTCATGTGAAATTATTAGTTTAATGTTTGCTAGATTCAAATTGAAGTTTGATTAATTATTTCTTCAGTTTGTTCCAATGTGTTTTATGTATTTTTCAGAAATTGTTAATGTTGTTAGATTCAAGTTTAAATTCATAATTGTTTCTTCTTCGGTTTTGTTTTTTTTATTTTATTTGTCTAAAAGAATTTAGTTGTAATAGAAAATATGTTGGTTTAATCGTTTGAATCTGTCATGTTTGTTGTTTAAGATAGATTTAATTCATGTTCATCTTTGTTTGAAGTTCGTTTTTAATCCAGTGATTTAATGTGAGTTTGTGTTTTGGTTTTTGATTTGTTGATTTAGTTTGAATCATGTATTGTGTTGTTAATATTGTTGTTTCCTTGCTCATCCATTTTTGGTCTAAGTTAACCAGGATTGGTTCCCAATATGGTTAATTTATTTCCATTAATTTGAAGTTGTATGATTCATCTGTGTTCATATGATTTGTTGTTGAATTTGTTTAGAAATTGGTCATATTGGCTATATTTTGGTTGAGATTGATTAGGTGAATTGGTTATAGCTGATGGAGTAGTTTGGTAAATTGCAGTACGTTCAGGGGTAAAATGGTAATTGCAATAAGGTCGGAGGGGTAGTTTTGGAATTGAACATTTTGAATAATTCTTTATGTTAAGCATGGGGGACAAGATGTAATGGGGTGGGATTGATAATAATTGTTTAATATAATGGGGGACAAGACATGATGTAGTGGGGAAGAATATTGTAATTGTTTATGTTAGGCATGGGGGACAAGATGTAATGGGTTGGGTTGATATATTTATTTAATGTAGTGGGGGACAAAAGCATGTAGGCACGGGGGACAAGGTTTAAAATAAAGAAAACATTAATTAGTGGGGACAAAGCATGCCATTGGGGAATATTTCGGGTTGGGGATACAAGACAAGAGTCTTGTTATAAATAGAGTCATTTGACACATTCTTAAAAAAAAAGTTGGAGGACTCGAACTAAAAGAGAACTTTTTACACTTAGGACTTTGACACTTGAGAGCTTAAAGACTTACTTAGAGAGAGAAAAAGGAAGAGACTTAGAGGGTTTTTAGGACTGGGAACTAAAAAAGGACTTTTACACTTGAGAGCTTTAACACTTGAGCTTCAACACTTAGAGTTGGAAGACTTGAAAGATTTTTGAGGTTTACTTTTGAGAGAGTGAGACATTCTGAAAATCCTAAGAGAGTGTTAGAGAGTTAAAAAAAAAGAGAAAACAAAAACAAAGTGGGAAACGAGTTGAGTTTCGGGTTTAATACACACGTGGTTTGTTGCTGTTTAGTTTGTTTACAAGCTTTTGGGTTTGCTCTATTGAGTTGTTCGGTTTTTCTTCAAAGTTTTCTGGGCCTCGAATCTGATTCGAATTGCTGCTGTTGGGTTGCTGTTGTTGTTGTGTATTTACACTACTGCTGCTTCTACTGATCTTCATCTTCTTTCCTTGCTTTCCAAATACCAGGTACACAAACTGATACACTGGTTCATCTTGTAAGCCACTCGAAGCATGAATGCAAAAATGTGAAAGATTTGAAGTTGTAGTTTAATGTAGTCTTTTCTTTCTTTTACTGTCTGTATGTAGAATATTCTATGCGCTGCCCATGTAAACTCTTTAAATGACTCACTTTTGAAACTTGACTATAATAATTTGAAAGTATGTAAATAAAGTAGGATCTTTTCTTCATTTATTTTTAGAAAACGAAAAATAGAAAATGTAGTCATGCTAAGATTATCCTTTTAAAAATAATGAGACGAGCCTCGCCAAATAAAAATGCAAATTGCGGGGCCCTCAATAATTAGTCATAATAAATACTTAGAATTTGGGATGGACTGTTTAGTGAATTTCACTGCCTTCCCCAAAGATAATAACACGTTAGACTCTTTAGACGCGATTTAATTAAATTAATTTTCTTAAACTCGGGTGCACATTTATGTGACCCAAATCCAAATCTCAACGGAGTCGAAATGTGTCTCTAATCAGGGGTACATTGATTGTGACGTGGTTCGAGATGCGTGTCCATGACGTTGCAAATTCCTTTTAAAAAAATAAGAATGAGATGAGCCTCGCCGAATAAAAATACAAAATTGCGAGGCCCTCAGTAAATATTTGCTTTAAAATTACTTAGATTCCGGGACGGGCCGTTTAGCAAATTTCACGGCCCTACCCAAAACAATGATACGCTAGTCGCTTTAGGCGCGTATTTAATAATGTTAGCTTCTTAAACTCGGGTGCACATTTATGTGACCCAAATCCAAATCTCAACAGAGTTAAAATATGCCAACAACCACGGGTGCATTGATGTGACGTGGTTCGAGATGTGTTTCCACGATGTTGCAATTCTTGATAAAAATAATAATAATGACAAAAGCGGTTAAAAGTTAAAATTCGCACATAGGTTCAATATGTATTAAATCAGATAATCAAGCCGAATATGACAGTTGAGCGACCGTGCTAGAACCATGGAACTCGGGAATGCCTAACACCTTCTCCCGGGTTAACAGAATTCCTTATCCAGATTTCTGGTTCGCGGACTGTAATACAGAGTCATTCTTTTCCTCGATTCGGGATTAAATTGGTGACTTGGGACACCCTAAATCTCCCAAGTGGCGACTCTGAAATAAATAAACAAATCCCGTTTCGATTGTCCTTTAATTGAAAAAACTCCTTCACCCCTCACGGGGGCGGAAAAAGGAGGTGTGACAAGTAGTATCTTAAGAAATTTGCATTTGATTGCACACAGAGTTGCTGTCAACCAACTACAACAGTTGCGAGTTTTAGGATGCAGAGTACGCACGCAGGCGTCTTAACAGTCCTTCACAACTTTGATCTTTTCAAAATTTTTGTTAATTATTTAAAATAAAAAAATAAAAATAAAATTAATAAACACAAACATAGGAAACAAATAATAAATTGATGGAATGCACAACACAAATATGGGCCACTTGTGCCATGAATAATAGAATCAAATAAGAGTTTTTTTGTTAAGGGTCTACGAGAAATAATCTTTCTGCCTTCTTGAAGGTAGGAGTAAGGTCTGCGTACATACCATCCTTTACAGACTCCACTTGTGAGATTACACTGAGTTTTTTGTTGTCGTTATTGTTGTTGCCTTAAGTCCATTTTGATTTCCTTCTTTCTCCTCCAAATCATCTGTCACCTCCCCCATAACTTCTGCATAGTTGCCATCTCCAGCCATTTTAAATACATTTTTTGTTATTTCTCTTCTTCTTTCCCTTTTTATATTTCTCTTTATTTCCACATCCTAATTTCTATCTAAAACCAGTAAAATCTTCTTTATGCTACAAAATATTCTGCAAAATCCCACAATTCTATCTCCTTCTTTTAATAATTATTCTTATCATTTAAGTACTCTCATAACTCTTCTTATAAATTTGTGACAGACAGCACCAGAAAGTAGAGAGCAAACCGTCTAAAAAGTAAAAATTTATTGGTTAGTCCAGATTTTTTGGCAACAATATAATTACAGCAAAGACTATGTAGAAATCTAGATGGAGAGGAAAGGACGTACCGAAAGAATATCATAAGAGAAATGCCCAAACAAATTTTCTTCTTTCAGTTACCTCCCTTTTCGATAACTTTTTTCTTTCTTTCGGGACAAATAAAGTTGTCTTGTTTCTTCATTTGGGGAGGATCTGTTGAAATCAAATATGGCCAGAAAAGCCATAGGTGGCAACTGTGTTTTCGACTATAAATATATATATATATATATATATATATATATATATATTTGATTCACTTCACATCTTTCATGGATTGTTGCATATCTCTGTTGGTGCCATATATATAAGTCAGGTGATTGCTAGAGACATTAAAATTCCTCCTCCAAGCTAAGGAATATGAAAGGTTTAAGAAGTAATAGCAATTCTTGGGATTTAATTAACATTAAATTCATTGTAATCGTTACTGTAGCAACTTGATTGAATATGAAAGGTTTCAAAAGTAACAGCAATTCTTGGGATTTAATTAACATTAAATTCATTGTAATCGTTACTGTAGCAACTTTTCTAAAAGAAGTAACTGTTGAATTTTCTAATAGAGCCATATTTTTCAAAAAGTTGCATAAAAAGAAAAAGGCAAAATTATAAGAAAAAAGATAGATAGAGAAGCTGGCACATGAGAGTGCCACATAAGCTAACCTATTGCCCAGCTTTATATATATATATATATGGTATTTGAAATCCGTTTAGTATAATAGTTGTGATGTTTCAATTAATGGTCATTTACTGTGTCACTGTACATAACGTTTCATAATGGACGTGCGTTTAGTAAATTTTGTTTAATGCTAGAAAGGAAGTAAGGATTTTTACGGGGAAAATGAGTGAAAAAGACCAAAAAAGGAGAGAAAATATAATTAACAATCGTGATCTATGAGAGTGTCATGTCATCACTTTTTGGCCCTCCTTTATATATATATATATATATATATATATATTCTGCTATTTGCTTTTGGATAGTGTGCATTTAGCTCTAAACCCCATTAGCTCTAACTAAGACTATTCCTTTTCACTCTCTCGCTATCATTGTAAGGCTCTTCCCTTTCGATGTTATGATAAAAATAAATGATTTTTGAGCTGTAATTATTGTATCTTACAAGGATAAAGAATATTTGGAGCACTAGTTATAGTTTTGTGCTATGGAGACCTTACCTGAAAAAAACTAAACCAAACCAAACAAAAATAAACTCGAAACCAAAAAATTCGGCTTTTGTTGGTTTAATTTAGTTTATAATTTAAAAACCTGACATAATTTGTTCGATTTGGTAAATAAAAAAATCAAACCAAGTAATACTACCTTTTCTTATTCAACAGAATTTTATTGGAACAGATAACAAAAACATTATACAGGAATAACGACTTGCAGAATTGAAAGGAGTTGGACTCATATATAAAAATTAAAAAGAAAAAAGAAAAAAAGAGTTACCATTTGTGAGCTAAAAATATTACTCAGGGAACATAAAATTTGTTAGATGGTAATCATGAGAGTACTTGTTTCACTCATATGCTATGCTGAATTAAGAATTTGAGCTTTAGATCAGCACTCTTTGTACAGATGAAAGCATTGATTGAAGATACAGAAAGTTTTGCCATTGAGGAGCTTGCTAAAATCTCGAGATACTCTCTTGCCTCTCTAAACATCTACCTTTTCATGCCTTTACTACCCAATCAAAATCTTGAATCCATGGAAGAAATCATTGAAAATTGAACTCACAGACCAAGAAAAGGATCAACTCAACCGTAACATTGACAAACCTAAGGAAGCTATAGACAAAGATAAAGAAACCAACACTCAACCATTCAACCCACCCACAAGCAAGGTAAGTTTTCGTGACACACTTTGCCCACCTCCTCCTCCTCCAATCAACCCCAACCTAGAAAATGAATTCTTGAAAAAAATAACCCTAGACTAAGGGTGGCATGTGTAACGACCCGACCGGTTGTTTTAAGCTCTAGAGTGTTGTTCAGCAGTTTGAGACCATGAGCAGCTTGATTTCGGGTATTATGACTTGTACGCATGGTCGAAATTGAATTTCGGGAAGTTCAGAGTTGATTTGGAAAGAGAATCCTCATTTCGGAAGCTTTAAGTTGAAAGAATTGACTAAGATTGGATTTTTGAGTAAACGACATCGGAATCGGGATTCGAAGGTTCCAGTAGGTTCGTATGATAATTTCGGACTTGGACGTATGTTCGGATTGGGTTTTGGAAGACCTGTAAACGTTCGACACTTATTGTGGAAGTTAGCATTTTTGGAAGAATTTTATAAATTTGGGTTGAAGTGCATTTCAATGCTATCGATGTCCGTTTGGGATTCTGAATCTGGGAATAGCTCCGTATGGTGATTCTGTATTGGGAGCACGGTCGGAAGTGAATTCGGAGGTCCATAAGTCATTTTGGAGTCATTTGGCTAAAGATGGAAATTTGAAGGTTTTGAGAAGTTTGACCGGAAGTAGACTTTTTGATATCGGGGTCGGATTCTAATTTCGGAAGTTGGAGTAGGTCCGTAATGTCGAATATGACTTGTGTGCAAAATTTGAGGTCAATAGGACATGATTTGATAAGTTTAAACATCGAAAGTAGAAGTTTGAAATCTTAAAATTCATTAAACTTGAATTGGAGTGTGATTCATAGTTTTAGCGTTGTTTAATGTGATTTGAGGTTTTGAGCAAGTCTGTGTTATGTTTTTAGACTTGTGCGGGTATTTCGTTTGGAGCCCCAGGGGGCTCGGGTGAGATTCGGGATAGCTTCGGAGTGATTTGCTAAGAAATGGGATTGTTGGTACTAGTATGACCGCATTTGCAGTGTTTTGGTCGCAAATGCGACCATCACATTTGCGAGATGGAGCTCGCATTTGCAAGCCTGGGATGCTGTGGGAAAGGTTCGCATTTGCGAACTAAGGGCCGGTTTTACGAGGCTGTCATCTTCGCATTTGCGAAGAATCTGGTCGCAAATGCGACCGGGCGGGGATGGCTTGGCTTCGCATTTGCGATGCATTTGTCACAAATGCAGCCATCGCATTTGCAAACCGGATGTCGCAAATGCAACAGCTGCGACTGGAACCCAGGGCGTTTTATCCCGAGACTTAGCCCTTTTCCCACTTGGTCTTAGGCGATTTTTGAGAGCATTTGAGAAGGGATTCCATCATCAGTAAAGGGGTACGTGATTTCTTCTACTTATGGGTTAAATGCAAGGATTATATATGGATTTAAACCTGTAAAATTGTGGAAATTTAGGGATTTTGAAGAAAAACCTAGGGATTGGGATTTTTGGATTTTTATCATGATTTTGGGCATAGAATTGAGAATAAATTATATATTTGAGTTCGTGATGTCATGGGTTGACTTTATCTTTGAAAAATTTCGGAGTCCGAGCACGTGAGCCTGAGGGTAATTTTGTCAACTTTTCAATCAGGGTTAGGAATTATTATAAATTGGATTATAATGAGTAATTGAACACCTATTAATTGGTTTACATAATTATGTGCTAGTTTTAGAGCATTTTTGCATCGAATTGAATCTTCTGAAGGGCGTGGAATGCCGGTTATGGAACTTCGGAGTGAGGTGAGTCTCCTTCTTGTAAGAGGGAATTGTCCCCATAGGTGAGTTAATTATTTATATGCTCCTATTTGTGGGGGCTACGTACGCACGAGGTGACGAGAGTTCGTGCGTAGCTACTATTATGCTTAAGTCCGGGTAGTTTAGGGCCCCAAAAGCATGCTTTACTGGAAATATTTGCAACCTTGGTGACAAAATTTAAAAATGCTTAAAACATATCGGACGTATAACTGAATTTCTAAAAGGCTAGATATCATTTCTTGACTTTCAAAAGAAAAATTAGCCTTTTCCTAAATAATTGCTCCTTGATGAATTATTGATTTGACTGTTGAATGTGCTAATCTATTGTGGAACGGGCCGAACGCCTCGGTAGATTAAATAGATGCATCTATGGTTCACGCCATTCGACCCTCTGGCAGTGCACAGTTTAAATATAGTTGGATCCGGCTGTATGACCTCGGCATAATTCGCGCATGCTTGTATTGCTTGCCTTGAGATTCATAGATGTTGATATTTGTTCCCCCTGGCCTTAGATAAATGTATAAATGATGAAAATGAATTTGGAAATTTCCTATTAATAAAATAATTGATCACTTGCTTAATGTTATTGAATTACAACCATTCTTATGAAAATCCTCAATTTATTATATTGTTGGTATATTATTATCGGACCAGTAGTAAGTGTCGAAGTCGATCTCTCGTCTTTACTTCTTCGAGATTAGGCGGGATACTTACTGGGTACACGTTATTTTTGTACTCATACTGCAGTTGTTGTGCATTTTTGTTGCACAGGTTTATGTGTGTCTAGTGGCCTAGTTTGGCGCAATGGCATGGTTGATACGGAGACTTAGGTGAGCTGCATTTATCGAGACGACCCGCAGCCAGCAGAGTCTCCTTTAGAGTATTGTACTATATTTTCATTTATGGATAGTTACTGTATTTTATTTCATTCCCTAGTAAATGCTCATGCACTTGTGACACCGGGTTCTGGGATGATATGGAGTATTTTGCATTAACTTCTTAGCAATTATATTTAGTTTGAAATGGTTATCTTTTACTAGTAACATTGAACGAAAATCATAGTTTTCATAATTATTAAAACGAGAATTTAATTAAGTATTTTGGGTTGGCTTGCCTAACAGCGGTGTCCGGCGCCATCACGACCCTTAGTGGATTTTGGATCGTGACAACATGGTATCAGAGCACTAGGTTCCCTTAGGTCTCATGAGTCATGAGCAAGTCTAGTAGAGTCTCGCGGATCAGTACGGAAACGTCTGTACTTATCTTTGGGAGGCTACAAGGCTGTTAGGAGCACTTTCATCCTTGATTTCCTCGTCGTGCAATTTGATTCCTTTGAGGCTTATGCCTATGATTCCTTCCCAATCGATCTTATGCTACGCGAAGCGCTAATTATAAATCAGGAATTGAGAAATTTTAAAGGTATTACAGAGGTGGTGCGGGATGCTTCTCCCTGCGTAGTTGATTTGACTATTGTTGTCACCTTGTGGAAGGATATTCTGTCATTTCAGCTCGGTAGCAGCACTTCTGAGAGTTTGAGGCTATGCGCAGATTGTTATGATTGCTCATGATTGGTTATCGTGTGGTATTGATGTGGTGATAGGATTCTTGCTTATGTGTTGGGGCGGTGAACGACTTGAAAGGAGGTCTACTCAGTGTGTGATTCAGAGATTCAGTATTTTATTCTTAGTAGAGGAAGGGCAATCAGACTATGAATGTTCAGGTTTGGGTTAATGGAGTAACGAGACTTAACGTTTTCAAGTGTGGTGGAATTTTCATCTACAACATGGTATCATCGTCTTCGATTGGATGTGATAAGGTTTCCAGTGTTATGATCTTCTGTGATTCACCTTTAGGACTAGATATTGTGAAATAGTATTGGAGAAGCAACTGTCAGAGATCGCGGTGTGGGGTGGTTCAGGATTGAACTGGTGATTCTAGTTGTGACGGCTCAAGAAAGATGATCTTCGGGGAGATTTAAAGTTAGTGGCGATCTATTGATTCAAATGTTGCAGAAATAGGGTTCAAATTAAGGCAACAACTGGTAGCAAGGGAAGAAGAAGGACAAGTGGGAAGTGTCATGCGATGGTTAAATTTCCAAGGAAGCCAGGTGTAAGGATCGGAAGTCGAATAGTTTCTTAAAAAAGAGGGTTCGACCAAAGGTGGGAGAGTGGCAGAGTAGTATATGGATTCAATGGCAGGATAACTACACCCCTAGAGGAAAATTTGAAGTGATTTGGAAATTTTAGTATACGGTGATTGGGTCTACGAGCGTAATTTGAAATATTGGCTAGCATTCGGCGGGAGATTTGATATGACGGGAAGGAACTGCTTGATATGAAGAAGGATACAACATAACTTTGAATTGGGGGATATTGTCGCACATTTAGTTGATGTCCACGAGGAGTGAGTGGACTTGTGCAGCTGGTGAATGAGCACGGACTCATGTGGGTTATTTCCTACGAGTGGGTCAGCGGTCCCGTGGCTGGCGAAGCTCCTGCGAAATATTTTACTGGCTATTCGGTAAGAGGTCGAATATATGAATGAGGATAGAGACTCAAAGTGTTCATGAAATGCTAATTGAAGGATTTCGAGGAATCTGGCGGTTTAATTGCGCAAGGTCATGTCAATAAGAAATAAAGAATCTTGGTGGGTTTCAGAGTTGTGTAATAGTAGCTTCAAGCTAAGTGGGAGAGTCCCACCATCCACGGTTAGATTGCATGGTCGTCTATTCGTTAGATTTCTAGTTATTAGCATATTGATGGGTTGTTTCAGCTAAGGGAAGAGAACATAAGAGGTAATTTGAGCAAAGGAATTGTTAAGGTGTGCTATGGTTGGCCTTATTGACTTATGTTCATACTTGGGAAAGGATTCAAGATTTATGTCTTGTATAGATGCGGGTTTCAAGAAAAGTGATTTGGCCGGGTGCTTCGTCGAGGGGGTATTCATGTGCTAGAAGATTCATGGAGTTGATTATATTTGAGACCAAGTCAGAGTGGATGGCTCTCAGCAACGGTCCTAGTGGATTCAAAAGTTAAGGTGTGGTGCCTAATGATTTCGAGCCTATAAGTATGGCTAAGAATTGAACTTTTGTAGAAGATGATGATAAGAGGCTTGGAATGTTCTATGATTATTTTGACTTGCAACGTAGCATTGGGAGGAAAATGAGAAAAAGACTTTGTATTCGTAGAGAAGTTATCAGAATGGGTGTATCAGTTGAAGATGCAAATGTGTGTGCAGGGAGGGTATGGAACGGTTCATGGGTTTGGAGACAATATGGTCTCGTGGAATGGAGTTGCTCAAGATAAGTGCGGATTTAGGTTGGTGATGTAAGAAATGGAGCTATTATTATCTCTAAGTTAAATTAAGGATAAATTAGAAGAAGCTGGATTGGTTGGCCATGGTTGAATTGGTATAATGGTGGCGGTGATCAGTTCCTTCAGCGTGATTAAGTTGTGTAGGTGATTTGTGGCTGTACGTGTGAGGTTTGTCGGCTGCCGTAATTGATATTATTCGGAAGTATCCTAGTGTTATGGCATGTTATGTGTAGGCGGATTCCGGAAGGGTTATGGTGGCTTAGACCTCTATTTGAAGATTTGCATATTCTACGGTTCTAAGAATTCACTTGTGTGTTGCTATGGTTCTCCTGAAATGAGTTAAGTGAAAATTTTCTATATGATGAAGTATTAATCTATTAGTGGTTCCGGAGTTATAATGAAAATCTTTTACTATCGCATGTTGGCATGTTAGGTGCAGTAAGTGGTATAGAATTTGAAAGTGAGGATCAAGGTTGTGGTTCAGTGTTGATATGGATGTCACGATATCGGATGAGCAGGAAATGGATTCAAATTTTTAAAGTAAGCTGGCATGGTCTTCGGCGTTAGCTGAGATCGATGTTTTGTGAAGAAGGCTTGCATCCTGGTTATGGATTCTTGATCACTTTTCAGCGCTAGTGCGGCCGGTGGTATGGATGTGCAGACTTGTTATCTGTTACGGAAGGTCGTGGGAGCGTGCCCCATGGGAAGTATGTATAAGTGTGGCATGTAGTCACTTGACTGATTGAAGAATTAACCCAAGTATAAAGATTGTGGTGATATTTTTAATTTGAGGATTATGCCTGGAGGGCACTCAGTTTTTTGGGTTGTGGAATGTGGAGGATTGCTCCGGCTATGATAGTTGTTCTTGTGTGTTATGGGAAAAATGGGGTTATTATGGACCTAGGAAAGATTATTGGCCTAGCTTGGTATCATCAGAAACGGCGTGAGGTCTGTGAATGGATTCAAATTAGAATATAGGCTCTATTCAGGCCGGATGTGTTCATTTCGGCATAGCACACCCTATGGAGGAGTATTCGGACATTGGATGTTATTTCGTCGTCGGCTATTTCATGAAATACTATATTGTGAAGTGTGAGTTGTGAAAAACTTGATAATTTTCTTATGTGTTGAAGTTCCGCGTAGTGACAGTGTTATGTGAGTAGGATAGCTCTTGAGTTTCAGAACATATATTGCACCTCAGTTGTACTTGAGTATGTTAGCTTATGGCGTTATATGTCTCCCCTGGGATGGTATTATGCACTTAGTGTGCTTGTGACCGATATTCGGTATTTTGTAAGTAATGAGCAATTTAGCTCGATGCGTATCTCCTTATGTAAATTTTATGTGTGGAACGGGTGGCACGCTGCCACAGGCATGTTATTTTGATCGGGTTGCACACCACAACAACATAATGTTGAGTACAGTTTTCGATACTCTATTTTGTGTGTTTTGTTTCTCATTTTTTCCGAGGGTTGGGTAGTCCCTTCCAGAGTTCGTTTTCTTTATGTATCGTGTTCGAATTGGCAGCCTATTGGCACATTATGGCAGCATATGAGACTTTTGGTCATGACTTGGGTGGCTTGTTGCTTGAGCAGTTTGTACTGGGTGAGACAAGGTTATTGGATCTAGGATCAGTGCGATCGGATTATATGAAGTATGATAAAGAGCAAATACCATTATTTGGTTCAAAATAAGGTAACGATGCTTGTCAGGAGTATAAACTCAACGGTTTGTCGGCTCGGCAGTTGGTTATGAATTATTCACGTCTTTTCTGTAGTTGCGGTATTGCGAGAGTTGGAACACGACTTATATATATCATGAGGTGCATTGGGATCATCAGATTCATGGAATTTCAGTTATTATGATTAGAGAATGTTGTTATGGTCCTGTGAATGACATGGTGCATGGTGTGAACTTAGCAAAGGTATGAAATCTTGTATCGGTGCATCGTGTGGTGATATATACGGTGTTCATATGTTGAAAGCAGGCCTGACACAGAATTTCGGATGTTGAAACTGGGCTCTAAGGCTTATTTGCCTAAATAAAAGAGGTTATATTTAGATTTGATCGAACTAATGTGCCCAACTAAGTTGTGATAGCACGGGTAGGTGCACGAGGTGTTAAGCAGTGATCTCAGACTACTTCAGTATAGTTCTCAGCAAGTTCGAGGACGAACGTATGTTTAAGTGGGAGAGAATGTAACGATCCTACCGGTCGTTTTGAGCTTTAGCGCGTCATTTAGCAGTTTGAGGCCATGAGCAGCTTGACTTCATAATTTATAACTTGTACGCATGGTCGGAATATAATTTCGGGAAGTTCGGAGTTGATTTGGAAAGAGAATCCCCATTTCGGAAGCTTTAAGATGAAAGAATTGACTAAGATTGGATTTTTGAGTAAACGACCTCGAAATCAGGATTCAAAGGTTCCAGCATGTTCGTATGATGATTTTGGACTTGGGCGTATGTACGGATCGGGTTTTGGAAGACCCGGGAACGTTTCAGCACCTATTGTGGAAGTTAGCATTTTTGGAAGAATTTTTTAAATTTGGGTTGAAGTGCATTTCAATGCTATCGATGTCCGTTTGGGATTCTGAGTCTGGGAATAGCTCTGTATGGTGATTATGCATTGGGAGCGTGGTCGGAAGTGAATTCGGAGGTTCGTAGGTCATTTTGGAGTCATTTGGCTAAAGATAGAAATTTAAAGGTTTTGAGAAGTTTGACCAGAAGTGAACTTTTTGATACCGGGGTCGAATTTTGATTCCGAAAGTTGGAGTAGGTCCGTAATCTCGAATATGACTTGTGTGCAAAATTTTAGGTCAATCGGACGTGATTTGATAAGTTTAAACATCGAAAGTAGAAGTTTGAAACCTTAAAGTTCATTAAGCTTGAATTGGAGTACGATTCATGGTTTTAGCGTTGTTTGATGTGATTTGAGGCTTCGAGCAAGTCCGTGTTATGTTTTTAGACTTGTGCGGGTGTTTGGTTTGGAGCCCCGGGGGCTCGGGTGAGATTCGGGATAGCTTCGGAGTGATTTGCTAAGAAATGGGATTGCTGGTACTGGTATGACCGCATTTGCGGTATTTTGGTCGCAAATGCGACCATCGCATTTGCAATATGGAGCTCGCATTTGCGAGCCTGGGCTGCTGTGGGAAAGGTTTGTATTTGCGAACCAAGGGCCGATTTTGCGAGGCTGTCATCTTCGTATTTGCAAAGAATCTGTTCGCAAATGCAACCTGGGCAAAGATGGCCTGGCTTCGCATTTGCGATGCATTTGTTGCAAATGCGGCCATCGCATTTGCGAGCCGGATGTCGCAAATGCAACATCTGCGACTGGAACCCAAGACTTTTTATCCCAAGACTTAGTCCTTTTCCCACTTGGTCTTAGGCAATTTTTGAGAGCATTTGAGAAGGGGTTCCATCATCACCAAAGAGGTAAGTGATTTTTTCTAGTTATGAGTTAAATGCAAGGATTATATATAGATTTAAACATGTAAAATTGTGAAAATTTAGGGATTTTGAAGAAAAACCTAGGGATTGAGATTTTTGGAGTTTTACCACGAGTTTGGGCATGGAATTGAGAATAAATTATATATTTGAGTTCGTGAGGTCATGGGTAGACTTTATTTTTGAAAAATTTCAGAGTCCGGGCACATGGGCCCGAGGGTAATTTTGTCAACTTTTCAATCGAGGTTAGGAATTGTTATAAATTGGATTATAATGAGTAATTGAACACCTATTAATGGGTTTACATAATTATTGGCTAGTTTTGGAGCATTTTTGCATCGAATTGAGTCTTCGGAAGGGCGTGGAATGCCTGTTATGGAACTTCGGAGCAAGGTGAGTCTCCTTTCTATCCTTGTAAGAGGGAATTGTCCTCATAGGTAAGTTAATTGGTTATGTTCTCCTATTTGTGGGGGCTACGTATGCACGAGGTGACGAGAGTCCGTGCGTAGCTACTATTATGCTTAAATACGGGTAGTTTAGGGCCCAAAAGCATGCTTTACTTTTAATATTTGCAACCTTGGTGACAAATTTTAAAATGTTTAAAGCATATCGGGTGTGTAATTGAATTTCTAAAATGCTAGATATCATTTCTTGCCTTTCAAAAGAGAAACTTGATTGATTTGATTGTTGAATGTGTTAATCTATTGTGGAACGGGCCGAGCACCTCGGTAGAATAAATAGATGCATCTATGATTCGCGCCATTCGACCCTCTGGCAGTGCACAATTTAAATATTGTTGGATCGGGTCGTGCGGCCTTAGCATGTTTTGCGCATGCTTGTATTGCTTGCCTTGAGATTCATAGATGTTGATATTTGTTCCCTCTGGCCTGAGATAAATGTATAAATGATGAAATAAATTCGGAAATTTCCTATTAATAAAAGAATTGATCACTTGCTTCATGTTATTGAATTACAACCATTCTTATGAAAATCCTCAACTTACTATATTGTTGGTATATTATTATCGGACCACTATTAAGTGTCGAAGTCGACCTCTCGTCTCTATTTCTTCGAGATTAGGCGGGATACTTACTGGGTGCACATTATTTTTGTACTCATACTACACTTGCTAAGCATTTTTGTTTGCACAGGTTCATGTGTGTCTAGTGGACTAGTTTGGCGCAGCGGCATGGTTGATACGGAGACTTAGGTGAGATGCATTTATCGAGACGACTCACAGCCAGCAGAGCCTCCTTCAGAGTATTGTACTGTATTTTCATTTCTGTCCAATTTGTATTCCGGAGAGTTACTGTATTTTATTTCATTCCCTAGTAAATGCTCATGCACTTGTGGCACCGGGTTCTAGGATGATATGGAGTATTTTGCATTAACTTATTAGCAATTATATTTACTTTGAAATGGTTATCTTTTTCTAGTAACATTGAAGGCAAATCATAGTTTTCAAAATAATTAAAACGAGAATTTAATTAAGTATTTTGGGTTGGCTTGCCTGACAGCGGTGTCCGGCGCCATCACGACCCTTAGTGGATTTTGGGTCATGACAGCATGTGGGTCGGTTAGGATCGTGTCCGTCCCAGGACCGCGAGCCCAAATGGGCGGTGGGTCTAAAAGGTCCTAATCGTTTGGGACCGGGACCGATGGGTGGTGGGCTTTGAAGTGGGCCGGTCTTGTACTTCAAGTCCGCGAGACCGAGACCGACTTGGAAGTGGGCCAGTTCAACCGGTCCTAAACGGGCCCAACAACTCCAAATTTAAAAAAAAAACTGTCATTAGGGCTTTAAAATCTAGTTGTTATTTCTGTTAAAATAGTCGTTGGCTATTTATAAAATAGCCATTTAACCCCTCCCCCCCCTCCCCCACTTTGTTTTAACCCAAAATATTTTATAATTATACTTTTTTCCTATTTTCAACTATAAGTATTCCCTCATTCTTTCATATTTCTCAAAAATCATAAATCTCTCTATAATTTTCTTCTATAATTGCTTACTTTATTTTTGTAATTTGTGTGGAAAATTGTGAAGTTGGTGAATTGAAGTATTCAAGTATTCAACGATAATTAATTTTCAACAAGTTGTTCGTCAATTCGGTAAACTCGTTCCAACTCTTAAGTTTTAATATTATAGTTTTATTTTATTTTATTTTATTTGTATTGTTTGATTAATTAAGATAGATTTTTCGTTAAAACAATGTTTAGTAAAAATAAGGAAAAATCCAAGAATGGTGAATCTAGTGGCCAATCTATTCTTCCTCCAATTTTCCGGGCTCCCCTATCCAAACCCCATACCCGTCCTCTACCTGCTTCTATTCTTGATAGTGATAATACTTTATTACAATTTACTGAGAGTCAATATTTGCATAATGTTGTAGGTGGTGAACAATTAAACCATGAATATATGAATGCTCTTTATGGTAATCCAACTATAGATGAAAATGATGAGGAAGAAATAGATTTTGATGAAACGCAGCCGGATGAAGATACACTCACTAGTCCTATTGCTGAAGTTGACCCAACTAATAATAATCCAAATGATGCCCCGTCTGACCCTCCTGTTACTACCCATACTTTTTCTAGACAACCTTCTAAACGGAGCGAAACATCTCTTGTTTGGCCATTTTTCATTCAACTAAGAGAAAAAAATAGGGTCAAGTGTAAAACTTGTGGCAAAGAGTTAGCTTTTAAATATGTTGGAGTTCGGGGGGACGAGAAGTTTGAGGAGATACATAATGCTACACACTCAAGATAAAGTTAAATATCTTCGTATGAAAGCTTTGGTCGAGGGGACAAGTGTACCTAGTCAGGCTGACCTTAGTACCGGGTCAAATCAATTTCAACCGGGAATTAACACTGTTACCGGTGGTATTTTATTTTATGATCCAAGAAAAGATTGGGAAGAATTGGCAAAAAATGATTATTGTTATGCGCTTACCCTATAGTTTTCCTTCTAACCCTCACTTTGTGCATTATATTAGAAAAGTTTTTAATCCTACTTATAAAGGATGGCCTCGCACAACTGTAAAGAGTGATGTTTATAAATATAAACATTTTGTGCTATTTATTTACTCATATAAATTGTCGTATTGCTACTACTGATATTGGTAGAAGTGGTAATGACTGTGATTATCTTACTGTTACCAGTCATTGGATTAATGAGGATTGGATAATGCAAAAGCGCATTATTGCTTATAAAATAATTAATGACGTCACACAGGGCAATTTATTTTCTAGCACAGTTATCGATATTTGTAGATATTTTTGCATTAGTGATAAAATAATGTCAATTTCAATGGATAATGCTACTAGTAACACTAATTTTGTAGCCTTGATTACCACTGTTACTAAATCGTGCATTTAGTAACATTTTTCATGTTAGATGTATTTATTATATTTACCATTATGAGCATGTAATTTTTGCCCTATACGAAATACTCCTATAAAATACCAAAAAATAGATTTTATTTTAATTGTTTGCCATTTTAGGAATTTTGTAGAATTTTATTAATTTTTTCCATTTTTGTGCACGTTTAATTTTATTAAAAATCATGAAAAATGCCAAAAATACCATGCATTGCATTATGTTTGTTTTTACATTTTAGGGATTAATTAGTTAATTATTTTCTTTATTAAAAATGGAAATCACAAAAAAAAATGGCCCATTTTTACATTTTTATTCCTTTTTATTTTTAGATTATTGATTTTTCACTTTTAATTTAGGATTAAGTGATTTTTATAATTTTTGTAATTAGGTAATTAGTTTAATTTCACATTTATAGACTAATTTAGAAATTTAATATAGCATTTTTAAATTAAAGAAAGGAAAAAAACAAAAGAAAAGGGAATTAGTTGATTAATTGAAAAAGAGGATTCATTTTCGAATTTGGGCCACTTCTTACACCTGAACCCATTCCCAATTACATCCCAACCCTGGCCCAAATAATTAGTCCACCCGGTCCAGACCTATCTGAAGCCAAAACGACCCCATTTATGATAAATTGATCACAACCATTGGATCTTGTTAATCCAATGGCTCGGAATTGAGGAGTCATTTGGTATAAGACTGTCCGAATAAAACCAGTCCCCTCCCCCATTAACCCTCTCATTCTGTCTCTCCTCTCTCTCAAAATAAACCCTAGCCGCCCCAATTTCCTCTGTCGCCTCCGCCATCAACCACCCACCAGAAATCGCCTCACGACGATTTCGGTGTTCCAAATGGCCCCAAATCAACACCCCAGACTCCCCTTCGTCTCCTCTTTATAAATCTCCTAACCAATTTCCCCAAATCTCTATCAAACCCTTCGAATATTAGATCGAAATCGGAACCCTCAAAACCTTAATTGTTGCAAATGGCCCCAAATTCAGACCCTGTGATTCTTGAACCCCTTCTAAACCCTAAACCGCCATTAGCCCCATCCGAATCGGCCTCAATTTGATCAAATTTTAAATCTCAGATTCTGAAACCCTAAAAACCTCTGTCGAGTCATTCCGGAAGATTTAATGGCTCAAACCTACATGAGTCAACTATTTTCGTTGAGAGCAATTGATTCTTTTGGGTTTGACTTATTGTTGCCCTAACCAGTCCAAACTCCGGCCAGATTCTTCAATTCCAATTTGTTTCCCACTCCAGTATAGGTAATTTCTGGATTGCTTTCTATCTTATTCTTTTTTCCTCTTTTCTTGGCCATCTTTTTTTCTTTTCCTTTGATTGATTCCTCATTGTGGTTGTTCTGTCTGACTAGCATGTGCTTAGACATTGTGTTTTAATTAAGGCCATTTGACTAATCAATATTTAGTTAGAATCCAAATGATTAGGTTTAGCTTTAAATCCCTTTCAAGACTGTTTGTTTGAATAATAACCTAATTAGTTAATTACTTGTTAATTAGCTTAATTGCATGATTTAGGTTGTTTTCTTTTTTCCTCTGTTTTGACATTTTCATTGTTTAGATTTCATAGTTAGGAGTTTAATTTGCATGTTTAGTTTTGACAGTTTTTGTGTGTTCTGTTTCTGCTCCTTCCTTTCCTCTCATAATTATTCTTTTCACAAGTAGTTTTCAGTATACTTTAATTTAATTAGGATAGAATTCATAATAATTAATTGCCTAATTCAGCTTTAACCTGATTCGGTTTGGACTTAGTTAAAATTAGGTTAAGTTTGAGTTAGCCTTTTGAATCTGAATCTTGATTGCCTACACGTTGTGATTACTTAGGTTTAATTGGTTTTAAGCTTAGATTTGAGCCTCTGAACAGCCATTTTAAACCTTAGTTTAATTTCAGAAGTTGAAATGCGATACCTTTAGGCAATTTAAGCACCTGGTTAAAAGCCTAAATTGGTTGTAATTGATTTGTTCTAGTATCTAGCATAGTTGTCCTTATCCTTAGCAAAAATGCTGATATTGGATAAGAAAAAAGACATACAACTATCAAAAGATGATGTACTATTCTGCAATTTTAGAATATTAGGTTAGAATATGCTTTTTTGGTACGCTCTATAAAAGGAAAACATTCCCTCACTCACACACTGACATTCAATATTCTCTGCCTAAAAGTTCTGAAGAATAGATTTTGAGCATTTTACTACATAAAAGTTCCTTTTTTCTCTGAAAAATTTCAGACTTTAGAAAAATCTTAGAAAATTTCCAAAACTTCTCCATTTTGTTCACAAGCTAGAAATGGTTTGAAATAGAGAGCTTTCTTGGGTTATTTAGCTGGGATTTCTTGGTTCAGTTTGTTGATTTTGGGTCTGAAATTTTGATTCATTTAGGGACTGTTGTAGCTGTATTGGTTGTTGCTACTGTTTTCTGTGCCTCTGAAGTTCTCCAGCAGTTTTTCTTTTATTTTTATCTATTTTTTCAAGGTACACATATTTTCTCCATGTTTAAGTGTTTGTAATTGGAACTTAAGATGAATACAAGTTGGTCTTTGCTTGCCAATGTTTATATATCTGTATGTTTCCTGCTATGATTTGTATGCTGAAGTTGCAATAGTATTGAAGCTTCTTTCTTTAAAAAATGTATGAGTCTCTGCCCATTTGGTTTTTATATCATGAGTATTTGTTTTCTTGTATCGGTCTAACATTGGTTGTTTGTTTATTTCGGTTGATATATATACTTATCTCATGTTGCATTGGACATATGACATGTTAAATCCCCATGTTTGAAATCTGGTAATTAATGAAGTGTGTGGTTATGTTTCCTTTCCTTCCCCTTCCTTCTATCTGACAACTTCCTCTTTACTCAAAACCTTTATTTTTCTTTCTTTGTTTGTTTGGCTGTAAGCTGTTTGCCTGTAGATTTGGTCACTGGTTGGCAAATCAGCAGGTTCAAAGCTAGAAAGAAGGAATCAAGTTGCCTTAACAAGACCAAGCTCTAATGGACAAGTTATGTCCAAAAGAAGTCGGGTATCCGCATGATGTTTAGCTATAGTAATTTGTAATAGTTTAGCTCTTAAATGTATGTTAAGTCTTAATTTACTGTGTTGATTTTAGAAGGTTACTGTTTCATTCTGGAAAATTGTAATAAATCAGACATAGGTATTGATGCATAAGGGGTTAATTATGTATTTTGATATGCCTTTACAAAGCAGTAATGATGCTGAGCTTTGAGACTATTCAGCAGAATCAAGGGTTGTTTAGTAGATAGAAAAGGGTTGGACTTCTAGCTCAAAGTAAGAGACTGTCCTAAGATGGTTTGGGCTTGGTCTATAGGTCCAGACTTTAAGTCAGTCCAGAAGCTTTTTTTACCATGAATCATTTTAGGTTTAGATTGGTTAATCTTCAACAGTAGAATCATGTTTAGTCTTTAATTCCATCCTTGTTTGAACGTGTGATCACCTGTTAAATTAGAGTCATATTGTATATCTTAGTTGTTGTTTTCTATTTGCTATAAACATGTGAATAATGGCTAATGATAGAAGGGGAAGGCCTAGCTAGAGATAATAGCAATTGGGCCCGCCTATTTCAGGTCCAATATGGGCCAGTTTTCGTTCAAACCAAATTTCAGAACAAGTAAGAGCCTGTTGGGGCTCTCCCATTTCACTCGGGCCGAAGTTCTATCCCAGATTCAGCTTCTTGCAAAACTGAACCTTCCCATTAAACCCAATAATTAAGCCCAAGCCGAAATCCCTTCCTAAAAAGATTAACTTAGACTTAGCCCTTCTAATTAGGTGTAACGTTTCTCTAAAGACAGTAAGTGAGGTGTGTCATGCCAATCAAAACCCCTTAACTCATGGCCCTCATAAATTATATTGAGAGTTAATAATTGTAGTGGCTATAGTTAAATACAATTCCCTTAAAAAGAAAGAAAGAAAAGAAAAAGGTTTGAGGTGTGCCATAAATAGATTAAATCATCCATGGCTCTCACAAATATTACTTTTAAAAATTGAATAATCGTAGTTTGCTTTAGGCCCGATTTAGACTAGTATTGTGATTATGTATACGTTCGCGTAACATAATTGCAGATTTAATTCTAAAAAAAGTAACTCGAGGGATGCGTTCGAGCAACTTCAATCAACTTTTCTTAATAAAAATAAACAAAGTGTTATTAATTGTGGACACGTTCGCGTGACATAATTTTTGACACACCAAAGAAAATGAGTATACGTGCACGTAACTCGATTCTTTAATTACGAATAAATCAAGTGATTAAAAGCGGTAAAAGGTAAATGTACACAGGTCTTAAAATAAGTAATTAGACGACTTAAGCCAAATAATAATCACTGAGCGACCGTGCTAGAACCACGAAACCTGGGAATGCCTAACACCTTCTCCAGGGTTAACAGAATTCCTTACTTAGAATTTCTGGTTCGCAGACTTTTAAAATAAAGTCGAAAATTCCTCGATTTTGCGATTTTAAAATAAACTGGTGACTTGGGATACCCAATAAACTATTCCAAGTGGAAACTCTGATAAATTAAAACAATCCCATTTCAAATAATGTCACTTTAATTGGAAAAACTCCCATATACCTTCGGGCGGGTAAAAAGGAGGTGTGACAGCTCTGGCGACTCTGCTGGGGATACTAACCCAGAACTTCCGGTTCAGGGTTCAAGAATTCGAGCTTATTAATCTGATTTCTTATTTGGCTTTATTATCGATATTACTGTATTTTGTGGACTCAATGTGCTAATTGCCATTTACCTCTTTGATATTACTTGAACTGTATTTAAATGTCTTCTTACGCCTCCCTTCTGAGTCTTCTAAAAACGGTGCTCACGTTTGCGTGGCCCACTTTTTTGTTAGAGTTATACCAAATAGAACGGGGCTGGGCAAGTAACAAGGCCGGGCAGACTTTCGTGCTCCCGGTACGTTGCCCTCTCCTCGACTCGAGTTTGTCCGCTCGAGTAAGCCAGGTTTAGAATACAACCCCAGGTTTAAACTTAGAATAACATAACCTCATTTCGGATCCCTAGTAGGAACGATTATTTGCATCACGTGCATTTGACCTTGGGGACTCAACATAGGGGTTGGGTCCGTCTAAGACAGGTGTACCCAAAACAAAGACCATCCTGATACATCCTACGTGATATATGAATATTATTTGTTTCGGTTTGCATGTTGACCGGCTAGGAAAAGGAAATAAAGAGAAAAACCAAGAGTGAGGTAGGATAGAGAATTTACCCAATTCTAAAAATTCCGGTATTTGAAAATGTCTTGAAACTCTGCCAAAATTTTGGAAAAAAAGGGTATAGGAAAATGTATTTCAAAAAAAAGAAAGTGAGTCAAATATCATGTTTTTTTTGGTCAAAATTAACTGAACTACACCGGTCTGATTCTCACCGGATGTGGGATACATAGGCAACCCGCATAAGGTTCGGCCTCATTTTTCTACAAAAAAAATCAAGTAAAGTGTAGTTTAGGGCTTTGGTCAAAAGAATAAGCCGACCCAGCTTCGGTTGTATTTTTAAGTCGTTCTTACCGGAATAGCCTTAGATTATCTTTTAATTGTCGAAAGGATATTTTCGGAAAGAACGGGCAAGTCTGTCTGTAAGGTGTCTTTTTTCATAAATACTTTCCCCCGGCCTCAAAATTTGTTTGGAATTGTGAAGGGGCCACGTTTACAAAAATGACCATTTTTGCTAAAGTAGCATAAAAGGGGTCTTTGTAAGTTGATTTTCTTTAGAAATTGAAAGCTTGTTTTGCAAAAAGAGTCCACAAGAATCAACCCTAACCTTAACCCTCCATAGGTACAAATGAATATTGTCCAGAACCTATCACAAATGAACCTGTCACAAATAAATATTGTTCAGAACCCGTCACAATTGGTCATAGAACAAGCTCAGCTGCAGTTTCGCATGTGGTGGAATGATTGAGATAAAGAGGGCCAGGATTGGGTGAAAAAGCAGTTGGGTTCCCTTATAGACATCATAAGCATCGAACCTCGAGAGTATTTAATCAAAGCGTTGGTAAACTTTTGGGATCCCGTCCACAATGTGTTCCATTTTTCGGATTTCGAGCTCACCCCTACTCTGGAGGAAATGGCCGGATATATTGACTTTGGCTAGGACTTGAGGAAATAGCAACTCATATTCCCAAGGGCTCCCTCTATGCATAAGTTCTTTGATCTTCTGAATATAAGCAAGCAAATGAAGAAGGCCCATGTAAGCAACGGATGTTGTTCTTTCTATTCCTTATACTTCAGGTTCGGGCACTCAGCTGGGTTTGAAACGCTAGAAAAGCGGTTAAACAACAAACAAGATAAAAGCACTTGGCAGACTCATTGTCGGTTCGCTTTCATCGTGGCATTCTTGGGAATCATGGTCTTTCCAAATGCAAAAGGGACAATAGATACTCGCATGGCCAGGATTGCATAAATCCTCACTACCAAGAAGATCACACACTTGTTCCGTTAGTGTTGGCAGACATTTATCGGGCATTGACTTTGTGCAAATCTGGGGCTCAATTCTTTGAGGGTTGCAACATTCTTCTTCAAATGTGGTTGATCGAACATCTCCGCCGTCACCCCAAGTTCATAAGTTATGGTTCGAATGGGAACAACTTCATCAAGGATTATGAGGAAAGGGTGGAAGACTACAAATCTCCTGAAGGGTTTGAGGCCTGGGTATCCCATTTAAGAACTCTGAAAGCAAGTCAAATTGAATGGACCATAGGGTGGCTTCCGGTAACGGAAGTCATATACATGACAGCTTCAAAAGGCTACTTGATGATGATGGGTCTGAGAAGTATCCAACCGTATGCACCACAAAGAGTTATAAGGCAACTTGGAAGGTATCAAGTGGTACCCAAAGATATAGATTTGAGTACCAAAGTCTTTGAGCTACACCAAGAAGCAACACTACTTGAGGCTTTAGACCAACGAGACTGGAATGGTTGCCGATATCTGAAAAGTGACACCCAGGTACCGGATCTTACAAAAGGAAAAGTAGATCCAAATTATGTTGCATGGCTTAAGAGAAGGTTTTGTGCAAATGATGAGCCAGAGCCTAAGCCTAAGCCCGAGCCTGAAAGGCCGCTAAAAGACCTCATGTTCAAGCTTTTGATTGGCCCAAGAAGAATCGAAAAGCCACCATTCACACTTTGCAAGAAGAATCGAGGAACGTAGTATTCAATAATGATCTACAGGCGCAAGAAGCTGAAGCTAAAAGAAGAAGGTTGGCCCAAGAAAATGAAGCTCTCCGGGCCCAAGTTCGAAAAATGAGAATAGCAGCAGAAAACCCGGGTAGAAGTAGGAAAGATGAAAGGCTCATCTACAACCTTACGCAGAAAGTACATGACTGTGAGGATGATTTGCAAAAGACTGAGTCTGAGCTAGTAAAAGTACGAACAAAGTTGGCCAAAAATGCAGAAGAACGGGCAACTTTCATTTGACAGTTGAAAGAAATATATGATAGAGGGGTCATGGGCTGGAAAAAGGAGCTTAATAGCCTTGAGGGTGAAATGACTAAACAAGCCAAGAGCTTCAAAGCCGAGAGATAACATTGATATGCTTTGATGGCACAGCTAGAGGGAGACCTACAACATTTGCAAGAACAGAATTATACGGCCACCCAGGTCTTGGAGGCTAGATCTTAGCAGATTGGGCGGTTGTTGCAAGAAAAGGGCATCATCAGGGAAAGGGTTAGAAGAATCGCCGACTACATTGTGATGAAGTGCAACGAGTGCGAAGACATGACCAGGTCCATGTTCTTCGCAACAGTAATGATCTTTGTTCGCCAGATAATGGATGATCTCTATCACCTCCAGGATGACATGGCGTATAGGCCCGTATCAAGACCAGTTGGTGTTCCTAGGGCAGGATTGGAGGCACTAATGTACTCCTAATTGTTTTCTCTTTTTCGAGTCTGTATTTTCATTCCTAAAGCCTGTTTCGAGTCTATTTTAGTTTTCAATTCTCAAGTATGTAGGATCGAGTCTTTGTAATAGAAAAAAAATTAGAAGTCTTGTTTTAATGAATATTTGAAAAATCCAAAAAATATTTTATTTATTTCATTTATTTCTTGAACTACGTGATGATCTGATTCATGCGGCGTCGTGATACGTAGGCAATCCCCTTCGGATCCGGTCATGGTTTTTAAATAACTCAAATAAAAGAGAAAATATTGAAAAGAGAAAAAGCAAAAAGAAAAGAGAGAAAACAAGGAAAAGAGAATGAGAACAAGAGAGAAAATAAGAGAGTGCAAAGGAGAGCGAGAGAAAAGAGTGGGGAGATAAACAAAAGCTGGGATGAGACATGCAATCGTTGCAAAACATGTAGAAACACATTTAATTGTATAGGTGAATCACACCCCCAATTTGCGATTCCCTACGTGTTAATTGCTTCAAACTAATCAGTTTGTTGTGTCTACTATTGAGTATAGGTTCTGTTTTAAGGTAGTTGGTTTGTGGTAACCTGGCTTCACACCCTTACTTTACAAGATCCAAGGGTAGTGTAGAAATGTCATCAGAATGTCATCTACCAACGATTCCCATCCCAGAGGATAGCCCGCTATCGGTTATCCCAACCTCAGAGTCAGCGGTTGCTGAAGAGAATAGAGCATTGCGCCTCCGCGTCTTGGAAATGTGGGACGCTTGGTCCAATGGTAGAGAGCCGCCAAGTGCCATACCCTGTTTCCCCGAGCTACTTCCCAAAGCAAGTGGAAATTCCAATGTCCCAATAAGTTACCCAAATACCCCACTTGGGTACCCCAGAATCTCATCTCACTTCGCTGGAACACCTCCTTCTGAGGTTCACCCCCAGGTGATTTTGGGAGTGGCCTCTAACATATTTACCGCACTACCAACTTCGGCTACGGCACAGCTAACTTTGCCCAGACCAAGCTTTGATCCATCATCCTTCACTTTCCAAGTACCATCTTTTCTACCAGACCCTACCCAGTTCACCACCAATTCTTACCCTCAACAACCCCGGTACAAGTTTACCGCAGGACAAGAGTAGGCTATAAAGAACCCCGAGCAAAAAGAAATCACTTGGAAAATGAGGAGCATGGAACAGAGCCTCAAGAGTATACAAGGCTTGAGCGGCCAAAAGAGCGTATCCTACGCTGATCTATGAATGTTCCCGCATGTGCATTTGCCCATCAATTTCAAAACCCCCAAGATCGAGAAATATGACGGGCACGGGGACCCCATAGCCCACCTCAAGAGGTATTGCAATCAATTAAGAGGGGCAGGCGGAAAGCAAGAGTTCCTAATGGCTTATTTCGGAGAGAGTCTAGTTGGAATTGCATCTGAGTGGTACATGGATCAAGACATGTCTCGTTGGCACATATGGGATGATCTAGCTCAAGATTTCGTAAGACAATTTCAGTATAACATAGACATAGCTCCCGACAGGAATTCCCTGTCAAATTTCAAAAATAAGTCATCGGAAAGTTTCCGAGAATATGTTGTTAAATGGCGCAAACAAGCGGCTAGTGTCAAGCCCCCAATGGATGAGACCAAAATGGTCAGTGTTTTTCTACAAGCCCAAGAGGCTGACTACTTTCAGAATATGTTGTCTGCAATGGGAAAGTCGTTTGTTGATGCTATCAAGATTGGTGAGATGGTCGAAAATGGTCTGAAAACAAGTCGCATATTGAGCCAATCTACCATAAGAGCTACGTCCCAAGCAATTCAAAGCGGGTTAGGAGGTGTAGCAAACAGAAAGAAGAAAGAAGAGGTGGCGATGGCGGCTTCAAGTTTGAGAAACCCCCGTCCACCTAGAGGTTACTTCCCTCCAAGCACCCCACAACATTATTATCCTCATCAGGATGTGGCTTATGCTATGGCTCCTCAGCCGTACACAGTAATGAATGCCCAGTCATACGCTCGGTCACAACAATAGTTTAACCAAAATCGGGCTCCACTTCCTAGAAATAATCCTCCTCACCAAGCTCCATATAATACCCGTCCCCCTTAAAATAATTTCCCATACAATGCCCATGCTCGAGAACCACCCAGAAGAATAAATTCCATGCCTATTGGTGAATCATACTCTAGCTTTTTCCCTAAACTGGTCCAAATAGGTTTGTTGCAATCCGTACCCCCGAACAGACAAAACCTAGAGTCACCTTCATACTGACCCGGTACCCGATGTGCTTATCATTCTAGGGTGGAAGAGAATGACACTGAAGACTGTTGGACTCTCAAAAGGGCAATTGAAAACTTAATAGAGCAAAAGAGGGTAGTGCTGAAAGATGAAGAGATCCCCAATGTGTCCAATAACCCGTTGCCGGCTCACAACAATGTGTCAGTTATCGGGATGATTTGTGAAGATAAAGAGTTTAACCCGACTCTAAAAGTCATCATTGCCATCGCCGATGTTAGAAAGAAGACAAGGGCGGTTGCAAAGCAAGGCAAGGGGGAGAAAAAGAGCAACTCTGCCCCTCAAAGTGCAGAAAAGACGATGGAAACCAAAACAGCAGCAGCACCCCCTAAAGACGTCATTCTTTATGTTCCCCGAGCTCACAGGAAAGAACAATTGGCGTTGAGTCCTCCTAAAAGGTTTGAGTTGAACAAGGGACCCAAGATGTATGTACCCAAAGAGACTTATGTGGCAAAGGGACTAGTAATTCCACCCAGGTTGAACGAGCCCGTGATCATTAGTCGCGCACCACAAAGGCCTATGAAAGACCCCACTACAGTCCCCTGGAACTACAACAGAGCAATTGTGACGTATAAGGGAAGGAAATCATAGGGGAAGTACATGAAACCAACCCATCCGGGAAGCACCTTAATCTAGAAGAAGTGAACAACGCCAAGCAGAAGCGCTCCCCGCTCAAAAAGCCAGTTAGTGCCGAAGAAATGGAGGAGTTCTTCCAAAAAATGAAAACTGCGGAACATGAGGTAATTGACCAACTCCGGAAGTCTCCCTCCCAGGTCTCGCTCTTGTCTTTGCTGATAAGCTCAACTGAGCATCAGAAAGTACTGATAAAGACCCTCAATGAAGCCTATGTTCCGATTGAAACCACTGTGGAGCAATTGGAAATGGTGGCAGAAAGATTCTTCGTAGTCAACCAGATTTCATTTAGCAAGAATGACTTGCCCCCGGAAGGGGATGCCCACAACAAAGCTCTTCATCTGACAGTTAAGTGTGAAGGGTACTATATAAAAAAATTCATAGTGGATGGCAGATCAGGGGTCGACATATGCCCTCTCTCAACTTTGCAAAGAATGGAAATTGGAACTGAAAGGATCAGGCCTAATAATGTTTGTGTGCGCGCTTTCGATGGCATCAAGAGGGACACAATAAGGGAAATTGATTTGATCTTGACTATCGGTCCTGTAGATTTCGAAGTGACGTTTCAGGTCTTGGACATGGATACCTCCTATAATTTTCTTTTATGAAGGCCTTGGATCCATGCTGCGGGATTTTTACCTTCTACCCTCCACCAAATGGTGACATTTGAACAAGAAGATCAGGAAATTGTGGTTCATGGAGAAGACAAGCATTCAATTTATCGGGACCCGTCAGTTCCATGTCTAGAAGCTAGGGAAGGTAGCGAGCATATAGTCTATCAAGCTTTCGAGGTTGTGGTCACAGATCAATGTGAGGAGGAAAGCCCGTGTCCTCAGCCCTTTCTGTCAAATGCGTCCATCATGGTCGCTACTGAAATGATCAAGCATGTTTATAAGCCTAGGAAGGGACTCGGGGCATCATTGCAAGGTATCACAGAACCAATCACTTTAGCTGCCAGTGAGAAGTTCTTCGGTGTGGGTTTTCACGCCATAGAAACTGATGTGACATGGGCAATTGAACGAAAGATCAATGGTTGGGTTCTACCTCAGCCATTCCTGTATCTTTACAAAATATTCGTCAAGCCCAAGTATACCGAAGAAGAAGAAGAAGATGAGGCCTTCAAGCCCGAGGAAATTGAGGACATATGTGGATCTCACATGGTCCAACCTGTTGAAGTCTCGAGCACTACTGAGGTGCAATTTATGGGGCCCGATGCCAAGCTGCAAAATTGGAAGGCTACGTCGTTCCCAGTCAGGCGGGAATCCTGGTAGTCTAGTCTTGCCACCTTTTCTGCATTCCGAGTTATTCCAGGGTGTAACTCGAATGTTTATTTTAGTTTATTGTCTTTAAAATTCCAATGTAAAGCCTATTATCTTCAAATTCAATGAAATGAAATCAATATTTCATCGTCTATGAATCTCTTCCTTTATTCTTTTCGGATTTTTGTTACTTTTCTTATTTCTTCCTTTCAGTTCTAATAATGTGGACTTAAATAACATGACATGCTTGCGGACTTCACGCCCAGGTCATAGTTTACTGTCTAATTATGAAATAATGAATCAAGAACCGGAATATGATGAAGAAGAGGATTTTAGGGAAATAACCCGAGAACTGGAACAATTCGAGAATAAACCTAAGCCAAACTTAAATGAAACCAAGCCGGTTAATTAGGGTAGTTCAGAAGAGGTCCAAGAAACCATGATAAGCATTCACACGAATGAAAGAACTAGAGATGCATTAATCCAACTTTTGTTCGAATTCAAAGATGTGTTTGCTTGGTCCTACGATGATATGCCAGGATTAAGTGTCGATTTGGTGGTCCACAAGTTGCCAACTTACCCTGATTATCCCCCTGTCCAGCAAAAATAGAGGAAGTCCAAAACTGAAATCAGTGACAAGATTAAAGAAGAGGTCACCAAACAGTTGAAGGCGAGGGTGATCCGAGTGGTCTGATACACCACATGGCTGGCTAACGTGGTTCCCGTTCCAAAGAAAGATGGGAAAACTCGAGTGTGTGTTGACTATCGAGATCTGAACAAAGCAAGTCCCAAAGACAACTTCCTTTTGCCAAACATCTACATCCTTGTTGACAACTGTGGAAAAAGTGAGATACAATCTTTCGTGGATTGTTATGTTGGATATCATCAGGTCTTGATGGATGAAGAAGACGCGGAAAAAACAGCCTTCACCACACCCTAGGGCACCTATTGTTACAGGGTCATGCCTTTTGGTTTGAAGAAAACTGGGGCAACTTATATGAGGGCTATGATTGCCATCTTTCACGACATGATGCACCAAGAAATCGATGTGTATGTGGATGATGTGATCATCAAATCCAGAACATAGGACGACCATGTTCGAGACCTGAGAAAGTTCTTTGAGTGTCTGCATAAGTATGACCTGAAGTTAAATCCAGCTAAATGTGCATTTGGGTTCCGTCTGGCAAAGTCTTGGGATTTATAGTCAGTCGGAGGGGCATCGAGCTAGATCCCACGAAGATAAAGTCTATTCGGGATTTGCCTACTCCGAGAACCAAGAAAGAGGTTATGAGCCTATTGGGAAAATTGAATTACATCAGTCGGTTCATTGCTCAGTTGACATCCACATGTGAGCCCATATTTAAGTTGTTAAAGAAAGATGCGGCAATTGAATGGACAAATGAGTGTCAAGAAGCCTTCGACAAAATCAAATAATATCTGTCGAATCCGCCAGTCTTGGTCCCACCCAAACTTGGGAGGCCTTTGTTTTTGTATTTGACAGTCTTGGAGAATTCCTTCAGATGCGTCCACGGGAAGCATGATGTGACCGGGAAGAAAGAGCAGGCAATATACTATTTGAGCAAGAAGTTCACTAGCTACGAAGCCAAATACACTTTGTTAGAAAGGACTTGTTGTGCCCTAACTTGGGTCGCTCAGAAGCTTAGGCATTACCTATTGGTGTACACCACTTATCTCATCACCAGGCTGGACCCTTTGAAATACATATTCCAAAAGTTGATGCCCACAAGGAGGTTAGCAAAATGGCAGATCCTGCTCGCTGAATTTGACATAGTCTATGTCACCAGCATGGCAATGAAGCCCAAGCTTTAGTTAATCACCTGGCTAAAAACCTTGTCGATGATGAATATTAGCCTTTGAGTACTTACTTTCTGGACGAGGAAGTAAATTCAGTTGAGGTAACATCAGAAGACACCAATGCTTGGAAAATATTCTTCGATGGAGCTGTGAACGCAAAAGGTGCCGGGATTGGGGCAATTTTGATTTCACCCACTAGTCAGCACTATCCAGCCACAACCTAACTTTGTTTTTTTGCAAAAACAACACTGCCGAGTATGAAGCCTGCATTATAGATATGAACATGGCAATCAACCAAGATGTGGAAGAATTGATAATCATGGGAGATTCGGATCTAATTATCCGACAAGCTTAGGGTGAATGGGAAACTCGGGATGTCAAGCTTATTCCGTACAGGCAACATGTGGAAGATCTTAGCAAATGGTTCAAGTCAGTTGAGTTCAAGTTCATTCCTCAGTTTCACAATGAGTTGGCCGGTGCGCTCGCTATTTTGGCCTCGATGTTGCCATATCCAGGCAATGTCCACATTGACCCATTGGAAATCCAAATCCGAGAAAGGCATAGTTATTGCAATACGGTTGAAGCGGAACCAAATGCTTAGCCATGGTATCATGATATCAAGAGATTTCTAAAAACAAAGGAATATCCCGAGCAAGCCAATGGAGACCAAAAGAGAACCATTAGAAGGCTTGTCATCGGTTTTTTCTTGAGCAGAAAGTCTTGTACAAAAGGACTCCAGATCTCATCCTGTTAAGATGTGTGGATGCCCAAGAGACCGGAAGAATCATGCATGAAGTATAGCAGGAGTATGTGGACCCCATATGAATAGATACGTCTTGGCAAAGGAAATCCTTCGAGCAGGCCATTACTGGCTGACTATGGAAAACGATTGCTTCAGTTTTGTCCAAAAATGTCATCAGCGTCAGGTACACAGTGACCTAATTCATGCACCACCTATAGAACTGCATCCTATGTCAGCGCCATGGCCGTTCGTTGCTTGGGGTATGGACGTCATTGGGCCAATCGAGCCAAAAGCTTCAAATGGGCATAGATTCATATTGGTTGCCATTGACTACTTCACAAAATGGGTTGAAGTAGTCACTCTCAAAGCTGTCACTAAGAAAGCTGTGGTAGACTTCGTGCACTCCAACATCATCTGTCGTTTTGGTATCCCTACGAGTATCATTACAGATAATGCTACAAAATTGAATAGCCACTTGATGAGGGATATATGTGAGCAATTTAAGATCACGCATCGGAATTCTACCACTTATCGGCCCAAAGCTAATGGCGTTGTTGAAGCAGAAAACAAGAACATGAAGACGATTCTTAGAAAGATGATTCAAAGTTCGAGACAATGGCATAAAAAGTTGTCGTTTGTATTGTTGGGATATTGCACAACTGCTCGCACATCAGTTGAAGCAACACCCTATCTATTGGTTTATGGCACTGAAGCTATAATACCCGCAAAAGTTGAAATTCCTTCTCTCTAAATCATCATTGAAGCTGAAAGTGAGGATAGTGAGTGGGTCAAGACCCGTCTAGAACAGTTAACCTTGATTGACGAAAAGCGGATAACTGCAGTTTGCCACGGGCAGTTGTATCAACAAAGAATGGCCCGTGCCTATAACAATAAAGTGCGTCCTAGGAACTTTGAAGTGGGGAAACTCATTTTGAGACGTATTCTCCATCATCACAAGGAAGCAAAAGGAAAGTTCGCTCTTAACTGAAAGGCCCATATATTATAAGAAAATTGTTGCCGAAAGGGGCATTGTACTTGGGAGACATTGAAGGAAATGACCCTGAAACAGCTGTCAATATAGATACGGTTAAGAGGTATTATGTCTAATCCTTCTATAATACCAATATTGTCCGATTGGGATGACGAAGGCTTTCATTCTCGCTACCCCAAACACTCCAACCCTTTGCTAACCCTTTGAGCCGGTTACCTTTCTTTGACTACCCTATTTGGAACCCAAAAACGTTTGTAAAAAAATCAAATCAAAATCAAAAACAAAGTTTCCCTGAACTGCGTTCGACTTGATTCCGAAAGGATACGTAGGCAGCCTCTCTCTGGGGTTCAGTCACACCAAAACAAAAATCCAAATTTTTCCGAAAGTGAAACTGGGGAAGATGTTATGATGGTTCGGCGATGATCCCGCCCGAATGGTTCCAAAGTTATAATTCAATCCAAATTCTATTCATCCCAAATCCTGTTCAAGTCTTTCTGATCAATCGGTGAGAAAGCTCAAGAATCGAAGAATGTGGTTGCTTGGATCTGATACAACGAGATGAGAGAAATAAAATGAGAGAGTCTTATTGGTGAAAACCCACACGGGCACCGTAAGGCGATGATGAGCAGAGAAACTGAAATGAGAGAGTCTTGCTAGAGAAAACTCGTAAAGAGCACTATAAGGCGACGGTGAGAAGAGAAATGAAAGAGGTCAATTGGCGAACACCCGCAAAGGACGCCATTGATCGAAAAGGAATTCCCTACAAGCATCGGCACTGATAGATCCCTTGCAAGGTATCTCGGTTTTAAGACATGAGTTGTGGTGGGTTTATAAGAGATTGTATGGTTGCGTAGATCGAGTATCCAGTCCAAAAAGCATGTCATGTCTATTGAAGTCTGTGTGCACTCTAGATAAGTCCTTCTTTCTTCCCCCGAAAAGGACACTTATTGTTAAATTCATTATCCTGTCCTTTGTTTACTTTTCTTTGAATCCCTTTCGGTTTAATCCTTCTCCGAAACTAATACAAAGAAAAGATGGCAAGATTGGTTTTACAGGGCTCTGCTTAACAAAGAGCTAAATTCAAGGGAAAGCACCCAGCCTCAGCAGGTGCATCAAGTCGATCTCGACTGGCCATGATAGCTGATGCCCCAATTTTAAAATTATTGAAAAAGGAAAGAAGTCCAAAGTCAAATGCCTTTAAAGGCAAAATAAGATGAAAAGGCCAAAGCCCAACACGGTTGAACCGTCATGTAAAATTTTGGAAAGTCAAGATCCATGGGTTTTGGAAGAGAGATTGATTTCCAGAAAACAATCAAGGCCACAAAACCAACCACCGTTTCAACTAACAATTGTTCTTTGTTTGAAAACATGTGTAATTCAAAGCAACCTTGCAAGAAGCAGGTGCAGCCAAAAGAAATTGCGCAAGGGCTAGAAACAGCTTTGTAACAACAATCCAAAAAGGGAAGTCCCCCACAAAATTCTTTCCCTCATTTACTCATTCTATGAAATTAAAAAAAAAGAGAAAAAAAAAGATTCAAAATCATGGTAGCATAGGGCCCCCAATCTCTAGCTACGTTTTCTCAATATAGGGTCTTATTCCCCAGTCGCTCCTAGCATAATCTGGTAGTCTTTCTATTATAGGGTTCCACTCCCTAGTTGATTCCTAGCATAACCCGTGGACCTCCCGGCATAACCCTAGAACATTTTTTTTCTTTTCGGCATAACCCAATGACTTTCCCGGTATAACCCGTGGACCTCCCCAACATAACCCAAGGACCTTTTCTTTTCCTGGCATAACCCGTGGACCTCCCCGGCATAACCCAAGGACATTTTTTTTTCTCTTTTCGGCATAACCCGATGACATTCCCGGCATAACCCGTCGACCTCCCCAGAATAACCCGGGGACCTTTTTCTTTTTCTGGCATAACCCGTGGACCTTTCCGGCATAACCCGAGGGCCTTTTTCTTTTCGGCATACCCCGATGACTTTCCTCGCATAACCCGTGGACCTCCGCGGCATAACCCAAGGACCTTTTTCTTTTTCGGCATAACCCGATGACTTTCCTGGCATAACCCAATGACTTTTCCAGCATAACCCATGGACCTCCCTGGCATAACTCGAGGACCTTTTTCTTTTCTCGGCATAACCCGTGGACCTCCCCGGCATAACCCGAGGACCTTTACTTTCCGACATAACCCGATGACTTTCCTGGCATAACCCAATGACTTTCCCGACATAATCCGTGAACCTCCCCGACATAACCGAGGACCTTTCTTTTCCGGCATAACTCGATGACTTTCTCGGCATAACCCGTGGACCTCCCCGGCATAACCCGAGGACCTTTTTCTTTTCCATCATAACATAATGACCTTTCGCGGCAAAACCCAAGGACCTTTCCGGCATAACCCTGTTATTTTCCCAGCATAACCTGGTAATCTTCCCAACTTGGGGCCTCCGATCCCCATTTGATTGCATTTTAGATATAGGGTCTCCACTCTTTAATCTCCTTTTCCCAAGGATACACAATCCTGATCTTATTGCTTTTAAAAAAAGAGATAGTTTAGATTTGATTACAATAACTCATGAAATTTTTCTAGTGAAAACTGGGACAGAAAATTTCGTTCATTTGTTTGCCTTGGTGCCTGAATAGGTTTTCACCGTGGGGCACAAGGTTTGAGATGACCAAAAGAAGAAGTCTCAATCCAAATAAAAGAAAAGAAGAAACAAGAAAAGAAGTTGAACTCTGAGAACCAGAGAATGCGGACTACTCAAAATTTGATTGAAGTCACGAGCTTCGCATGTCCCACCTTGATCCGAAAAGTTGAAGAAGATTGAACCATTGGTTGCATCTAACAAGCATCAAGATTCAAATTAGAGTCTGCAGGGAAAGCTGACCAAGACTCAAGATCAAGCTTTACAAGGCTTATAGAAAGGAATCTTGTAACTCATAGTTGATATACTTAGTTAGTTTAGCTTTTCATCTTTCATTTTGGTGTAATAAGGAGCTCGGTAAACAGAAACAGCAGCAACAATACTGGAATCACAGTTTCCCGGTAGTCTCAGCTACCAAAACTTCCAGAACTACACTGACTTGATTCCTTTATAGCCAAGGATATGTAGGCAACCTCCGAAGCAAGGTTCGATCAGACTTTTTCAAAAGATGCTTCTCATGGAGTTTCAAATAGGAAAAATCCCTCATAGTTACTCATTTTATCTTTGCCCGAAAACAGGTCGTATTTCCGAGCAAAGAGGGGCAGCTGTGAGCATGTGATTTTTGCCCTATACGAAATGCTCCTATAAAATACCAATAAAATAGATTTTTTATTAATTGTTTGCCATTTTAGGAATTTTTTAGAATTTTATTAATTGTTTGCATTTCTGTGCACGTTTAATTTTATTAAAAATCATGAAAAATGCAAAAAAATACCATGCATTGCGTTTAGGTTTGTTTTTACATTTTAGGGATTAATTAGTTAATTATTTGCTTTATTAAAAATGAAAATAACAAAAAACAAATGGCCCATTTTTACATTTTTTCCTTTTTATTTTTAGATTATTGATTTTTCACCTTCAATTTAGGATTAAGTGATTTTTATAATTTTTGTAATTAGGTAATTTGTTTAATTTCACATTTTTAGACTAATTTAGAAATTTAATATAGGATTTTTAAATTAAAGAAAGGAAAAAACAAAAGAAAAGGGAATTAGTTGATTAATTGAAAAGGAGGATTCATTTTCGAATTGGGCCACTTCTTACGCCTGAACTCGTTCCCAAACACATCCTAACACAGGCCCAAATAATTAGTCCACCCGTTCCAAACCTATCTGAAGACAAAACGATCCCGTTTATGATAAATTGATCACAACCGTTGGATCTTGGCAATCCAACGGCTCGGAATTGAGGAGTTATTTGGTATAAGACTTTCCGAACGAGACCAAGCCCCCCATTACCCCTCTCATTCCGTCTCTCATCTCTCTCAAAATAAAACCATAGTCGCCCCAATTTCCTCCGTTGCCTCCTCCATCAACCACCCACCGGAAATCGCCTCACGGCGATTTCGGTATTCCAAATGGCCCTAAATCAACACCCCATACTACCCTTCATATCCTCTTTATAAATCTCCTAACCAATTTCCTCAAATCCTTGTCAAACCCTTCGAATATTAGATCGAAATCGGAACCCTCAAAACCTTAAGTGTTCCAAATGGCCCCAAATTCACACCATGTGATCCTTGCACCCCTCTAAACCATAAACCACCATTATCCCCCTCCGAATTGGCCTCAATTTGATCGAATTTTAAATCTCAAATTCTGAAACCCTAAAAACCTCTACTGAGTTGATTCCGAAAGATTTAATGGCTCAAACCTACATGAGAAACTGCTTTTATTGAGAGAAATTGATTCATGTGGGTTTGAATTATTGTTGCCATAACCAATCCAAACTCCGGTCAGGTTCTTCGATTCCAATTTGTTTTCCACTCTGGTATAGGTAATTTCTGGATTGTTGTCTATCTTTTTCTTTTCTCCTCTTTTCCTGGCCATCACTTTTTCTTTTCGTTTGATTGATTCCTCGTTGTGGTTGTTCTGTCTGACTAGCATGTGCTTAGCTATTGTATTTTAATAAGACCATTTGACTAATTAATGTTTAGTTAGAATCCAAATGATTAGGTTTAGCTTTAAATCCCTTTCAAAACTGTTTGTTTAAATAATAACCTAATTAGTTTAATTACTTGTTAATTAGTTTAATTGCATGATTTAGGTTGTTTTCTCTTTTCCTCTGTTTTGACAGTTTCATTGTTTAGATTTCATAGGAGTTTAATTTGTATGTTTAGTTCTGATAGTTTTTGTGTGTTCTATTTCTGCTCCTTCCTTTTCTCTCATAATTTTTCTTCTCACAAGTAGTTTTCGGTATACTTTGATTTAATTAGGATAGAATTCATGATAATTAATTGCCTAATTCAGCTTTGACCTGATTCAGTTTAGACTTAGTTAAAATTAGGTTAAGTTTGAGTTAGCCATTTGAATCTGAATCTTGATTGCCTACACGTTGTGATTACTTTGGTTTAATTGGTGTTAAGCTTAGATTTGAGCCTCTGAATAGCCATTTTAAACCTTAGTTTAATTTCAAAAGTTGAAATGCAATACCTTTAGGCAATTTAATCACCTGGTTAAAAGCCTAAATTGGTTATAATTGATTTAAAATCAGAACTTAGATTAAAGATGAAATAGGCAGTAACTTAAAGGGTAAAATTAGATTTTCACTTAGGCCAAAATCAGAAGGTTCTAGTATCTAGCACAGTTGTCCTTATCTTTAGCAAAAATGCTAATATTGGATAAGAAAAAGGACATACAGCTGTCAAAAGATGTTGTACTATTTTTCAATTTCAGAATATTAGGTTAGAATATGCCTTTTTGGTACACTCTATAAAAGAAAAATATTCCCTCACTCACACACTGACATTCAGCATTATTCTCTGCCTAAAAGTTCTGAAGAACAGATTTTGAGCATTTTACTGCATAAAAGTTCCTTTTTTCTCTGAAAAATTTCAGACTTCAGAAAAATCTTAGAAAATTTCCAAAACTTCTCCCTTTTGTTCACAAGTTAGAAATGGTTTGAAATAGAGAGCTTTCTTGGGTTATTTAGCTAGGATTTCTGGGTTCAGTTTGTTAATTTTGGGTCTGAAATTTTGATTCATTTAGGGACTGTTGTAGCTGTGTTGGTTGTTGCTGCTATTTTCTGTGCCTCTGAAGTTCTCCAGCAGTTTTTCTTTTATTTTTATCTGTTGTTTAAAGATACACATATTTCCTCCATGTTTAAGTGTTTGTAATTGAAACTTAAGATGAATACAAGTTGGTCTTTGCTTGCCAATGTTTATATATCTGTATGTTTCCTGTTATGATTTGTATGCTGAAGTTGCAATAGTATTGAAGCTTCTTAAAAACTAGATTGAGAGTTAATAATTTTAGTTTCTATAGTTAAATACAATTCCCTTAAAAAAGAAAGAAAGAAAAGAAAAAGGTTTGAGGTGTGCCATAAATAGATTAGATCATCCATGGCCCTCACAAATATTGCTTTTAAAAATTGAATAATCATAGTTTGCTTTTGGCCCGATTTAAACTAGTATTGTGACTATATATACGTTCGCGTAACATAATTGCAGATTTAATTCTAACAAAGGATAACTCGAGGGATGCGTTCGCGCAACTTCAATCAAACTTTTCTTAATAAAAATAAACAAAGCGTTATTAATTGTGGACACGTTCGCGTGACATGATTTTTGACGCGTCAAAGGAAATGAGTATACGTGCGCGTAACTCGATTCTTTAATTACGTATAAATCAAGTGATTAAAAGCGATAAAAGGTAAATGCACATAGGTCTTAAAATAAGTAATTAGATGACTTAAGCTAAATAATAATCACTGAGTGACTGTGCTAGAACCACGGAACCTGGGAATGCCTAACACCTTCTCCCGCATTAACAGAATTCCTTCCTTAGAATTTCTGGTTCGCAGACTTTTAAAATAAAGTTGAAAATTCTTTGATTTGGATTTTAAAATAAACCGGTGACTTGGGACACCAAATAAACTATTCCAAGTGGCGACTTTGATAAATTAAAATAATCTCATTTCGAATAATGTCACTTTAATTAGAAAAACTCTCATATACCCACGGGCGGATAAAAAGGAGGTATGACAACCATTTAATTGTGGGTGATGGTATGAGAATTTTAAATGTTGAAATTGAAAAGGTTAAAATGGCTCTTCACTGGCTTTTTTATTCAAAACACTTTCCGATTCTTTCAAGGATGGACCCGAGACATTTTAACCATTCAAGCTTCAACAGTGGCATCGGAGAGTGCTTTCAGTCAAGCAAGACTTCAACTTGGTGATTATAGAGCGTCTGTAAGGGACTTGGAAAAATCAGTACTTTTCATAGATTTGATCCATTCGGAACGAAAAAAATTTTGGACTTGCTGAATCACAACCATAGGTAGACGAAGCTTACGAAGAAATGCTAGCTGAACTTGCGAAGGATGCAGCTTCGCCCGGAAGCGGTGATGAACAAGCTTCTTTTCCGCCACCACCAACGGAAATTCCTCCGAAACTTGAAGGATTTATGAAATTTGTAAGAGATACCATGCAAATTAATATGTAAATTGTATCTTGGCACATCTTGATTAGTTTTGTTTCTTCTCAATGGTGGTATTAGCACCTTGTTGTGCTCATTCCATGGGGAGGAGGAAGACTAAGAAAGATATTGCCATATTTTATTAATGCTATAATAAAATTGTAACGCATTGATTTGAATATCTCTTTACAATATTTTATGTTTAAATTTGAATTAAAAAATTTATGTCACAATTCTATAATATAAATTTACAAATAATTGCCTAAGATAACAATTGTTAAAAAAATTTAAATTAACCGTTGGGCCAAATATGGCCCACATAGGCCCGAGACTGGCCCACTTAGTCCGGGACCTTTAGTTCGTGGTTCTGGTCCCGGACTGGTTCTTACAAAAAGTCCACAAAGCTCGGGACCACTTAGGACTGGCCCGCGAAGCCCATTTAGGACCAGGCTCGGGCCACATTACAGCCCTACCCTAGACAATGAAAACTCCAACCCCTCCCAACATCCCTTTTTTATCTCAATATCCTCAAATAATAAACTAAGGCTTTACCGCCCTTGGCACCAAGCCATTATCATTAAACTCCTAGGAAAAAAAATATCTTACACAAACCTCAAGATTAAACTAAGCTCACTCTGGCAACTCGATGAAACCCTTCAATTAATAGATTTAGGATATGAATATTATCTTATCAAATTCCATAGCATTGAAAATTTTAATAAAATACTCCAAAATGGACCTTGGTTCATAGGATCTCCGATGGTAAGCAACCTCCACTTCCAACCAAGAGGTTGTGAGTTCGAGTCTCCCCAAGACCAAGGTGGAAAGTTCTTGGAGGGAAGGATGTCGAGGGTCTATTGAAAATAGCCTCTCTACCCAGGGTAGGGGTAAGGTATGCATACACACTACCCTCCCCAGACCCCACTAAGTGGGATTATACTGGGTTGTTGTTGTTGTTGTTGTTCATAGGATCATAATACCTCACTATACGCCAATGGGAACCTAAATTCAATCTAGTCCTAGCCCACACAAATTATACAACTGTGTGGATCTGTCTACAGGAATTACCCACTGAATACTATGATATGCAAATCCTCCAAAAAATAGAGGTTTTTAGCACACTCATAAAAATTGACACATGCACAGTTCATACATCCAGAGGCCGTTATGCCAGACTTAGTATTTTAGCACCACTAGGTAAAACCCTTCCATCCGAAATTCTCCTTGGTACACACACTCAACCAATTTATTATGAAGACTCATATATAATCTGTACAAAATATGGATGCTTAGGGCATAACCTCCATTATTGTCCAATTTTTTCAACCCTCTCCACTTTGAAACAAATACAAGATAACCTAAACACACCCTCCAGTGAAGATATCCAACATAACCAATGGAAAATAGTTATTTATGCAAAGAACAAAAAAATTTCTAAAACCAAGAAAAACCAGTCTACCCAAACCACCTTTAAAAACCAAAACCACCCTCATCAACCCAATTCCTCCATCAAAAACCCTACGGACCCACTAGCCCTACACGACACCACAAAACCAACCAATAATATTACACTACAAAACTAATTCGAACATCTAAATCATAACCCTACACCGGACCCACCCCATATAAAAACTAAAACCATACATGACAACCCTATACCACCTATAACACAATCAATTAACCCTACCCCAAGTACGTCCAAACCACCATCATCACCCTTCCAATTTCCAACACTCACGCTTACTGTTAACCTAGGAGAGAACAATCATCACAATAGATCACCACCCCTATACCCTCTAATTTGTTAAACAATGTCCAAACGCTTACTTCAAAAATACAATACCAACAAAAAACTATCTAGACTAGCCAATTATGATTCATATTCTCAATTTCCGACTACAAACATGCATGTGCATGAACACTGTTCACAAAAGGCCAAAGAAACCCTCGATACAACTATACCATCACAAATAATCATAACTCCTACTACAACACTTAAACCTCAAATCACATAAACTATATCTCACTTGCCACCCCACCTATCACACTCTTCTGCCTCACCATCATTACATCCTAAAGAAACCTCATCCAACACTACTTCCAGTAATATTACAACTCCATTACCACACGACAATCCATTGCATGAGAACTACCCAAACCCTTCAACCAATAACAATGGCCTATTCTCACAACCAGTCACAAAAATTCCATCCACTTCAACCCCAAAGAACTCTTCAAATACCCCCTAATAACCAAGCCACTAACATATCTCAAGAATCAACTTCTACTACATACTCCTCAACAAACAACCACAATGTATCGTTCAAACAATCACAGGAACCATCACCAACAATACAGACACAGGAGATATATCAACAATGTCCAGATCAACCATTACCACCACCTCCTCCCCCCACCTCACTTAATCATTCACCACCAACCTAACCAGGGACAGCAGAGGCCACCATTGCACCCTATACACCAACCTCGAACTATTCCTCCATAACAAATACCACCCCTACACCAGCTTCCACCAATAGAACTACAACTACTGCAAAACCATGTCACACTCCTATTGAAAACATTAGAGGAGATGGCCTTCTCAGTGCAAGAGGGAATTCCAAATCAAGCGCAACAGGATTAAATCTTGAACCTAATTCATCAGCAAGACATCACCCTTTGGAAAATGCAGAAAATCATCAACTAATACCAACAATGGAAAGCATATGCACCTCATCACCCCACCTTCCGGAATACACCTCCACAGATCAACTCCTTGCCATGGTTACTCCCTCAACAACCAGTGGCGAGTGCTGAGCCTCCAATGTCAGAACAGATGCAACAACAGGTGATCAACAACGATATTACCAACTCTCCACCTACTTCTCCATAGCAAGAAAATCATCATCTAGCATAAGAAGGCAACGACTTGCCAGAGACCTTCATGGAATCAGTGATATTGAACGACTTCCTTATGATCTCCATGTCAGAAAATACATGAAAAAAATACCTCATCTTCATCCCTCCAAATCTCCAGAAAACTTCTTTGAACATATGCCTAGAACCTTTCTCCTTGGAAGAGAGATATGTGATTCCCATGATCCCACCCCTACAAGACAATCTCTTATCAGCAGCTCTTTTCAATCCTCCACACTTGCTTATGCATTTGGAACTTTCACTGGCTCCGGAAAGGAGCACTCCACATCATGAAGATTTAATAAAGATAATGCTTTGAAATTGTCTGGGAGCTCACAATCAAGAATTCCGCCTGAACCTCATATTTTTTGCTTACATGGAATAACCCTTCTATCCTATGCCTTAAAGAGATAAAAATGGCAAACCACATTGATCTCCTCATGAAATTCAACTACACTGACTTAATCCAAGTTGCAGCACAAGGTCAATCAGGTGGAATTGTGGCGAGCCCATGAATTGTTGTCAACCCAGTAGAAATCACAAGCCAAGAGATATATGTTTCTGTCCATGTAAATAAATCACCTTCATGGTTACTATCCTTAGTTTATGCTAGTAATAATTTTACTGAACATAAATTACTATGGAAAAACCTACAAACTGTGCATGAACACCATAATTATGCATGGCTACTATATGGAGATTTTCATAAGGTCTCTACCTCTAAGGAGAAACTTGGTGGAGCACCTATTAATATAAAAAAAATCATCCAAATTTAATAACTGCCTTAGCAACATTAAAATGATAGACTTAGGATTCACAAGCCCTAGATTTACATGGACTAACAAATCCAATTTTAAGCACAAAAAAAATCATCCAAACTCTATTATCATGGAACGACTAGACAAGTTCTATGGTAACAATAAATGACTTGAATTATTTCAAGATTCTACTGTTAAATACTTAGCACGCACCCACTCTGATCACCGTCCACTAATCCTAAATTTAACTAAATCCTACTCCAAACCACCGGCACATTTCAAATTTGAAACAATGTGGCTTCAACATCCTCAATTTCATCACATTGTTACCCACACATGGCTAGATGAACATGACTATACTATAGGACTAAAAAATTTTTACTGAACTAGCCAAACACTAGAACACACATACACATTGGTAAATATCTTTTACAAAAAAAAATATTAATTGCTTGTTTAATAATTGCCTTAGCAACATTAAAATGATAGACATGGAATAAAAGAATTCCGCCTGAACCTCATATTTTTGCTTACATGGAATAACCCTTCTATCCTATGCCTTAAAGAGATAAAAATGGCAAACCACATTGATCTCCTCATGAAATTCAACTACACTGACTTAATCCAAGTTGTAGCACAAGGTCAATCAGGTGGAATTGTACTTCTATGGCGAGCCCATGAATTGTTGTCAACCCAGTAGAAATCACAAGCCAAGAGATATATGTTTCTGTCCATGTAAATAAATCACCTTCATGGTTACTATCCTTAGTTTATGCTAGTAATAATTTTACTGAACATAAATTACTATGGAAAAACCTACAAACTGTGCATGAACACCATAATTATGCATGGCTACTATATGGAGATTTTCATAAGGTCTCTACCTCTAAGGAGAAACTTGGTGGAGCACCTAATAATATAAAAAAATCATCCAAATTTAATAACTGCCTTAGCAACATTAAAATGATAGACTTAGGATTCACAAGCCCTAGATTTACATGGACTAACAAATCCAATTTTAAGCACAAAAAAAATCATCCAAACTCTATTATCATGGAACGATTAGACAAGTTCTATGGTAACAATAAATGACTTGAATTATTTCAAGATTCTACTGTTAAACACTTACCACGCACCCACTCTGATCACCGTCCACTAATCCTAAATTTAACTAAATCCTACTCCAAACCACCGGCACATTTCAAATTTGAAACAATGTGGCTTCAACATCCTCAATTTCATCACATTGTTACCCACACATGGCTAGATGAACATGACTATACTATAGGACTAAAAAAATTTACTGAACTAGCCAAACACTAGAACACACATACACATTGGTAAATATCTTTTACAAAAAAAAAATATTAATTGCTCGTTTAATAATTGCCTTAGCAACATTAAAATGATAGACATGGAATAAAAGAATTCCGCCTGAACCTCATATTTTTGCTTACATGGAATAACTCTTCTATCCTATGCCTTAAAGAGATAAAAATGGCAAACCACATTGATCTCCTCATGAAATTCAACTACACTGACTTAATCCAAGTTGTAGCACAAGGTCAATCAGGTGGAATTGTACTTCTATGGCGAGCCCATGAATTGTTGTCAACCCAGTAGAAATCACAAGCTAAGAGATATATGTTTCTGTCCATGTAAATAAATCACCTTCATGGTTACTATCCTTAGTTTATGCTAGTAATAATTTTACTGAACATAAATTACTATGGAAAAACCTACAAACTGTGCATGAACACCATAATTATGCATGGCTACTATATGGAGATTTTCATAAGGTCTCTAACTCTAAGGAGAAACTTGGTGGAGCACCTATTAATATAAAAAAATCATCCAAATTTAATAACTGCCTTAGCAACATTAAAATGATAGACTTAGGATTCACAAGTCCTAGATTTACATGGACTAACAAATCCAATTTTAAGCACAAAAATAATCATCCAAACTCTATTATCATGGAACGACTAGACAAGTTCTATGGTAACAATAAATGACTTGAATTATTTCAAGATTCTACTGTTAAACACTTACCACACACCCACTCTGATCACCGTCCACTAATCCTAAATTTAACTAAATCCTACTCCAAACCACCGACACATTTCAAATTTGAAACAATGTGGCTTCAACATCCTCAATTTCATCACATTTTTACCCACACATGGCTAGATAAACATGACTATACTATAGGACTAAAAAATTTACTGAACTAGCCAAACACTAGAACACACATACACATTGGTAAATATCTTTTACAAAAAAATATATTAATTGCTCGTTTAATAATTGCCTTAGCAACATTAAAATGATAGACATGGAATAAAAGAATTCCGCCTGAACCTCATATTTTTGCTTACATGGAATAACCCTTCTATCCTATGCCTTAAAGAGATAAAAATGGCAAACCACATTGATCTCCTCATGAAATTCAACTACACTGACTTAATCCAAGTTGCAACACAAGGTCAATCAGGTGGAATTGTACTTCTATGGCGAGCCCATGAATTGTTGTCAACCCAGTAGAAATCACAAGCCAAGAGATATATGTTTCTGTCCATGTAAATAAATCACCTTCATGGTTACTATCCTTAGTTTATGCTAGTAATAATTTTATTGAACATAAATTACTATGGAAAAACCTACAAACTGTGCATGAACACCATAATTATGCATGGCTACTATATGGAGATTTTCATAAGGTCTCTACCTCTAAGGAGAAACTTGGTGGAGCACCTATTAATATAAAACAAATCATCCAAATTTAATAACTGCCTTAGCAACATTAAAATGATAGACTTAGGATTCACAAGCCCTAGATTTACATGGACTAACAAATCCAATTTTAAGCACAAAAAAAATCATCCAAACTCTATTATCAGGGAATGACTAGACAAGTTCTATGGTAACAATAAATGACTTGAATTATTTCAAGATTCTACTGTTAAACACTTACCACGCACCCACTCTGATCACCGTCCACTAATCCTAAATTTAACTAAATCCTACTCCAAACCACCAGCACATTTCAAATTTGAAACAATGTGGCTTCAACATCCTCAATTTCATCACATTGTTACCCACACATGGCTAGATGAACATGACTATACTATAGGACTAAAAAATTTTACTGAACTAGCCAAACACTAGAACACACATACACATTGGTAAATATCTTTTACAAAAAAAATATTAATTACTCGTTTAATAATTGCCTTAGCAACATTAAAATGATTGACATGGAATAAAAGAATTCCGCCTGAACCTCATATTTTTGCTTACATGGAATAACCCTTCTATCCTATGCCTTAAAGAGATAAAAAATGGCAAACCACATTGATCTCCTCATGAAATTCAACTACACTGACTTAATCCAAGTTGTAGCACAAGGTCAATCAGGTGGAATTGTACTTCTATGGCGAGCCCATATATTTGTTAACACTGACTTAATCCAAGTTGCAGCACAAGGTCAATCAGGTGGAATTGTACTTCTATGGCGAGCCCATAAATTGTTGTCAACCCAGTAGAAATCACAAGCCAAGAGATATATGTTTCTGTCCATGTAAATAAATCACCTTCATGGTTACTATCCTTAGTTTATGCTAGTAATAATTTTATTGAACATAAATTACTATGGAAAAACCTACAAACTGTGCATGAACACCATAATTATGCATGGCTACTATATGGAGATTTTCATAAGGTCTCTACCTCTAAGGAGAAACTTGGTGGAGCACCTAATAATATAAAAAATATCATCCAAATTTAATAACTGCCTTAGCAACATTAAAATGATAGACTTAGGATTCACAAGCCCTAGATTTACATGGACTAACAAATCCAATTTTCAGCACAAAAAAAATCATCCAAACTCTATTATCATGGAACGACTAGACAAGTTCTATGGTAACAATAAATGACTTGAATTATTTCAAGATTCTACTGTTAAACACTTACCATGCACCCACTCTGATCACCGTCCACTAATCCTAAATATAACTAAATCCTACTCCAAACCACCAGCACATTTCAAATTTGAAACAATATGGCTTCAACATCCTCAATTTCATCACATTGTTACCCACACATGGCTAGATGAACATGACAATACTATAGGACTAAAAAAATTTTACTGAACTAGCCAAACACTAGAACACACATACACATTGGTAAATATCTTTTAGAAAAAAAATATTAATTACTCGTTTAATAATTGCCTTAGCAACATTAAAATGATTGACATGGAATAAAAGAATTCTGCCTGAACCTCATATTTTTGCTTACATGGAATAACCCTTCTATCCTATGCCTTAAAGAGATAAAAATGGCAAACAACATTGATCTCCTCATGAAATTCAACTACACTGACTTAATCCAAGTTGCAGCAAAAGGTCAATCAGGTGGAATTGTACTTCTATGGCGAGCCCATATATTTGTTAACACTGACTTAATCCAAGTTGCAGCACAAGGTCAATCAGGTGGAATTGTACTTCTATGGCGAGCCCATAAATTGTTGTCAACCCAGTAGAAATCACAAGCCAAGAGATATATGTTTCTGTCCATGTAAATAAATCACCTTCATGGTTACTATCCTTAGTTTATGCTAGTAATAATTTTATTGAACATAAATTACTATGGAAAAACCTACAAACTGTGCATGAACACCATAATTATGCATGGCTACTATATGGAGATTTTCATAAGGTCTCTACCTCTAAGGAGAAACTTGGTGGAGCACCTAATAATATAAAAAAAATCATCCAAATTTAATAACTGCCTTAGCAACATTAAAATGATAGACTTAGGATTCACAAGTCCTAGATTTACATGGACTAACAAATCCAATTTTAAGCACAAAAAAAATCATCCAAACTCTATTATCATGGAACGACTAGACAAGTTCTATGGTAACAATAAATGACTTGAATTATTTCAAGATTCTACTGTTAAACACTTACCACGCACCCACTCTGATCACCGTCCACTAATCCTAAATTTAACTAAATCCTACTCCAAACCACCGGCACATTTCAAATTTGAAACAATGTGGCTTCAACATCCTCAATTTCATCACATTTTTACCCACACATGGCTAGATAAACATGACTATACTATAGGACTAAAAAAATTTACTGAACTAGCCAAACACTAGAACACACATACACATTGGTAAATATCTTTTACAAAAAAAAATATTAATTGCTCGTTTAATAATTGCCTTAGCAACATTAAAATGATAGACATGGAATAAAAGAATTCCGCCTGAACCTCATATTTTTGCTTACATGGAATAACCCTTCTATCCTATGCCTTAAAGAGATAAAAATGGCAAACCACATTGATCTCCTCATGAAATTCAACTACACTGACTTAATCCAAGTTGCAGCACAAGGTCAATCAAGTGGAATTGTACTTCTATGGCGAGCCCATGAATTGTTGTCAACCCAGTAGAAATCACAAGCCAAGAGATATATGTTTCTGTCCATGTAAATAAATCACCTTCATGGTTACTATCCTTAGTTTATGCTAGTAATAATTTTATTGAACATAAATTACTATGAAAAAACCTACAAACTGTGCATGAACACCATAATTATGCATGGCTACTATATGGAGATTTTCATAAGGTCTCTACCTGTAAGGAGAAACTTGGTGGAGCACCTATTAATATAAAACAAATCATCCAAATTTAATAACTGCCTTAGCAACATTAAAATGATAGACTTAGGATTCACAAGCCCTAGATTTACATGGACTAACAAATCCAATTTTAAGCACAAAAAAAATCATCCAAACTCTATTATCAGGGAATGACTAGACAAGTTCTATGGTAACAATAAATGACTTGAATTATTTCAAGATTCTACTGTTAAACACTTACCACGCACCCACTCTGATCACCGTCCACTAATCCTAAATTTAACTAAATCCTACTCCAAACCACCAGCATATTTCAAATTTGAAACAATGTGGCTTCAACATCCTTAATTTCATCACATTGTTACCCACACATGGCTAGATGAACATGACTATACTATAGGACTAAAAAAATTTTACTGAACTAGCCAAACACTAGAACACACATACACATTGGTAAATGTCTTTTACAAAAAAAAATATTAATTACTCGTTTAATAATTGCCTTAGCAACATTAAAATGATTGACATGGAATAAAAGAATTCCGCCTGAATCTCATATTTTTGCTTACATGGAATAACCCTTCTATCCTATGCCTTAAAGAGATAAAAAATGGCAAACCACATTGATCTCCTCATGAAATTCAACTACACTGACTTAATCCAAGTTGCAGCACAAGGTCAATCAGGTGGAATTGTACTTCTATGGCGAGCCCATATATTTGTTAACACTGACTTAATCCAAGTTGCAGCACAAGGTCAATCAGGTGGAATTGTACTTCTATGGCGAGCCCATAAATTGTTGTCAACCCAGTAGAAATCACAAGCCAAGAGATATATGTTTCTGTCCATGTAAATAAATCACCTTCATGGTTACTATCCTTAGTTTATGCTAGTAATAATTTTATTGAACATAAATTACTATGGAAAAACCTACAAACCGTGCATGAACACCATAATTATGCATGGCTACTATATGGAGATTTTCATAAGGTCTCTACCTGTAAGGAGAAACTTGGTGGAGCACCTATTAATATAAAACAAATCATTCAAATTTAATAACTGCCTTAGCAACATTAAAATGATAGACTTAGGATTCACAAGCCCTAGATTTACATGGACTAACAAATCCAATTTTAAGCACAAAAAAAATCATCCAAACTCTATTATCAGGGAATGACTAGACAAGTTCTATGGTAACAATAAATGACTTGAATTATTTCAAGATTCTACTGTTAAACACTTACCACGCACCCACTCTGATCACCGTCCACTAATCCTAAATTTAACTAAATCCTACTCCAAACCACCAGCACATCTCAAATTTGAAACAATGTGGCTTCAACATCCTTAATTTCATCACATTGTTACCCACACATGGCTAGATGAACATGACTATACTATAGGACTAAAAAAATTTTACTGAACTAGCCAAACACTAGAACACACATACACATTGGTAAATATCTTTTACAAAAAAAAAATTAATTACTCGTTTAATAATTGCCTTAGCAATATTAAAATGATTGACATGGAATAAAATAATTCCGCCTGAACCTCATATTTTTGCTTACATGGAATAACCCTTCTATCCTATGCCTTAAAGAGATAAAAAATTGCAAACCACATTGATCTCCTCATGAAATTCAACTACACTGACTTAATCCAAGTTGCAGCACAAGGTCAATCAGGTGGAATTGTACTTCTATGGCGAGCCCATATATTTGTTAACACTGACTTAATCCAAGTTGCAGCACAAGGTCAATCAGGTGGAATTGTACTTCTATGGCGAGCCCATAAATTGTTGTCAACCCAGTAGAAATCACAAGCCAAGAGATATATGTTTCTGTCCATGTAAATAAATCACCTTCATGGTTACTATCCTTAGTTTATGCTAGTATTAATTTTATTGAACATAAATTACTATGAAAAAACCTACAAACTGTGCATGAACACCATAATTATGCATGGCTACTATATGGAGATTTTCATAAGGTCTCTACCTCTAAGGAGAAACTTGGTGGAGCACCTAATAATATAAAAAAATCATCCAAATTTAATAACTGCCTTAGCAACATTAAAATGATAGACTTAGGATTCACAAGCCCTAGATTTACATGGACTAACAAATCCAATTTTTAGCACAAAAAAAATCATCCAAACTCTATTATCATGGAACGACTAGACAAGTTCTATGGTAACAATAAATGACTTGAATTATTTCAAGATTCTACTGTTAAACACTTACCATGCACCCACTCTGATCACCGTCCACTAATCCTAAATATAACTAAATCCTACTCCAAACCACCAGCACATTTCAAATTTGAAACAATGTGGCTTCAACATCCTCAATTTCATCACATTGTTACCCACACATGGCTAGATGAACATGACAATACTATAGGACTAAAAAAATTTTACTGAACTAGCCAAACACTAGAACACACATACACATTGGTAAATATCTTTTAGAAAAAAAATATTAATTACTCGTTTAATAATTGCCTTAGCAACATTAAAATGATTGACATGGAATAAAAGAATTCCGCCTGAACCTCATATTTTTGCTTACATGGAATAACCCTTCTATCCTATGCCTTAAAGAGATAAAAATGGCAAACCACATTGATCTCCTCATGAAATTCAACTACACTGACTTAATCCAAGTTGCAGCACAAGGTCAATCAGGTGTAATTGTACTTCTATGGCGAGCCCATATATTTGTTAACACTGACTTAATCCAAGTTGCAGCACAAGGTCAATCAGGTGGAATTGTACTTCTATGGCGAGCCCATAAATTGTTGTCAACCCAGTAGAAATCACAAGCCAAGAGATATATGTTTCTGTCCATGTAAATAAATCACCTTCATGGTTACTATCCTTAGTTTATGCTAGTAATAATTTTATTGAACATAAATTACTATGGAAAAACCTACAAACTGTGCATGAACACCATAATTATGCATGGCTACTATATGGAGATTTTCATAAGGTCTCTACCTGTAAGGAGAAACTTGGTGGAGCACCTAATAATATAAAAAAATCATCCAAATTTAATAACTGCCTTAGCAACATTAAAATGATAGACTTAGGATTCACAAGCCCTAGATTTACATGGACTAACAAATCCAATTTTAAGCACAAAAAAAATCATCCAAACTCTATTATCATGGAATGATTAGACAAGTTCTATGGTAACAATAAATGACTTGAATTATTTCAAGATTCTATTGTTAAACACTTACCACGCACCCACTCTGATCACCGTCCACTAATCCTAAATTTAACTAAATCCTACTCCAAACCACCGGCACATTTCAAATTTGAAACAATGTGGCTTCAACATCCTCAATTTCATCACATTGTTACCCACAAATGGCTAGATGAACATGACTATACTATAGGACTAAAAAAAATTTACTGAACTAGCCAAACACTAGAACACACATACACATTGGTAAATATCTTTTACAAAAAAAAAATATTAATTGCTCGTTTAATAATTGCCTTAGCAACATTAAAATGATAGACATGGAATAAAAGAATTCCGCCTGAACCTCATATTTTTGCTTACATGGAATAACCCTTCTATTCTATGCCTTAAAGAGATAAAAATGGCAAACCACATTGATCTCCTCATGAAATTCAACTACACTGACTTAATCCAAATTGCAGCACAAGGTCAATCAGGTGGAATTGTACTTCTATGGCGAGCCCATGAATTGTTGTCAACCCAGTAGAAATCACAAGCTAAGAGATATATGTTTCTGTCCATGTAAATAAATCACCTTCATGGTTACTATCCTTAGTTTATGCTAGTAATAATTTTACTGAACATAAATTACTATGGAAAACCTACAAACTGTGCATGAACACCATAATTATGCATGGCTACTATATGGAGATTTTCATAAGGTCTCTACCTCTAAGGAGAAACTTGGTGGAGCACCTATTAATATAAAACAAATCATCCAAATTTAATAACTGCCTTAGCAACATTAAAATGATAGACTTAGGATTCACAAGCCCTAGATTTACATGGACTAACAAATCTAATTTTAAGCACAAAAAAAATCATCCAAACTCTATTATCATGGAACGACTAGACAAGTTCTATGGTAACAATAAATGACTTGAATTATTTCAAGATTCTACTGTTAAACGCTTACCACGCACCCACTCTGATTACCGTCCACTAATCCTAAATTTAACTAAATCCTACTCCAAACCACCAGCACATTTCAAATTTGAAACAATGTGGCTTCAACATCCTCAATTTCATCACATTGCTACCCACACATGGCTAGATGAACATGACTATACTATAGGACTAAAAAAATTTACTGAACTAGCCAAACACTAGAACACACATACACATTGGTAAATATCTTTTACAAAAAAAATATTAATTGCTCGTTTAATAATTGCCTTAGCTACATTAAAATGATAGACATGGAATAAAAAAATTCCGCCTGAACCTCATATTTTTGCTTACATGGAATAACCCTTCTATTCTATGCCTTAAAGAGATAAAAATGGCAAACCACATTGATCTCCTCATGAAATTCAACTACACTGACTTAATCCAAGTTGCAGCACAAGGTCAATCAGGTGGAATTGTACTTCTATGGCGAGCCCATGAATTGTTGTCAACCCAGTAGAAATCACAAGCCAAGAGATATATGTTTCTGTCCATGTAAATAAATCACCTTCATTGTTACTATCCTTAGTTTATGCTAGTAATAATTTTATTGAACATAAATTACTATGGAAAAACCTACAAACTGTGCATGAACACCATAATTATGCATGGCTACTATATGGAGATTTTCATAAGGTCTCTACCTCTAAGGAGAAACTTGGTGGAGCACCTATTAATATAAAACAAATCATCCAAATTTAATGACTGCCTTAGCAACATTAAAATGATAGACTTAGGATTCACAAGCCCTAGATTTACATGGACTAACAAATCCAATTTTAAGCACAAAAAAAATCATCCAAACTCTATTATCATGGAACGACTAGACAAGTTCTATGGTAACAATAAATGACTTGAATTATTTCAAGATTCTACTGTTAAACACTTACCACGCACCCACTCTGATCACCGTCCACTAATCCTAAATTTAACTAAATCCTACTCCAAACCACCAGCACATTTCAAATTTGAAACAATGTGGCTTCAACATCCTCAATTTCATCACATTGTTACCCACACATGGATAGATGAACATGACTATACTATAGGACTAAAAAAATTTTACTGAACTAGCCAAACACTAGAACACACATACACATTGGTAAATATCTTTTACAAAAAAAAATATTAATTGCTCGTTTAAAGGGACTTCAAAATATGCAACCTGAAAACAAAAATTCATTCCATTACAATTTTGAGAACCAACTAATTATTGATTTCAACAACTTATTTCGAATTGAGGAAGAATACTGAAAATTAAAATCTTGCGTCTAATGGCTAAATGGCGGGGATGCTAATACAACCTATTTTCATCTCTCCACATAATAATACGTAGACGTAATAGAATTCTAAACCTCCATGATTCACTAGGAAATTGGACCTTTGACACCCAAACTATCCAAGATACAATCCTCAAATACTACCAAAATCTTTTTACAACTCATTTAACACAAAGCCAAAATGAATTAATACCTACCTTCTCAAACTCACTCACGAATGATGACATACAAGCACTAAGTAGACCTATAACTATTCTAGAAATCACAAAATCAGTAAACTCATTCAATCCTCTCAAAGCCCCAGGCCCGGATAGGTGTCGCGCCCCCTTTTTCTCGCAAAATCGGGTTTATGATATTTGGAAGGACAACTCATTCCCCTTTTGGGAATTGGGTTTGAACTGAAGAGTCATCACCTAATTATTAAGGTGTATTAAGACACCAAGAAAGTTTGATTTGAGTAACCAGAGATTGGGGTAAGGGCTTGAAATTATCCCAAAGGGAAGATGTTAGGCACCCTTCAGGATCCACTAGTGTGGTTCCCGGCCAGACTATTGTTGTGAATTCAGATGCAAATAACATGTAGGCAAATAAAACTTTAAATAAGAAGGAATTTTCACATAATGGTTACAAACAAAATTGGAAAGAATTGAAAGGAAGCTGATTTTCTTAAAAGAAATAGTTTGAAATCTTTAGAAGAAACAAAGAAACAAAAGGAAAAGGGGGGTCCTAGGTTTATAAATAATATGGATCACCCCACGCAACATCCGGTAATCACTCCTCAGTAAGGGGCTACACGAGACGTTATCGCGTGGTCATCATATCCATATTTACCCTTCCACACCCCGTTAAGGTATTAAAGCGCGGAATGGTCTTGTTTACTTATTGCATGCTATTACCCTCCCCAATCCTATCAGTCCAGGAGGCATTTAGGACTACTAATCCTAAGGGGAAGGGATATTAGGCTCATTTGTAGTTTCAAAGTAAAAATTCTATGACAACATACAAAAACATATATAGCAAGTTGGGGGAAAGCACATAACAAGTAAAAGGATCAGATATACTTCCTTGAACAAAGAAAGCACATAATTAGCATGGCATTCACATATTGTTTATGATCTGATTAATAACTTAAAGGTTGAGGCAGACTGATTTATTACATAATTCAGATAAGAAGCCTGAATCAGGCATGCCTGCTGGTTGTAGTTAATAGCACAGATTCAGTTTATAACTTCACCCTAAGGCTTGCCTAAGCGTTGGACAAGGATCTTATAGGCATGGTATCTACTGAATTCACAAAGCAATAATAAACTGAAAACGTACTAGTTAAAAAGGTTGTCAGTTTATTAAAGAAAGCAAGTTTTTTACGAAGGTTATAAATTCTGCCACTGATGATACTCGTTATTACTGGCTTTAGCTCTAGATGTGAATGAAGCGATTCATATTCGATTAATAGTTCCTATAGACATGCTTTCTATGCGTTGTTGACTTTAAACCTTTTATAGACATGGTAAAATGCAAAAACCTTATAGGCATGATATCTAGGTGCTAAATTTTGTTTAAGACCTATGAATATGATATCTAATTGCAGTTGATTGTTTAAGACCTATGAACATGATTGCTAGATGAAAAAATGGATATACAAGATTCAGAAGGACCTATAGGCATAATTTCTATACGCATATGCAGAATTCAGATTTCTAGATACTTATGAACATGATTTCTATATGAGAGAATGCAGAATTCAGAAATACCTATATACATGGCATCTATGTGAGAAATACGGAATTCAGAAATACCTATATGCATGATATCTATGTGAGAATACAGAATTCAGAAATACCTATAGGCATGATATCTATGTGAGAAATGTAGAATTCAGAAATACCTATAGGCATGATATCTATGTGAGAATACAGAATTCAGAAATACCTATAGGCATGATATCTATGTGAGAAATGTAGAATTCAGAAATACCTATAGGCATGATATCTATGTGAGAATACAGAATTCAGAAATACCTATAGGCATGATATCTATGTGAGAATGCAGAATTCAGAAATACCTACAAGCATGATATCTACGTGAGAATACAGAATTCAGAAATACTTATAGGCATGATATCTACCTTTTGCATACATAGTTATCCCCCCTTTTCACTATCTATCCCCAAGAGTTTATTACAAATTATTACAGCCCAGAATAAAGTAAAAAATACATCAGAAATATAAATAAAGGTATAACCAAAGGAGAGCTTGATTCAGACTTCATGTCTGAAATACGAGGTAAACCAACTCCAAAGGATCATGATCCAAAGCCTTTCTCCCATTTGAGTGTGGAAAAGTTCCCTAAGAGCCACAAAGGGACTCTGGACAATGCTCACACCCAAATGTGTAATCAGATTAGGACAAGTGCAGTATGGAAGGCCAACCCTCAAGTGTCCAAGTTCAGAGGGATCACAAAGGGTCTCAAGGCAAGGCTCACAAGAGGGGGCAGAACTTAAAGACTAAGAAAGTGTGCAAGTGCAGAATAGACCACTAAAGAGGAAAAGGAGAGGGAAACAGCTACTAATAAACACACATAGGGAGTTCAGGGGGGTAGGGAAATTGTGAAGAGCCTATTGCTTAGGCCAGGACAGGCTTCAAGCTTGCTCAACAATGGAGGATGCTAGCATACTCTCAAACCTGCCAGAACACACTATTTAGAGGCTAAGATCCCAAGGGATCTAGTTTGATTCATAGACAATAACTTGTAGTATTGCCTTGCCTCAAACCATAACTTAAACACATAGGGGGCAGGGGTTTGGGATTCATAATAGAACAGGCAGAAAGAGATCAGTAGTGTTGAAACACAGAGAAGCAGTAAGCAGACATGGACACAAAAGCAGTAAATAAACACATTATTGTGATGCTAAAAAGCTTAAATCAGGACATACCAGTTTTCAAAGAAGCAAATAAAGAAAGGCAGGCAGTAGGTCTTGTAAACAGGCCACAGTACAAGCAACAAGAGAGAATACTTTTGAGTGTAAGTGTAAGTTCAGAAAGACTATGAGTGATCAATGTGTTTGTGTCAATGAAGAGCAGGTATGTATAGTATGAAGAATAGGCAGAAACAAGGTAAGAAAACAATTAAGGAACTGAATATCAATTAAAATCAATCAATGCAAGACTTCCTTTAATCAAGGAATTCAGACTTAAACGGTAAAAGCTATTTAGGGAAAGGAATCAAATAAACATCTTATGCAAAGTAGGCAATTATGGGTAAATACATAGGGGTTTTAATTAAGGGAAGGATTTTGAAATACACGGTTAAAAAAATAAGGTAAGGATCCCCCAGTATGCAGTAAATCAAGGGGTCAGAGATTATGCAAGTATTGGTCCATAAATGAACCAGGTCAGAAAAGCTAAGGAAAACTTTTAACTTAAATCGAGTCATAGGGAAATCAGCAAACTAGGAAAGAAATCAATCAAACCTATACAGAAGGAAGTCTGAAACTAATCAAAATTTGAAAGCCCTTTAGAAGGGAAGTTCAGCACATATAAAGAGTACACAAGTATCAGACATGCGAGGCTGAATTTAGGACAAAGTGAAAGTGTCATGCAATTGCAAAAATAAGTAGATGAGAGGACAAAGATTTCAAAACTCAGTTCAGAGACTCGACATAGGTTTACAAGAGTTAGGGTTCTTGAAATAAAACCAGTTTCAAGAAAATCACATAGCAAATGATTTCCAAACTCAGAAGAAAACCCAAATTCTAGGGTTTCTATCATCAATCGAGTGCAAAGATGAGAGGACAAGTAATCAAGTCGAAACAGGTTCAGAGGTTTCAGAAAGGAACTGAGCCCTTTAACATGTTCCTTCAGTAATAGAAACTCATGAGAAACATAGTAGAAGAGAAACATGTGAAGCACAGTAGAAGAGCTCAAAGAAAACTTAGTAGAAGAAACTAATAACAAACATAGTAGAAGAAAACTAATCAGAACACCGTAAAGAAACTAAAAAAACATGGTAGAGGAAACTGATAAGAACATGGTAGCAGAAGCTTAATAAGAACACAGTAGAAGAAACATAGTAGAAGAAACACACAAGAGAAAAAAAAGAAAATCAGATAGACATCTAAAAACCCTAGATCGGAAAATAACGGTTTTGAAGCATAACTTTTGAAAAAATATCAGAAAATCATTTAAAAGCTTAGGGAAAGCATAGATCTAGAAACAGATCTAAAGAGATCAGAAAAACCTCAAAAGCTAGGGTTTTCAGAGGAACCCAAACAGTGAGAAAGGCTTGGATCTAAGCGGGAGGAGTCGAGGCCAGGCTCGAAACAGACATGGCTTTCCGGAGCAGGCCAGAGATGACCGTAAAGCTTGAATCAACATAGGTCTGGACCCATCTCTTCGTGGTCAAGTCATGAAACTTCAGTAACCAAATGTGAGGAGCCATAGGAGGCCGGTGGATGGTGAAACCACCATGGATTCAGGTCAGAAGGTGGCCGGGGAAGATGAAAGGAACTCATCGGAGAGGAGGAGAAGGGGGAAGGTTCTAGAGAGAACAAGATATAGAGGGATGGAGATGAGTGAGGAAATGAGAAGGGTATTGGGGGTCGTTTGGAATTAAAATGGTAAGAACGGATGAGGGTCTTTGATCTTTTAGATCAACGACCAGGATTTAATATGATTTTGGGTTGGGTAGGGGGAATTGGGGCCTGGGTCGGGTAATCTGATTAGGAATTGGGCTGGGTATTGGATTTAATTAGGCCAAATTAAAAGGCCAAATGTGGCTATAAGTTAAAAAGCTCATTTTCCCCTTTAATTTATAAAAAAAATAATAAACAAATTTCTAAAAACAAATTAAAAGCACTAAAATGATTTATAATATATAATTATCAATTTAAAAATATAAAATCCCATTTTATAAATACGAGACGGATTTAAACCTAAAAATGGCTAATATTGCAATTATACAATTTTATCCCTAAAATATACCAAATAAATTTATAAAAATGTGTGAAAAATATCTTAGCTATATTTTAATATGATCATGAGAATTCGATAAATAAATTGCCAAAAAAAAAATAATTTTGGGGACAATTATTGGGTTTTTCTTGATAAGAAACAGAGTAGTAAATTGACTTAAAAATCTTTGAAAAATGAAGAAAAAATAATAGGACCTTGGGACATACTTATATACGCATATATAGTCTATTTTGAAGGTACTTTGCATATTTAAAAAAATACAGGAAAAAATTGGGTATCAACAGCTGCCCTTCTTTACCTTGGGAGGATGAAAGAGTTGTTGGGTAAAGATATGATGGTCAATTTTGACCGAACGAAATGGTTTGAAGAGGTTGGTCGTGATCTGGCTCCTGAGTTGCCTACACATCCCTGGTCTTATACGAATCAGGCCATATGTAGTTCAGGATCTGTCGGCGGAGTATGCCGATGGAAACCTTTTCAAGAACGGGCGCAATATTCAGGTCGGGATGAATGGTTAAGGTCTAATAGGGCTGTGGGAACTGGAGCGAGATTTCTCCTGCTGAGATAGTCGTTGCTCACCGGTTTACCTACAAATAAGCAATACAAGCATATATTGTGCATAAATTTAAACGTGATGCAAGTCCTCGTCGGACCATGAATGTTGTCTTTGGACGGTTAGGATGACGTCCTCAGACCATGATGTCCTGGGCCATGAAGAGTATGATAAAGGATTCACAGGCCATAAAATGATGCTCTCGGTCTATGAGAATGATGCCTCCGAACTATGATGTCTTTGAATAATGATATGCAAAAGATAAAAGGGATCTTCAGGCCATGACATGGTGTTCTCGGGCTATGTAAATGGTGCCTCCGAACAATGACGCCCTTAGATAATTTGGTGATCTTTCAGCCCATGAAATGCAGTGTTTGGCGATATTTTAGCCCATAAGATGCAATAAGCGGCGATCTTCAGCCATGCAAGTGTAAAATAACGCGGCGATCTTTCAGCCATGCAAGTGTAAAATAAAGCGGCGATCTTTCAGCCATGCAAGTGTAAAATACAGCGGCGATATTTCAGTCATGCAAATGTAAAATAAAGCGGCGATATTTCAGTCATGCAGGTGTAAAGGTGGCGATCTTTTAGCCATGCAAGTGTAAATAAAGCGGCGATATTTCAGCCACGCAAATGTAAAGGTGGCGATCTTTCAGCCATGCAAATGGAGGTAGAGCTTAACCTCGGGAGGCAGAATGGTAGCCTTATGCAATGCAGAGAATGCAGATGGAGGTAGAGCTTAACCTTGGAAGGCAGAATGGTAGCCTTATGCAATGTAGAGAATGCAGATGGAGACTGTGCTGAGTCTCGGAAGGCAGAATGGTAGCCTTATACAATGCAGAAAATGCAGATGGAGATAGTGTTTAGTCTCTGAAGGCAGAATGGTAGCCTTATGCAATGCAGAAATAAAATAAAATGGCAAATGGTAATAGAGTTTCTTAGCTGATAGCAGGTTATGACATTGTGACTGTTGGGGACGTTGCGATATAGGGAATATCACCGGCGTGCGTGGATAGCAAATGCTGGTAAATGCGAACAATTCTAAGAGTTGTATTCCTAAACAATGTTTGCCTCGTGTATGTATAGCATGTCAGATGCTTTCGCAATCCAAATGTCTGCATCCAAAGAAAAATCGTGAGTTTTGTAGGGGGGAGATTAGTTCGTATCCCTGCTAGCCTTGTCCGGCCTGTTCGGCTTTGATCTGGTGATACGATATATATCATTGGGGTAGCATTGCTAAACAAAGCGATTTTGATAATAAACATGCATGAGTTTGTAAAAATATGACATAAGTAAATATTTTAAAAAACAAATAGTTTTTTAGATGAACAGACGACTGTGACATGGTTCGGGACATTGCAACCTCTTCTGCTTCGGAATTTTGAGCATCCTCCTCAAAATTCTGCCCCAGTTTAATGGGTTGATGCTTCTGACGGCTGCTTGCGATGACTGGCTGAAATTACTTCGGAATTTTGAGGGTCCTCCTCAAAATTCTGCCCCAGTTTCCAATTACGGAGGGAAATGAAAATTTTATTGAATTGTGACCGAACCCATAGGGCTGCCTACATATCCCCTCTTAAACGGGAATCAGGTCGGGCATAGTTCAAAATTACATCATATAGGAAAGCATATAGATTACACATAGTATCGCTTGACTGCATCTGAGTTGATCGGCTTTGGCCAGACTTCTCCGTCCATTTCCGCAAGTATGAGGGCTCCTCCTGTTAGAACCCGGTGAACCATGTATGGACCCTGCCAATAGGGAGAGAATTTCCCTTTGGCTTCCTCTTGACGTGAAAAATTTTTCTTTAACACCAGCTGCCCGGGTGTGAACTGTCTTGGCTTGACTCTTTTGTTGAAGGCTCGGGACATTCTATTCTGATAAAGCTGACCATGGCAAACTGCATTCATTCTTTTCCCATCGATAAGAGCCAGCTGCTCGTAACGACTCTTTACCCACTCTACATCATCGAGTTCTGCTTCCTGTATGATCCTTAAGGAGGGAACTTCTACCTCAGCCGGAATGACTACTTCTGTACCATATACCAGCATGTAGGGGGTTGCCCCAGCTGATGTGCGGACAGTGGTGCGGTACCCCAATAAAGCAAATGATAGCTTCTCTTGCCACTGCTTATGCTTTTCTATCATTTTCCTCAATATCTTCTTGATATTCTTATTGGCGACTTCTACTGCTCCGTTCATCTGAGGTCTATAGGCTGTGGAATTTTTGTGTCTGATCTTGAAGGTTTCACACATGGCTTTCATCAAGTCACTATTGAGGTTGGAGCCGTTGTCGGTAATGATTGACTCTGGAATCCCGAATCGACAAACAATGCGGTTGCGGACATAGTCTTCCATGACTTTCTTAGTCACTGCTCTGTAAGATGCTGCTTCGACCCATTTGGTGAAATAGTAGACTTCTACTAGGATAAACTTGTGCCCGTTAGAGGCGGCGTGCTCGATTTGTCCAATAACATCCATTCCCCAAGCAGCGAATGACCATGGTGAGTTCGTTGCATTAAGCTCGCTTGGAGGTATCTTTATCATGTCTGCATGTATCTGACAGCGGTGGCATTTCCGGACATACTGGATGCAGTCTGTCTCCATAGTCATCCAAAAGTAACCATCACAGAGTATTTTCTTTGCTAAGACAAAACCGTTCATATGTGGACCGCAGGTCCCAGCATGAATTTCCTCGAGTAGCCTGGATGCTTCTTTTGCGTCGACACACCTTAGTAATCCCAAATCAGGAGTCCTCCTATATAGGATTCCTCCGCTGTGAAAGAAATTGTTGGATAACCTCCGAAGTGTGCGCTTCTGAGTAGGATTCGCGAGCTCCGGGTATTCTCCTTTCGTCAAATATTCCTTGATATCATGAAACCAAGGTTTTCCCTCTGCTTTTTCCTCAACATGAGCACAATAAGCTAGTTGATCGTGGATCTTTACCAGAATGGGGTCAATGAAGTTCTTGTCTGGATGTTGTATCATGGACGATATGGTAGCCAATATATCGGCAAACTCATTTTGGACCCTGGGAACGTGTTGGAATTATGTCTTTATGAACCTCTTCCTCAATTCCTGTACATAATGCAGATACGGGAGTATCTTGGAAATTTTAGTTGCCCATTCTTCTCGGACCTGATGTATAAGTAGGTTTGAATCTCCGATCACTAGCAACTCTTGAATATTCATGTCAATGGCCATTTTGAGCCCTAGGATGCAGGCTTCATACTCGACCATGTTGTTGGTGCAGGGAAACCTGAGCTTGGCGGACACCAGATAATGCTGACAGGCTTCTGATACTAGGACTGCTCCTATGCCAACTCCTTTGAAATTTGCTGCTCCATCGAAAAACATTCTCCAACCGTAATAGGATTCTGCAATATCTTCTCCTATGAATGATACCTCTTCGTCGGGAAAATACGTTTTCAGAGGTTCGTATTCTCCGTCTACGGGATTCTCGGCAAGGTGATCTGCTAGTGCTTGTCCCTTGATTGCCTTCTGAGTTATGTAGACAATGTCAAATTCACTTAACAAGACTTGCCACTTGGCTAGATTGTCGGTAGGCATGGGCTTCTGAAAGATGTACTTCAAAGGATTCATCCTTGATAAGAGATATGTAGTGTAGGCACAGAAGTAGTGCCTCAACTTCTGAGCTACCTAAGTTAAAGCACAACAGGTGCGCTCTAACAGAGAATACCGGGCCTTGTACGGGGTGAACTTCTTACTGAGGTAATAGATGGCCTGCTCCTTCCTTCCCGTTTCATCATATTGCCCCAGAACACAACCGAATGCTCCATCCAATACTGCAAGGTAGAGTAATAGAGGTCTACCTGGCTCGGGCGGGACCAAAACTGGTGGTGTTGACCGGTACTCCTTGATTCTGTCGAAGGATTTTGGCAGTCATCAGTCCATTTGGTAGCGGCATCCTTCTTCAACACCTTAAAGATTGGCTCACAAATAACTATAGATTGTGCTATGAACCGGCTGATATAGTTAAGTCTCCCCAAGAAACTCATTACGTCCTTCTTGTTCTTTGGCGGTGGAAACTCTTGAATAGTTTTGACCTGTGATGGATCCAGTTCTATTCCTCGGCGACTTAAAATGAACCAAGTAGTTTTCCGGCAGTAACCCCAAATGCGCACTTCGCGGGATTCAGTTTTAGGTTGTACCTTCTCAGTCTATTGAAGAACTTCCTCAAATCTTCCATGTGATCAGTGGCTTTCTTGGACTTGATGATAACATCGTCTACATATACTTCGATCTCCTTGTGTATCATATCGTGGAAAAGATGGTGGTCATGGACCTTATGTAGGTGTCCCCAGCATTCATTAATCCGAACGGCATCATCTTGTAACAGTACATTCCCCATGGTGTAATGAAAGTCGTTTTCTCAGCATCTTCTTCATCCATCTAGATCTGATGATACCCAGCGAAACAACCCACAAATGACTGCAATTCATGCTTGACGCAATTATCGATCAGGATGTGTATGTTTGGCAAGGGGAAGTCATCTTTCGGACTTGCTCGGTTGAGATCCCGGTAGTTGACACAGACTCTGACCTTTCCGTCCTTCTTTGGTACTGGCACAATGTTGGCTAACCATGTTGGGTATTCTACTACACTAAGAACCTTGGCTTTGACTGGCTTAGTGACTTCTTCCTTAATTTTCAGACTCATGTCAGGCTTGAACTTTCTGAGTTTTTGCTTTACCAGCGGACATGTTGGATTGGTTGCCAGTTTGTGAGCCACAATAGATGTACTCAGACCAGTCATGTCATCATATGACCAAGCGAATATGTCTTCATATTCCCTTAGAAATTCTGTGTATTCCTTCTTTTCTGGTGGCGATAAGTGGACACTGATTCTCGTTTCTTTGACGTTCTCTACATCTCCTAGGTTAACAATCTCGGTCTCGTTCAGATTGGACTTAGGTCTATTCTCAAAATTCTCAACTTCCTCAACAACCTCTTCTGGTATTTCATCTTCCTCTGAATCTGTGTCCGTTTGTTGCGTTGTCTCGTTGCATGTCACAGTCATTGGTTCATCAAGATAAGTAATAGTAATGTTGTATAAGTAAAGTAATGAGACAAAATAATAAGAGTAAGATTTATAGGGAAAATCGAAATGCTTTGATAAATTTCATAATTGTTTTGAACATTGAAATCTTATTGCGAAATTTTAAAATGCGAAAGGAAAGTCAACTAGTAAAAATAAAAGATAGTGCATGATGCTTGTTCAGCCTTGCTACCCCGAGGCTTTCCGGGCTCTGGTGGTTCTGATGGTCTAGTTATTGAGGCATGCTCCTCTACTTACTGCCTGTATGGAAGGGCCTTCCTCCCCCTCATCCTTGAAAACAACACAACAATCCATATCATCGTCTTCTAAGAACAAATTCCTCACTACTACCAGTGTTTCCTCTTCTTATGATCCATAAATAACATCAGTTGGCTGGAAAGTCTGCTCCAAATATGGTATTGGCTGCTCCAGCAGATATTAAGGACCGCGCCATGGTGGCGACCAGTTGTTGAATTCCTCCCAAGTGTACTCATATCCCAGACCGAAGGTGGTGCCATGTTTCTTTAGTTTGATAGGCTTAGTGATTCCTTGGAGGTTCTTGCCAAGTCCCTTACCAGGTTCGTAGCCGCTCCAGTTCAATATGCTTTCAATTTTATTGTCCCACCATTTGTCCTTATCGATGGCGTTGACTCGTTCGATGTGGTGATAGGTCTCCCCGCCTATCTTTCTTCTGCCTCTGATTGCTGGGATGGTCTGGCGATTGTATATGGGATTGCTACTGTTGCCGTGAATGATCATCTCTTGGTGGTTCCACTCAAATTTCACCGCCTGATGTAGTGTTGACACTACGGCCCCTGCGGCATGAATCCACGGCCGTCCCAACAACAAATTGTAAGATGTCGGCATGTCTATCATTTGAAAATCAGCATCGAACCAAGTAGGCCCCATTTGCAAACACAGGTTGATTTCCCTAATGGTGGACCTTTGGGAATCGTCGTAAGCTTTGACGTTGATGGCCCTGTCCTTGATCTCATGCAGCCCTTTTCCCAATATCCTGAGTGTTACCACCGGAGAAATGTTGAGGCTGAACCCTCCATCAATCAGGATTCTAGTGATAAAATAATCTTCGCATTGCACGGTGATGTGCAACGCCTTGTTGTGACTCAACCCTTCGGGTGGCAGCTCATCTTCATGAAAAGTGATTTTGTTACTTTCCAATACCTGTCCGACCATGTTGGCCATTTCCCTGCCAGTGATGTTGCTTGGTACGTACGCTTCACTTAGCACCCTCAATAGAGCATTTTTGTGTGCCTCAGAATTTTGTAGCAAAGCAAGTATGGAGATCTACGCCGGTGTTTTGTTCAACTGGTCTATGACCGAGTATTCCTTGGCCTGTATCATTCTCTAAAGGTCATATGGACCTATCTCAATAATGGGTGACCGATTGGAGGCCTGCTTGCTTGATTCAGCTAAGTGTTCGGGGGTATAAACTCTGTTAGTTCTTGTCATACCCTGTGTGGCAACAGTTTCCTTGAACTTAACCTTGCCTTTCCTCCTCGCCTCGGCTGTATAGTCCCAGGGTATAGCTTTTGTATGGAATAGTGTCAAGGCCGACATCACCACTGGGATCGGCGTGGCTATCTTCACCCCAAACGGAGTAGGTCCCTTGGGTGCTAAAACTGCAACTTCGAATGGTGTAGGTGCATTTGTTGGAGACACGAATTCGACCTCAATTGGCGCTGGTGTCTTTGCAGATGAAGTGGCACGGACATGTTTACCTCAGCGTCCCCAGATGGCTGAATATGGACTATGATTGGATTAAGAGTGACTATTGGCTTCTTTGGATCGTCGCCTTCTGTGATCAAACCGATCGATCCCTTTGGGTCCCAATCATCCTCTATTTCAATCATGTGAACATTTCCACCCTTGTGGTCTGGCAGAGGGTTATTGCGGACATTCGGAGCAGGCTCCTTTGCCACAATAATATTGTTATCAATCAGGGCCTGGATCTTGTCTTTTAGGGAGCGACATTCGTCGATGGTATGTCATTTCATGTCGGAATGGTATACACAGGATTTGTTTGGGTTGACCCATTGAGAAGGGTTCTCAGGGGTTATGGCAGGGATAAGGGTGACATAACCAGCAGCTTTGAGCCTTTCGTACAGCTGGTCAATGGGTCAGTAATGGCGGTATACTGTTTGGGAGGTCTTCGGTCAAAATTTGGTTGAAGTCTAGGAAAGTTTTGACGTGTGGGAGGCGATTGATAGTGGGATGGTTGAGCATTGTAGGCTTGGTATACATGTGCGTGTTGGGAATATCTGGGTGAGGTAGGCTAATATGTGGGAGGTGGAGGTGATTGATAAGCGGGTGGCGGAGTTTGGTAAGAGGGTGAGGGTGCTTGGTAGTTTGGAGTGGGCTGATATGTGAGTGGAGGCATTGGATAGGTTTGGTATTTGATAAGGGATTTGGTTCTCTATGCCACTATTATGGCACCTACGTCCCTTTTCTTGGATGTACCACCAGACTGTAAGGCCTTATTGGTAGCTTTGCAAAGCCTCGAAGTTCGTAACCATATCGCTTTTGATGCCTTCTTCGATCCTTTCTCCCAGCTTGATGATGTCAGAAAATTTATGGTTCTCAATCAACATCAGCCTTTCATAATACTGTGGGTCCTGAGCCCGGATGAAAAACTTGTTCATTTGTACTTCCTCTAAAGCAGGTCTGACCTTAGCAGCTTCTGATCTCCAGCGAGTAGCATACTCGCGAAATGTTTCTGTAGGTTTCTTCTTTAGATTCTGAATGTAGAACACATCCGGCGCATTCTCCGTGTTGAACCGGAACCTGTCCATAAAATCGGACGTCATGCCTACCCAACTTGACCACTTCTTTGGATCTTGGCTAATGTACCAAGATAGAGTATCTCCTTTCAGACTCCTAATGAACAGCTTCATGCGGATCCTCTCGTCTTTCCCTACTCCAGCCAGCTTGTCACAATATGTTCTCAAATAGACTCTCGGATCCCCTGTACCATCAAACATCTCAAACTTAGGAGGTTTGTATCCCTCGGGCAGTTCGACGTCGTGTTGTATGCAAAGATCTTCATAGTTCAGCCCCTCAATTCATTTGCTTCCTTCGACGCCTTGAATTCGGCTAGTCAATTTCTTGAGTTCTTCACCTAGATTCCTGATGAGAAAGTCTTTATTATCATACTCGGGTGCGCTTGAAATGGGTTGGGTGGAGTGTGGCATGGTCTCCACGTAGATGGGGGTGTTATGATGGGTGTGAAAGTGGTCATTTGTGGAGCTTTAGGGTTCCAGGATAAGCAGTGGAGTATTGTTGGAAATATGGCAGGTGTTGTAGTGGTGGTGAGGAGCGGGATGGTTTTGTGGCTTTGGGATATTGTGTGGGTTCTGAGTATTTGGGAAGTTGACATCTGGAGTGGTGAGGGAAAATGACAGATTTGCTAGATTCTGAACCTGATCAAGTTCCTCTTGGAACTTCAACAGCTTTTGTTCCAGTTGGGATGCATTCTCTTTGGAAACCTGAGTACCATGGGCATGAGTGACCTCTACCCGTTCAATTGAGTTCTCCTTTCTGGTATTGTTCAGATCTTCCATCTTCCCTTTGTTCTTGTTTCTGACAGGACTAAGAGGAGGAGTGGGTGGAGGGCCCCTGGATCTCGTTGAATAAGATGATATTTCCAGAGTGCACGAACTAACCTTTAGGGAGGGGGAATAAATAAAAAAATAAAAATAAAAAGGTAACAAGTTAGTGAGGATTATAAGAAAATGTTGCGATATTAAACACTTAGTGCAAGAATGTAAATCGTGTCCTATTTGGGAACCTCTTTGTGCCCGAGGTAGGCCTGGTGACAAGTTGATTTGGAGAACTTAGAATGCTAAATGACTCATTTTGTTGATTAAAAATAGACGAGTCCCAAATCGACACTAAATAACAAGAAGTAAAGTAGCACTAGTGGCCATCGACCTTATTACATTCATAAAACGAAAAAGATAAACTCCTATCTATTTGGTCCCAGAAGGACCTTCCTCAGGTTTAATACTCTCATTGATCAAATCCTCTAGTTCGCGTAGGTTCACCAGTAAAAATGTCTTAGCCAGGTGTTCTCCTTCGTTTCCCTCAGCGTTCTGGCAGTCGGCGACTCTCTTCCTCACTTTTCCTTCTAATTCTAGCAGACTGTATTCCAGATATTCCAACTTTTCGCTAGCTCTGGAGGCCTTCTCTTTCCACTCATTGATTTGGTCATCTAACGGAAGACTCCCCCACCAGTCTAGCAAGAGTGGGGGCGTGCTAACCATACCGAAACTGGGGACCTCGTTCTTCATATTCTACAAAACAAAAGGGTTAGACCTTTACCCCTACCGGACTCAACTATTAAATATCAATAATTGGCATAAAAACATTTAGTTCTCCAAATAAATGCACAAAACGTGGTAGTGTCCGTTTGGATTTTAGGGAAACCTAGTGGACTTTGGACAAGGCTATCTTAAAGAGTCATTATGCGGACAACATAACTGACTCGGTTAGGTTTGACCATGATGCATGCACAATTAAACAGAATAAGATTTCTATAGGGTTTTAGACTGGTACCCTTGAGCGGACAACTCAAAGGGGAAAACGACTACACCGTTGATCGACTGGTTTTACCACAACTATGCCTTTTCCGGATTTAGGGGGTGATAATATCGGAAGAGCGCAACCATTCATTATAAGCGTTGTTATGGTATTTTGTTTGGCACGAGTGGAATATGATGTTGAAAACATGTTTATGCAATAACTAAAGTAGGTTGTCACGTATTTTCACGTTGAGAAAGCAGTAAATACAACAGTTCTTCATAATTTAAAGCAGTAATAAAGGAAAGCAGTAAAGGAAAGCAGTAAAAGAAATAAAGGAAAGAAACAAAAGACAAGTCAGTTTTGTAGTTAAAAAGGGGAATTGAATGCTTAAAGGTATTAAACAAATAAAAGCATATAAAGAAAATGTCAGGCCACAATAATAGTCTGAAATGGTAAAAGCCTAAAAGATCCCCAGCAGAGTCGCCATGCTATCGCGCCCCCTTTTTTCTCGCGAAATCGGATTTATGACATTTGGGAGGACAACTCATTCCCTTTTGGGAATTTGGGTTTGAATTGAAGAGTCACCACCTAATGATTAAGGTGCATTAGGACACCAAGAAGGTTTGATTTGAGTAACCAGAGATTGGGGTAAGGGCTTGAAATTATCCCAAGGGGAAGGTGTTAGGCACCCCTCAGGATCCACTAGTGTGATTTCCGGCTAGACTATTGTTGTGAATTCAGGTGCAAATAACATGTAGGCAAATAAAACTTCAAATAAGAGGGGATTTTCACATAATGGTTACAAACAAAATTGGAAAGAATTGAAAGGAAGCTGATTTTCTTAAAAGAAATAGTTTGAAATCTTTAGAAGAAACAAAGAAACAAAAAGAAAAGGGGGGTCCTAGGTTTATTAATAATATGTATCACCCCACGCAACATCCAGTAATCACTCCTCAGTGAGGGGCTATACAAGACGTTATCGTGTGGTCATCATATCCATATCTACCCTTCCCCACCCCGTTAAGGTATTAAAGCGCGGAATGGTCTCATTTACTTATTGCATGCTATTACTCGTCCCAATCCCATCAATCCTGGAGGCATTTAGGACTACTAATCCTAAGGGGAAGGGATATTAGGCTCATTTGTAGTTTCAAAGGCAAAAATTCTAAGACAACATACAAAAACATGTATAGCAAGTTGGGGGAAAGCACATAACAAGTAAAAGGCTCAGATATACCTCCTTGAACAAAGAAAGCACATAATTAGCATGACTTTCACATACTGTTTATGGTCTGATTAAGAACTTAAAGGTTGAGGCAGACTGATTTATAACATAATTCAGATAAGAAGCCTGAATCAGGCTTGCCTGCTGGTTGTAGTTAATAGCACAGATTCAGTTTATAACTTCGCCCTAAGGCTTGCCTAAGCGTTGGACAAGGATCCTATAGGCATTGTATCTACTGAATTCAGAAAGCAATAATAAACTTAATACGTACTAGTTAAAAAGGTTGTCAGATTATTAAAGAAAGTAAGTTTTTTACGAAGGTTATAAATTCTGCCACTGATGATACTCGTTATTACTGGCTTTAGCTCTAGACGTGAATGAAGCGATTCAGATTCGATTAATAGTTCCTATAGACATGCTTTCTATGCGTTGTTGACTTTAAACCTTTTATAGACATGGTAAAATGCAGAAACCTTATTGGCATGTATCTAGATGCTGAATTTTGTTTAAGACATATGAACATGATATCTAATTGCAGTTGATTGTTTAAGACCTATGAACATGATTGCTAGATGAAAAAATGGATATACAAGATTCAGAAGGACCTATAGGCATAATTTCTATATGCATATGCAGAATTTAGATTTCCAGATACTTATGGACATGATTTCTATATGAGAGAATGCAGAATTCAGAAATACCTATAGACATGGCATCTATGTGAGAAATACGGAATTCAAAAATACCTATAGGCATGATATCTATGTGAGAATGCAGAATTCAGAAATACCTATAGACATGATATCTATGTGAGAAATGCGGAATTCAGAAATACATATAGGCATGATATCTATGTGAGAATACAGAATTCAGAAATACCTATAGGCATGATATCTATGTGAGAATGCAGAATTCAGAAATACCTACAGGCATGATATCTATGTGAGAATGCAGAATTCAGAAATACCTATAGGCATGATATCTACCCTTTGCATACATAGTTATCCCCCCTTTTCACTATCTATCCCCAAGAGTTTATTACAAATTATTATAGCCCAGAATAAAGTAAAAAATACATCAGAAATATAAATAAAGGTACAACCAAAAGAGAACCTGATTCAGACTTCATGTCTGAAATACGAGGTAAACCAACTCCAAAGGATCATGATCCAAAGCCTTTCTCCCATTTGAGTGTGGCAAAGTTCCCTAAGAGCCTCAAAGGGACTCCGGGCAATGCTCACACCCAAATGTGTAATCAGATTAGGACAAGTGCAGTGTGGAAGGCCAACCCTCAAGTGTCCAAGTTCAGAGGGAGCTCAAAGGGTCCCAAGGCAAGGCTCACAAGAGGGGGGCAGAACTTAAAGACTAAGAAAGTGTGCAAGTGCAGAATAGACCACTAAAGGGGAAAAGGAGAGGGAAACAGCTACTAATAAACACACATAGGGAGTTCAGGGGGGTAGGGAAATTGTGAAGAGCTTATTTCTTAGGCCAGGACAGGCTTCAAGCATGCTCAGCAATGGAGGATGCTAGCATACTCTCAAACCTGCCAGAACACACTATTTAGACGCTAAGATCCCAAGGGATCGAGTTTGATTCATAGACAATAACTTGTAGTATTGCCTTGCCTCAAACCATAGCTTAAACACATAGGGGGCAGGGGTTTGGGATTCATAATAGAACAGGCAGAAAGAGATCAGTAGTGTTGAAACACACAAAAATAGTAAGCAGACAGGGACACAAAAGCAGTAAATAAACACATTATTGTGATGCCAAAAAGCTTAAATCAGGACGTACCAGTTTTCAAATAAGCAAATAAAGAAAGGCAGGCAGTAGGTCTTGTAAACAGGCGACAGTACAAGCAACAAGAGAGAATACTTTTGAGTGTAAGTGTAAGTTCAGAAAGACTACGAGTGATCGATGTGTTTGTGTCAATGAAGAGCAGGTATTTATAGTGTGAAGAACAGGCAGAAACAAGGTAAGAAAATAATTAAGGAACTAAATATCAATTAAAATCAATCAATACAAGACTTCCTTTAATCAAGGAATTCAGACTTAAACGGTAAAAGCTATTTAGGGAAAGGAATCAAATAAACCTCTTGTGCAAAGTAGGCAATTTAGGGGTAAATACATAGGGGTTTTAATTAAGGGAAGGATTTTGAAATACACGGTTAAAACAAATAAGGTAAGGATCCCCCAATATGCAGTAAATCAAGGGGTCAGAGATTATGTAAGTATTGGTCCATAAATGAACCAGGTCAGAAAAGCTAAGGAAAACTTTTAACTTAAATCGAGTCACAAGGAAATCAGCAAACAAGAAAAGAAATCAATCAAACCTATACAAAAGGAAGTCTGAAACTAATCAAAATTTGAAAGCCCTTAAGAAGGGAAGTTCAGCACATATAAAGAGTACACAAGTATCAGACATGCGAGGCGGAATTTAGGACAAAGTGAAAGTGTCATGCAATTGCAAAAATAAGTAGATAGTAGACTACAGGATCATGGTAGTCACATAGTTTAGCAGTGTAGGAGACAGATAGTATCAAATAGCATACAAAAGGTCCAGTGTAAAAGACCTTAGAAGAGTTTAGCAAAAGTCAAAATCATATGAAAGACAAAGATTTCAAAATTCAGTTCAGAGACTTGACATAGGTCTACAGGAGTTAAGGTTCTTGAAATAAAACTAGTTTCAAGCAAATCACATAGCCAATGGTTTCCAAACTCGGAAGAAACCCCAAATTCTAGGGTTTCTATCATCAATCGAGTGTAGAGGTGATAGGACAAGTAATCAAGTCAAAACAGGTTTAGAGGTTTCAGAAAGGAACTGAGCCCTTTAACATGTTCCTTCAGTAACAGAAACTCATGAGAAACATAGTAGAAGAGTAACATGCAAAACACAGTAGAAGAGCTCAAAGAAAATATAGTAGAAGAAACTAATGACAAGCATAGTAGAAGAAAACTAATCAGAACGCCGTAAAGAAACTAAAAAAACATGGTAGAGGAAACTGATAAGAACATGGTAGCAGAAGCTTAACAAGAACATAGTAGAAGAAACACACAAGAGAAAAAAAAAATCAGATAGACATCTAAAAACCCTAGATCGGAAAATAACGGTTTTGAAAGCATAACTTTTGAAAAAATATCAGAAAATCGTTTAAAAGCTTAGGGAAAGCATAGATATGGAACAGATCTAAAGAGATCAGAAAAACCTCAAAAGCTAGGGTTTTTAGAGGAACCCAAACGGTGAGAAAGGCTTGGATATAAGTGGGAGGAGTCGAGGACAGGCTCGAAACAGACATGGCTTGCCGGAGCAGGTTGGAGATGACCGTAAAACTTGAATCAACAGAGGTCTGAACCCAGCTCTTCGTGGTCAAGTCATGAAACTTCAGTAACCAAATGTGAGGAACCATAGGAGGCCGGTGGGTGGTGAAACCACCATGGATTCAGGTCAGAAGGTGGCCGGGGAAGATGAAGGGAACTCATCGGAGAGGAGGGGAAGGGGAAAGGTTCTAGAGAGAACCAGAGATAGAGAGATGGAGACCAGTGAGGAAATGAAGGGGGCATTGGGGGTCGTTTGGAATTAAAATGGTAAGAACGGATGAGGGTTGTTGATCTTTTAGATCAACAACTAGGATTTAATATGATTTTGGGTCGGGTAGGGGTAATTGGGGCCTGGGTCGGGTAATCTGATTAGGAATTGGGCTGGGTGTTGGATATAATTAGGCCAAATTAAAAGGCCAAATGTAGCTATAAGTTAAATAGCCCCTTTTTCCCCTTTAATTTATAAAAAAAATAATAAACAAATTTCTGAAAACAAATTAAAAGCACTAAAATAATTTATAATATATAATTATCAATTTAAAAATATAAAATCCCATTTTATAAATACGAGACGGATTTAAACCTAAAAATTACTAATACTGCAATTATACAATTTTATCCCTAAAAATACCAAATAAATTTATAAAAATGTGTGAAAAATATCTCTCTACCCTAGGGTAGGGGTAAGGTCTGCGTACACACTACCCTCCCCAGACCCCACTAAGTGGGATTATACTGGGTTGTTGTTGTTGTTGTTGTTGTTGTTGTTGTTGTTGTTATATTTTAATATAATCATGAGAATCCAATAAATAAATTGCCAAAAAAAAAAAATTAGGGGACAATTATTGGGTTTTTCTTGATAAGAAACAGAGCAGTAAATTGACTTAAAAATCTTTGAAAAATTAAGGAAAAATAATAGGATCTTGGGACATACTTATATACACATATATAGGCTATTTTGAAGGTATTTTGCATATTTAAAAAAATACAGGGAAAATTGGATATCAACAATGGATGACACCCCCATTTTCTTTCAAAAATTTTGATCGGATACTAAACAAGCAGTAATCCATACCTGCCAACAAGCTTTCCAAATATCCACTATTTCACCCAAAATAAATAAGACTAATATCATCTTAATCCCTAAGACAAACTTCCCAGAATCCATTACTCAATATAGACCAATTGGTCTATGCAACACTATATACAAGATCATAACTAAGATTATTGTTAATAGAATTAAACTTCTACTACCCAAATTAATCAACCCAACCCAAAGTAGCTTCTTAAAGGGTCGTAGGCCAGCTGACAATATCATCCCCGTACAAGAAATAATCCACTCCTTTAGAAAAACAAGGAAAAAGGGAATATGATGATTAAAATTGACCTCGAAAAAGCCTTTGACCATTTAGAATGGTACTTCATACATTTCTCACTGCAACACTTACGGTTTCCACTACTCTTAATTAACCTCATAATATCTTGTGTCACAACTTCATCCATATCCATACTTATCAATGGCATACCAACTCCCTTCTTCCAACCTTCTCGAGGTATAAGGTAAGGAGACCCCCTATCACCATATCTATTCATAATATGTATAGAATCATTATCCCGCATCATTGAGCGCAACGTAAACATTTGTCGATGGACCCCAATCCGACTAAATAGAAATGCTCATCCCCTCTCACACCTAACGTTTGCAGATGACCTCATTTTATTAGCACAAGCAACCACCACTAACACTACAACAATAATTGAAATATTCCATCAACTGGGTGTAAAATTTGGACAAAGAATAAATTTTCAGAAATCAAAACTCTTTTTAAAGCTAATGTAAACTCATCACTTAGCCAAATCATATCTAATTCCTTAAATATCCCCATTATCACAAACCTAGGCAAATACCTAGGAATCCCAATCACCCACAACCAACCTAAAATATCTGATTACTAATACATCATAGATCGATTTACCACAAAACTTTCCGGATGGAGATCCAAATTCCTTACCCTAGCGAGAAGGACAATTCTTATTAAATCAGTGCTAAATTCAATTCTCATATATGCAATACAAATAAATTTATTACCACCCAAACTAATTCACAAACTAGATCGTCTACAACAAAACTTCTTATGGGGATCAACTGACCAAAAACGTAAAATACACTTAATAAATTGGGACAAAATCACCTCTCCAAAATCAGAGGGGGGCTTGGGGATACAAAAATTAATCCCAAAAAATAAAGCTACGCTAACAAGCTTTCTTTGGTGATACACTCATTCTAACAACTCTCTTTGGACAAAAATACTAGCAGCAAAATATGACCACCCACAAAATCATGCCTATAATTATTTATACTGCCAAAAAACTCATCCTAATGACTCCTACATTTGGAAAAGCATGATTAAAAATATTACATATTTCCGCTCAGGAACCAGTTGGAATATAACTAATGGTAAATGCATAAATGTTTGGTTTGACCACTGGATCGCAAAGAATTTATCACTTCGACACCTTATCCAAGGACCTATACCTAAACTTGAATTAAATAAACCTGTGGCGTCCCTCATTTCACACTCATCCTAGGATATCTCCAATCTCTCCTTTACCTTACACCCACAAATCATATCCCTCATAAAGAACATACCCATCTTTTCAACTCATCAAGGTGATTATACTCCCTACTGGCGCCACACAAATGATGGTTCATTCTTGATTTCTTCCGCCTACCTACACATACTATACCAAGATCAACACAGGATAACAAAATCGCCTAATAATTGGATTTGAAAACTAACTACACTGCCAAAAATAAAATATTTCTATGGCTACTAACACATGAGAAACTCCCTACTAAGACTCTACTATTCCATAGGAAAATCACTAACAACCCCTATTGTTCAAATTGTAATAATATTCGGGAAGATATACCACACTTTTTTCTACATTGCAAACCAGCTTACACATTATGGCACCACCTACGAATAAAAACACCCACAACCAATCTTAGAAACTGATTACACAGATTATGCACCTCCCACACTCAAATTCGAATAAATCCCAAGACTTCTATACCATCCTTTATCCTAACGCCAATCCTCCTTTGACAAATCTGGCTAAATCGTAACAACAACCATTTCAACAGAAATAATCACTTAATAGACCTCGCCACCATTATCACACTTGCAACCCAAATTAATTACTTAATAAATATCCCTAGCATCAAGTCTAATTCTGTGAGAGAAACTACCTCATGGCACAAACCACAACCACCACAATATAAACTCAACATAGATGGGGCCTACGACCCAACAAACCACCATGGAGAAGCAGGGGGAGTTTTCGTGACTCCACATGACAATAGATTTACGATTTTGCAATGCATATATCAATTACAAATGCTCTACAAGCCGAACTACTGGCGCTTTACCACGGGCTAACCATTGCTATTAATCGAAGCTTTCGCCCTCTAGTTGTTGAAACAGACTCACACGTATTACTCCAAATACTTCAAGCTGGTAGTCCAAAATACTTATAACTTATAACATCTTGCAGGTCAATGATCCAGGAACTCAACATCCAAACTTAGCCATACACTTAGAGAAGACAATAGAGTGGCGGATGCACTAGCAAAATTTGGGAAAACAAATATAAGATCACCTCCACAGTCAATCATGTATTTTGAAGACCCCCCTACTTTCATGCAACTAGATTTTGAAGTAATTGGTACTAGCAGCTTACATTTCAATCATCCCTTGTAATTTCGTACTTAAATTTATCAATGCAATCCTTCGTTTGAGCCCAAAAAAAAAGTTTTGCCATTTGGGTACATTCCCAGAAAAATATTATACGGACCGTTGTCTACTACGTTAAACCTTTTCTTTTACACTACGAATACGATGAAGTCCTGCGTCGAAGTGATTACTATGATCCAAAGTGTTAACTAGTTGGTTCGCTAACTACAATATATAAACTGGGAATTTTTACCTCCTATAGCAAAGGTTAAGACCTTATTTATTTTAAATAAGTACCATTTTAAAAAATTATATTCTATAGATAACTTTTAATGTTTATAGTAAAATATCTAATTTTTGTTACCTCTTACCCCTAAGCCACTAAATACGCTATTCAATTACACTATTTTCTTTCTCTCTCTACTTTGATACATGTCATTCTCTTCCCCCATTCCCTGAAAATACGATGTTCAATCTCAAAATTCCTCTCACCCACATCACCTACCATTAGTCAAAAACCTCACGCTCCCTCATCTCTCATCTCTCTCTAGGGAAACATGGTGTAGTATAGGCTTCCATGGATGTGCAACCCTATCCATCAAGTTAACATCAGAAGGGTTAAGGTTGAATCTCAAGAGCCTTTGTTTGGATCTCGTTTCCGAATCTTCCCGAATCTTTCGTCTATGTTGTTCACGAAGAAATCACTGTTGTCTATTGCCTCAACAGCAGGTAAGCTCATTGCTATTGATAAGGCCACCAAGAAAGGTCTAGATCTAGCACAGTTAGGGTTAAGGTTGAACTTGATCTTCAAGGAAAACTGTCGCAATATATGAGGATTCAATTTGTTGATGATAAAACTGGGAAGGTTATTGAGCATGTCCAGAAATTCAATTTGGGGCTGAGCAACTTGATTTTCTGTTAATATATTTCAATGTATCACGCTGTATTTTCATGTATTTCATTGTATTCATTGTCTTTTTTATAGTAATTTAATGTATCTCGATGTATTCCATGTATTTCATTGTATTCACTGTCTTTTTTTCATTGTATTTCAATGTATCCCGATGTATTCTATGTATTTCACTGTATTCTCTATCTCGCTATATGCCATGAATGTATTCATATATTTTTTTTAATTAATATAATTTATGTATTCAAATGTATTATATAATTTCTCTAAAGATTGCAATGATTTTGGAGTATTTTTCGGTTGAGAATCTTTTTTATAACTGGAAATACAAAATTTGTGTGTTATAATTGAGTTTGTTGAGTTATATTAGGAGTCGATTATGTTAATTAATTCACTTTCCGTTTAAAAACAGTGTAATCTCCTGTTTCACGCCGTGAATACAGTCGAATACAGTCGAATGCAATAATCTATCCAGCTGCATCCCATGTTTCACGCCATGAATACAGTCGAATACACTCGAATACAAAAATCCATCTAGCTGTAATCCCCTATTTCACGCCTAGAAATGTTACTGTATTCATGAATACAGTAGCTTAAATACACCGAATACACTCTAAAAAACCTGAAAACATAGTTATAGGAAATAATATATTAAATGATAGATACAACTAGCTAATAACCACTAAAACAGAGTACTTTCTGAAAGTTTTTCCATAAACTGAACACTCCAATGGGTCGTGGAAACTGTTGGCTTTTGCTTCTAAATTGTCATATCACAAATTCACAAGAAAAAGAATTATTTTTAATACCAAAACACCACTTTTCATATGCAAATAAAGAGCTTAATATGATTTGTATACTATATTAATGATAGTGGGAAAGTAATGGTTAAAATGTCACAAGAATAGTTTTGAATACCTAAACAAATTTCAAGTCTTCAAATTTGTAAATATAATATAAAATTTGTTACAAAATAGTGTCAAATATTTTTGAATATCCCAAATGAAATGACTCACAAAACACTTCCATCGTGGAATCTCTGAGTTTTAAGCCAAAATTATCCAATGTTGGTAGGTAGACCTAATATTATCCTTCAAATATAATCCCAAGCACTTTTTGTCCTCTAAATTGCCAAAGTTAAACGGATGTTTGGCTTAGACTTTTAAAAAGTAGTTTTTAAGCTAAAATTCAAAAGCCATAAGTTGAAAATACCCAACTTTTGACTTATTTTTGTACTTTTCATGCCTAAAAATAAATGCTTTTAAGCACTTTTTATCATTGTCAAACACCACATAAACTAGAAAAGTACTTAAAAGTCAATAAGCACTTAAAATAAGTCAATCCAAACACCCTCATATTACAACTAACAGAACACAACTAATGAGAACTAACAGAAGAATATATTGATCTAGCCTCAATTATTCAATATGACCTCTCTTTTTTCCCTTCAGTAACTTACTTTTTGTTCACATTTGTGCTCCAGGACAGAGAATTTTCTTATCATTTGACACATCGCTAACTTTAAAAATATTCCAGGTCCATGGTACAATAATAAGAGACACACGTGGGGATGTCCGTAGTGATAAAGGTCTTTAAACCTGGGACAGAAGATATTTTAGTACCAGATTTAAGCTGGTATATTGTGCACGTATTTTGGAGTTCTTAAGTCCTGACCTAAACTGTGCATCTCTGATATATATATAATATAATGCATCATATACTCTTTGTTTGAACGAAGTACTATGTCTATTGCTATGACTAGGATTTTGCTCTTGGTTTCCAAACTCTGGTTATCTCTTCATTACATAGGACTAGCTCTTAACTTCTTAAAGAAAAAACCAGTCCTCTTCCTCCACCGATCATTAAAAAGAGGAAAAATACGCAGAGAGAAACATAAATGCAACCATCTATGTAACACTGGAGCATTCATTCTTGAAACATATATGGAGTACTACTTATCTTGCAGAGAGAAATTCAATGGTGGAAATAGTGAAAAGGGAAACATGAGTTGGGAGGAGAAACCAAGCTGGGGGCTCTTTTACCTCTCACGTGAAAGTCACTAAAAGATTTCTTCCTTTAGTTTACCTGGTTAGCTAGTTGTGTTATGTTACTTGGACTATATCTGCTCACGTCTAGCAAACTTAGAGGACAGAATGTGCTCATTTCGAGGACGATATTAGGTCCACTACAAAACATAAGGGATAAATTTGGCCAAAAACTCAAGGACCCTCACCATGCTATAGATGTTATGCGCAAGATGAATCAAAAGCATAAAGAGAATAAAGAAGAAAGTAAAAGAGAGAAACTAAGCAGGCAGATTGGTGACAATAATAACTTTTATCTAGATCAAGTACCAAAAACACTAGGTTTCAATACTAACTTCTCATTAGATTTAAGAAAGTTAATTACATACATGAATCCATTCTAAAGTAGGGTTCCAGAAGTTGTAAAAGAGAACCTCTCAGGAACTATTCCAAAGCCTACTCGCGATTAGTATCTAAAACTGTTGTATCCTCCTATACTAGAAGATCCATATCCCCCTAAGCGCTGAGATTGAAACGAAGATGATGAATAGGAGTCACTGAAACGAGAAAAAGAACCAAATCCACTCTCACCCGTCCCATATAAGCTCGGGGCTGGCTCTTTGTGGTTGCTAATGAATTCCTGCACAAAAGCAAGTGATAAATTAAGTATTTGCTAGTTAAATAAAATGATCGTGCTTTATCATCAGTTTTTCTAGTCTTTTTATCTTATGTATCATATTTGTCCTTCAACATTTTGTTTCCCCAATGTCTCGACGAAACATGTAGAGCCGACCATACCCTTTGATAAGGAAACCTCAAAGTAGTGGTACATCAGAAAACGGGAAAGATACGGCTGGATTATTAGTATTTTCCTTAAAAATACCTTGCTCAAGGTCTGATTTTGATTCTACGTCTATTTCTGATTTATTTAGATAAAGGTGATTACAGATTAATCAATTTAAACAAAACAATAAACAATTAATGATATCATAAAATACCTTTAATTTTGTTTTTGTTGTTATTACTTTTTATTTTGGATAATATTAGCTTGAGATGAATTTATATTGAGTAACATGATTAGTGAGGATACATATAACCGACCGCAACTTGTTTGGGTACAGACAGATCTAAAATTTTGAGTTTAAGAATTTTGGAACAACAACCTTTTTTGCTTATTGGATTCTGGATAGATTATTTATACACATTAAGTAGATTTATTAACACAATTACAAGATCTAGTCAAGCTAATGGGTTCTGTCGAGCTCTTAACTTCAACGGTGGATCTGTCAGTGTGTGGGACTTAGGTGTAGTTGTTGTAATTATTTCATACATAGAGATTTTTAAGCAGCAACAACGTATTAGTCCCAAACAAGTTGGGGGAAAATGGAAGGAAGATCTTAAAGTCCATAATATACTCGAATTGATGTTAAAAGAAAGAGCAGAAGCCCTAAAAGAAGTTCACCCAACTAGTTATTAATTCCAAATCTTAGCCTAGAAGGGTATTCTGCGTATTTATCTAAGCCCATTGTAATAGCTAATATAAAGAGACTCCTTAGAGTTTAGTTTAGTTTTGTTGATTGGACTATTGAGGCTCTTGTGAGAGCTTGGGGAAGAAACCCCTATATCTCTTCAATTGAACCTCTCTTGGATTCTCCTAGGTAAGTATTTTCATGTACGAGTTCAATTTCTCTTCTCCCTTGGATTGAATCTAGTAACGGCATGCTAATTTGATTATTAGATTGTCCTTTCTTTCTTCTAAATCTCCTCCCTTCTTCTAATTCTATCTCAATCTTCTGGTTTCTAACTAGTTCTTGAATGCTTTATTGAATTTCTTGTTTCTTTGAGTTTTATTGTTATCAGTTCTCATCATCCAAACTAGAGATTTCTCTACCGAGCCCACCTAGAGTTTCTCTCCCCAAACAAGGATATCATCCATGTGTATAGATTGCAACAACCGAAATTGCAGAGAGCTTACGACCACAAAGTTTTGTTCTCAACAACCTAAAAGGCTAAACTACATAAAAGTTTTAACATATTTGAACTTTTGTAACGGGTCCTAGAAAAAAAGTTCCAGAAGAAATATAATCTGGTAGAGTAGACACATGAACAAAATAACAACCAGCTGAAGGACCATGATCGCCTGCTATGGACTTGTATGAAACTACAAATTACTTGTGTCTATATAAAAGGGAAGGTGAGGTGCAGTGGAGATGGTCTGACCATTAAAGATGAGCTTCATACCTGAATAAGCTGTTCGGCCGTTTGAACCTCAGACGAGGTACCCTTAATCTCTATAGTTATCTCTTCAGGTAAGCCTCTGCTCTCTTGCACAGTAAGAATTGCCCCACTCGTGCGGCGAATATATGCTATGTTGGCTCCACCAATACCAATGATGTCCTCAGCATACGACAGGGGTACTTGCATTACCTTTGTCATCTGAGAGGGAAAAAGAAGAGAGAAAGAAGTGACCCATATATCAGAGCTGATACACTGCATTAAATAGATTTAGCTAATGGCCAAATCCTTAGGCTAATGGCTAAGCAGAAAGACGGAATAGAACTGCTAGACATTCAAGTTTAAGAGCAGGATACTAAAACAGAGTGGAATCGAGTAACACTTCACCAAAATTGAACAAAACATAAGTTAATTTGTATGAATCAATAAAATGCAGAAGCGAGCACGATGTTCATGCAAAAACTGGAAACAACCCCACCCCACCACACCCGCTCAAAGAAAATAAGAATATCTGGTGCAAGAAAGAAAGGAGAACACAACTAGGAGAAATTTCAACCAAAATCCGCACTCTCACAAAGTATATTTGTTTCCGTTATGGTGGCATTCAAGCCAACTCGCGCGCACTTCAATGTATCCACCAGGTACCTTCTAACTCTCACCAGGATAGGCATAAAGTATTCTTCCACCAAAGCTTAGCCAGATGGAAAAATTGCATCCGTTGTGATCCAAACCTTGAATCGCAAAGTTGTTACTCCAACTCTTCGACAGTTACGGGGCCCATCAAGGGCTCTCCCATAAACAGCTATTAAAGGTAACAAAGCAAGTGGTCCAGATCAAGGTACAGTTGAAGTGTAAATATTCTCACTTTAGCCACCAAGATCCTCCACCAATACAAAACCAGCAAGAGTAATATAAGTACAACCCTCAAACTCATGATTCGTTTTTAGTTAACCGGTTTAATATCTACATTATAAATTAAAAATACAGACTAGGACTCTAAATAAAGGATAACGATTAAACGGAGTCTTCTTTTGCTCGTACCGTCTCGTAAACTTCAACCAATTATGTGCTTCAATATAATTACTGGGACTATAACCTGTTTCCAATACTCAGCAGCTTGATCGAATCATTCTTTCAAGTCTTAAATTTCAAGCCTCACACTCCCTTATCATTTTATCCCAAAATAGTCACTCCATGCAACGAATTTACAGTTTGAGAAAATGTCAACTTGTCTAAGGCAAAAAGTGTAGAAAAGTGCAAAAGTCAGTTGAGGCTTTAAGCGTAAAGCGCTACTACAATGCACAAAGCTTAGTAAGACAAACTTCAGGTCATATCAAGCACTACAACAACAACAACAACAACGACGACCCAGTATAATCCCACAAGTGGGGTCTGGGGAGGGTAATATGTACGCAGACCTTACCCCTACCCCGAAGGGTAGAGAGGCGGTTTCCAGGAGACCCTCGGCTCAAAAAAAGCAATAGGAGATAATATATCAGTACCATAAAAATGCGTAATAAAATAACAACAATATATAGGAGATACGAAATATGAAATACAGGATACGACATACGAAATACGAAATACGAATTAGATGGCTGGTATAGTACAACTAGAAGGTAAAGCCCTGCATCAATAGACGACCACTGACATTCCTAGTCTAACTCCTAACTAGATAGTCTCTCTCAGTTGTGCTGTAGAAATATTCACCCTCTCCCCTAACCTACAACCTTAATGCTCGACCTCCATAATTCCCTATCAAGGGCCATGTCCTCCATAATTCACCCTCTCCCCTAACCTACAACCTTAATGCTCGACCTCCATAATTCCCTATCAAGGTCATATCAAGCACTCTTGTTGAAAATTCATTTTACGCTATTTAATAGGTATACAACTTGCTTACTTATGCATTGTATAAACACCGATTCTACACAACGTAATAGTACCAACTTGAACCACACTGAAGCTCAATTTCCATGAAACTAGCAGCAAATGGAGACACAGAATATCCATGAAACTGACCTGCGTTACTATGGGACCAGTTCGACCAGCTACAGAAGTACGCAAGCCACCAAGTCCAGGATCCTGTCCATACAGAGATAGCGTAGAGGGCCGGAGCTTAAAGTCCGGAGTGGCTTCGCGATCAAGTAAGTAAGTGTCTCGGTTCATGGAAAGAGAATAATCAGAAACTGTCAGAGCTTGGGATGTAGGTGCAGGAACAGAAGGTGGAAGATTTGAGGACTGTGATTTATCAGCCCAGGATTCCGCCGGCCGATCTTGAGAGATATTTGCATTGCACTGGCAGTAGAACATGTATTAGCAAAAACACATTTGGACAATTACGCTTCAGCCAACAGCCAATAGTATCAAACTTACCGTCTTTTCAAATACAGGTATCACACTATGATCAACCAAAAACTTTCTCAGCTGTCCCAATACCGCCTCCAGAGCATCAAGCACCTTCAAGCCCTCTCCATGAATTTCAACAATTCTCTCATCTGAAGTGGCATAAGGAGGCACATCATCTGTGAAATTCAGAAATTGTTAGATGTTACTACCACATGACTGAAGGTTTCATGTCACGCAATAATAGCAAAACACACCAATGCCACCATCAAGAATCACAATGAAATACACTCCAAGATCAAATCCTGAATGCAATTTCATAACCATACTGAAATTGAGTTAATTTGCTATAATCCAGGAAAGAGAAACTCATTTCATACTTTGACATCATTGAGTTAGAAATTACTACAATTTTATAATCATAGTGCATGGTCATCTATTATAATTCAGAAAAAAGAAGCTAATCTCTACATAGAAATCATTGTTAAGTTAACAACTAAGAATGAAATGAGCTGCCTGGGAACTCCACATTTCAATGGAGCATATGTAGTAGAAATGACAACTGAAGGTATCTTACATTGAGAGACAACTGTTTCTATCAATAGCCCAATAAACATTTTTCTGCAGAATTTGAGCACCACGTCCAAGTGAAGACAATTTTAGGATGACTCTGATTTTGCCTAAGTCACACTCTAGTGCCCGCTATTAAGTCTTCCATACAGACTTTGTGAACAATAAAATTTGCTCATTTACTACTTTACAAAAAAAATAGAACCATCCCTGGAGTACTTTGTGGCTCCTGCTTCCCCCACCCCTGCCAACATTGCAGCCCTTCCTCAAAGTGATCCTCCCCAACGTCCAGTTTCAACCACCCCTTACTCTCCTCCTGTAAGTCTGTCCCTTCTAAGCCCTCCCCGACCACCGTGTCACAGTTGAAAAGAAAGTTATCTAATCCAATTCACTCTCTCCTTTTTGCATATGGAATTTCTTCATTGTTATCTGGTATAACCATTAGCCTATTTCTCAGAGGGCTTCTAAAATGTACAGAAGAGAATTAGTCCACCATAATATACGTCCCTTCATTGCTTTTCTACTTGACCACCATCAGGCAAAATGTTCAAATCAATTATCTTGCACTTCATAGGTTCAAATCTGGAAATATCATATGCATTAGTTCTTTTCTTCGCTCTTTAACCTTTATAGGTCATTTGAGATCTAGGATTAGCTCTGTTTCATCTTGAAGGAGGAGATGAAGTTCGACACTGGCGCAGCCAGGAATTTCACTAAGGGGATTCAAAATATAGAAAAAGTAAACACACGAAGAAGAGCAAGGAGGATTCAACATCTACTATATACATAAAAATAATTTTGACCTTGCATATTCGGTGTAATTTTCCAAGAAAAGGGGTTCGGATGAATCCCTTTTGCACCTCTGGCTCCAACCATGATGGTCTATCCTGTTGGAACTTTGGGAAGCACGCACTCTCAATCAATCAAGTTATACAAGTGCAAAAACGTATTCTATTGCTTCACTCGACATAAGCTAAATAAAATGACAATAATATATAGGTATTTATAGGCGTTATTCAACGCGTACCTCATCTAAAACATGTATCACAATTCATTCTATACTCCCATTTTCACAAATATAGGCATTACTAATTCATGTAATACACAATTCTAAGTATTTAATTTAAACACTCAAAGCCAATAGGTCTTCTCATCTTTCAACGCAACATTTAATTTTCAATACTCCTCCTTGAACCTTGTAGCTAACATGCTTCAATGTCCCAAAGTTTCTCTTCTGCAACTCTTCTTTTTGGCAGTTCTCGTCTTCTTCTTTAGAGGACTCCTCCTCTTCCTCAGCACATGTTTCCTTAGAACTACCCTAATTTGGACCGAGTTTCTCTTTCTTTAATACTTGTTGTCGCTAGAACTTTCCTCTTCACTAATACTCTCCTTTTTTCGAGCTTTTGCGACAACTGGACCGAATTATCATCTTGATACACATGCAAAATTTTGGTGAGCAGCAGGAGATGGTCTTTTAGAATGGTCCACTTTATTGGGAGCCTCATCATATTCTTCGTCAAGGATTTTATTTTTTGATGAAATAAATTGTTGTGTTAAAAGGCATCAAGAAGATGCAAGAGTACAAGAAGTAGATATACAAAAAATAAAAGTGAGTTGCTAGCCCCTATACAATGTCTCAATCTAGGACAAGAGAGCTAATAAACTCCAAAAAGTGTTCAGTAGTAACTATTGAGGACAGCTTTGTCCAGCAAAAAAGATTGGCTAAACATTTGGCTTTAATAGAGTGGTTTGGAGTTGAGATGCCATCAAAACATCTTTTGTTTCTTTCATTCCATAGACACCAAAAAATAATTACAGGTATCATAATCCAGATCTTTTTGATGGACTTATCAACTGGCCAAAGACTCCAACTCAAGTACACGTCTCTCAGATTTTGTGGCATGACCCAACTTATCCCAAAAATACTATAGAACATGTTCCATATATCAATGGCTACTGGACAGTGCAGGAAGAGGTGACTGATAGATTCCTGGTTCCTCCTGCATAGATAACATCTATTAACCAGTTGAAACCCTCTTCTGTTGAGATTATCTTGAGTTAGGCAAGCTTCATGTAGGGCTGTCCAGTTGAAACCAATGACCTTCACTGGTAATTTGGTCCTCCATATCAGCTTCCAAGGCCATGCATCAAGAACTTGATTCCGAGAATTGAGTTGCCTATAACATTCTTTGACAGTGAAACTACCCTTACTGCCCCATCTCATCATGTCCGAAGCATTCTCATCAATATTGTAAGCCTCCACTTTGGCTATCATTTCCATCAAGCTTTCAATCTCCCAGTCTTGAGCTGCTCTTCTAAAGTGCACATCCCAAATATTGGTAGTTCTGTTTTGAGCAATTGAGGAGTTCTTGTCCAGGGCATAGTTGAAAAGATTAGGATAGTCCTCCATAAGTGTAGAATTGTTGAGCCACTTATCTTTGTAGAATTTGATGTGTGCTCCATTGCCCGGCTTGAAATGGACATTCTGGAAAAATTCATTCCCTAACTTGCTAATATACTTCCAAGGTCCTACTCCGTAGGGGGCATTGACAATTTTCGTGCTCCAATTATCATTTTCCCCATGTTTAGCATTGATCACCTTCTTCCAAAGACTTGTATCATCTTACCATACCTCCATAACCACTTCATTAGCAGACACTTATTTTGCATGGCAAGATCTCTGACCCCCAACCCACCATTGCACTTGGGCTGCACGACTTTGTCCCACTTTACCAGATGAAATTTGTGAGAACTGTTATTCCTCTCCCATAAAAAGTCTCTCCTTAATTTGTCCAGCTTTTTTAGCACCTTTATAGGAATGGGAAACAAGGACATGAAGTAAGTAGGAATATTGTCAAGTACACTGCTAATAAGAGTTATTCTTCCCCCCATAGATAGGTATTGCAACTTCCAAGAAGCCAACCTCTTCTCAAAATTTTCCACAACTCCATTCCAAATCTCACAGCTTTTGAATTTAGCTCCCAGTGGTAGGCCCAAGAAGGTACTAGGTAGTGTTCTAATACTGCACCCCATGATTTCTGCCAGGTCCTCAATGTTAAGTACATTATTGACCGGGTAGATGATACTTTTCAGTTTGTTGACATGTAGGCCTGATAAGGGTTCGAAGAGAAGTAGTGTAAGATTCAAGTACATGATTTGAGTTCTATTTGCCTCACATAAGATCAGAGTATCATCTGCATACAATAAGTGTGATATAGTAATAGTGTTCCCAATGTTTGTACCTACATTGAATCCCTGAATCCACTGCATTTGCCTGGCCTTTTCAATCATTTTACTTAAACCCTCCATGGCTAGTATAGTATGACCAGGAAAGGAGAGAGTGGATCCCCTTGCCTTATTCCTTTTTTAGGAGAGAAGAAGCCCACAGGACCTGTGTTCACTAAGACTAAGTACTTGATGGTAGAGATGCAATACTTGATCCACTTCAACCATTTGTCCCCAAACCCCATTTTCCTCAAAATAGAAAGCAAGTAGGACCAATTAAGTTGATCAAATGTCTTCTCTATGTCCAATTTACACATCACACCAGGTTCCCCATTTTTAATCATCCAATCCAAGACCTCGTTAGCCAATTGTTTGACAGCATTGAACAGAGGTCCATTGTTTGTGGTCTGAAATAACTCTTGGAAGAGCCAATTGTTTGACAGCATTGAAGCTTTCATTCCATTCTAGAGAGACTAGGAATCTGTCGATCCGTGAGGCTTGGAAAATGTCCTCCCCTCTTGATCGGGTATATTGAGCCCCTTGTAGAGGCAAATCCATTAGCTGCAAGTCCACAATTGTTTCTGAGAAGCTCTTCATAGCTTTGGTCCTTCTAGTACAATTCAACCTCTCAGATTCGAACCTACAAACGTTGAAATCCCCTCCACGACCCACTGATCACCCCAAATCCCTCTTATTGCACCTAGTTCCTGCCAAAAGACCTCCCTCTCCGTATTGTTGTGAGGTCCATATACACCTGTAAAACCCCATCTAAAATCTTCATGTATGCTCTCAAGGAAGCAAGTCATTGTGAAGCAACCTTGAAGAGAATCAATACACCTCCACATTCTCTTATCCCACAAGATAAGAATACCACCCCTAGTGCCACTAGCCTTCAATTCTGCCCCAATCTACCCACCTATTCCCCCAAATTTGGTAAATCATAGAAGTTGGAATGCTCTCCATTTTAGTTTCTTGGAGACACAAGATGTCAGCTTTCCATTTTCTAACTAGAGATACAAGAGTACTCCTTTTATTTTCCTTGTTCAGACCGCAAATGTTCCAGCTAAGAATTTTTACTTTCATGTGGGACATATTCTTGCCATACCTGCCCCTATCCCTTTTGTTTCTTCCCTCATAGTTGATATTGCAAATTAAATTTTGAACCTCTGTACCACCTTTTTTCCTCCCTTTCCCCTTTCTACTAGCTGAAGATGGTGAACCACTGTTTTGCAACTGAACCTGTCTTTTTTGATCCATTCTCGTAATTAAATCGAAAATTTCATGCTCAAACCCCACTGTATTGACCCCAAATGCCTTGCAAACTTTTCCCATAACCAATTTGGTCCACTTGGAGGTTTCTATTGTTGTAGGTTGCTGAATACTCTGTTGGATTCCATGAACTTCCAATTACTCTCCTTCATGCCATGGTAAAGGAAGTGCCTCACCGTAGGAATCAGATTCTGAGCACATTAAGGCAGTAGAAGCAACTTCTGACCAACCCAGTTGTTGAGGAAGACCCCTGAGGTTGGCCAAAAGAGATTCTGCTTCATCATCAGCTGCTTCCAGATATGTTTCAACAGTTGCATGCGGCAGGGATTCATCAATTGACTTCGTGGCTTGAGACTGGTGAGAGAAAATAGAAGAAGAAGGTGCAGCAACGATGACTTTAGGACGAGGGTCCATCAATAAACCTTTAGTTCGCCACTCCTGAATAAAATTGGGTTTGATTGGCTTGGCCTTCTGATGGGCTTTCTTTTTTGGGCCTTTGTAGTAATTAAAATTTTGGCCCACCACAGGTTCTTTAATAACTCCTGAACTGCTAGCAATATTGGGCCTGATTTGGCTTGTGGCCCGTGAATTGAGAAGGCTGGGAAATGGGCCCAAGAGATTTGAATTAAAGTTGCCCTTGGACAGATGTCCCTCCACGTGCCCCGAATTCACGTAACCCTCATCAGCTTTCCCCAAACTCAACGCCGGTGATGACCCAATCCCTGTTGCAGCTCCTGCTACTCTAACTGGCTTTGGTGGCACAGCAACGTCCTTCAAAATTGAGATTTCGTAACACCAGTTCTCAAGGTCAAGTGTTATCTTCTCTGGGCATTTTTTGCTGTTGTTGCTAACACAGATTCTTGCCCAAATAAAATGGTTCCGGTACTTCATATCCAAATCAATGCCAATGAAGCCGCCGCAAATGTCACCAATGGTTCTGAATGTCTCAAGTTTCCAAGCATTAATAGGGATACCAAAAGCCTTGATCCATTTCTGTTCAGATCTCTGGGAGGCAAAATCAATGCCGGTCACCGGAGACCACCACTTCAATGAAAGATGACGGCCACCGCTTCCTGCCTCGATGGGAATTCAAAAAGAAATTGGTTGTGGGACATAGGGGTGACTTTCAGTACATTTGGTCGTATTAACAACAACAACCCAGTATAATCCTACTAGTGGGGTCTGGGGAGGGTAGTGTATACACAAACCTTACCCCTACTTCGAAGGAGCAGAGAGGTTGTTTCCGAAAGACTCTCGGCTCAAGAAAACAAAAAGACAAAAGGAGACAATATTAGTATCACTATAGAAATCATAGGAAAAATAGGAACAACATGAAATCTAGAAGAAAGATGCAAAGCAAAAGCGATAACTAGTAAATAGGTCCTGCACTGAAAAGCGAAATAGTAAAATACAACATTGCCACTAGCTATCTTAAACAAAAACCCTACCAGACTAGTCTCACAATGGTACGAAGTAGGGCAAGACTCAACTACCTCCTAACCTACAACCCCACATTTGGCCGTATTGTTTTAGCTAAAGTCATACAGCCAAGTCACCAATCATTTGACTCAAAAAAGTTCCAGTACCATGATAATTATGTTGTGAAAGAGGCACTAAGATGAAAAAGCAACCAAATCAGTAAAGATAGAAAGCTCACCTTCAGATAACACTCGCAGGGAGGCACCAGATCTTTCCTGGATTGATTTGATTGTAGAACCTTGCTTCCCAATCAAGTGAATGGCTTGCGATGACGCCACCAGTAACCTTAAAGAACAAAATGCTGCACCAGCAGCTACTGCTCCTGGATCACCATCGCTTAGTCCAGCAACACGCTTGAATACTCTTAGAGCAGCATCCATTGCAGGTGATGCTTGCGCGTCTGGATCTTCTCTTCCAGATATTAGGACCTGAAAAGCATATGCAGGAAGTCAGCAAGGAGTGGTACAGCTTCTTTTAATATAAATACCTTGAATATATAAAGTCAAATCATGCTACAATAGATACTTTCTAGACATGACTTGTTTTTGTTAGTTAAACAATAAGCCATGTCATACCAAAATAGTATGATATAATACAGTGTTAATTGTTTCGACACATCTATACATTATTCAGAAAAACAATCCGTCATCCCATTTTACATTGATCTCTTACTATTTTGAGACGTCAATGTTCTATATAACTCCACTAAAATATTATTTTATACAAATTTCACAACTTCCAAATTTCAAATTAAATGAGCTATACAGATGTTAGATTTTGATGTGACCTTTTATTTGTAATTTTAGTGACAATAATATAATACATAAGTCAAATTAACATATGGATTACACTCGCCAAGATGTTATTTAGCTGGAAACTCGGGAGAAAGAGACGAAGAAGTGAAGTTTCCGAAGTGTCTCCTTTGGCAATCAAGAGGACAATATGAGAAGATAAAAAAAAGTAGAATGTTTGAGGGGGTAGAAAGTACCTTTCTAGAGAGTACTGAAATTTTATAAATCTTTGGAGCATATATACAGGCTGAATTAGTATATGTGATTGGTTACTCTTCACGAACCATGTTTGACTATATATACTTTTCATGCCACTTGTCAAAACAAAATGCGGGCTTTCGCCTTTACATCAATATAATTTCATTTTTTTATCAAAAATCCCAAATATTATTAATATGCAAAAAAGAACGTACAAAATTTTTCTACCAAGAAAATATGATACCTTCTATAACATCTCAAGTAGATTCATTATAAAACATGATTATACAAAACCTCAAGGAACAATTAGTAAAGAAGTCATGACTATCATGACTGCTTGAAACCATACTATTCATCTACAAATAACAACAATAGAAATGTACCATGGCACAGATTCTACCAAACAAACATAAGTTGGAGCCACAATGTCAAGCTCCATCGACAATAATATTTAGCTTTTTGCTTTCATGATCTTACCTCTTAGGAATTAACATCCAAACACTGTAGAAAACAGTACTAATACTTCAACAACAGTTATCCAAACACATCACACAGAAACACAAAATAGCACTCCCTCCGTTCCAATTTATATGAACATGTTTGACTGGGCACGGAGTTTAAGAAAAAATGAAGACATTTGGAATTTGTGGTCCTAAACAAGTTGAAAAGGGGCCCAGAGTATTTGTGTGATTATAAAAGCTTCTCGTTAAAGGTAGAATTGTAAGCTTAAGCTAAATTGTTTCCAATTTAGAAAGGGGTCATTCTTTTTGGAACGGACCAAAAAGGAAATAGGTTCACATAAACTAGAACAAAAGGAGTAGCAATTACACCTTAGATTAAAAAATCCAAACATAGTACTAATAGTTTTTCAAGTTAACAAGAAAATAACTACTCAATCCTTATAGGCTTCATCGAACTGCGCTCCAAACAACGCTCAACATGTTTCATTAAGCACTTAATGCCAGTACGTCGCACAACGTGAGCTCACAAAATTAAGAAACGAAAATAAAAATCATAAAATATGAGCACAAAATAAAGAATCTTCCAACAATAAAAAATCCCTAGATGAAGATGAATTTTGTTATAGAAACCTATTGTCTAAGACTTAGGCTAGGAGTAAGGTCTCTGAAGATGAAGACCTTAAGACAATAAACTGACGAGTGCGGCTGAGAGGGAATATGAGAGAATGAAGCCCTAGATGTATGTATATACTTAAGTGTAAAGTCGTAATTTTATTAATTTTTATTGGGTTATCGGTCAACCCATTAACAAAATTGGCAAACCGAGGCCCGAACCGATAACCCAATAATAAAAAAATTCTAAACCGTTACCGAATCATTAACCCAATGACCCGATACCGACAACCCAATAAGCTTTTTTCGGTTCGGGCTATCAGTTTTACCCGATATATGCCCAGCCCTACTTGCAACAACTTGCAAGGCATAAAAAATTTAATATTTATATATTCAAGGGCAAACCTCCTTTGCTATACGTCACTATATATTCTTAGTCTAATTAGTAAAGAGAAACCTCATACATATCCTAAATAATAAATAAGAACAGAGAACACAAAGCTTCTAAGAAACTACCTAATGAAAGTTACTACTCCTTCCGTTCCAGTTTATGTGAACCTATTTCCATTTTGGTCCGTTCCAAAAAGAATGATCCCTTTCTAAATTTGGAAACAATTTAGCTTAAATTCTCAATTTTACCCTTAGTGAGAAGTATTTATAACCACACAAATACTGTGGATCCCTTTTTGATTTGTTTAGGACCACAAATTTCAAAAATCTTCATTTTTATCTTAAACTCTGTGCCCAGTCAAACAAGTTCACATAAATTGGAGCAGAGGGAGTATAACATTGGGTCCATTTTTTCTGTAGATAGATTAGGTAATCCGGTCGAAATAACTCATTTCAAGAAATGTATCCTTGATCTCCCAGTAATAGACATCTGCATAACCAAAAAAAACCCTAAAAAGGACTGCCATTATCACACTTGGGATTTGAACTTGTAATCTAAAGCGATATTTGAACCCTTTCCACTATGCTAGGATCTTCCATTATGCCAAGGCATTCAACAGTTCATATATAACCAAAAAAGAGCTGACTTTTTCCCTATTTCCGCAGAATAATTATTTGATGAAGAGGATTCAATTGAACCCCCTTGGCTTTACATAGCTCCGCCCCTAGCTATTGTACAGTTTAATCTGCATGTGTCCACCTCAAAAAGATTTCAGCTATATCATCATACTATAGTTTGGGGACAATTGTCCATAAACAGTCTACTTTTATGCACTTCTTAAATTGTCGTTTTCCCATAAACCATATCATTTTAACAACCACCTACCTTCAACACTTTCACTGGAAACTTTTAATATAAGCACTGAAAATTGTAAGTTTTAACCAATTAGAAACAGTTATTTCAAATAAAAATCGCAAAGTGTAACAAAAAACCCTAGAAGAAGCATAAATTAAACGAGGCATGTATGATAATGAATGATGTCACAACATACTATGTGATCGGCATGCCGAGAGGACCTTCTAGGACGCGAATACGAGCACGAGTCTCTTCACACATCTTCTTCACAAGCTCACCTTTACGCCCAATTATACTACCGACTTTAAGTACTCACACTACTAGCCGGAACACGTTGCCTCCAGGCCAGCCCGGACATTTCAGCACAACCGCAGCCGCTGCCGCCATGGTGTCTCCATTGTTGTTGTTGTTATTACCACTTCCGGTTTCAGCAGTATCTTCAGATTTTACAGTGGCTAATTCCGTCTGTAACAAGTCTAAGACCTATTCTTTTTTTTGATGGGTAAATAAAAGTCTAAGACCTATTCCCAACTAGTAGGTATCCCCAAATGGATCATTTTCTTCCATTGTGTCCTATCTTGAGCTAAGTCTTCATTGATTCCAAAGATTTGTATGTCATTCGAAACAACTTCCTTCCATGTGACTTTAGGTCTATCTCGCCCCCTTTTAACACCTTTTACCCTGTACCGTTGCAACAACTTACATGCCATAAAAGGTATTATTCATATATTCAAAGACAAACCTCCTTTGCTCTACATGACTATATATTCTTCTCATAATCTTAGTTTACTCGGTAAAGAGAAACCTCCTACCTATCCCAAAAAGTAAATAAGAACAGAGAACACAAAGCTTCCAAGAAACTACCTAATGAAAGTACTATAAAAATGGATCCATTTTTCCTGTAGATTTATTAAGTAATCCGGTCAAAACAACTCATTTTCAGAAATGTACCCTTGATGTCCCAGTAATAGACGTCTGCATACCCCCTCATTTTTAGAAATGTACCCTTGATGTCCCAGTAATAGACGTCTGCATACCCCAAAAAAAACTAAAAAAGACTGTCATTGCTAGTGGCAGGTCCAAGAATTTATGCAAGGGGATTCATAAAAAAGTAGAGTGTCAGACTTGGGGTTTGAACTTGTGACCAAAAACAATATTTGAACTCCTTCACCGCTACACTAGGATCTTCCGTTATGTCAAGGGGATTCAACAGTTTATATATAACTAAGAGAACCGATATTTTCCCTTTTTGTGCAGTACAATTATTTGACGAAGGGGATTCAATTGAACCCCCTTCGACATAGCTCCGCCCCCGGCCATTGTACTAGTCCGCATGTGTCCGTGTAAATCTACCTGTTTTACTCAATTGGCATAAAAAATACTTTAGATTTTGGCTATACCACCGAAACAATAGTTTGGGGACAATTGTCTGCAAACAGTTCTACTTTTATGGACTTCTTATATTGTCGTTTTCCCAGAAACTGTATCATTTTAACAACCACCCATCTCAACTCTTTCACTGGAATTTTTTAATATGAGCACTGAAAATTGGAAGTTTTTACCAATTAAAAACATTTAAATTCAAATAAATAAAAAAAACCCTAGAAGAAGCAGAAACTAAACGAGGTATGTATAATAATGATTGTAGTCATGACATACGATGCGATCGGCATTGCCGAGAGGGCCTTCGAGGACGCGAATACGAGCGCGAGTCTCTTCACACATCTTCTTCACAAGCTCGCCTTTACGTCCAATTATACTACCGACTTTCAGAACTGGCACTACTAGCCGGAACACGTTGTCTCCAGGCCAGCCCGGCCATTTCAGCACAACCGCGGGCGCTGCCGCCGTGGCGTCTCCGTTGTTGTTGTTGTTGTTATCACTTCCAGTTTCGGCGGTATCCTCAGATTTTACAGCGGCTAATTCCGTCTGTGGTGGCTGTTGATTTGACGGCTGAAATGACTCGGCATCCTCAGATTTTACAGCGACTAATTCCGTCGGCGGCGGAGCCACCGAAGACGGCGGCTCTTGATTTGACGGAGGAAAGGACTCGGTTTGTGAGGCAGTTACTTCAGAAGAAACCATTTGATAAATGTGATGGACTGGGTTTTGTAGGGGTTTGCGGGCAAAGAAGAAGAAAAGTGAGAGAGTGGAGAGCGAAAAAGAGAGTTTTGCGACTGTGTTTCTTTCTACTTTCGATTCGAGGGTTTGATTTTAGCGAAAAGAGAACTTGAACTGAAATAGTAATACTTTATAAATATCATGTATGTATTGATCTATCTATATAATAATTATCTATCTATATATAATAATTATGGGAAATGAAAGAGCGACATGGCACTTTTTTGGCCAAGGATTTCATGTATCTTTTTTCTCAATTTTTTTACTTTTTTCTTTTTTTAGGATGTCAAAAAGCCTCCGGCCATTTAATATGGTTCATCCCTTATTTAAGATGTTTTTACACAAAATAACTCCCACGTTGTGTATAAGTTACTTTAATAATTACTACTATCATTTATTGTGTATACTAATTGGAGAATGTGAAAAACCATCCATCAGTTCTCAAAGTTCTTCGTATCTTTTCCTCTATATCATTAAAGTTGAGGTTATTTGTTTCACTATATAAGAGTACTGGACGTCCTTTTGTGAAGCAACCTGTTAATTATCCTCTTTGGAATGCTTTTGTAATGAATTGAAATAGCCAGCGATGAGAGGGCATTTGGTTTGGTCTTCTTGATGGTGTTTCTCTTTATAACTTTAAGGAATTAGATTAAATTTGTTGACAATATCAATGGTTTCTTTCCTATCATTATTATAGCTTCATCCTGCAAAGTTTTTATTTGGTTAGTTCACTTTTTTATTCTAATTTTTTTTTCTTTGTTGATGAGGTTAACATTTTCTGCCTCCATGCCAGGGTGTTTTCAAAAGTGTAAGCAGGGGAAGGAAGAAGTATGTCTGTATGCTACTTAAGTAAATATGAATGTAAAAATTTTAAGCATATGATTGGTTTTCCAACTTATTTTTGTTGATAAAAGTCCTCAAGTTTTTTCTTATTAATCTATTTGTTTTCCTTGCTTATTGTGATTTCTTATATATATGATTGTGATGCATTATCCAAAGATTAGTGGTACGAGAATTTTTGTAATGTAAGTACTATTGATTAAGAGAAAATAATTGAGGGATTAACAATACAAGAGATTATAATATATGAATTGCAATGCAGAGATTATTTGCTATTGAATATTTAGTTTTTTGTATTAAAAATCATTATACAATGTATATCTTAAAATATTTGTTTATTCTTTTAACAAAATAAACTTGTGGTTACTGCAAGGTTATTTTTGTTATTTTATTATTTTAATCCATATATTACTAATTCTCATATTCTTATTTTATTAAGTTTTACGACGAAAAAACTATTGAATCAAATATTGCAGTAGTATTAAGATAGATTTTTTTATATAACATTGTACTATTGTCTTTTTTTTTTGTCAAAAAAGCATACATTTATAAATTAAGTAGTAGTACAAGGAGCATTCTGAGGTACATCAATACAAAAACATCGTTGGTTACCCATGCTATCTAGAGACATAGTTTGTGGCAGCATATGTAAACAAAAAGAAGTATGTCCCAAAAGCTTAGGATCAGTTTTGGGACGTGTGTAGAGTGTGCCACATTGATCTTCCATGTATTGAGCCCTAGCAAAAAGTGGTGGTTCCAAAAGAGTGGTACATGGATGTTGCATGGGGGTAGTTGTTCCGTGTTTGGCTAATAAATCTGCCACTTGATTCATCTCCAAGCCATTGATTAAAGATGAGTAGTGGTAATTATCGAGGAGAAGTACTGAAATTACCTTTGTTGAGTCGACATTAATTTCTAGCGGAGTGTATTTATATTGGAGGGCAAATCTTAGTCCTTCCTATAGTGCAGTGAGTTCCATGTATAAGATGCTTCCCATTGGACGGGAACCCAAATAACCAAGTAACCAATTCCCTGAGTGGTCTCGTATAATTCCTCCAAAACCATATTTGTTATTTTCTGTGTGACAAGCTCCATCTGAGTTAAGTTTAAATGAAAGGTTGATGGGGGATGCCATTTGACATGCATGTGTGATTGAGCCTTAGTTGTTTGTTTGGGGGTTATGCCTAAATAGAAGAATTTTGCAGCTTGACTTAATATGTGAGCGGGGTTTGGTGGAATATATTTACCATCAAAAATAGTTCGATTCCTATTTTTCCACAAATTTCAAAGAGTAAAGGGAATTAGTATGTTCGATGGGAGTTGTTGTGTAGTATTAGGGTTTTGCTTTAGGAGTTGTGACAATAGATGTGGGGTATTGTCGTGTGATCTATCTAGGTTAATATTGGATAGGTTAATGGACAGACTGTCCCAAATATTTTTTGTGTGTATGCATAGGAAAAATAAATGGTTGATAGTTTCTTCTTGTGTATGACATATTGGGCATACGACATTTGGAGCAACTTGGATGTTATGTAGATAACTAAGGGTGGGCAGACGGTGATGGGTCATAAGCCATAGGAAGTGTTTGATTTTTGTCGGTATATTTAGTTTCCATATCCACTGGAAGGAAGGTGTATTTACATTTGCATCTAATTGTTTGTAAAGTGATTTAACTGTAAATGACCCCCTACTAGTAAGTCCCCAATAAATTTGGTCACATGTAGTTTTATTTGTGATGGGAGGCAATACTAACTCTTAAGTAGTAGGAGTATATTAGGTGGAATTTCGAAAGGAATTGAACTAATGTTAATAGTGTTATTATTTAATTAATTGGCAAGTGGTGCCATTTGATGTTGTTGTGGTAGAGGCCCTATAATTGAATTTCTAAGGGTGACATTGGTTCCTAGCCATGGGTCATTCCAGAAACTAATGTGGTTGCCATTTGCTGGATGCCACCGTATGCCCAGTTGACAAAAGGACCAGCCAAGGATTATTGCTTTCCAATTCGAGGATATAGTTCTGGAGTTAGTGTGTGTGTTGTATTTTGATAGGATTATTTTGGCCCAGTAGGAGGATGGAGATTGGAAAAGTCGCCATGCCAGGGATCCTAGTAAGGCATTGTTTTTATGGTGGAGGTTTTGGTATACCTAGTCCTCCTTGTGCCTTAGGTAGTTGGACAGTTGCCCATTTGATAAGGTGCAATTTGCGCTTCTGTGGTGTAGTTCTCCACAGGAAATTTCTTTGGTACATTCGAGTTTGGTAATAATATTATTGGGTATTTTAATGAGTTGTATGGCATGATTAGACAAGCAATTTAGTGTTGCGTTGATTAACGTAGTGCGTCCTGCCATTGTGAGAAAGTTTGTTTTCCAGCCTGAAAGTTTATTATTAAAATTATCCAGTAAGTATTGGAAATGAGTTGGTGTTTGTTTTGTGTTAAAAATAGGGTAACCAAGGTATTTCCCAAAATTTTGACCTTCCCTCATATTAAATAAATGTGTAACACTGTCTCGAGCTTCGTTTGTAGTGTTTTTGGTGAAGAAAATTTTTGATTTATTAAAATTAATAGTCAAGCCGGACAGAGTGGTTAGGAGATTAAGGGTATCTATTATGGAGTTCATGTTCTTAGTAGTTAATTTCGAAGTGATGGTTATGTCATCAGCAAATAGTAAGTGTGATAAGGGAGGCCCTAGTTTTGAAATTTTTATAGGATGCCATCTAAGGCAATCTACCTCCATGTGAATTTTCCTAGTTAACATTTCCATACACATTATAAAGATATACGGAGATAAATGGTCACCTTGGCGTATGCCTCTTGTAAGTGAGAAAAACTGAGTTGGTTGTCCATTGATTAAGATGTAGATTGTAGTGGTAGTGATGCATGACATAATTAGTTTTATTAAGGTTGGTGGGAATTTAAAATAATGAAGGGTGTCATGAATAAATCTCCACTCTAATTTATCAAAGGCTTTTTTCAAGTCTAAATTGAGCAAGAAAGCAGAATGCTTACCTTTTTTATTTTTAAAATAATGCATAATTTCTTGCACTATGATTGCGTTATCAGAAGCTCTTCGATTAGGAAGGAATGATGATCGTTCAGGGCTGATTATGGTCATTAGTAAAGGTTTTATTTGTTTGACTATAATTTTAGTGATTAATTTATAGAGAGTATTGCAAAGACTGATTGGTCTATATTGGGTTATTTGAGATGGTTGTTTAGTTTTAGGAATTAGATAAAGGTAGGTTTCGTTGAGTTCTTGTGGGATTTGTTTGGTATTAAAAATATCTTTGCAAAAGCCAATAACTTGTGATTTCACTTGGGCCCAATATTTTTTATAGAAGTACGGGTGTAATTCATCCGGTCCTGGAGCTTTAAGAGGTTCGAATGACTGTAGCGCATCAGTAACATCGACTTTTATAAGTTGTTGGTCGATTGTTAAGCAATAATTAGAATTTTGGGAATTCATATCTTGTCGTGGTAGGGGTGGTGTGTGTGTGTAGTAGTAGTAAAAAGATTATGGTAGTAATTTTGAATAGATTCATTGATAGCTGGTTGGTCTAATAACCAATTCCCAACGGAGACTTTTAGAGCAGTTATACGGTTTCGTCTACGTCTTTGGAGAGTTGTTAGATGAAAAAACTTAGTGTTGGCATCTCTATTTTGAAGCCAATTAATCCTTGACTTTAATTTCCAAAATTCTTCTTCTAGTTTGAGTATGTCATTGAATTGATCAACGAGATCTTTTTCAAGATTTTGAAGGAAGTGACTAGTCGGATACCTAGGTGATTTTTGAATTCCTGTAAGCCTTGCAAGCAAGGTATTCTTTTTCTTAAAAATATTCCCAAATGTATTTTTATTCCATTCAGTAATATTCTCTTGAAAATCTTTAATATCTTGTAATGTAGGTTTGTTAGGGGTCCAGTTTTGCGTGATTATGGAGATAAATTTCGGATGAGTAGTCCAAATTATTTCAAACCTGAAAATTTTATCCTGGGGACTATTATTCTTTTTTAAGGTTAACAGTAATGGACTATGGTCCGAATGGGTTCTAGGTAAATGAAATAATGAAGCCTCTAGGTATAAGTTTAGCCATTCATAATTAGCTTAACATCTATCTAATCGTTCAAGTATTCGATTAACTAATCGTTGATTATTCGACCAAGTGTACTTACTACCCGTATAACCAAGGTCCACAAGATTACAATAGTTAATACATTTTATAAAATGGTCAGTACGCTTATTATTAATACTAAGTCCTCCATATTTTTCATTAGAGACAGTAATTTCATTAAAATCCCTCCGATTAACCAAGGAAATTTAATTTGATCATATATAGAACGAAGATTATCTCACAGTATAGAACGTGCATGGAGGTCATTTTTTGCATAAACAATAGATAGTAACCAAGTGCTAGTATTAGGGTGTACCTGGACAATGAAGTGGATCTCTTGATTGGTAACTGCCACTTGTTCAAGTTTAATGTCCTCCTCCTTCCACAGTAGTGCAATTCCTTCAGAGATTTCTTGGGCAGGTGACTGTGCCAAGTTGGAGAAGCCAAACTCATCTTTAAGGTATGCAAGATCTTGTATGTGTGTTTCTAGCAATGCCACTATAGATGGCTTGTGATAGTTGAGCATTGATCGAAAGTTTCTTCTAAATTCCGGTGACTAAGCCCTACTACAATTTCATATGACAAACTACATGGATTGATTAATGGTTGGGTTGGGTGGAGTCTCCCTCTCCATCGTTGAGGATGTATTCCTTAGTGCTGGAATCAAGACTATAGCGAACTTCCCCACCTCTGGGTTCCTTGGTGGGCGTATGTTGATTGAAACACTTTGGAGCTCTGGGGGACATGTTATGATGACCTTTCTTTCGTACTATTTTTTGAGGATGTAGGTCTTGTTCCCATTGAGGTAGCTCAGAATAGGTAGAGTCTCTCTTATTTCTGTCATAGTTGCTTCCACTTCCAAGCTTGCTATTTCGTCGAGTTCGTTTTGCAATGGACTGGAAGGTCATAGTGGACTAGGGGGAGAAGTTAGGGGTTGGTATGGAGAGGCTTGTGCATGAAGGGGTATTATGGGGATGATTGATGTGCGATGTTGGATCCAAGGCACAAATGTTTGTGGAGGCTGTTGTGATGGGTAAAAGGGTAGGTCTATATTGGTCGTTGTGGGTGTTGGAGGTAAGAACATGGGTAGCGGGAATGGTGTCTGTGGAGTTAGATGTTGTTGATGAAGAGCTGAAGGAGGATGCATGGCCCAGTTGAACTGGTTGTAGAGGGTCACTCCCATCCGCATCCCTTCTGTGACAATCTGAGCTATGTCCGCTGGATTTTGTATCATTACAATGACATCTTGATTGTCTATCTCCATCGTAAAGGTTAGTGCATGTTCCTGCATACTCATTTCCAACCAAAACTGTGGGTATGCTTGAGTTGGTGGGTATTGCGTGATGTAAATGGGAGTTAGTTATGGAGGGAGATCCTGTGGTAGTTGCATGTGATGGTGTTGAGGAAGATAGGGTGTTGGAGCAGAGTTGTATTGGTGAAGGGGCGTGTTCTCCTGTGTTGGAAGTTGTGGGGTGAGTGGTTCATTAGAATGTGTTGTGTTATGTGTTGGGTTTGGAGGGTGATAATTGTGGTTCAGTGGTGTTTGATTTTTTAGTGGTTGTAGTGGCCGGTTGATTTGATAAGGGAGGTTTGTAGGTGATTTCGTGTGTAGTATTGGAGCCGGTTATTTGTATAGGGTGTTGGGCTTTGTCAGTTGAATGTTTAACTAATTGGGTAGGGAATGAGGGTATTGTGCTTTTGTGAGATGGTGGAGTTTGGCGGGGTGCCGTAACATAGGCGAGCACTTGATTGCCTATTGTCTGAGGGGGGTTCCATGCATGTATCTTGAGTGGCAGTGTGTGTCACGTGTCTTTCTTGTGTGCTTTGTTGAAAGGTGGTGGATGAGTCAGCATTGTGGGCTGCTGAATGTAGAGGTTGGCCTATAGTGGGCTGTGGAGGTGTGGTTGTGTGTGTAGTGTTTTGGGCCTCTTGTTATGGCCCAGAATGAGTATCCGGTTGATTCAAGTTAGCAATATCATTAAGCATAATTAGATTATCTTTATTAAAAAACTTAGGAGAATTGTTTGTATGGGTTGCAGTACTTGGGTTTTTTAGGCCTAAGTTTTTCCCATTAGTGTTATTAAGTATATCAGGGTTAGAAGACTTACCTGTGGGTCCGGCGCCGCCAATTGCTGTTTATTGTAATTGGTTAGTTTGGTAAATTGATGATTTTCCTTTCGAACGATTCTTGGAGGGAAATTTTACTATTTTCCATTCAGAAGCATCTGTTTTTGTTTGTGAAAGTAGGGTATGTGATGTGGATTGGAGAGCTATTGGTGATGAGGTATTAGGAGGTGATGTTTGTGAGGAGGAAGGTTGATGGGGTAGTGGTGTGTGTATGGTGGTGGGAGTCGTAGGTGTGTGTGAAAAGGTGGATAAACAGAGGGCCTTTGTGTGTCCAAGTTTGCCATAAGTAGTGCATAACATATTAACACCTTCGTATACAAGGTGTTGCTTGTGTGATCCGATGTAGACATTGGTTTTGAGAGGTATTTTTAAGGGTGCTTCTATGCAAATTCTTGCATAACGACCACGTGTGGTTGCTGAGGTGCAGGTATCCACTTTGAGTAGTGTTCCAATTTTTTCTCCTACTCGTTGCAATATTTCCAGGTCGTAAAACTCAGTAGGGAGTTCAGGGAGTCTTAACCAAATAGCTGTATAGGTTAATTGAGTGTTAGAGGCTATGAATTTGGGTTCCCATTTACGAATAGAAATAAAGTGATTGAGTATAAACCATGGGCCATTGTGTAGGGCTGTGAACATATTTTCTTTTTCTTTTTGGAATTTCACAAGGAAGAAATCACAGCCCAAGTCAATAAGAGGTAAATCCTCTGTTGGTTTTCATAGTGATGCGAGTTTTGATCTAAGTGTTTGGTGGCCTACTTTCCGGCCAAATACTTTGACAATAACTGAATATTTCCAAGGCGTGTATAATCTGAATTTATCTGCAGAGGTAATTGGAATAAAGGTGTCGTATTGTAAGTCTTGTATGGTGGATTCGTCCGATAAGTCTAGGTTTGAATGTGTTTGATGGCATGTGGTTGAGTGGTGGCTGAATTGGTTGCTACTGAGCAGTGTCTGGACAAAGGTGAGTGAGCGTTTTGGAGTTGTGGAGTTTGGGTCTATGATTGTATTGGTTGTCGTTGGTGTATCGAGATGCACGGAGCTTATGTCGGGTGGTGGTAGAGTAGTTTCAAGGTGCTCGTACTCATCAGGAAGTGACGCCAACAACATTAAGGCCAAGTCACCATCATCATAAGTTGTATCCATATTTTGCAAATCTGTGACCAACTTATTGAAACTGGTGATATGTTCATTCATCGTGGTACCAGGAACATAGGTGAAGTGAAACAGTCTCTTCTTCATGTACAATTTATTTTGACTATTTTTCTTCAAAAATTTATCCTCCAGTGCTTTCCATAATTTACTTGCAGAAGTTTCCTTTGTGTATGGATATTTCTGCTCTCTAGCAAGGTAGGATCGAATGGTACCGCAAGCAACACGGTTGATAATTCTCCAATCTTCTTCTCCAATAACATCTGGTTTCTTTTCTTCAATGGCCAGATCTAGCCCTTGTTGAAAAAGGACATCTAGAACCTCGCCTTGCCACATCCCAAAATGTCCGGACCCGTCAAAAATTTCTACCGCAAATTTCGCATTTGACACAATTCTTGTCATAAGCGAAGATGCCAATGATGACGTATTGTTGACACTTGATGTAGATTCTTCTTGTTTATTGTCTCCCATCTTTGACACAAATATTATTTAATAGCTGACGACACAAATCAAGATTATTTCCTTTCTGGTGTGGAAGATCAGACTAAGCTGCAACCACAGAGCATACTCAGACAGAACCTTGACTCAGTTACCAAGATAAATCTTTTCTGATGTGGAAGATCAGACTATGCTGCAACCACAGAGCATACTTAGACAGTACCTTGGCTCTGATACCAATTGTTGCGGAAGCCAAATGTATATAGTGTGAATAAGTCACAACTACTATACCAAAAATTATGACAGCCACCAAATAATAAATAAGACAATAAAGCAACAATAAAGGGAACACCAGAATTTACGAGGTTCGGCTAATTTTGCCTACTCCTCGGACACAACCAATATTTTATTCCACTCCAAAAATACAAGTGAAATAATACTAAAGAGAGAAGATACAAATGCCTTAAACAGATGAGAAGGCAAATGAGAGGTGTGTTTAAATCCTAAACATTAAGCCTTCTTTTATAGGGGGAAAATCCCCCCAACTATTGCTAACCCACCGATGTGGGAATCTGAAATTTTGACATTTCAACAAATCTCCACCTTGGCAAAAATTCCACGTCTTCAATTTTCTCTCTATAACAAATTTTGGTTGTGTCTTCATCTTCAATCTTCAGTGTTCAACAATGTTGATCAAATCCAAACAATGTTGAAACTTGACCGCAGTCACCACCTTTGTCAGCATATCAGCAGGATTCTCTGTAGTATGAATTTTCTTCACCGTGACTCCACCTTCTTCTATGATTTCTCGTACGAAATGATACCGAACATCAATGTGCTTCGTCCTTGCATGATAAACTTGGTTCTTCGCTAATTGAATAGCACTTTGACTATCACAAAAAATTGTGATACCTTTTTGTTCAACACCAAGCTCCTTTAGCAATCCTTGAAGCCAAATTGCCTCTTTCACAGCATCTGTAATAGCCATGTACTCTGCCTCTGTTGTAGACAAAGCAACTGTTGACTGCAAAGTAGACTTCCAACTAACTGGTGCCTTTGCAAAAGTAAACACATAACCAGTAGTTGATCTTCGTTTGTCCATATCACCCGCAAAATCTGAGTCACAATATCCAACTACAAACTGATTGTCTTCCTGCTCAAAAACTAACCCGACATCTACAGTATTATGAATATACCGTAGAATCCACTTCACAGCTTGCCAATGCTCCTTCCCTGGATTGTGCATATATCTGCTAATAACTCCAACAGCTTGTGAAATGTCAGGCCTTGTGCAAACCATTGCATACATCAAGCTACCAACAACATTTGCGTATGGTACCTTTGACATATACTCTCGTTCAGCTTCATCCATTGGCGACATAGTAGTACTTAGCTTAAAATGGGGAGCAAGTGGAGTACTAACTGGCTTAGTCTTGTCATCTATGCCAAAACGTTGTAGTACTCTCTTCAAATATTCTTTCTGAGATAAACAGAGTTTCTTTGAACGTCTATCTCTAATTATCTCCATGCCAAGAATTTTCTTTGCCTCACCCAGATCCTTCATCTCGAACTCCTTCTTCAGTTGAATCTTCAACTTATCAATTTCTTCCGAATTCTTGGAAGCTATCAACATATCATCAACATATAGGAGAAGATATACAAAGGAACCATCTTTAAGCTTGTGCAAATACACACAATGATCGTATTTGCTTCTCTTGTACCCTTGCCGCAACATAAACTCGTCAAATCGCTTGTACCATTGTCTAGAAGATTGTTTCAATCCGTACAACGATTTTTCAAGTTTGCACACCATATTTTCTTTTCCAGCAACTTTGAATCCTTCTGGCTGAGTCATGTAGATTTCCTCCTCCAAGTTTCCATGTAAAAACGCAGTTTTTACATCCATCTGAACTAGTTCCAAATCCAATTGTGCTACCAAAGCCAACATAATTCTAATGGAGGAATGTTTTACAACTGGAGAAAACACTTCATTGTAATCAATTCCCTCCTTTTGAGCATATCCTTTGGCCACCAATCTTGCTTTGTAGCGAACATTTACTTGGTTAGGAAATCCTTCTTTCTTTGCAAATACCCATTTGCACCCAATTGCTTTCTTTCCCTTCGGGAGATTGGCCAATCTCCATGTATGATTCTGATGAAGGGACTGTATTTCATCATTCATGGCAATCCTCCACTTATCTTCTTCTGAACTTTGGACAGCGTCTTTATAAGTGGTAGGGAACATCATCAGCTACAATTGAGGTTGCACAAGCAACCGTCTCTATGAGACGAACAAGTTTCGTTATTGTTCTTTTTGGCCTGCTGGTTGCTATTGATTCAAGTTGTTGTTGAGGTTCCTGAGTTGGAATCTCCTCTACTGGCTCTCCTTCCAGAGGGTAATCTTCATTTGTTTCCTCCTCTGCTTCTTGTGTAGGAAAAATAAATTTTCCCTCAAACTCCACCTGCTTAGAAGCACCTTTATTTTGTTTGGTATCTTCTGTTACCTTATTTACCATAGCAGATTCATCAAAGGTAACATCCCTGCTGAATATTACTTTCTTTGTCATAGGACACCATAAGCGATATCCTTTGACTCCAGAAGTAATTCCCATAAAAATAGTCTTCTTTGCCCTTGGATCCAATTTTGACTCCGTCACATAATAATATGCAGTTGAGCCAAACACGTGCAAAAAGTTATAATCTACAGCAGGTTTTCCATACCATTTTTCAAATGGTGTCTTGCCATCAATAGCAGCAGATGGTAGACGATTAATGAGGTGGCATGCATATGTAATTGCCTCAGCCCAAAATTCTTTGCCCAAGCCAGCATTGGACAACATACACCGTACCTTCTCCAGCAAGGTCCGGTTCATACGTTCTGCCACTCCATTTTGTTGTGGTGTATGTCTAACAGTGAAGTGTCGGACGATGCCATCATTTTCACAGACCTTATTGAAATGATCATTTTTGTATTCACCTCCATTGTCTGTGCGAATACACTTGATCCTCTTGCCTGTTTGATTCTCCACCATCGTCTTCCATTTGAGAAAAATTCCCAACACTTCATCTTTGCTCTTCATTGTATACACCCATACTCTTCGGGAAAAATCATCAACAAAGGTTACAAAATAGTGCTTCCCACCCAATGAAGGTGTTTTGGAAGGACCCCAAACATCTGAGTGTACATAATCCAAAATGCCTTTAGTATTATGGATCGCTGTACCAAATTTAACCCTTGTCTGTTTCCCTTTAACACAATGCTCACAAAACTCCAAGTTGCAAGCCTTTACTCCTTTTAACAATCCTTGATCTGATAGAGTTTTCAAGGATTTTCCTCCAGCATGTCCCAAGCGCATGTGCCATAGCTTGGTTGCTTCTGCCTCTTTGTCGTCACTGGATGTCACTGTCGCTGTCCCAATAACTGTACTGCCACGATAGCGGTACATATTATTATTCTTCCGATTAGCCTTCATTACCACTAGTGCACCGGAGCATACTCTCATCACTCCATTTTCTGCAATGATTTTGAACCCTTTTGATTCTAGGGCTCCCACAGAGATGAGATTCTTCTTCAAATCCGGTACATATCGAACATCTATCAATGTTCTGATCATTCCATCATGGTTCCTTAATCGTATTGAACCAATGCCATATGAGGTAAGAGGGCTGTTATCCGCTGTGTGGACGACTCCATATTCTCCTTCTTGAAATTCCACGAACCAGTCCCTGTTGGGACACATATGATAGCTACAAGCCGAGTCCATCAACCATATGTCTGATGATGTTGATGACTCTGTTGTAACTAATGAGAAGTCTGAATCATCACAATCAGCTACATTTGAATCCATAATAGCCTTTCCATTGTTATGTTTGGCCTTATTCTTCAACTTCGGACAGTCTTTCTTCCAGTGCCCTTTTTCTCGACAAAAGGCACATTCATCTTTGCTGGGTCTGGATCTTGACTTGGATCTTCCCTTCTTTGTCCTCGTTTGATTTTGAGGACGACCCCTCACAAACAGTGCTTCTCCTTCTCCGCCCTTCTGTTTTTCTCGCTTTCTTTGTTCATAGCTGTACAAAGCCGAACAAACTTCTCTGAGAGAAATTTCGTCATTTCCATGGAGTAGAGTAGTTTCAAGGTGCTCGTACTCATCAGGAAGTGACGCCAACAACATTAAGGCCAAGTCACCATCATCATAAGTTGTATCCATATTTTGCAAATCTGTGACCAACTTATTGAAACTGGTGATATGTTCATTCATCGTGGTACCAGGAACATAGGTGAAGTGAAACAGTCTCTTCTTCATGTACAATTTATTTTGACTGTTTTTCTTCAAAAATTTATCCTCCAGTGCTTTCCATAATTTACTTGCAGAAGTTTCCTTTGTGTATGGATATTTCTGCTCTCTAGCAAGGTAGGATCGAATGGTACCGCAAGCAACACGGTTGATAATTCTCCAATCTTCTTCTCCAATAACATCTGGTTTCTTTTCTTCAATGGCCAGATCTAGCCCTTGTTGAAAAAGGACATCTAGAACCTCGCCTTGCCACATCCCAAAATGTCCGGACCCGTCAAATATTTCGACCGCAAATTTCGCATTTGACACAATTCTTGTCATAAGCGAAGATGCCAATGATGACGTATTGTTGACACTTGATGTAGATTCTTCTTGTTTATTGTCTCCCATCTTTGACACAAATATTATTTAATAGCTGACGACACAAATCAAGATTATTTCCTTTCTGGTGTGGAAGATCAGACTAAGCTGCAACCACAGAGCATACTCAGACAGAACCTTGACTCAGTTACCAAGATAAATCTTTTCTGATGTGGAAGATCAGACTATGCTGCAACCACAGAGCATACTTAGACAGTACCTTGGCTCTGATACCAATTGTTGCGGAAGCCAAATGTATATAGTGTGAATAAGTCACAACTACTATACCAAAAATTATGACAACCACCAAATAATAAATAAGACAATAAAGCAACAATAAAGGGAACACCAGAATTTACGAGGTTCGGCTAATTTTGCCTACTCCTCGGACACAACCAATATTTTATTCCACTCCAAAAATACAAGTGAAATAATACTAAAGAGAGAAGATACAAATGCCTTAAACAGATGAGAAGGCAAATGAGAGGTGTGTTTCAATCCTAAACATTAGGCCTTCTTTTATAGGGGAAAAATCCCTTCCAAACTTAACTCCCAACCAATGTGGGACTTTGGCATTTTGCCAAACTTCAACAAATCTCCACCTTGGCAAAATTCCACATTTTCAATTCTCTCTCAATAACAAATTTTGGTTGTGTCTTCATCTTCAATCTTCAGTGTTCAACAATGTTGATCAAATCCAAACAATGCTAGAAAATGGAAGGAAATGAAATGGTCGGCCGAAATTGGAGCTTAATTTGAGAATGATATTTTATTTTATTATAGAAAGTACTAATAACTAAATCACAGTAGTTAATAACCCAGAATATTTAAAAATTAAAATAAAAAATGTGCTCAAAAATAAATTTATTTGACTTTCAAATAGTAATAGATCCACATAAAATAGAATAGGGGAGTATATATTAATATACATAAAGATGGTAACAAATTCATGCAAACACATCTATCAATATATGCAAATACATTCATGGAAAGTGAAAGTATTTTTTATTTGAAGTAGGAAGATGATAAGTACGACTACAATAATTTCAAAAGAATTGTCACGATATTTTAATTATAATATTTGCATGTGAAAAATAATTTTATAACCGCGCGAAGCGCGGCCAAATACACTAGTTATATAATATGTCTGGCTAAAATAAATTTTTAGGTGGAAAAGACAAACAGTTAGGTGTGTACTCTGTTTATAAATTTTAGGAAAATAATAAATGTCAGTGTGAAATTAATTTTTTAAAGGGTAAAAAAAAGTAAACGACATTTTACTAAAGGGCTTGTATTTTTAATAAAATATAAATAGATCATAGATGTATTTTCGATACCCAATTTCTTTAACAACTTGTTTGGATGGTTATTACCTATTGTATTGTATCATATTGTTACTTTAAATATAATATTTGTTTTGATTGTTACTTAAATTTTATCGTATCGCATCGTTAAATCCGTCGTTACGTAACGATAAAATGTGTCACTTTATGTAACGACCGATTTGGTGTGGTCGCGTCGTTACCTTGTCCTTTTCTCTCAATTTCACCCTTCATTATTATTAAATAATTTTATTTTATCATTTACGCTACCTTTTTATATACCGTATCATAATTTTTCTTTATAATATTGCAAGCTTATTCATTATATTACTGGTGCGCGATAACATGAAACGACGACAAAACGACACAATCCATCCAAACATTGTATTCATCAAACGATACAATACAATACGATACTATACGATACATTATGAAACGATATAAAACAACCATCCAAACAAGCTGTAAGGGAAAAGGGCTAAATTTATCCATCTGCCGTAAAAAATTATCTACATTTAACCTTCCTTTATACTGTGGAAATAATATTCCCTTATCATTAGCAAAGTTAAATTTTTGCCCCAACCATAATGGAAACCCCCAATCCACCAAATCAAAATTTTATCTATTTTGTATATTTATTATAATATCAAAGAAGTAAGCAAATCCATTGTGATGCTTGCCTTTCATGTGATAAACAAATGTGAATTGCGGGGAGAGAATGATAGGAAGGGTGGGATTCAACTATTTTTAGTTGCCTCTGTAGTAGTACAAGTAGCTTAGAAATATTTTTTTATCTTTTGAGGTGATGTGACTTAAAGGTAGTGAATATAGAGGGAGAGAGTAAAGGAGTCCAGAGATAGAGCTAAGATTTGAACCTTATGAGTTCGGACTTTTAAATTTTTAAGTTATTGAATTTTAAATTAATAATGTGTACACATTTATTGGATTTCTTAATACAAATATAGAGTTTGAACAAAAATTATAGGGTTCGACCTAATCTGCAACCAACATTGGGACTCCGAAGGCGAAGGATAAGAAAAGGAATGAATAGTGATTCGTGCTATTTTCTTGACCAATTTTCTCGATAAAACTATTTTTCCAAAGTTTTATGTAGCTGTAACTCTTGACTTTGTTTCAGTGATGAAGTTGAATTCTACCTAATGTTAGTTGTCTTGACGCTCATCAGTCTGCTTGTCCAACTTTTTGATCACCTTTGACGGCATTGGAAACGAAAGACATTTGTTATGTGGATCATTATCCAAAACATCGTTAATTAACTTGGTTTTTAAAACTTGTCATCTCTTTTCACATTTTTCAATCATCCCGTTCCATATGGCTTCGTCAAATTTTATGTTTTGCATCTAACGGGAGTTCAAAATAAAGCTTTTGTAACTTTAATTTAGTATGTTACAACTTCTCTTGTATATATTCAACTCATTCGTCTAATACATCAAACTCTATGCCCCCTCAAAGATTATGAGTCATCAACGAACGGGAAATGAGTAAGAAAGGAGACAAATGATCTCATTGTCTTAAGCCCCTTTGGGAGGGAATATCATTTGTGCGTTCCATTAACTAAGAGAATTGTATTCTACTTGTGAAATATCCCATCTCCGTTTATTGCCAAAACCCAAGCCTAAAATTCCATATGTACGTACATGATTGTATGCTTTCTCTATGTCTACTACTAAAACGATTAAAGTCCAATTTCAAACAAAACGTAATACATGGACTCAAAATTAGCCCAAAACATGGGGGTTACAAGGTTCAAAAGTTCATCAAATACCATTGCATCAGGTAGCTAGATACAGGAAAGTAAGGTGTAAGCCAAAATGGAGCAGTAAGAATGAGCGGAAAAACTCATGCATCTTTTACTACAAGTAATTGTTTGTTGTTCTAAGCTCTGAATATATATTTTCATTTACGCCTGCAAAATCTTTTTTTTTTTTTTTGGGCATTAACTAGTTGAAAACTGTTGGTTGTACATACTAACTCGCTATGTTATCTCAAGCTATATAGGGAATTTAAGAGGCCATTTACTACTATTTACAAAGAGGGGCAAACTAGGGGAAGCCATAGCAGCCTTCTTGGGCACAGAAGTCATCCATCCTTTACATTACAAGGTTCTTCAGGCTTCAGAAAATTGTGATATTCCAACTGAGTGATCTCTTTGCCAGATGTTGGGTCAAATTTGCATCTAATAAAGCTGCATGACACATTGACATGCCAATAATTAATGGCAGCTATCTATAAGAAGAATTTGTGATATGTCATTGCTGATGATTAAGCACACGATAGACCCCAACTGAAGTTAAAGTCAAGGTTAATTCATGCTGGGGATCACATAGGAAGGACCAAATTAGTATAATAGAGACAGACTAATAGTCTGTTCCACCAAGCTTCAAAAATCTGCTTATTTTGAAAAAAATACTTTTTGTGGGAAGTGTTTTTCGAAAAAGTACTTTTTAAGAGTAACAGATTGTATTTGGCTAATCAGTTTGAAAAGTATTTTTGCCAATATTGGAGTAGCAATTTGCGTTTGGCCAAAATTCCCAAAGTGCTTCAGGGAAAAGATATGCTACTTTTTTCAAACAACTTTTGCTACTACTCAAGCACTTATTTTTTTCCTAAAAGCTTTGCCAACCACCTCAACTCTCTCAAATGAGCACTTCTAAAAAATAAGCACTTTTGCTTCTCAGAAGCTTGATCAAACGGGCTATAAGATATGTGAGGAAGACCATTTCAGTCCCTAGTTCAATCAGTTAAAATCCTTCACTCAGTCAGTTGCTGGTTTCAATATTTTGTAACCATCTTTTCTAATGTTTCAATTCTGTTGGTCTTTGTAACTCTACGTAAATAAATTGAGATTTATCTTTCTTCACTCGACAAACTTAAAATAGGTGAGAGGGAGAGAGAGAGAGCAAACATCGTATCGGCCTTTCCCCTCTTTCGCTTAAAGAGAGATCCCTCACGAGTTTATGACCAGATCATGTCAGTTATTTGTTTTCCATTTTCTTCAGTCTAACCTGTTTCTATACAAGCACTGCCATTACTATACAAGGTATTTGTCCATACACAGTGTATTGGGAAAAAACTGAGTTTATATTAAAGATGATGTGACATGACACGTGGTTTAGTTAAATGGTCAAAGCGCAACAATTGACTAAGAGGCACGGATGGAGACATCCACGGGAAGAAGAATTTAAATAGGCACGAGACGAAGTATAGATACGAGTCTCGTACCAATTTAAATTATTTACAGCCAACGGATTAGAAGGCATTAAAGACAAAGATCTGATGACAGAAAGGAGTCCAAATTCATTATTAAATACTTGATACGTTAGAAAATTGGTATTTAATAGGAATGATTGTATAACGGCTTATTTAATGTCATTTATTACTCATAATTATATCATTAAAGCTGAGGCTTCATTCCTTTACCTAGAATTATCAATAAAAGGAAGAAGTATCATCATTTGTAAGGACACGGAATACTATTGACCATTCATTGAAATACAAAACTATTTGCTGTTTTACCATCATTCTCAAAAGTATTTTATTTTTGTCTCTTGATTATCAGTAACCCGAATTTCTTTTTAGCTTTGACCAAAGACTCAGATTTTTGGTTAAACAAATTGGTTCCGTTACCGGGAATCTGATAATCTTTTCTTTTAAGCTATATCTTATCTATTGTCGTCACCATGTCAAACAACAACACCGACAACAACAGTAATAACACATTGGGAAACCATGAGAATCAAATACATCAAAATCAAGATGACGTGGTTCCCTCTCCTCTAAATTCACCACGTCAATCTCGTGAAGGTACTCCTGTTACTGAATCCCGTGCTGATCAACAAGAGCAGAACATTTTGAAGGAGTTACAACTGAAGCTTTACAAAAGCTAATTGATGCACAGGTCGGCAAAGCTCTTCAGGCACTTGTTAGTCGATTGCCTGCTGCACCACCCACACCAACTCCTAATAATAATACATTGGAGAATCCCCGTTCTGGTCTTGATAATTCTGGAAACGGAGCAACCCCCAGTGAACCACAGGAAGGGGGACCAGGTAATTCAAATAATTCATATTTGCAAAATTTAGTACTAACCTTGCAGAAACAGCTTAAGGAACAAAATGAGCGTATTGAACAAATCCCTGGAGTTCCGCCTGTAATAAAAGGAGTAGACATGGACAAATACTCACAACAACCATGGAAGCCTAGTGCTGCTCCCCTTCCAATTCCGAAAAAGTTCAAAATGCCTGACATCCCGAAATATGATGGTACTACAGACCCACGTGACCACGTGACTGCATTTACAACAGGCGTAAAAGGCAACGACTTGACCAAACAAGAAATTGAATCAGTATTGGTCAAAAAATTTGGAGAAACACTCACCAAGGGTGCATTAACCTGGTATTCTCTTTTATCTGAAAATTCTATTAATTCTTTTGTTGAGCTTGCAGATTCTTTTATTAAAGCACATTCTGGAGCACAAAAGGTTGAGAAAAGAATGAAAGATATTTTCAAAATCAAACAAGGGGATTCAGAGCTGCTTAGAAACTTTGTTGATAGATTCCAGCGTGAAAGAATGACTCTACCTCGTGTGCCTGACAATTGGGCTGCAATAGCCTTTGCAAGTAATTTAAATGACAAAAGTTCTGAAGCCACGAGACGACTCAAAGAAAGCCTTCGAGAATTTCCTGCAACCACGTGGAATGATGTTTACAACAGGTATAGTACGAAGCTGCGAATTGAAGAAGATACCGTACCTAAGTTTCATCATGAAGAAAGGGGCGGTCCCCGAAGATCAGAAACCGAAAAAAGATCAGGTAAAAACAGGTACGATCCATATATGGGACCTGCAGGAAAAGACCCACTGTCGAAACAAGATAGCCAGCAATATGATCAAAAATCGAGGAACCGGGATTCTGGCTCTTCTTCAAAGTTCAGGAATGATCGAAACAGACAAGAATCACGAGATGATGACAGAAGTTTAAAGGCACGATTCGGCGAATATAATTTTAATGTCTCTACCTCCGAGCTCGTAGCTGTTTTAAGAAGCATGGGAGATAAGGTACGGTGGCCAAAAGAGATGCGGTCAAATCCAAATAGACGCAATCCAGATCATTGGTGCGAATTCCACAACAATCATGGGCACAAAACTTCAGAATGTAGATTCCTGCAGAGTGAAGTGGATCATCTATTGAAGCAAGGGTACCTCACTGAGTTATTTAGTGAGAAAGGAAAACAAGCTTATATGAAAAACAGGCAAGAGCCACCACAACCTCCTTCACCCAAGAGGACAGTGAATGTCATAAGCGGGGGAGAAGATATTCACAGCATAACCTACACAGCCTCCAACAAGGTTTCTAAGGTAACAATTACACACGGGAAACAGGTGCGGCAGGTCCTTGAAAATGAAAGTATTTTGTTCGATGACACAGATATCGAAGGAGTGACAACTCCACATAATGACGCACTGGTAATATCTTTACTTGTACATGATACTAATGTAAAACGAGTTTTGATTGATCCAGAGAGTTTTGTAAATATTATATTACTAAGGGTACTACGGGAAATGCAAGCTGAAGACAAAATGATACCCAAGGCGCACACCTTGTCAAGCTTCGACAATTCAAGTGTAGTAACAAAAGGTGAGGTAATTCTAACAACTTTTGCTATGGGTGTTGTGAAGGAAACTAAATTTCAGGTAGTTGATATGGAAATGGCCTACAATATGATCATGGGGAGACCATGGATACACGATATGGATGTTGTCCTATCAACTCTACATCAGGTTATTAAATTCCCATCACCATGGGGGATTTTCCAAATTCGTGGGGATCAGCAGATGGCTAGAAGTGTCAACGCTGTAACAAGTACGGGCGCCGTAAATAAAGAAAAATAGCAATTACAGGAAACAGTTGAAGGTAAAAAAGATCAAACTTCAACTGAACAAGAAAAGACATATTTGGACTCAAGGCCTGACACAATTCAGGAACCTGAAGAAAATGAAAGCATCAAAACGACAATTGAAGAGCTTGAGGCAGTGATGTTATTTGATCAATGGCCTGAACGGAAGGTTTATGTCGGGGCCAATTTAAGCTTAAACATGCGAGGTATGATAATCGAATTTTTAAAAGGTAACTTAGACTGCTTTGCTTGGTCCCACGCTGATATGACAGGGATACCACCGAATGTGATGACTCACAAACTCAATGAGGACCCTTCTTTCACACCAATAAAGCAAAAGAAACGAAAGCAAGGTGCTTTCAAGAACCAGGTGATTCAGGATGAAGTCCAAAAATTATAAAAATCGGATCAATCCGTGAGGTAAAGTATCCTACTTGGTTAGCTAACACGGTGGTCGTACCCAAGAAAAATGGTAAGTGGCGTGTTTGTGTGGATTATACCGATTTAAATAAAGCCTGTCCGAAAGATTCCTTTCCGTTACCGCATATAGACCAACTAATTGATGCAACTGCAGGTCATGAACTTTTAAGTTTTTTAGATGCATACTCGGGATATAATCAAATTAAAATGGATCCTGGTGATGAAGAAAAAACTTCTTTCATCACAGACAGGGGGACTTACTGTTATAAAGTAATGCCCTTTGGTCTCAAAAATGCTGGGGCAACCTATCAAAGGTTGGTCACCAAAATGTTCCAAGAACATTTAGGGAAAACAATGGAGGTATATATAGACGATATGCTCGTCAAAACCCAGCAATCTCATGATCATATTTCTCATCTATCTGTTACGTTTGAAATTTTGCGAAAATTTAATATGAAACTCAACCCAGAAAAATGTGCATTTGGAGTTGCATCAGGTAAGTTTTTGGGTTTTCTTGTTTCTAATCGTGGTATTGAAGTGAATCCTTCTCAGATCAAAGCAATAGAAGAAATCCCTGATATCCTTACTAATAAAAAGGAAGTACAAAGATTAACGGGAAGAATTGCAGCTTTGGGGAGATTTATTTCCAAATCCTCAGAAAGGTGTTTTAAGTTTTTCTCTGCACTTAAAAAGCAAGATCATTTTGAATGGAATGAAGATTGTCAACAAGCCCTTAGAAATTTGAAAGCTTATTTGTCAAAACCACCGTTGTTGGCAAAACCGAAGGTGGGGGAAAAACTTCTCATTTATCTGGCCGTATCTGAAGTCGCAGTAAGTGCTGTTTTAGTCCGCGAGGACCAAGGTAAACAATCTCCTATTTATTATGTAAGTAAGTCCTTATTGGAAGCTGAGACACGATACCCACAGCTAGAAAAATTAGCATTAGCTTTGATCATGGTGTCACACCTCCTTTTTCCGCACCCGGGAGGGCGCACGGGAGTTTTTTCCAATTAAAGGACAATCGAAACGGGATTGGTTTATTTATTTCAGAGTCGCCACTTGGGAGATTTAGGGTGTCCCAAGTCACCAATTTTAATCCCGGATCGAGGAAAAGAATGACTCTATATTACAGTCTGCGTACCAAAAATCCGGATAAGGAGTTCTGTTAACCCGGGAGAAGGTGTTAGGCATTCCCGAGTTCCGTGGTTCTAGCACGGTCGCTCAACTGTTATATTCGGCTCGATTATCTGATTTTATACAAATATGAACTTATGTGCAAATTTTATCTTTTAACCGCTTTGATCATTTACTATTATTTTTATCAAAGATTGCAACGTTGTGAAAATGTATCTCAGACCGCGTTACAATCAATGTACCCGTGATCGTCGACACACTTTGACTCCGTTGAGATTTAGATTTGGGTCACATAAATGTGCACCCGAGTTTAGGAAGATACAATTATTAAATACGTGCCTAAAACGACTAAACATATTGTTATTTTGGGGAAGGACGTAAAATTTACTAAGCGGCCTGTCCCGGATTCTATGTATCTTAATATATATGCATTCAGAGGGCCCCTCAGCTTATACATTTTTTTTGTTTGTCGAGGCTCGTCTCGTTCTATTTTTAAAAGGAATTTGCGACGTCATGGACATGCATCTCGAGCCACGTCACAATCAATGTGCCCGTGATTAGAAATACATTTCGAATCCGCCGAGAATTGGATTTGGGTCACGTAAATGCGCACCCGAATTTAAGAAGGTGAAATTATTAAATACGCGCTTAAAGAGGCTATCACGTTATTATTCCGGGAGGTCGTGAGATTTGCTAAACGACCCACCTTAGGGACTGAGTGCTTCAATATATATATACATTTAACGAGGGCCCCGCAACTTGTGCGTTTTTTTCTTTATTTTTGTCGAGGCTCATCTCGTCCTTATTTTAAAAGGATATCCTATAGCAACTACGTTTCTTGTCGCGTTTGTCTCTACTAATTGAAAGCAGTAGATAGCCCTAGTTAATTACATGCTTGCAGGCTTATTTATAGCAGGATTCAAAATGCTTTTACAGAATAAAAAAACGTGATTACGCCCATGGACAACTAATCGAACATTATGGGCCCAAACCTAGCTCATGCGAGATGGGCCAGACTTGGGCCACTGTTTATCCGATACGGGCCTGCTTGGTCTGTTTCGATCTGGGCTCGACCTTCATGAGGTTGAGGCCCTGAACTGGTTCTTTGTTCTAAAAATGAGTTTATCAATTTATATGCGACAATTTGACAGAAGGGAAAGAACTTAACTAATATTGGATAGTTTTCATACTTGGCCTACATTAGAGAATATACTACACAATCAAACTAAGTCTAAGATACAACTTATTGCAATGGGAATATTTTCATCTAACAGCATACATATATGAACTAGCATTCACTAACCTACATTGATATACTAAGCATGTAGGCTACTTCTATTGTCCAAACGAAAATGTAACTATTATATACTACATGACATTTAATACAACAGTCCATGTATATATAAAAAACAATCTGCAGGTCTTCTCTTTTGCATTCATGCTCAAACTTTCAAATTACATTGGTGGTATTAATCGTGTACCTGGTAAGGAAAGGAAAGGAAGAAGGAGAGTAATCAGTTGAGTAGTATGCAACAAGCAACAGCAACAACAACCAAACAGCAACAACACAGCAACAAACCAACAACCACAAATGTTCTCCACAGTCCACAGACAAACAGCAACAGTTTCCAGAACAAAAAGAACTAACAGATGGTCGATCCCCAAACAAACAATCCCAGAAAAGAGTAGTGAAGCAACAGAAATAACAGAGTATTCAATGCAGCAACACCAGCAGTTCAACAATCACAAGCAGCTCCACCAGGGCAAACAAACAGAACTTGGTCAAGACAGCTTGACCAATGTGAATTCTTCTGTAGTTTTCAGACAGTGTTTGGTTACAGTGTTTCTGGAAATTACCTTATATTTTTCATTTTTCTTCAAACTCACAAGACCTCTCTCAAGACTAAATTTTTTTTTCCAGCCCCCTTTTAAGTTCTGAAATGGCCTATTTATAAGCCAAACAACCAGTGCAGTTTGATTGCCTGGATTCTGCCAATTTGCAGACTGCCCACACCTCTTAAATCCCATGCCTAAGAATCTTTTTGATGCCAACCATTTGTTCCCCACGCCTGGCTTATTCTTTAATCCAGAGTTATGGGCTCATTTTAGTATTCATTTTAAACCTCATACTCTTGTGTCTTGTTCCCCATTGACATTAGTTTAATCCCAAATTAGTACCCTACTTGTCAGCTCATTTAAACTAATCATTTTTGTTCTTTTTAAACAGCAAAATTACCCCTGTTAATCCCTGGTTATTACTGTCTTGACCCTCTGCAATAATGGGTCATTTTGAACTTTTGAAAAATTTAAAATCGAAGCTGCCCTAGACTGAATCTTTCAGTTGTTTTGTAATGCAGTTTATAGGCTAATTTCAGGCAATGTCGAGCATTCAGTCAGTGACATGGTTCATTTAGTCATGTGAAATTATTAGCTCATTTGATCCATTAGTTATAGAGAACTAATCGACGATGTTTATCGAGTCGACTATACTAATTAAACAGGTAACAATCAATCGTTCATATAAACAAATACATACAGGGACCTAAAGGGCATCAGACAACTTTTGTTCAATTACTGGGAGCCTATATGAATTAACTCATTTGACGAATAATCTAATTGACGATCATGTATACCACAAAATACATTCAGAACACACAGAAAATCAACTGACCAAATAAAAAGCCTTTGACAGAGATGGAAGAAATTCGAATGAAAAATACCAAAATAACAAACAAACACAACGAAACATGCTGACAACTTAATTAGAACTAAAACAAAGGGAAAGGAAAACTTACCGAAAAAGTTTGAAATCAAAATGACCCAAATCTGACTCAACTTTGAACCCTTGAGGCCGAACAAACTTTAATCAGGGTGTTCTCACATGAGAACACCTTGATTAAGGTCTATTAGACCTCAAACCCCTGTCAAGACCGGCCGGATTTCCCAGGTTCATATGTTATAGGGTCTGGATTTTCAGATCTGGTTTTTAGAAGTTGTGGGTAGATTCGGACCAAACCACACCTGGTTTGGTCACGAGGGGGGTCAGGGGAGTGTCTGGTATGAAGATGGTGAGGTTTGGTATAGATCGAGTTTTGTCTCGAATCTTCAAATCCAGATTCGAGACGATGGGAGGTGATTCGAGGTACACGGTTAGTGGATTCGTGCTCAGGGTGGTTGGATGTTTCAGGGGTGTGAAGGGGGTGGTCACCGGCGTTCGTGCCGCCGGGTTCTGGTGAATGGGATATCAGGGCGGCTACTAGGGTTTGGGGGTTCAAAGCTTGGGGAAGGAGACGAGTGAAGGGGGGGTTCGGATAGGGGGCGTGAGGTGTGATAGAGGGTTTATATACGGAGTAGGGGATTGGATCTGAGCCGTTAGATCAGATGATCTCAACGGCTTGGATCTGATGGTGAGGGGTGAGACGCGGTCGTTTGATGTTAAAACGGGGTCGTTTGGGTTTAAGTGGTGGGTTGGGTTGGACCGGCTAAACAGGTCGGGTTACGGGTGCTGAGGTGGACCGTTGGATTAGTGTGGTTGAACGGCTCAGATCAGATGCCTTATACGACGCCGTTTTGGGATGAGCCTGGGCAGGCCTGATTTGGACTGGACTTGAGTGCTTGGTTTGGGCCTGTTTTTTGTTTCATTTTTGGGCCCAAACCGATTTTCAACTCTTTTCTTTTTGTTTTCTAATTTTTTAAATAAAAAAATAACAAAATAAATAATAAAACAAATGAAATTAAAACAACAACAATGTAGCACTTCAACATAATTATCACACCAAATTAAAATGTTTAAGTAAGTTAAATCACAACCTAGAACGGACGATGTACATATATATTTTTTGCATTTTCTTTTAATGACACATATATATATATATTTTTTGTATTTTGTTTGATAATGATTAAATGCGAAATGGACAGACCCACAAACAACACATGTCACGGAAAAATCGAAAAATTGTATAGCGAAGTCATTTGCCCCTATTTTTATTTTCTTTGGGAGTGATCGTCCGTGAAGCAAAAATCACGTGCTTACAGCTGCCCCTCTTTGCACGAAGACACGAAGGGTTTTCGCGCAAAGATAAAGCGAGCGATTTTTGCCCGTCCAAATACTCCGTGTGAAGCATTTTTGAAAAAGGTTTGACCGAACCTTTGCTTCAGAGGTTTCCTACATATCCTGGGCTGAACAGGAATCAGGTCAATGTAGTTCGGGAATTTTTTGGTAGCTGGGACTACCGTGCGATTGTAGTGCTTGCTGCTGTTATGTGCGGTTGTACGCTGCTGTAGGATGCTACCGCTCACTGATCTCTTTGTTACATTGTTCTGAAAGGAAAAACAAGAAGCTAAGCTAGAGTATGAGATCTCATCTATCTTCAACTTGTTCTTATTGCCTTGCTTTTTGTCGGCTAACGCTTCCCTCCGATGTCTTTATTTTGTGAACTTGGGGGATGATACTGGTCCTTCGCCTTTTCTGAATGCCAGTTTTCATCACTTTGCTTGATCTGCTGGGAACATGGCCCTCTTCTTCAAGCCTTTCAATGGTTTCTTCAGTGGTATGGCTTTCTTCATCAAAATTGTTATATTGGGCATGCTACAACGTTCCCAAACTGCTTCTTTTGAGACGCGTTCCTTCTTCCTTTTGAATTGCGCGCTTGCCTTTGCAGCCTTCTGCTTCTTGGTGCTGAGGATTTTATTATTTTCTGCTTGGGGATCTCTATTGTAACCTTCCGCCTTCAGGTGGGGTTACTGATTCCAAAATTTAGAGCTGAAAAGTATTCCCGCATTTTACTGGTGGGCGACCTAGAACTTAGATGTATTCCCGCATTATACTGGTGGGCGACCTAGAACTTAAATGTATTCCCGCATTACACTGGTGGGCGACCTAGAACTTAAATGTATTCCCGCATTTTACTGGTGGGCGACCTAGAACTTAAATGTATTCCCGCATTTTACTGGTGGGCGACCTAGAACTTAAATGTATTCCCGCATTTTACTAGTGGGCGACCTAGAACTTAAAAGTATTCCCGCATTTTACTGGTGGGCGACCTAGAACTTAACTATATTCCCGCATTATACTGGTGGGCGACCTAGAACTTAAATGTATTCCCGCATTATACTGGTGGGCGACCTAGAACTTAAACGTATTCCCGCATTTTACTGGTGGGCGACCTAGAGCTGAAAAAGTATTCCCGCATTTTACTGGTGGGCGACCTAGAACTTAAATGTATTCCCGCATTTTACTGGTGGGCGACCTAGAACTTAAATGTATTCCCGCATTTTACTGGTGGGCGACCTAGAACTTAAATGTATTCCCACATTTTACTGGTGGGCGACCTAGAACTTAAAAGTATTCCCGCATTTTACTGGTGGGCGACCTAGAACTTAACTGTATTCCCGCATTATACTGGTGGGCGACCTAGAACTTAAATGTATTCCCGCATTATACTGGTGGGCGACCTAGAACTTAAACATATTCCCGCATTTTACTGGTGGGCGACCTAGAGCTGAAAAAGTATTCCCGCATTTTACTGGTGGGCGACCTAGAACTTAAATGTATTCCCGCATTTTACTGGTGGGCAACCTAGAACTTAAATGTATTCCCGCATTTTACTGGTGGGCGACCTAGAACTTAAATGTATTCCCGCATTTTACTGGTGGGCGACCTAGAACTTTAATGTATTCCCGCATTTTACTGGTGGGCGACCTAGAACTTAAATGTATTCCCGCATTTTACTGGTGGGCGACCTAGAACTTAAAAGTATTCCCGCATTTTACTGGTGGGCGACCTAGAGCTGAAAAAGTATTCCCGCATTTTACTGGTGGGCGACCTAGAACTTAAAAGTATTCCCGCATTATACTGGTGGGCGACCTAGAACTTAAATGTATTCCCGCATTTTACTGGTGGGCGACCTAGAGCTGAAAAAGTATTCCCGCATTTTACTGGTGGGCGACCTAGAACTTAAAAGTATTCCCGCATTATACTGGTGGGCGACCTAGAACTTAAATGTATTCCCGCATTTTACTGGTGGGCGACCTAGAACTTAAAAGTATTCCCGCATTTTACTGGTGGGCGACCTAGAACTTAAATGTATTCCTGCACCGGTTTTTGGTGATTTCCCTGGCGTTGCGTCTTGCTGCCATTACCAATCCTTTGTTTTCCTGCAGCAGACAAAAGGATTCAGTCAGTTTCACTTATGGTGGGAAGAGGTGCCTTTCCGGTGGATGCTTCTCCTTCTCTTTCCTTTTTTCTTGCTCCGTGTCCCCATAATTGGTTGGCGGACAAAATCGCTTGCTGGGGGTTTCCGGCATGCTGGGGGACGGTTTTCCATTTATCCCCCTTTTCTTCTCTCTTTTTACAGTACATGCTGTGGGAGTCTGCTTTTACTCTCGAAACCACTCCCTTTAGGAGTTTACTTCCTCCAAAACCGCAGGGCACAACATTGCAGTGCTTGGGGCCAGCCTTTAGGACTGTTGGGGTTATCCTGCATTTGATGAATCCCCCTCCGGTCTCTGGTAGTAAGCTTTGAAAAAATCCTTTTCAAGACAAATTTTAGGAAGAGAAATAAAAGATAGAAAAAGGAGAAAATCTTTCTGAACCAATATTTGGTGGGAGAAGAAACTCAGAAGAACTTATCTGGAGGACATGACTGGTCCCCGTGATCATGACGTGCACCATAGATTCCCGACCCAGTCTAGTTGTATCAATCGATTTGCCCGATGGTCTGACTTGCTGGGGATGATAAATGAGTGTCCATTTCGTTGCGAATGTGGTTGCTTTTTGTTGATCTGTCTTGTCGCCTCATAGTGCCCTTCGAGGGGTTTTCACTAATGAGACTCTCTCTTTTCTCTCATCTCCCGGCGCCTTATGGTGCCTGTGAAGGTTTTCACCGATAAGACTCTCTCATTTTATATCTCTCATCTTACGTCGCCTTTCGGTGCCTGTGAAGGTTTTCACCGATAAGACTCTCTCATTTTATTTCTTCATTGAGGAATCGGGGTGTTGTCGATACGACCCTCTCTTCTGGAGATCCCTTTGACCATCAATTCATTCCCAGTCTTATGATCTCTTCTTTGTTGGGGATCGGTGTATTATTCTCGGCTTTATTTGCCTGACTTGGCATCTCTTGGATATTGATCGGGAGGTCGTTTGGACGTCGATGTTGGTTTTGGTGTGGGGCTAAAGAAAGGCTATCAAAAATGAAAATAATTTTGATGGGTGATCTGCTACAACTTTTGGAATCAAACCTTTGTTGGAACTTAAAACATAGCCTCTGCCCCAGTTTTCTTGCTTGGGGGAATTTTATTTTTTATACTTATGTTGAGCTATGTGCGTTACGCACACTGTGCCTATTATGCACACTATGTACATTATGCATCCTATATACACTATGATGCACACTATGACCGAGCCGTGAGGCGCCTACGTATCCTCTTTGAGGAATCAGGTCAAACGTAGTTCCCACGGTTTTGTATTTCTTATGATTTTTATCTTCTTTTTCTTTTCTTTCTCCTTTTTTTTCATTTTCCTTTTTTTCATGTCTTTTCCATTAGTGATTCCAAAAGAGGGGTATGAAAGAATAACTTAAGGCTCAAAGGGGGAAGCAAGGGTTAAAGTGTTTGGATAGAAGAAAGAATTGCCTCCGTCATTTCATTATCCAATAAATACCAGATACAAACAAACGAACCAAAAATTGCCATAATCTAAAGAAATTACGCATAATATCTCTTGACTGCATCAGAATTGATAGCCATGTCGACACATCTTCCCTCGATATCTGTCAAACACAAAGCACCATTGGACAACACTCTGGTCACGATATAAGGCCCTTGCCAATTTGGGGCGAATTTGCCTTTTGCCTCGACCTGATGTGGGAGGATTTTCTTCAATACCTGCTGCCCTACTTCAAACTTCCTGGGGCGTACCTTCTTATTATATGTTCTCGCCATTCTCTTCTGGTATAGCTGACCATGGCACACTGCTGCCAATCTTTTCTCATCTATCAAGCTCAACTGTTCCAATCGAGCTTTGACCCATTCCTCATCATCAATCCCGGCCTCAGCGACAATCCGGAGGGATGGAATTTCGACCTCCGCTGGTATTACAGCCTCAGTTCCGTACACCAACAAATAAGGAGTTGTACCTATGGAAGTCCGGACAGTAGTGCGGTAACCCAACAAAGCAAAGGGTAATCTCTCGTGCCATTGTCTGGACCCTTCCACCATCTTTCGCAGTATCTTCTTGATGTTCTTATTGGCTGCTTCGACCGCTCCATTCGCCTTGGGACGATATGGGGTGGAATTGCGGTGTGTAATCTTGAATTGTTGGCATACCTCTCTCATCAGGCTGCTATTAAGATTCGCACCGTTATCCGTGATGATTACTTTTGGGATCCCAAATCTGCAGATGATATGGGAGTGCACAAAATCCACCACTGCCTTTTTAGTTACCGACTTGAAGGTTTTAGCCTCAACCCATTTGGTGAAGTAATCAATGGTCACTAGAATGAACCTATGACCGTTGGATGCTGCCGGTTCGATAGGTCCAATGACATCCATGCCTCATGCTACAAACGGCCAGGGTGCTGACATCGTATGTAACTCTGTTGGCGGAGAATGGATCAGATCTCCATGTATCTGGCACTGATGGCATTTCCTCACGAAAGTGATACAGTCGTGTTCCATGGTGAGCCAATAACATCCTGTTCGAAGGATCTTCCTTGCCAATACATATCCGCTCATGTGTGGCCCACAAACTCCAGCATGTACTTCTGCCATAACCATCGTGGCTTGACCGACATCTATGCATCTCAACAATCCCAAATCCGGGGTTCTTTTGTACAACACTCCTCCGCTGAGGAAGAAACCATTCGACAGACGCCGAAGGGCTCTTTTTGGTCTCCAGTGGCCTGTTCTGGATATGTCCCCATTCTGAGGTATTCCTTGATGTCATGAAACCAGGGTTCGCCATCTGGTTCCTCTTCTACAGCGTTGCAATAAGCGTGCTGATCACGGACCTGGATGTGCAGAGGATCAACATACATTTTGTCAGGGTGGTGCAGCATTGATGCTAAGGTGGCCAAGGCATCCGCAACCTCATTGTGAACTCTCGGGATATGTTTGAACTTCACCGATCGAAATCGCTTGCTCAGATCATGCAAGCATTGTCGGTATGGTATGAGCTTTAAATCTCGTGTTTCCCATTCACCCTGAATTTGATGTACCAAGAGGTCCGAGTCTCCCAAGACCAAGACGTCTTGGACATCCATGTTCGCAGCTAGGCGCAGACCTAGAATGCAAGCTTCATACTCGACCATATTATTGGTGCAATAGAAGCGTAGTTGAGCCGTAACAGGATAATGGCGTCCTGTTTCAGAAATGAGTACTGCTCCTATTCCAACCCCTTTTGCGTTTGTAGCTCCATCGAAGAAAAGCTTCCAACCCGGCTCCTCAAGTAATTCCAACTCATTTGTATGCATTACCTCTTCGTCGGGAAAATACGTTCTTAAAGGCTCGTATTTTTCATCAACAAGATTCTCTGCCAGATGATCGGCCAGCGCCTGGGCTTTCATGGCTGTCCTCGTCACATAGACGATATCAAACTCTGTGAGCAGAATTTGCCATTTTGCCAACCTTCCCGTGGGCATAGGTTTCTGAAAGATATACTTCAATGGGTCCAAACGGGATATGAGATAAGTAGTATACGAAGACAGGTAGTGCTTCAACTTCTGAGGTCGGAAAACTCTTCGTGTTTCCAGTCAAAGAGGGGCAGCTGTAAGCACGTGATTTTTGACCCTCCCCGAGAATTTTCACATTTTTAGCGTGAATATGTGAAATTGGGTCTAGTATAGCTATTTTAACTATTTTACCTTATTTTGTTGCAAAAAGAAAAAATCACAAAATATATATATAAATTTTAGTTTATGTATTTCTCATAAACTTGAAAAATACAAAAAAATTGTACTTTATTTTGGTACTTTATATAAAATTCGAAAATTACAAAAATATAATTCTATTAATGTTTTGTAGTCGTTTTAATTTTGGAAAAATACAAAAAAAAATATTACTTTATATTTTGTCTTTATTAAAAACGAAAATTACAAAAAAAAAATAGTTTTATTAATATTCTATAGTCATTTTAACTTTGAAAAATACAAAAATATTACCTCATATTTTATCTTAATATTTAAAAACGAAAATTATAAAAAATAGTTTTATCAATATTTTGTAGCTATTTTAAAACCTTGAAAAATATTTGAAAAGATATAGTTTTGTTTAAATACTAGTCTTATTTTTGGTAGTTATTTTGCTTACATAGGACTAGTTAAGCAACGTGTTCCTATTTCTCGGGTCCGGGCAAAAGAATAATATTCGGGTTCAAACTACCCGGTTTTAGGCCTAATTTTCGGACTTAGCCCATAATAAACCGTGTCCAGGACACGTGGGGAACCCCACCACGCGTGGGGGACATATGCCTCGAACCCCACCACGCGTGGGGCTCATTTTCATGGGCATTCCAATACAAAACACGGACGAAAGCCAACAGAAAAAGGGATTTTTTTCGGATTTGAAAAAGAGGAACTACTGTTCATCGTCTTCTTCTTCAACAAGAAGAAGAAGAAGCCCTAGCAGCTCCCTCCGTGAACAACCACACAGCCTTCCGTTCATCTCCCTGTCACCACCAAACAGACCCCAAACCATCGACAACCTCCAAACAGCTCGTCGACCACGTACCATCCCCGTCAACCACTGCCCGCAACCACCCCCGTCGTCAACTGTCCAACGACTTCTTTGTTGCAGCTTCACGCAACAGTGCTGCGCCGAAAAATACAGCAACTGTTGCTGCGTCGCTGCGTTGCTGAGTAGCTCAGTCGTTGCTTCAGTCCGGTGAGGTTGTTTTGTTCGTCGAGGTCCGGAACGTCGAGGTCGTTCCGAGTTTTCGTTGTTGTTCCTTGTTCGGTGAAGTCCGGTTCAAGTTCCGTAGGAGGCACTGTTTGTCGTTCTAGGATTGTCGAGGTTCGAAGGTTGGTGTTCTTCGTCCCTTGTTTCATTTTGTTCGTTTCGCATGTTATGATTCAAGGCAATAAATGAAAATATTCTATATTTATGAATGTCAACGATGCAATTTTTGTTGTTGTGTTAAAAATGGTATTTTATGTTTGGTTACTGCATGCTTAGAGTAAATATGAGCATATGAACAAGGTTATTCTATTTTTCATTTTTACCATGGATATTATTACCTGTTAGAATCATTTTTTTTTGTTTAATCTCGGATGGCTTCACTAGTAGGAAATCGTAGTTGTTTTAAGTTTGCCCTTAAATAGTAAAAATGAGACGAGCCTCGCAAAAAAAAAGAAAAAAAAAAGAAAAAAAAAAAAAGAAAAAAAAAGAAAAGAAAAAATGCACAAGCCGCGGGGCCCTCTAAATGTATGTATTAAACACTTAGATACCGGGACGGGCCGTTTGGAAAATTTCACGGTCCCACCTAAAATAATAATGCGCTAGTTGCTTTAGGCGCGCATTTAATAATGTTATCTCCCTAAACTCGGGTGCACATTTATGTGACCCAAATCCAAATCTCAACGGAGTCGAAATATGTCTCTAGTCACGGGCGCATTGATTGTGGCGTGGCCCGAGATGCATTTCCATGACGTTGCAAATTCCTTTAAAAAAATAAGAACGAGATGAGCCTCGCCGAATAAAAATACAAATTGCGGGGCCCTCAGTAAATACTTGTTTTAAATTACTTAGAATTCAGGAGGGCCGCTTAGTGAATTTCGTGGCCTTCCCAAAATATTAACGTGATAGTCTCTTTAGGCGCGTGTTTAATAATTTACTTTCTTAAGCTCGGGTGTGCATTTCATGCGACCCAAATCCGAATCTCAAAACATCAAATAAAATGCGTTCTGGATTGTGGGTGCATTTCATGTGACGCAGTCCAAAGACGTGTTTTAAGCGATGTTCACATTCTTGTAAAAACAATAATAATAAAGCGGTTAAAAGTCAAAATTTGCACATAAGTTCATACTTGTATAAAATCAGATAATCAAGCCGAATATAACAATTGAGCGACCGTGCTAGAACCACGGAACTCGGGAATGCCTAACACCTTCTCCCGGGTTAACAGAATTCCTTATCCGGATTTCTGGTACGCAGACCATAATATAGAGTCATTCTTTTCCTCGATTCGGGATTAAAATTGGTGACTTGGGACACCCTAAATCTCCCAAGTGGCGACTCTGAAATAATTAAACCAATCCCATTTCGATTGTCCTTTAATTGGAAAAAACTCCCCCTGCGCCCCGCGGGCGCGGAAAAAGGAGGTGTGACAATTACGCCCATGGACAACTAATCGAACATTATGGGCCCAAACCTAGCTCATGCGAGATGGGCCAGACTTGGGCCACTGTTTATCCGATACGGGCCTGCTTGGTCTGTTTCGATCTGGGCTCGACCTTCATGAGGTTGAGGCCCTGAACTGGTTCTTTGTTCTAAAAAATGAGTTTATCAATTTATATGCGACAATTTGACAGAAGGGAAAGAACTTAACTAATAGTGGATAGTTTTCATACTTGGCCTACATTAGAGAATATACTACACAATCAAACTAAGTCTAAGATACAACTTATTGCAATGGGAATATTTTCATCTAACAGCATACATATATGAACTAGCATTCACTAACCTACATTGATATACTAAGCAATGTAGGCTACTTCTATTGTCCAAACGAAAATGTAACTATTATATACTACATGACATTTAATACAACAGTCCATGTATATATAAAAAACAATCTGCAGGTCTTCTCTTTTGCATTCATGCTCAAACTTTCAAATTACATTGGTGGTATTAATCGTGTACCTGGTAAGGAAAGGAAAGGAAGAAGGAGAGTAATCAGTTGAGTAGTATGCAACAAACAACAACAACAACCAAACAGCAACAACACAACAACAAACCAACAACCACAAATGTTCTCCACAGTCCACAGACAAACAGCAACAGTTTCCAAAACAAAAAGAACCAACAGATGGTCGAGCCCCAAACAAACAATCCCAGAAAAGAGTAGTGAAGCAACAGAAATAACAGAGTATTCAATGCAGCAACACCAGCAGTTCAACAATCACAAGCAGCTCCACCAGGGCAAACAAACAGAACTTGGCCAAGACAGCTTGACCAATGTGAATTCTTCTGTAGTTTTCAGACAGTGTTTGGTTACAGTGTTTCTGGAAATTACCTTATATTTTTCAGTTTTCTTCAAACTCACAAGACCTCTCTCAAGACTAAATTTTTTTTCCAGCCCCCTTTTAAGTTCTGAAATGGCCTATTTATAAGCCAAACAACCAGTGCAGTTTGATTGCCTGGATTCTGCCAATTTGCAGACTGCCCACACCTCTTAAATCCCATGCCTAAGCATCTTTTTGATGCCAGCCATTTGTTCCCCACGCCTGGCTTATTCTTTAATCCAGAGTTATGGGCTCATTTTAGTATTCATTTTAAACCCCATACTCTTGTGTCTTGTTCCCCATTGGCATTAGTTTAATCCCAAATTAGTACCCTACTTGTCAGCTTATTTAAACTAATCATTTTTGTTCTTTTTAAACAGCCAAATTACCCCTGTTAATCCCTGGTTATTACTGTCTTGACCCTCTGCAATAATGGGTCATTTTGAACTTTTGAAAAATTTAATATCGAAGCTGCCCTAGACTGAATCTTTCAGTTGTTTTGTAATGCAGTTTATAGGCTAATTTCAGGCAATGTCGAGCATTCAGTCAGTGGCATGGTTCATTTAGTCATGTGAAATTATTAGCTCATTTGATCCATTAGTTATAGAGAACTAATCGACGATGTTTATCGAGTCGACTATACTAATTAAACAGGTAACAATCAATCGTTCATATAAACAAATACATACAGGGACCTAAAGGGCATCAGACAACTTTTGTTCAATTACTGGGAGCCTATATGAATTAACTCATTTGACGAATAATCTAATTGACGATCATGTATACCACAGAATACATTCAGAACACACAGAAAATCAACTGACCAAATAAAAAGCCTTTGACAGAGATGGAAGAAATTCGAATGAAAAATACCAAAATAACAAACAAACACAACGAAACATGCTGACAACTTAATTAGAACTAAAACAAAGGGAAAGGAAAACTTACCGAAAAAGTTTGAAATCAAAATGACCCAAATCTGACTCAACTTTGAACCCTTGAGGCCGAACAAACTTTAATCAGGGTGTTCTCACATGAGAACACCTTGATTAAGGTCTATTAGACCTCAAACCCCTGTCAAGACCGGCCGGATTTCCCAGGTTCATATGTTATAGGGTCTGGATTTTCAGATCTGGTTTTTTAGAAGTTGTGGGTAGATTCGGACCAAACCACACCTGGTTTGGTCACGAGGGGGGTCAGGGGAGTGTCTGTTATGAAGATGGTGAGGTTTGGTATAGATCGAGTTTTGTCTCGAATCTTCAAATCCAGATTCGAGACGATGAGAGGTGATTCGAGGTACACGGTTAGTGGATTCGTGCTCAGGGTGGTTGGATGTTTCAGGGGTGTGAAGGGGGTGGTCACCGGCGTTTGTGCCGCCGGGTTCTGGTGAATGGGATATCAGGGCGGCTACTAGGGTTTGGGGGTTCAAAGCTTGGGGAAGGAGACGAGTGAAAGGGGGGGTTCGGATAGGGGGCGTGAGGTGTGATAGAGGGTTTATATACAGAGTAGGGGATTGGATTTGAGCCGTTAGATCAGATGATCTCAACGGCTTGGATCTGATGGTGAGGGGTGAGACGCGGTCGTTTGATATTAAAACGGGGTCGTTTGGGTTTAAGTGGTGGGTTGGGTTAGACCGGCTAAACAGGTCGGGATACGGGTGCTGAGGTGGACCGTTGGATTAGTGTGGTTGAACGGCTCAGATCAGATGCCTTATACGACGCCGTTTTGGGATGAGCCTGGGCAGGCCTGATTTGGACTGGACTTGAGTGCTTGGTTTGGGCCTGTTTTTTGTTTCATTTTTGGGCCCAAACCGATTTTCAACTCTTTTCTTTTTGTTTTCTAATTTTTTAAATAAAAAAAATAACAAAAAAAATAATAAAACAAATGAAATTAAAACAACAACAATGTAGCACTTCAACATAATTATCACACCAAATTAAAATATTTAAGTAAGTTAAATCACAACCTAGAACGGACGATGCACATATATATTTTTTGCATTTTCTTTTAATGACACACACACACACATATATATATATATATTTGTATTTTGTTTGATAATGATTAAATGCGAAATGGACAGACCCACAAACAACGCATGTCACAGAAAAATCGAAAAATTGTACAGCGAAGTCATTTGCCCCTATTTTTATTTTCTTTGGGAGTGATCGTCCGTGAAGCAAAAATCATGTGCTTACACATGGCATCTAGAAAATTAAGACCTTATTTTCAATTTCATCCCATTAATGTAGTTACTGCTTTTCCGCTTCGAAATATTTTGCATAAACACGAACTTTCAGGAAGATTAGAAAAATGGGCTATAGAACTAAGTGAATATGAAGTTGTTTATCAACCCAGGACCGCTATAAAGTCTCAAGTACTAGCTGATTTCGTGGCTGATTTTAGCCAGGGGATGCATTTAGAAGCAGAAAAAGAATTACTAGTTTTTAATGGTGCGAACCCGGGGACTTGGGTTTTATTCACTGACGGTTCATCTAATGTAAAAGGGGCAGGCCTAGGAATAGTCCTCGTACCACCTGCGGGTGAGACTATTAGACAGGCTATAAAATGTCATTCTATAACTAACAATGAAGCAGAGTATGAGGCTGTAATTGCAGGTTTAGAATTGGCACGAGAACTCGGCATAACACAGATTATAATCAAGAGTGATTCTCAACTCGTGGTTAATCAGATGCTGGGGACTTATACAGCCAGAGAGTCACGAATGCAAGAATACCTCGCAAAGGTACGGGAGTTAATAAAGCAATTCCAAACTTGGAAAGTAGTGCAGATCCCAAGAGATGAGAATGTAGAGGCAGATGCTTTAGCAAATCTCGCATCTACAGCAGACGTAGCAAACAATACAAATGCTTCAGTCATACATCTATTTCATTCCGTTCTCGAATCTGATAAAAACGAGGTAAATTTTAATCATCTAACATGGGATTGGAGAAACGAAATTGTTGCCTTTTTACAGCACGGTACCGTGCCTAATGACAAAGGAAAGGCTCACGCGCTTCGCAAAAAAGCTGCACGATATTGTTTATATCAAGGAAATCTTTATCGAAAGATGTTCGGTGGACCACTAGCAAGGTGTCTCGGACCCTCTCAAACAGAATATGTGATGAGAGAAGTACACGAAGGACATTGTGGGAATCACGCAGGGGACGGTCACTGGTAAGAACATTAATTCGCACAGGATATTATTGGCCTAAGATGGAAGAAGAGGCAACCAGTTTCGTGTCCAAATGTGATAAATGTCAAAGGTACGACAATAATATGCACAGACCAGCTGAGTTACTACATCCTGTTATAGCCCCGTGGCCCTTTATGAAATGGGGAATGGATATCGTAGGTCCACTTCCACAAGCAAAAGGTCAGGTAAAGTTTCTACTTGTACTTACAGATTATTTCACTAAATGGGTAGAAGCAGGGGCATTTAAACAGGTACGAGAGAAAGAAGTTAAAGACTTCATATAGCGAAATATAATATGCCGCTTTGGAGCACCAAAGGAGATCGTGTGTGACAATGGACCACAATTCATTGGAGCTCAAATCACAGAATTTCTTCGAAGTTGGCAGATAAAAAGAATAACGTCTACGCCATACCATCCAGTAGGTAATGGACAAGCAGAATCTACTAACAAAGTCATTATCAACAACTTGAAGAAGAGGTTACAGGATTCAAAAGGTAATTGGCCTGAGGTGTTACCTGGAGTATTATGGGCTTATCGTACAACGACCAAAACAGGCACTGGAGAAACACCATTTTCAATGGTTTATGGTGCAGAAGCCTTAATTCCAGTTGAAATAGGTGAGCCAAGCACACGGTACGATCAGGCAACGGAGGAATCTAATGATGAAGAGATGCGGGTTAGCCTAGATTTACTTGAAGGGAGAAGAGAAGCTGCATTGATAAGGATGGCAACACAAAAGCAAGTAATAGAACGATATTACAATAGGAAAGCACGCCTCAGATTTTTCAAAATTGGGGACTTCGTGCTTAAAAAGGTGTTCCAATCTGCAAAGGCTGCTAACTCAGGAAAGCTAAGTCCAACATGGGAAGGACCGTACAAAGTCCGTGGCATTGCGGGAAAAGGAGCATACCAGTTGGAGACAATGGACGGTAAAGTTTTACCCTCACATTGGAATGCCGTCCACTTAAAAAGATATTACTTTTGAGAAAGTACCTACGGTCAGGTATCATCATGTTAAAATTTCTCTCTTGGATTATTAATATTTTACTAACGATTTTAGATGCTAGGCAAAATACCCTAACTCGTGCCAAATGATGAGTCACAACCTGCAAGGCAAAATGGAGCATTCTTAAATTCCTAGCCCAGGGTTACAATTAATCTGATGGAAATACACACGAGTTAGGCAGCCTTCATCTATAATCGCACCTTCGAGTCCCGTATATCTTTCTGTTTCAGGAAAAAGGGCCAAAGTAAAAGAAATAAACAAGTGCTCGAGGCTTCATACTTCACCGCTCAAACACTTGGGGGACTACAATACTGTACACAGATACGTGTAGAAATGCAGATACGAATATCGAACAACAGAGTCAAGTGTTGAGTAAAAGTTACGAAGTCTTCAGCGGTTATGAGAATAACAGGGTCATCTCTCAAAACTCATAAGCAAAGTCATCTCTCAAACCCTTCTTAATATATAAAGATAGGGTCATGACTATGTACTGAAACAGGTTATGAAGAAAAACCTTGTTTATTCTATGTTATGTACAAATCTGTTACAAGAAAAATAGTTACGAGAAAGTTGTAGATGTATTGTAATACATGTAACAGTCAAACACTTGTTTTTATTTTTTTCATCTACAACTTTCTCGAACACTTGTAATACATCTACAACTTTCTCGAAATGCATATGAATAAAAACTTGCCAAAGTTGTTTCATACAAAACGTGTGTATTCCTATTTCTTTCATCGTATTATAACACCATTATGAAGTTGAGACGTCTTCTTCATTAAGTGTCGATAAAATAAAAGGGCCCTCTTTTATAAGCCTCATGTTGATAATCCATGAGAAGAATCATAAAGCATTTTAAAAGGATAAAAATGCTAAGCTATTCCATGAGTCCTAGATAAATAGGCAAGAATAAAATATGCAGAAGTACCGATAAAACTTCTTAATATAAAAAAAAACTAAGTTCAAACTTAGTCAACAAAGCATTTGTTTTTTACAAATGCCCCATTATGATAACTGGGGACTTCATCAAAAGATCCTTTACAGCAATTTCATTTTTAGCTAGTTACTGAAGGGTTTGGAGCATCAGAAGTTTCACCCTCGGGAGCAGGAATTGCAACCCCAATTGCTGCAGTAGCCACTTCTTCATTTAAAAGTTCTTCCGTTCCAGGAGCTTCAAGTACAGGAGAAGGAGTATCAGTAAATTGTTGACTTTTCTCGATGGTATCTACGACTTTGGCCAGTTCAGACTGCAAGTCAAAACCTTCCTGAGCAGCTTCCGTCAAAGCATCACGGCGAGATTTCAGGAAAGCCCAACTCACCTCTATGTTGAAGTTCTCCTCCAGAAGTCCATATTCCTTTTCCCACATAGCAAGATCGTTTTTTAAGATTTGGTGCTCAGCTAAATGGGAATCAAGGGAAGCTTCAAGAGATGCATGAGAACTCTTCAAAGCATGAATCTCGTCAGAGGAGGTCTGTAAGTCAGCCTGAGCTTGAGTCAAGCTTTGCACTAACTCTCCTGCATACTCTTCTTTCTTAGCCAAAAGTGCCTTAAGCTCCCTAACTTCTTCACTAGCCTTGGATAATTGTTCTGACAAAGAGCATTCCAAAAGCTCTTTGTCTCTTTTAAATTGGCTTGAAGAAGCCTTGGCAGTTGCCAGTTCAGAAGTCAAACCATGGTTTTGCTGCTCCAGGAGGTTTTTATTTTCTTGCAACTCCTCTATGGTCCCTTGAGCATTCTCAAACTGTTCTTTCCAATTGGCTGCTTCAAGGTGGGCTCCCCTGGCTATTTCTTCGGCCTCGTGGACAGTTTTTTCAGACTCACGGGCTTTTCTTTCCAGAAGAGAAATTCTTCCCATTAATTCCGTACCAATGAGATTAGCCTACAGAGACAACTCATAGAAATGAGGGATTGAAGATAATTAAAAAAAACTTGTCGGTAAGAAGAGGAAAAATACCTTCAAAGTAGAATGATCTATGTCATTCATCAGAGTCAAGCAGCTATAGCTCTCCATCTTCTTCTTCTTCTCAATATCTCCAATTAGGGGCTCGAGCCAAACATCGGCTCTACCAGTCTTTCTCAAGAGGCTATGATTGGCAGGAACTTCCATAGTAACACTTCTCATAGTCATACTTCCACTGCTAGAACCCGTCTCTGTACGATGAACAGAGGGAAGAGGAGCAATGGAAGGAATGGAAGGAGAAGATGTAGAAACAGGAATGGAAGGAGAAGATGTAGAAACCAACGCAGGAGCGGAAGCAGGTGCAGTAGAAACTGCCAAGGGAACGGACATAGGAGCGGTAGAAACCGGCAAAAGAACGGAAGTCGTCAAAACTGGTAAAGAAATACTTACGGTTGACAGAGGAATGGAGGAATAGGAACGAATGAGGAAAGAAGAGCTTCATCAAAAACAGGGCCGAGCTCGCCACTCCCGAAACCACTATCAAAAAGATGCTGAATTGACTCATTATTATCTCTTGGTTCGGTGTCCTCGTCAGAATGAATCAAAACAGGCTCGGTGGTGGAGGTTCGAGCAGGAGTGTTTTCAATTTCATCATCAATGATTATTCGCCTCCTGACCCTTGGCCTGGTAATTAGGGAGGTACCCTCCTCTTCTTCTTCAGAACTTTCCTTTATAGCTTTCCTTTTTGGCAGCAAGGCTCGAGCCTTATCCAAATCAAGAGCAGCATTCGCAGACATGCGAATGGCCATAGCTACTTCATCCGTCATTCCTCTAACGCCAAATCCTGATTAAAGGATGGATATACATGATCAAAGTTGAGGAAAAAATGCTTAACATGTAAAAAAAAAGAAAAAAAAACATATAAAAAGGGGCATACCATGTGTTTTGACCTTCCAGCCATGTAAGGAAGAAATTGATTTCCAAGTTCTTTGCTCCCTAGAAGCAATCTTCAAAAGTGAGTCTACCAACCACGGAAGTTGGGAATAGGTTCCACATCTCCCATGGTTGCTACAAAAAACCAAGAAGAGACGAGGTTAAAAACAAAATTTCTTTTGAAATTCTCAAAAGTAGGTACAGTAAATAAAAGGAAACCTACATTCAAAATTCCACTTCTCAGGGAAGGGAATATTTTTTTCGCCAATCAAGTCCACCGTACGAACAACAACTTAACGGATATTCCATCCACGATCTTTGTCATCTTCAGGATTTACCAGAACATTTTTGCTCCTTGTAGTTAAGGTAAAAATCCCATGGCGTATTAAGTTAGGGTGGTACAGATGAATGAGGTGAGAGAAGGTGAAATTGACATTGACTTTGGAGGATAAGTATCTCAAACAAGCCACTGTTCTCCACACTAGTGGACCGATTTGGGCCAAACAAATTGTAAAGAAACGGCAAAAATCAAGAATAACTGGGTCAATCAGAGGATTAAAACCTAAAGTGAAGGGGTAAGTATAAACAAAAGAATGCCCACTTCTAAAGGAGGAAATTCTTTGATTTGGGGAAGGAATTGACATTTGAAGACTATCCTTCCAGTTACAATCTTTTCTTATGGTGGGGATTGTAAGCTCGGTTACTATTGTAGGGTAAGTATCGGCTTTTTCTAAATTTGCAATTTGTTTTTGAAGAGACGTTTTGTCACTTTCAAAAGACAAATCGCTGGGAACTATCTCATCAACTGAGGGTTCTTGAGAAGAATCAAGAATTTCTCTACTTTTAGAAGAGGGGGCCTTTGGGATAGAACTCCTTGAAGAAGAACCAGAGGAGCCGCCTCGAGTAGATTCTAACCCTGTTCGAAGCCTACCTCCTCCGCCTCTTCTGTATCTAACAGGGGCGTTGGGGAATTGGTCTAGAATTGGAACTTTTTTACGGTTAGGGTTTGAAGAAGACATTGTTAGGAAGGATAAGTCGAAAGAAAGTAAAAATAAAGAAGAAAGTATTTGCTGAAGATTTGTGAAGAAGACAAAGGAAGAAAAAGTTATGTATATAATGGGAACCGTCAACCTTAGAAGTGTAATGATGGAAAGCCTATAATAAAGACAGCTATCACTTCGTGAATAGTGAGAATGAAGAAGTTTCGAAAAAGGGTGTAAATAGCAGAATTAATCAGAAAATGACACATGGGCAGAACATTAAATGGAAAAGACTACTGAGGCGCTAATACTGTCATAAGCATTAATTGTGGCAAAAATTCCTTTTTTATGAAGATCCACTTCCCAATTATTTAATTGATAAATAAATAAAAAGTGGGGGGACTATCTGTATTGGGAAAAAACTGAGTTTATATTAAAGATGATGTGGCATGACACGTGGTTTAGTTAAATGGTCAAAGCGCAACAATTGACTAAGAGGCACGGATGGAGACAACCACGTGAAGAAGAATTTAAATAGGCACGAGACGAAGTATAGATACGAGTCTCGTACCAATTTAAATTATTTACAGCCAACGGATTAGAAGACATTAAAGACAAAGATCTGATGACAGAAAGGAGTCCAAATTCATTATTAAATACTTGATATATTAGAAAATTGGTATTTAATAGGAATGATTGTATAACGGCTTATTTAATGTCATTTATTACTCATAATTATATCATTAAAGCTGAGGATTCATTCCTTTACCTAGAATTATCTATAAAAGGAAGAAGTATCATCATTTGTAAGGACACGGAATACTATTGAGAATTCATTGAAATACAAAACTATTTGCTGTTTTACCATCATTCTCAAAAGTATTTTATTTTTGTCTCTTGATTATCAGTAAAACGAATTTCTTTTTTAGCTTTGACCAAAGACTCAGATTTTTTGTTAAACACACAGGAAGGTTAGATGTTTAACATGACACATTGCAGAGCATTTTCCAAAAGTAACACTGACGAAGAGTATGCATAAAAGAGCTAATGAAAGATATAAACTTCTTTCTCTCTCATTATGGATTTGAGAACAAACATATTATTTTTCTTGCTCCAAACCCAAATGAGAAGTCTCGTTGGTTTAAAAAACAATAAGAGAACAAATATTTTGTTTTCTTCTCAATCCTACTCGCAATTTTGTTTTCTTCTCACAATCCTACTCTGCCAGCCTTGTCCTTTTATTTAACAATTGGCGCCAACATTTAAATGACATGTGATTTTTTTTCTTTGAATTGTGTAAACACTGTTGAAAATGGCAAACTCGGACATCGGTGGGAGACTTAATTTGGGGAGAATTTCTCCCTATAAAAGAAGGCCCAATGTTTAGGATTTAAACACACATCTCATTTTCCTTCTTGTCTTCTTAAGGCATTTGTATCTTCTCTCTTTAGTATTGTTTCACTTGTATTTTTGGAGTGGAATAAAATATTGGTTGTGTCCGAGGAAGTAGGCAAAATTGGTCGAACCTCGTAAATTCTGGTGTTCCTTTTATTGTTACTTTATTGTCTTATTTATTATTTGGTGGCTGTCATAATTTTTGGTATAGTAGTTGTGACTTATTCACACTATATACATTTGGCTTCCACAACAATTGGTATCAGAGCCAAGGTACTGTCTAAGTATGCTCTGTGGTTGCAGCATAGTCTGATCTTCCACATCAGAAAAGATTTATCTTGGTAACTGAGTCAAGGTTCTGTCTGAGTATGCTCTGTGGTTGCAGCTTAGTCTGATCTTCCACACCAGAAAGGAAATAATCTTGATTTGTGTCGTCAGCTATTAAATAATATTTGTGTCAAAGATGGGAGACAATAAACAAGAAGAATCTACATCAAGTGTCAACAATACGTCATCATTGGCATCTTCGCTTATGACAAGAATTGTGTCAAATGCGAAATTTGCGGTAGAAATTTTTGACGGGTCCGGACATTTTGGGATGTGGCAAGGCGAGGTTCTAGATGTCCTTTTTCAACAAGGGCTAGATCTGGCCATTGAAGAAAAGAAACCAGATGTTATTGGAGAAGAAGATTGGAGAATTATCAACCGTGTTGCTTGCGGTACCATTCGATCCTACCTTGCTAGAGAGCAGAAATATCCATACACAAAGGAAACTTCTGCAAGTAAATTATGGAAAGCACTGGAGGATAAATTTTTGAAGAAAAACAGTCAAAATAAATTGTACATGAAGAAGATACTGTTTCGCTTCACCTATGTTCCTGGTACCACGATGAATGAACATATCACCAGTTTCAATAAGTTGGTCACAGATTTACAAAATATGGATGCAACTTTTGATGATGGTGACTTGGCCTTGATGTTGTTGGGGTCACTTCCTGATGAGTACGGGCACCTTCAAACTACTCTACTCCATAGGAATGACGAAATTTCTCTCAGAGAAGTTTGTTCGGCTTTGTACAACTATGAAAAAAGAAAGGGAGAAAAATAGAAGGGCGGAGAAGGAGAAGCACTGGTTGTGAGGGGTCGTCCTTAAAATCAAACGAGGACAAAGAAAGGAAGATCCAAGTCAAGATCTAGACCCAGCAAAGATGAATGTGCTTTTTGTCAAGAAAAGGAGCACTGGAAGAAAGACTGTCCGAAGTTGAAGAATAAGGCCAAACGTAACAATGGAAACACCATTATGGATTCAAATGTAGTTGATGGTGATGATTCAGACTTCTCATTAGTTATAACAGAGCCATCAACATCATCAGACATATGGTTGATACTCGACTTGTAGCTATCATATGTGTCCCAACAGGGATTGGTTCGTGGATTTTCAAGAAGGAGAATATGGTGTCGTCCACACAGCGAATAACAACCCTCTTACCTCATATGGTATTGGTTCAATATGATTAAGGAATCATGATGGAATGATCAGAACATTAACAGATATTCGATATGTACCTGGTTTGAAGAAAAATCTCATCTCTGTGGGAGCCCTAGAATCAAAAGGGTTCAAAATCATTGCAGAAAATGGAGTGATGAGAGTATGCTCCGGTGCACTAGTGGTAATGAAGGTCAATTGGAAGAACAATAACATGTACCGTTATTGCGGTAGTACAGTTATTGGGACAACGATAGTAACATCCAGTGACAAAAAAGAGGCAGAAGCAACCATGCTATGGAACATGCGCTTGGGACATGCGGGAGGAAAATCCTTGAAAACTCTATCAGATCAAGGATTGTTAAAAGGAGTAAAGGCTTGCAACTTGGAGTTTTGCGAGCATTGTGTCAAAGGGAAATAGATATGGGTTAAATTTGGTACAACGATCCATAATACTAAAGGCATTTTGGATTATGTACACTCTGATGTTTGGGGTCCTTCCAAAACACCTTCATTGGGTGGGAAGCACTACTTTGTAACCTTTGTTGATGATTTTTCCCGAAGAGTGTGGGTGTATACAATGAAGAGCAAAGATGAAGTGTTGGGAATTTTTCTCAAATGGAAGACGATGGTGGAGAATCATACATGCAGGAGGATCAAGTGTATTTGTACAGACAATTGAGGTGAATACAAAAATGATCATTTTAATAAGGTCTGTGAAAATGATGGCATCGTCCGACACTTCACTGTCAGACATACACCACAATAGAATGGAGTGGCAGAATGTATGAACCGGACCTTGCTGGAGAAGGTACGGTGTATGTTGTCCAATGCTGGCTTGGACAAAGAATTTTGGGCTGGGGCAATTACATATACATGCCACCTCATTAATCGCTTACCATCTACTGCTATTGATGGCAAGACACCATTTGAAAAATGGTATGGAAAGCCTGCTGTAGATTATGACTCTTTGCACGTATTTGGCTCAACTGCATATTATCATGTGACAGAGTCAAAATTGGATTCAAGGGCAAAGAAGGCTATTTTTATGGGGATTACTTCTGGAGTCAAAGGATATCGCTTATGGTGTCCTATGACAAATAAAGTAATATTCAGCAGGGATGTTACCTTTGATGAATCTGCTATGGTAAATAAGGTAACAGAAGATACCAAACAAAATGAGGGTGCTTCTAAGCAGGTGGAGTTTGATGGAAAATTTATTTTTCCTACACAAGAAGTAGATGAGGAAACAAATGAAGATTATCCTCTAGAAGAAGAGCCAGTAGAGAGGGAGATTCCAACTCAGGAACCTCAACAACAACTTGAATCAATAGCAACTAGCATGCCAAAAAGGACAATAACAAAAATTGTTCGTCTCATAGAGACGATTGCTTGTGCCACCTCAATTGTAGCTGATGATGTTCTTAACACTTATAAAGACGCAGTACAAAGTTCATAAGAAGATAAGTGGAGGATTGCCATGAACGATGAAATACAATCAGAATCATACGTGGAGATTGGCCAATCTCCCGAAGGGAAAGAAATCAATTGGGTGAAAATGGGTATTTACAAAGAAAGAAGAATTTCCTAACCAAGAAGATATTCGCTACAAAGCATGATTGGTGGCCAAAGGATATGGTCAAAAGGAGGAAATTGATTACAATGAAGTATTTTCTCCAGTTGTAAAACATTCCTCCATTAGAATTATATTGGCTTTGGTAGCACAGTTGGATTTGGAACTAGTTCAGATGGATGTAAAAACTGCATTTTTACATGGAAACTTGAAGGAGGAAATCTACATGACTCAGCCAGAAGGATTCAAAGTTGCTGGAAAGGAAAATATGGTATGCAAACTTGAAAAATCATTGTACGGATTGAAACAATCTTCTAGACAATGGTACAAGCGATTTGACAAGTTTATGTTGCGGCAAGGGTACAAGAGAAGCAAATACGATCATTGTGTGTATTTGTGCAAGCTTAAAGATGGTTCCTTTGTATATCTTCTCCTATATGTTGATGATATGTTGATAGCTTCTGAGAATTCGGAAGAAATTGATAAGTTGAAGATTCAACTGAAGAAGGAGTTCGAGATGAAGGATCTAGGTGAGTCAAAGAAAATTCTTGGCATGGAGATAATAAGAGATAGACATTTAAAGAAACTCTGTTTATCTCAGAAAGAATATTTGAAGAGAGTACTACAGCGTTTTGGCATAGATGAGAAGACTAAGCCGGTTAGTACTCCACTTGCTCCCTATTTTAAGCTAAGTACTACTATGTCGCCAAAAGATGAAGCTGAACAAGAGTATATGTCAAGGGTACCATATGCAAATATTGTTGGTAGCTTGATGTATGTAATGGTCTGTACGAGACCTGACATTTCACAAGATGTTGGAGTTATTAACAGATATATGCATAATCCAAGAAAGGAGCATTGACAAGCTGTGAAGTGGATTCTACAGTATATTCACAATACTGTAGATATTGGGTTAGTTTTTGAGCAGGAAGGCAATCAGTCTGTAGTTGGATATTGTGACTCAGATTTTGCGGGTGATCTGGATAAACGAAGATCAACTACTGGTTATGTGTTTACTTTTGCAAAGGTACCAGTTAGTTGGAAGTCTACTTTGCAGTCAACAGTTGCTTTGTCTACAACAGATGCGGAGTACATGGCTATTACAGAGGCTGTGAAAGAGGCAATTTGGCTTCAGGGGTTGCTAAAAGAGCTTGGTGTTGAACAAAAAAGTATCACAATTTTTTGTGATAGTCAAAGTGCTATCAATTAGCGAAGAACCAAGTTTATCATGCAAGGACGAAGCACATTGATGTTCGGTATCATTTCGTACGAGAAATCATAGAAGAAGGTGGAATCACGGTGAAGAAAATTCATACTACAGAGAATCATGCTGATATACTGACAAAAGTGGTGACTGCAGTCAAGTTTCAACATTGTTTGGATTTGATCAACATTGTTGAACACTGAAGATTGAAGATGAAGACACAACCAAAATTTGTTACCGAGAGAAAATTGAAGATGTGGAATTTTGCCAAGGTGGAGATTTGTTGAATTATGTCAAATTTCCATCCCACATCGGTGGGTTAAGGAGTTGGTGGGAAACTTTTCCCCTATAAAAGGAGGCCTAATGTTTAGGATTTAAACACACCTCTCATTTGCCTTCTTATCTTCTTAAGGCATTTGTATCTTCTCTCTTTAGTATTATTTCACTTGTATTTTTGGAGTGGAATAAAATATTGGTTGTGTCCGAGGAAGTAGGCAAAATTGGCCGAACCTCGTAAATTCTGGTGTTCCTTTTATTGTTGCTTTATTGTCTTATTTCTTATTTAGTGGCTGTCATAATTTTTGGTATAGTAGTTGTGACTCATTCACACTATATACATTTGGCTTCCGCAACAAACACATCATCTAAAATCTTAAAACGGAATATTTACTTAGTTATATCTCCAATACGCTGTTAGATTGTATGTCTGATTTTTTTTTTCATGCCAAGCACATGGACTTTTTTTGGATGAACGGTAGCAATTATATTTGCCTGTCTCCAGACTCTGCATGAATGCGGAGTGCTTTATGCACCGAGCTGTCCTTGCCAGTAACGATGATATTTGAACTTACGACCTTTATCTGCTTTGCTGCCTTGTTGAATTGTATAATCATCTTATCAAGAGAGTAAACTTTTATTAATTTAATTTTTTTAATAACCAAAAGGAGAGTAACTTACAATACTTTTTGTTTACTTAATCATGTCTTCAACATCTTCTGCCAAAACTTTTTGTTCGAAAAGATGTGTATTTACAGTATTAGTATCTAAACATGTTTAGTTAGTTTTATGAAAGCTTTAAACATTTTAGGGTTTTGATTATCCAAAAACCAACCCAACACCAGTCAAATCCAAATTCAAATACTGTATTTAAAAAACAAAGCAAAAATAATTATTCTCAATGACAAAAACATAAACCAAATGTTTAGGCGGCAAACACTATAGAAGATTATATTATAGTAGACATAAGTTCTTGCAAGAGTTAACTAACCTTCCGTCCCAGCCAAGAATTATCAGCGTATTCTTTTCGTTACCAAATGTAACAATGTATTGAGACACTCCAGGCAATCGGAATTGAGCCACAGACCATTCTGAGCTAAAAAAATTGGAAGAACTCCTGAAAAAATTAAGCAGGAACTCAAGAGCCTGAACAGAAGTAGAAACTGTAGCATTCACAGCTACCTCTCACTCTCACCGTCAATAGTTCATCACTTTATTATGCAAAGAAGTGGATATAGAGTGCTTTTCGGGAGCAGGACAGTGCAAAAGTTCCCTTGAAAGAGATAACATTAACAATGAAAAGGCCCCAAGGAATATTCTTCAGGCAAAATCACAGAGGTTGGAAACAGAAAATTGTCTTGACTGTGCCTCTATATCACAAAGTCCAAAGAAAGCATTTTCCATTTTACATGACACACGAGTGTTGAAGCTCAGCCAGCCAGCCTCCCCCGTGTGTGCTGCCACCAAGCCGCACCAAGTTAGCTACCTTGAGGGGGAACCTCAAGGGCCTGCCTGGGCATCTCAAAGGAGTGTCTAAGGTATCCATACGAGCTCGGGAACTCTATGGATGGCGCAGGGCTAGCGTTGGGCACAAAACGGGCACTGGAGGCTTGATGTGTGGGACGATTATGCCCTGTGGGCTACCGAAATGGTGGATAAAGACCTTCGTGCTGATTGGATACTTGAAGCACCTATCTTAGGGGGCTCATGTGTCGACTTGTGAGCTTGGCATGGGTTTAACTAGGCAAGCAAGGGTCCGTTGGCCTAGACGTGCAGTTGTGGGGCGACACTGCACTATGCGGGATGGAAGTATGTCACGAGGGCTATGTTTGGCTATGCCACAAGGCAATGATGGGCATGCTATGAAAGACGCACATGACAAAGGCCAAGGACTAAAGGTTGCCCTACTGGGGCGAAGCACAAGCTGGGTGCGGTGCACGAGGTGAGTGTCAAGCTTGAGGATTGGACTGTGCACGCGAGACTCAGTGCTAGGCGAGGGACGGACATGTCCTTAGCCAACCTCGGGTGTGCGCATGGATGAGATCCAGCAGATGAGAAGCGGAAAGGCTATGAGCCTAGACATTGGACAGGCGGCACAGTTGGAGCAAGCCTCCTAGGCAAGCTTCACCACACGCACAAGATTGTGCTAGAAAACCTGGGAAAGAGGAAAGGCTGGCCTATCGTGTAGGGTGGCTACAGGCGCCGCACGGGCTATTTGGTGCCGCTAGCGTCCGAAAAAAGTTCGACCCGTGATAAGTGGTATCAGAGTGAAGCTCAAGACAGGTTCATCTTGACAGATTCAGTTCTAGCCGTAACATATTTGACGATAATCATGATTTTTGTCTGAGAAATTTGAGCTGTGTGCTATGCGCGTTGAGACAAACATTGCGGTGGAGATTTAAAGATGCGACCTGTTGAAGTCTACGTGAAGAAGGTGGATCAAGTTTATTTTATCAGAAATTCAGGCCAAGGGGGAGAATTGTTAGGTGTTGTCTTGATTTTCTTACGAAATTTGATTTTCCTATTTGTTGAATGAAAGGGCAACATGTTTACCTTAATTGGGCTTTCCTTCTTGTAGAAGAAAATTACAAATTTTTCATATTTGGCTAGTCCTTTTTCTTGTAGGAAAAGGTTTGGAGTTCTATAAATTGAAGATCAGTCCTTCTCATTCAGTAGCATCCACAATGTAGTCATAGGGAGTTTGAGAATCGTGTTTAGGAGGAGAAATTTACAGGACAAGTGTTAGTGTGTCACTTGTGTTTGCCTCTTCATGAGTTTGGTCTCTCGATATTTTGTACTCTCTTTTTATATAGTGGATTGCTCATCTCCGCCGTGGACGTAGGTCAGTTGACCGAACCACGTTATATGTTTGTGTCTCTTTTGGTATATTTTTCTTTGTTGTATGATTTATCATTGTTCAAGGTTTGCTTTGCTAGCTTCCGCATGACACCTGATTTTTTTCGGTCCTAACACGCGAGTTCAGCTGAAGCAAATAAGGTTAAAATCTATTACGACCAGTTGACAGGAAATTTCCGCCGGCCATGACAAGTTAATCACACAGCCCCTTATGATTAATCACTATAAATGAGAACGCAAGTAATATTATACTATTATACACCATCGATGACTGGAATTAGAGGATTCCCTATTAACAAACAGTCTTCACTAATCACCTGACTCATAGAGTCAACATATACCACTGATTATAAACCACAAAAAGTTCAAATACTACAGTTAAATATTCCGTAGATGTGATGAATAGACAAATAAGAAAAATGTAAGGTGTAGATGTAAGGTGTCCTTGCAAGAAACAAAAGTTTGCTCTCTACGGTAGTGATTGCAATTCCCATATATGAAGTGCATTTTGTAAAATATACTCACTATTTAAAAAGATGCCTGGAAATTAGAAAATGAAGGTCATGTTCTTAGGGACAGAATTACAACTTACAAGCAACATTTTTTACTGCTTAACAGGATCTGTAAATATCTACGTTAAAATACCAAATAATTTTATTGAGTATGAACGGATACCCATCTAAGATTTAAAAATATAAACTAGAACCTTAAATCTTCTTCAGAAGTACCTCTGATGAAGGAGAGTAAACTAGAGGCCGCCACAGGAACACGAGAGTGGGGTGAACTATTTGACTTGTTAGTACTCAAGTTCCCTGGATTCACCTTGAGGTTGAAGACATGACAAGTGCCTTTGTCGCTGGAGACAGCTAGCCACTGAGCAGTTGGAGAGAAAGAAACACTATATATTTCTTCTCTATCCAAGCCTCTCCTTACCTGAATCATATGCAATTTAGCAAAAGTCAAGCATGTAAAACAATGTTAGCTGGTCGAAACGAAAGGTAAAAGACACAATTAGTTGGAAATTAAAATATATCTAGGCAAGGCCAAGAAGAAATAGAAGGCCATCAAAACAGTTCAACCGTACACTCTTTATCAAATTATGTCCAGCACCATACTACGGATTACAAAATGTAGAAATTACTCTTGTAATTATGGGAGAAAAACTCATTCAAGATAGAAAAACAAGAACTAACAAACCATTTCTATCAAATTAGTTTTTGTTTCAAGGGGTTAAAAGGGTCACTACTAGAAATCCGGAAAAAAGCGACCAAAATTTAGCAACCAACATTGGTTTGTGGGAAAAAGCGACCAAAGTTGGTCGCTAAACTAGCGAAAATAATAAAATAAATAAAAGAAACAAAATAGCGACCAAGATTGGTCGCTACTTGGTTGCTATATTAGTCAAAATGTTGACTGGACTAGTCAGACTTTCTTGGTCAAACATTTACTGAGATTAGTGACCAATGTTGGTCGCTAAAGTGGGACCCACCTACAAAATTTTAATAATTATATTATTATTTTAAAAAAATTATAAAATATAAATATATATAATATAAAAATGGCGAGCAACGTTGGTCGCTACTTAAAGGGTAGGCAGATACCGACCAACTTTGGTCTCTTAAATGGGGCCCAGTTATACAATTTTAATAATTATATTATTAATTTAAATATTATATGAAATATAATTAAATCTGATTTAAATATAGCGACCAACTTTGGTCGCTAAACTAAATTCTTGAATAAATAGCGACCAAAGTTGGTCTCTATTCAGGTCAACAATGGTCAAAATTAAAAATCACTTTTGTATTTACTATCTAAATAATATAAATATAAGCCGTTAATACTTTTGTAATACAAGGGATGAATAGTACTATGAATCGTGCGTGTGTGTGTGTCTCTCTCTCTCTCTCTCTCTCTCTATATATATATATATAAAATATATATACTTACGCTATATTATGCACTTAGTATAAGTCTATTAGGTAATATTATATCGAATTTAGCTTACATATATAATATATATATATATATATACTTACGCTATACTATGCACTAAGTATAAGTGTATTAGGTAATACTGTATCGAATATAGCTTAAATATATATAATATATATACTTACTCTATACTATGCACTAAGTATAAGTGTATTAGGTAATACTGTATCGAATATAGCTTATATATATAATATATATACTTACGCTATACTATGCACTAAGTATAAGTGTATTAGGTAATACTGTATCGAATATAGCTTATATATATATATATATAATATATATATACTTACGCTATACTATGCACTGCGTATAAGTGTATTAGGTAATACTGTATCGAATATAGCTTATATATATAATATATATACTTACGCTATACTATGCACTGAGTATAAGTGTATTAGGTAGTACTGTATCGAATATAGCTTATATATATATATATATATATATATATATATATATATATATATATATATATACTTACGCTATACTATGCACTAAGTATAAGTTTATTAGGTAGTATTATACCGAATATAGCTTATATATATATATATATACTTACGCTATACTATGCACTGAGTATAAGTGTATTAGGTCATACTGTATCGAATATAGCTTATATATATAATATATATATACTTACGCTATACTATGCACTGCGTATAAGTGTATTAGGTTATACTGTATCGAATATAGCTTATATATATATAATATATATACTTACGCTATACTATGCACTAAGTATAAGTGTATTAGGTAATACTGTATCGAATATAGCTTATATATATACTATATATACTTACGCTATACTATGCACTAAGTATAAGTGTATTAGGTAGTATTATATCGAATATAGCTTATATATATAATATATATACTTACGCTATACTATGCACTGAGTATAAGCCGTATAACGTCTTTGTTTTGGGATCAGTTTTCATCAATTTGTCCCAAAAATTGTTGTAGAATACCCTATATAAACAAGGGATTTGTTCTTCCGTATAACCCATTTCCGGGGTCCATTTATGGATCCAGGGGATAGAAAATTCAATAAAGAAGTAAATCTGATCAATTTTTTCTAAATAGCAGATATGATCTGCGTGATATAAATCAGTTAAGAATGGAGAGGCTTTTGTCCATTCTTTGTATAATTTCAGGAATGGTTCAGGCAAAATTTTTGTAGTAGGACCGTGGTATGACCACCAGTTTAAAAACCAGTTAGGGATAGGTCCTGTAAATACCTTGGCGCATACCTTGATAAACCAAGTATGCTTATGTCTTTCATTGTTATAATAAAGCACTCTATCAAATGCTTGAATATAATCCCAATAAGTGAAATTCATTGGTGATTTTTAGCAGCTCTTAGAGATGCTAGAAATCTGAATTTCAGACAGTCTCTAATGGGTTCGATAGAATCTACAGTGGCTTATGGTCCAGTATATTTTAATACTCAACCCAATTTGCAACTATCTCTTTCTGATGTTAATATTCTTGATGCTTTAACTTTAAATGTGAAAACGCATGGTTATAATTATGCGCCTGGTTCTGAACTTATATGTCTGTCCTATAGGATTTATTTCAAATTATTATCTACTTTAAATCCGAAATGTAAGTTATACGATACTTCGGATCAGACCATATTGGTCGAAACCAATTTTGCAAAGTCCAAGGTCACCACTAGGAGACCTATCAGATGGGAGGAAATTAATTTTCCGACTACATGGACTTTAAATTCTGTTATATCCCCAAGTCAGATTACTAACGACTTGTCAAATACTGAATTTTCGCATGTCACTCAAAATCCGGATGGTAGGATTTGTATTCAATTTGATGATAAGTCTACTATTTATAATAGACATTCTTTTTCTAATCACAGACTTCTACCTGCTATGCAACATATTTCCCCTGTTGAACCAGTTTACGGTCCAGCTCGCAATCGTGCGGCTTCTTTACACACTATTGCTAGTGATTATCCCGATACCAAAGATAAGAGGGTTGAAAGGGTTAAGATTAACCCTCAAACAAATATTGTTCAAGATAATGACAATATTTCAGATAAGGATATTCCTTCTCTATCTGAGATGGATTTCGACCCCAATAATATTTAATGATTCCACACCAAATTGATTTTAGCCCAGGTTCCCGGGCCCGTATTTATATTCAAAAAGAATTTTTTAGTGAAAAATGGAACCAGTTTAAAACATGGTTTTTTGATACTTATAGTAAAGAGGATTTGAGTAATATATCTCAAGAATTTTATGAAACTTGTGCCTTACATAATCAAATTATGTATTTTGTTCCTTGGTTTATAACAACTTATTTACCTCTTTATATAAAGGTATTAGAAAGATCTTATAAAGACGGGAGTGGTAATATTACTAAAGCAATTTATCCGCCTCAGGCTCCCTTTATTTTACCTAATAATACTGGTATTACTTTCACTGCCTTTCAAAAATTTATTGATGATAATGTGGCAGCTATTAGTATTGCAGAAATTAATAAATTGATTTCTCAAAACAATTATTTGGGTTTATATGTTAAAATTTTAGGAGAACATATTGGTTCTCTTGATAAAAAACTTGATGATTTGACTATTTTAATAAAAAAAATGGGTACTAAGAAAGGACCAACTGATATTGCCTCCACTTCAGGAAGTAAAACAGCTGATCAAAACATTCTTACCCATATTCAAAGACCTCCTGAGATTCAGGATTTTAAATTTAAATCTCTTGATGACTTAGCTCAGCTTTTAGATAAAAAGCTTTCTGGTTTAAATATTAGACCTATTGATTTATCAAAAAATTTTGCTGATAAAATGGAGACCGTTTCTGATTATAAAACTGAGACTTGGTCAGAGTTTAATAAACTCAAAGGGATTGTTAAACAAAATCATAGGTATGCTGATAAACCGAGAATGCAGACCTATTATTATCCTCGTCCTACTCCTCAAGATGTGTTGATTGAGGAACGAGATTGGAATCAGACTAATACGTCTTATAACGGTTCCGAAATTTATGAATGGAATCTTGATGGTCTAACTGATAGACAATTAACCATTCTCGTACACAGAATGCTCATGTATTCGACTATCTGTAAAAGTGTTAAAAATACAGATAGAACTATTTGCAAAATGATTATTGCAGGTTTTACTGGCCAACTTCGTGGCTGGTGGGATAATCATTTATCTGTAGAGGAAAAGGCGTTCGTTATAAATGCTACGGCAACCGACGAAGGTGTTGATAACATAGGTATGGCTCTAGTAGTGGGCAGAGAGGATGCAGTCTATACTCTTATCCTTACAATTTTAGAGCATTTCAACGGTAGATTTACCTCAAACCATCAGACCGTCCGAACTTTACTTAATGGACTTAGATGTAAGACCCTTAGTGAGTTTAGATGGTATAAAGATACTTTTATGAGTAGAGTTATGGAACTACCCGAGAATAGATATGAGCACTGGAAAGCCAAGTTTATAGACGGCCTCCCTTCCTTATTTGCTGAAAGAGTAAGGAATGTGTTAAAGGGTAGTTGCGGAGAGATTCTGTATAATAATTACACCTATGGTAAGCTTATAGGTGTTTGTACAGAAGAAGGTCTTAAATTATGTAATGAGCTAAGACTTTCTAGACAGCTTAAGATAGATAAGCTTAAAGAAAGGTCCCAAGTAGGTGACTTTTGTACCCAGTTTGGTTTACCCGGAACTTCCACTCAAAATAGGAAGAAGAAAACCAAATATCATAGGTACCCTAACTCGGATAGCCCGTATAAGAAAAAGAGGTCTAGATATAGGCCTAAGGAAGAACGTGATACTAGAAAAGCGAACAGGAAATCTACTCGATTTGCGAAGAATAGATCCAAACGTGATCTCGCTGATATTAAGTGTTATAAGTGTGGAAAGTTTGGTCATATTTCTCCAAACTGCAAGCTTCAAAAGCTAAAAACCTTAGAACTCGATGATGAGTTACACGATAAGGTTTATGGCTTGTTATACACTTCGGGATCAGAATCTGACTATTACTCAGAGACTGAATCTGAAGCTGAAGTTGAGTTAATTGATTTTTCTGATAATAATAAAAATGTTGATACTGCTTGCACTGCTTGCAAAGGTGATATTTGTGCTTGTGATAGTGACGAATTTTATAAATTGAAATCACAATTTGATGATCTTAATATAAAAACTATTACATCTGACAATGTAATAGAACTTTTAAAAGAAGTTACTGATGAAAAACTTCGTGAAAAAATTATTACTTTAGCTGCAAGTTCAAGTTCTAGTAGTTCAAAAACTGTTGAAAAATACAAAAACGAATTTGAACACTTTGCACCATATTCTTTATCTGAGATAAATAGAAGACTTCAAAAGTCCAGTACTCCAAGTCGAGATACTTCTTTTGATGATTTAAAAGAAGAAATCGAAAATTTGAAAAGAGATATTAAGTCTCTTAAGCAAAATCAAATGATTTGCGATCACCGGATTACTCAAATTGAGAAAAATAATTCTCTACCTGAATCTTCGACTAAAGGATTTTCTGATTTTTCTAATGATAAAGGAAAAGAAATTTCTGATGAAAAATCTGATTTATTTTTAGGAATGATGCAAATTGTTACTGCACACAAATGGTATATTAAATGTACTATTTTAATTGATAATAATTTTTCTATAACTGATATAGCTATGATTGATAGTGGTGCAGATGTAAGCTGCATTCAGGAAGGATTGATTCCTACTAGATATTTTCAAAAGACTACTCATTTGGTGAAATCCGCTTCTGGTCATGCTTTAGATATAGAGTACAAATTGCCTAATACTCATATTTGCCAGAATAAAGTCTGTATTCCACATTTCTTCTTTTTGGTAAAAAACCAGTTATACCCTCCAATCATACTTGGAACACCTTTTATTAATGCTATTTATCCGTTTAATAATATAGATAAACATGGTTTTTCTGCTACTTATCAAGATAAAAAGATAAGCTATTCCTTTGTTACAGATCCCGTAACTAGAGATATTAATGCCTTGATTAATATGAAACAAAGGCATGTTGATTCACTACAATTAGAAATTCTTAGTATGAATATATTTGATACTATACAATCTGCAAAAGTTCAGCAGAAGATTAAATTAATTGCTGAAAAAATGGCCGTTGATGTTTGCGCCGATCACCCTAGTGCCTTTTGGAACAGGAAAAGGCATATTGTAACTCTTCCATACGAAGAAACCTTCTCTGAGGATGATATTCCTACTAAATCTCGACCTTGCCAGATGAATGCTGAGCTAGTTGAATTCTGCAAAAACGAGATTGATAGTTTGTTACAAAAGGGTTTGATAAAACCCTCAAAATCTCCTTGGTCATGTTCTGCCTTTTATGTTAATAATGCGGCAGAAAAGGAACGAGGTATTCCTCGCTTAGTCATAAATTATAAACCATTAAATAAACATCTGAAATGGATTAGGTATCCTATCCCTAACAAAAGGGACTTGCTATCCAGATTATATGACGCCAATATATTTTCAAAATTTGATTTAAAATCTGGTTATTGGCAAATTCAAATATTTAAAGAGCATACTTATAGGACTGCTTTTAATGTTCCATTTGGGCAATATGAATGGAATGTTATGCCATTTGGTTTGAAAAATGCCCCTTCTGAATTTCAAAAAATTATGAATGATATTTTTAACTCATATTTGGATTTTATCATCGTTTATATTGACGACATATTGGTATTTTCTAAAACTCTGGAGATGCATATTAAGCATCTTGATATTTTCAAGAAAATTGTTATACAAAACGGTTTAGTAATCTCTAAGCCCAAGATGAGTCTATTCCAAACAAGTGTTCGTTTTCTAGGTCATAATATTTGCCAGGGAAAAATTACCCCAATACAAAGATCTATTGATTTTGCCTCAAAATTTCCTGATGTTATCACTGACAGGACTCAATTACAAAGATTTTTGGGAAGCTTAAATTATATTTCCCCTTTTTATAAAAGTTTGTCACGTGATCTAGCCCCTCTATACGATCGGCTAAAGAAAAGATCATAAACACCCTTGGACTAACCAACATACTGAGTTAGTCAAGAGTATTAAAGGGCGTGTTAAATCGTTACCATGTTTAACCCTTGCCAATCCTACTTGGCAAAAGATTATCGAGACAGATGCGTCTAATGTTGGATATGGAGGGATTTTGAAACAAGTAAATCCCAATAATAAGAGTGAATACTTAATAAGATTTCACTCTGGTAAATGGACCGAAGCTCAAAAGAAATACGCTACTGTGGCGCATGAAATGTTAACTATTGTTAAGTGTGTATTAAAATTTCAAGACGACTTATACAACCAAAAGTTTTTGATAAAAACTGATGCTCAATCGGTTAAATACATGTTTGACAAAGATTTTAAGCACGATGCTTCAAAATTAATATTTGCTAGATGGCAGGCTCAGCTAGCACCTTTCGATTTTGAAATACAATACAAAAAAGGAATTGATAATTCCCTTCCGGATTTTCTATCCCGGGAATATTTAGAATAGATTATGAATTATTATACCATGTTTTTGGATGATAAGGTACTAATCACTATTCTTAAAGTGATTAAATTAAATAGAGACTTACAAGAAGTTATACTTGATATTATTATGGCTGACATTATTCAAACAAGAGAAGAAGGCCGGAACCCCCCCTCTCTCTCTACTTTCTCTCTCCTCTCTCTCTCTCTCAACCAACCCCCTTTGTAAACACTTAGTTCATAGCTTAGTTTGTAAATCGAGTTCAAGAATTAATAAAAGTTTTGAAGTTCATCTTCAGGGCCTTGCTTCTCGGCCTACAAGGTACATATTTATTCTTCTTTTAAGTATTTTTAGTCTCTCTCCCTAGCCGTGACTATGTCCGGCTAAACGGATTCATATCTATGTTGAAGCACTAATTTCTCTTGCATATTAACCATGAAGAATCCAGACTCTTTCAAAATATAAAGAAATTTTAATATAGTTTCTTGATTTGGTTCCAAGATGGTGGTACAGTCGGTTCTGGTACTACTCTTATTGGCTTTGCCTTAATGGCTACGTCTAGCCAGCTGTGACATTAAAGCCCGCTGAAGTTGTCAAAAGGGCTACCTCTTTCACAGTTAGAACTGCTAGACACATGGGCTCAATAAGAGTATGTATCGGGCTTAGACAGGCCCCTTGCTTGGGTAAAAGGATATAGATCCTTCCATACAGTCATTAAACTATAATAGAATTTCCGTATATTTCGAATCCTTATTGGTCGTGCGGACTACCGCCAACCTTTAAAGTGTACTAAAGCAGCTAGATCTGGATGGCCGTGCGGACTACCGCCCGCCTACCTAGAACCCATTAGAGACTGTCTGAAATTCAGATTTCTAGCATCTCTAAGAGCTGCTAAGAAGGTCTCTGGTAACCCTTTAAGGGTTAAAGGTTTAAAAGCAATTTGAACCATACCAATATGCACATAATGGTAATGATGTTTATATAAATCAATATCATGCTTGTTTAACAAACGAATAGTCTGTTCAGATGAATTTAATGCTAAAGACTGTTCAGTCGTTTTTATCAATTGTTTAGAAGAAAGTTTATCAAACCAACCATAATCATAAATGGTTTTTATAGAAACTTTAGGAATTGTCCATTTATTTAACAAATCAAGGTTTTGAGGTATATCTACCTCTTCAAGTCTAGTACTTTTAGTACTTGTTTCTCCCAGATCCATTCCAAAAGCTTCATATCTATGTTGAATCTTTCATATCTATTACACAATTACCATGAAAATTCCTAGGCTCTGATACCATTTTACACCAGGATCTAGGTAGGCGGGCGGTAGTCCGCACGGCCATCCAGATCTAGCTGCTTTAGTACACTTTTAAAGGTTGGCGGTAGTCCGCACGACCAATAAGGATTCGAAATATACGGAAATTCTATTATAGTTTAATGACTGTATGGAAGGATCTATATCCTTTTACCCAAGCAAGGGGCCTGTCTAAGCCCGATACATACTCTTACTGAGCCCATGTGTCTAGCAGTTCTAACTGTGAAGAGTGTCAAAACCGGGATCCCCTCCCATTCTTTCTAAAAATTTCCCAAAATCTCTCTTTTCTCTCTCACACTCAAACCCCCCCCCCCCTTCCAACTCCCAGCACCAGAGGCCCCACCCACGCCACCAACGACCACCGCCCAGCTGCCGCCGCCCCGTCGCCGTCGCCTCTGCTGCGTCTCTCTCCTTCTCCACCTCCTAAAAATTCTAGGTTATAATTACAATTTATATCTTTTGTGTAAGCTTATAATGTTTTGTTTATTAGCTATGAATTAGTTTCAAATGACTAGTGTTTCAATTGATTATTTAACATTGTATTTTATAGAAACCTAGGGTTTAGGTTGTATTTATCATTATTTAACATTTTATAAAAATCTAGGGTTTATAGAAATCTAGGATATAAATTGAAACTTTTAGGATATGAGTTGAATTTTTAGGATATGAATTGAAACTTTTAGGATATGAGTTGAATTTTTAGGATATAAATAGAAATTTTAGGATATGACTTGAACTTTTGTGGATATGAATTGAACCTTTAGGATATAAATTGAACTTTTAGTTTATGTTTAAACTCGTAGGATAAGAATTGATGAACTTTTAGTTTTTAGGTTTTGTTCTTGTGAATTGAACTTGTACGATATAAATTGAAGCTTTTATGTATGACTTGAACTTTTTACGATATGAGTTGAACTTTTAGGAAATAAATTGAACCTTTAGCATATGTATTGAACCTTTAGGATATGACTTGAACTTTTAGTTTATGTTTAAACTCGTAGGATATGAATATAACTTTTAGTTTTTAGGTTTTGTTCTTGTGAATTGAACTTGTAGGATATAAATTGAAACTTTTAGGATATGAGTTGAATTTTTAGGATATAAATAGAAATTTTAGGATATGACTTGAACTTTTGTGGATATGAATTGAACCTTTAGGATATAAATTGAACTTTTAGTTTATGTTTAAACTCGTAGGATAAGAATTGATGAACTTTTAGTTTTTAGGTTTTGTTCTTGTGAATTGAACTTGTACGATATAAATTGAAGCTTTTATGTATGACTTGAACTTTTTAGGATATGAATTGAAACTTTTAGGATATGAGTTGAACTTTTAGGAAATAAATTGAACCTTTAGCATATGTATTGAACCTTTAGGATATGACTTGAACTTTTAGTTTATGTTTAAACTCGTAGGATATGAATATAACTTTTAGTTTTTAGGTTTTGTTCTTGTGAATTGAACTTGTAGGATATAAATTGAAACTTTTAGGATATGAGTTGAATTTTTAGGATATAAATAGAAATTTTAGGATATGACTTGAACTTTTGTGGATATGAATTGAACCTTTAGGATATAAATTGAACTTTTAGTTTATGTTTAAACTCGTAGGATAAGAATTGATGAACTTTTAGTTTTTAGGTTTTGTTCTTGTGAATTGAACTTGTACGATATAAATTGAAGCTTTTATGTATGACTTGAACTTTTTACGATATGAGTTGAAACTTTTAGGATATGAGTTGAATTTTTAGGAAATAAATTGAACCTTTAGGATATGTATTGAACCTTTAGGATATGACTTGAAGTTTTAGTTTATGTTTAAACTCGTAAGATATGAATATAACTTTTAGTTTTTAAGTTTTGTTCTTGTGAATTGAACTTGTAGGATATAAATTGAAGCTTTTATGTATGACTTGAACTTTTTAGGATATGAATTGAAACTTTTAGGATATGAGTTGAACTTTTAGGAAATAAATTGAACCTTTAGGATATGACTTGAACTTTTAGTTTATGTTTAAACTCGTAGGATATGAATATAACTTTTAGTTTTTAGGTTTTGTTCTTGTGAATTGAACTTGTAGGATATAAATTGAAACTTTTAGGATATGAGTTGAATTTTTAGGATATAAATAGAAATTTTAGGATATGACTTGAACTTTTGTGGATATGAATTGAACCTTTAGGATATAAATTGAACTTTTAGTTTATGTTTAAACTCGTAGGATAAGAATTGATGAACTTTTAGTTTTTAGGTTTTGTTCTTGTGAATTGAACTTGTACGATATAAATTGAAATTTTACGATATGACTTGAACTTTTTACGATATGAGTTGAACCTTTAGGATATGACTTGAACTTTTGTGGATATGAATTGAAGGTTTAGGATATGAATTGAACTTTTAGTTTATGTTTTGGAATTTTAGATTGCCGGAGGATTATTAGAAGAGGTTGATGACGTTATTAGACATGCAATAGAACTTCCACCAAGAATAACTAAGACACAGTACCTGGCAAAGTGTGCCTTTAATTGTTCTTCTCATTAGCGACAATGATGATGAGAAGGCAATGACATGTGTTTCAAATAGTGATGGTGTAGGTAGGAATTTAGTATTTTCTAAGTAGATAAAAGAAGAGCTTATAGAGTAATTTTGTACTTCATTTTCCATGAGGAAAAGAAGTTTAATTGAGAGTGACAAGGTTGATGAAGACGGAATGTGTTCCGTTGGTCATGGCAGTTCCCATAGAATGGGGATCATAAGACTCTATGATGACAGAGATTATAGGAAGTTTTGTTCTAAATTTTCTTTCAAGTCTGATCCGTACAAGCTTAATGTGATATTGGTGATATTTCTTCGGATTCAGACAATGATTTGACCGACAAAAGTATGGAAATGCTCTTAAAAAGAATTAAAGGTAAAATCTTTTCAGCATCCTTCTCTACCAAGAAAAATATTTTACCTTTAATTCTTTTTAAGAGCATTTTCATACTTTTGTCGGTCAAATCATTGTCTGAATCCGAAGAAATATCATATTAAGCTTGTACGGATCAGACTTGGAAGAAAGTTTAGAACAAAACTTTCTATAATCTTTGTCATCATAGAGTCTTATGATCCCCGCTTTATGGGAACTACCATGACCAACGGAAAACATTCCGTCTTCATCAACGTTGTCACTATCAATCAAACTTCTTTTCCTCTTGGAAAGTGAAGTAGAGAATTCCTCTATAACCTCTTTTATCTACTTAGGAAATGTTAAATCCTACTTATACCATCACTATTTTGAAACACATGTCGTTGCCTTCTCATTATCATTGTAGCTATAGATATCAACAATTGATCAAAGACACACCCTGTCAGGTACTGTATCCAAGTTATTCTCTGTATCCAAGTTCATCCCGAGTAATAGTACCACGAGGATAATCACCAAAGCCACCAGACAACTTTATGATGCCAATGAAGCAAGATGAGCTATTCAATGAAACTCGTATTGTAAAGAAGAAAGAGACTGATTCAGAAAGGAGGGTCGAGCCTCGACTATATACATGTAAGTTTTTTGCTTTTCATTAAGTATTTTGATTTACTTTTATATAAATTTTGAAATACTAATTCAATATATATAATTTTTCATATAGGTTCGCTTCACATGCAGCTGACGTGGGGGAATTCATACGCAGTCAACCACCTAATGAATCGGGCGAGGCAATCCAACTTTCGGACGAGGATGCTGAAAGAACACTCCTTGAGTACTTTATATACTTTGAACTAGACAAAAAAATTTAGTTCTATTGTGTTAGTTCTTTTTAGTTCGAATGGGCTTGTAATAAGCGTTAACTTAGTTTTGTTAGCTTAATGTGTTAGTTCTATTGATTGTTGCTTTTAATTGTTGTTGTTGTTGTTGTTGTTGTTGCTGGCATATAATGCATGTTTAGGATGTTTGGTAAGCTGGCAGGTGGTGTAGCTGCCAAAACAGGCAGTTTCTGCCAAAAATATTCCAAGAAAAGCGACCAACTTTGGTCTCTATTTGGTCGCATTTCACTATAAAAATAATTTTCTGGGCAATAGCGACCAAGGTTGGTCGCTACCTGCCCAGATTTCTATTAAAAAAATACAATTTCTGGAAATATAGCGACCAATGTTGGTCGCTTATCTTTAAAAAAATATTAAATTCTTGAATTTAGCGACCAACTTTGGTCTCTATTGTCCAGATTTTAAAATATAATATTTGGATTAGAGACCAAAGTTGGTCGCTTTCTAATGATTAATGATAAATTAAAAACAACGTATTTCATATGTAGAGACCAACTTTGGTCGCCAAATTTATATTATTAAATTAATATAGCGACCAAAGTTGGTCACTAAAGTCAAAATCAGAATATTTGGTCCTTTTACTTTAGAGACCAAAGTTGGTCGCTAATTAGCGACCAACTTTGGTCCCTAAAATAAAGGGACCAGCAATATTGCGACCAGGCATGTTTGGTAACTTTTTGGTCGCTTTTAGGCCTATAAGCGACCAACTTTGGTCGCTTTTTGTGGTCGCTTTTTACCGGATTTCTAGTAGTGGGTGAGAGACGAAATGGTGGGCTGAAAATATCAGAATGCTGCAAGCCCAAGGTGAAAACTAATGAGGAAATTATGGAGCATTTGAAACATGCTCCACTAAGTTGGTGAACAACTGTACAATGTGATATGGATGATTAGCCAATCAGGCATCATTCTGAATGATCATAAGAACAGGATAAAGGAAGACTCAATAGGTAAGGTACATTAACTAACATCAACTGGAGAACACTACTTACCGAAAAGCAGCAAAATAAAAAAAAGTTCAAACCCATGTAAGAATGTTCTTATCCCCTCCATTAATTATTCTTACTTTGGCCCGAAAAGGGGAAACATAGTAACAGAAATGCTGCTATTTTTGAGGTTTTGTAACAGAAGAATGTCTGATATAGAATAAACTTAAACAATGATGAGAATAATCCCTTACCTCCTGCAACAATGTACCTTCTAGCGTGCTGAAAATCCGGATCACTACAAGAAGAAAGTATAGAATTTGCAACAACGTTTTAGCAACAACTAAAATATTGTTGGCTAAAATTGATAAATGGCAACAACTCGATAAAATTGTTGCTATAACATAGACTTTTTGGTAACAAGATTTTCTTGTTGGCAAACATGTTAATTTTGTTGCCATATGCTATGATTTAGATACTAAATTTTAAATTTTAAAAATGGCAACAACGTTCTAGCAACAACTATAGTATTGTTGCCGAATTTCAATAAATGGCAACAACTAATTTTAATTGTTGCAAAAAATAGAATTTTTAACATAATAAAATTAAATTATAAATAGAATTGGCAACAATAAATTTCTTTTGTTGTTGGCAATACACATTAAATTGCCAGATACGTGGATTGTGGCCTAAAGCTTTTCTATTTTCCGCCAAAAACAAACGCGGACAAAACCAAAAGTCTTTTAATTACTTTCCCGGATTTTTAGCCCACTCTCTAGTAACTATTCTTACTAGGGTTTTTCTTATCGATTCTAATTCAAAGAGCTCCTCCCCTGTTGTTTATGCTGATAAGAAGAACGGCAACAAGACTTGTTGCTGCTGATCGGAGAGAACGGTAAGAACTCTATCTTCTGTGATTGTCTTTTATCAGGCCTACGTCTTTTCAAAACAAAGGAAAGGAAAAGAAATTGTTCCATATTAAACGAGACCACTCAAACTTAGTCTTGGAATACCTAGCAGCAATCGGGTTTGAAGTGGTCTGTTAAAACGGACAATAAGAAAAGAAGAAAAGTGAAGCGTCGACATTGTTGCCATAGTGCGACTTTTAAGGTTGATAATTTGATGTCTTAATTAAAAAGAATTCGAGAATTAGTGAGTAGAATTCTAAAGAAAAAAAATAATACACAAACTAGTTTGAATCCCTTTGAAAAAGAAAATTGGAATAATTCGGGCATCGAATCAAACCACCAGCTCAGTTTTTGCACTAGAATCTTGGAGAATTTCGTGGTTGAGGTACTTAATTGGGTATGTGCATCTTAAATTCTTCTACGCCCGAGTATGATTTGTGCTTTTTTCTCCTATAATTCCATATGCTTCAGAAAGCAACTTTGCATAAGTTTTTTTGTTTTATCGTTGTCCAGATTCTTGTTCCTTGCATTATTTTTTTGTTTCAAAGTTTGTCCACATTCTTGTTCCTTGCATAATTTTATTGTTTTAAAGTTTGTCCAGATTCTTGTTCCTTTTTTTAATGGACCTTTTTCTATTGTTGCAATAACATGAATTTGATATTATTTCCTCGAAGGATTTTGTGATACTATTTGTTGGTATACATATTATTATGCCAATAAGGTACGTGGGTTGTGGCCTAAAACATTCTAATTTTCCGCCAAAATCAAACGCGGAAAACTTTCGCTTTTTAATACTCCACTTTTTCCAAATTTTTAGCGCACTCTTTAATAACTATCTGCCTAGGATTTTTCTTATCAGCTATTCTTGAACGAGCTCCTTCTCTGTTGCGTCCTGCTTGATGCATCGTATTGCTGCTGATTGGAGAAGAACCGGTAAGAACTCTATCTTCAATTGTTTTACCCGATTACATATGTTTTAGTGGTATTTAGTTTTTGAAATTTATATATATTTGTGATGTTTTAAAAGATAGAAAATGTAAATTGTGTATGTAGCAACTACATATTTATTGTTGCCAGTTGTACAACAGAAAATAGAATATTATTGGCAAGAAGTGATTTTGTGGCCACAACAATACTTGTTGCTAAAAGCCTTTATAACATAATATTAACTACCCTCTCGCCAATTGTTTTGCCACAAGTAATATTGTTGCGAAAAAATAATAATTTATTGCAACAATAATTGTTGCGAAAAAATAATAATTTATCGCAACAATAATTGTTGTTGCTAAATACTTTCATAAGCCACAACCGTGTGACCAAAATATAATAAATGGCAACAACATTCTTTGTTGCTTTAAGAAAATACTAGTATTAGCACCCGCGCAGATGCGCGGACACTAACCATGTTAAATATTTGAGTTATTTGGATTATACGTAAAAAATCTTAAAATTTAAACCTTCTCGATAAATATAGATAATCATTGGATATTAATTAAGACATGAAAATGATTAAACATTTCTCAAATCTCCTAGTTATAATTCTATTTTTCTTTTTTAGTACCATTCTCCCGGTGTCATTGGATAAAAAAAAATAGTCAGGAAGCAAAATAATAACTCATATTTATGGCAAATCAATCAAAGGTTGAGACTATAAAGGACTCTTTGGATACGACTTGACTCTTTTACTACTGCTTGAACTCTTATTTGGTGTGTTGATATATTCTAAAATTATTTCTATTTTAAATTTTCAGTTTCTAAAATTTTATTTTTCAATAATAATTATTTTTATAACAATGTAAGTGAAAATATTATCCTTAATTCAAAACTCATTTTAGTCGACTATCTAAAATTTAAAAGTTCTTTAGCCAGTGATTTTCTTTCTAGTATGACTCCATTTTGATATTTGATATTAACCATATTGAATATGTGAGTTATTTGAATTATATGTAAATAACCTTAAAATTTAAACGTTCTAGGTAATTATGGATAATCATTAGATATTGTTTATGAAACAACTACATGAAAAAAGGCTAACATTTTCTCAAATCTCGTAGTGATAATTTTATTTTTGCACCATTCTTATTGGTGTCATTGGAACCTAAAAATAGTCACGAAATAATAACTCGTATTTATGAGTTTTGGAAAAGCACAAAGGTTAGCACAATATGAACGATTCTTTGGTTACGACGTGACTCTTTTACTACTACTTAAATTCTTATTTGGTATGCTATTATGTTTAAAAAAAATATTTCTATTTTGAAATTTCAATTTCTAACACATTATATATATATTTCAATAAAATAATTATTTTTATAATGATGCAAGTGAAGATATTATCCTTAATTTAAAATTCACTTTAATCGGCTAGCTAAAAATTTAAATGATTCTTTAGCCGGTAAATTTTATTTTAGTATGACTCTATTTTGAGTTTATCGATATCTCTAGCCACAAATTTTAAATTTTGAATACCCTATACGTATACAGATTTTTTGTTCTTTGAATCATTAAGTGTAGATTAATTGATTGTTATTATATAGGCGAAATACATAAACAGCCCCTCCAAGTTGTCCACAACGGTCATTTGAACACCTTAATTTAATTTCGCCTTGGACCGTTGTGGACAACTTGGAGGGGTTGTTTATGTATTTCGCCTATTATATAATATTGCATATATTGTCTTAAAATTGCTAAGCAATTTTTTCACCATACGTGGCTTAACCTCAATGTAAACTACTTAAATTACAATTAAATTCAAATTCGAATACCATATCACTTTGTTAGCAATAGTGATTTTTTAAAAAATGACACACAATGTAAATAAAAAAAATATTCTAAGATATCTTTATCTTATAATCTATGTATTTGAGTTGAAAAAAATATTTGAAATCGATGAGATTATCTTCCTAATTTTTTACACTCAACAAAGATGAAATAGAAGAAGAAATTCGTTGTCGTCTCTTATTTCTGGTTTTTAGATTTTTCATACATTTTTTGCTATATTTATTTTCTTTTATCTTATTTTTTTTTTATGTTTTTCTTTCTTTTGTTACACAAAATTAAGTTATTTCGTAATAAAATGATGAGTTTTAATAGAAATTGTCTACATAAGAACTCTATTTATATTTTAAATCTTTGGTTGAAATTTTGTCATATTTTTCTTTTGGCTTTATCTTATCAACCTAAACAGGAGCTCACCCAACCACTTAAACTAAAAAATTGAGATGTGTAATTTATTTATAATTCATATGTAACATGTGTATAATCATGTGTAATAGGTATATCATCTATGTATATTAGCTACAAAAAGTAAATAATAAATCTGGCCGGATATTTATGTAATAATCCATAAGATTTTGGTTTCTTGATTTTATCCATGATATGACTTCTATTATAATTATTTTAAAAACTCTCTACTAAAATTTAAAAATATCTTATCTTTTATTTTAAAAATTACATTATAATTTAAAAAATAATCCCATTTCGAAATAATTTGTTTACATTTTAAAAATAACTATTTCACGTCATACCAATTTTTTTTAAATATACTTTTCGTTACACTTGAAAATCGCTATAGAAACTATCAATTAGAAACAAATATCGCTCCTTTTGAATTCGATAAAAAAATCTTTCACATAATCTAATGATTCAAAACTAATATTTTTCAATGAAAAAAATACTACACCCTTGCAATATTGGTTTGACTGCAGCTAAATGAAGAGGTTTCGGCGTATATCCTTCAATTCCTAGAAGGTGTTAAATAGAAATTAGTCAATTATATAGTCAAAGTTTTGTTATTTGTTTGATGTCCATTTATATAAATTGACTCTTCAAACAAACATTTTTCAAAAATAAAAAAAATAACTTGTGTTGAATATTGATTGATTTTTGTAATGTTTCTTTCTCCAGCATGTAGGTTTACTTCATTATATATGCAAGTAAATTTTTATCAACTTTTAAACTTTTTTTTTGTTATAAACATAGATGTGTACCTTATATATTATATTTATTTAAAAAATTTGCTTTATTCAAATCTAGTTATAATGTTTTAAAGAATTATAATTATAGAATTTTAAATGTAAAAGAGTTTATAGTTATATGGGGTATTTTTTTTACCAGATGCGAAGTAGTATTTACATAAATTGAATTAAGATTACAAAAGTTCCTAATATAATTGCATATGATCACTAACCGAATTAAGTATGATAACATGGCAATAAAAGATATTTTTTTTAATTTAATTCAAATTTAAATACTTGCCACTTGGCTTAACCATAATGTCAATTATATATGGTAACTTTCTTGCTTTAATATATATATATATATATATATATATATATATATATATATATATATATATATATATATTTGACTAACATAGTCAAATATAGAATAAAGTTATCATATACTATTGATATTTATTAGTTTGCCACTTGGCTTAACTACATAATCAATTATATATGACAACTTTATAGCTTTAATATATATATAGATTTTGCAACAACGTTTTTTATTGTTGCAAAAACTTTTCCCATCAACATTTGTTGCAATGGCATGCAACAACTTTTCAGTTGTTGCCAAAAGTACTTTTCGCAACAATATTCAATGTATGGCAAATTCCATATTATCTTGTAGTGTTAGTGTACCCTTGGTGCTTGCTGTTGCCAGCAGGTTGCCTTCCCTCGTAAGAGAAAAACATGCAAGCACCGAGTCATGTGCTACAATAAATTTTGTGCTTTTTGATGCATATGTTCAACCCGAACTTGACCCTTTTGCAGACCAGGCAACACCAATACAAGTGGACTAGCAGCTTGTGAAACCTCACATAGCCCCTTTGGGTGCGCGATTGTTTCAATTTGAAACAACAACTTCAGATTAGAAAAGTTGTAGACAAATATCTTCTGCTCAAGAACTACTACAATGCAGTCCTGCCGAAGCCGGATGCTGCGCACTTCCGACCGGAAACATAGCTCACTGATGCAGCGGCTTTGGTTATCATCCCAAACCATGACCTTGTTTCGAGGATACTGTGGATGGTCTCCACGTCCAACAAACGTTAATATATTGCTGCGGAAGAGCATTTCAATAATTCCAATGCCACCTATAATTTCAAAGTATCGACAAAAGGACTCACGGAAAGGGTCACAGGTAAATATTCCAAAACCGCGATCAGTGCCGATAGCAAAACAGCCGCTGTCTTGATTGAACGAAACGTGGTATGCGGTTGATGAATGATTGGAAGAGGCATGATTAGAAGTAACATCTGATTCGGGGTTTTGGATAGACGATACATGAAGAGGCTTATCATCAACATGTTCAACAGCAGCTTGTTTTGGCTGCAGCTGATGTTGTTGTGCTTCTAGTTTCTCCAAGTAAGGTTGCAGCATTTGAGACTGAAACTTTGAACTAGTATTTGGGTGTGGAAAGGGAGAGGAGAAAGGGGAAAAGGTGGCCACGGAAAGGATAAGTGGATTTAGTGTCTGGTCTAATTATAAAGTGAGAAAGATATATTGTTTGTAATTGATGGGAATGGAACTAAATCAAAGCTTTCAAATGATGTACAGCACCACATTCATAGTCATTGATCTGCATCAAAAGAGGAGATGTAAAGCTGTACTAATACACAAGTAATAACAAACCAAAGATCACAACAAAATCACTTCAACGGAAAATGGTCAAACACTGACCAAATAAAGATTATTGTTTAAGTAGAATAAAGAGCCAGGCAATTGGTTCTCCCTAAGAGTAGAGGCATTTGGGCTAGGGAAACATTAAAGGGCCAACCAGTCACATGGTTAACTATAAAGTGGTCAGTTAAAACTTACATTCTCTGTATAGTGCATAGATACACAAGAGAATGAGAATGACACCATAACTAATCACCAGTGGGAGTAGTGCTGAAGAAAGTGCTATCAGAACATGATTTACGTATAAATACTTCTTTAAAAATATAAGAAGTTCTGCCAGACCAAAGAATGCTCGAGATTCTCAAGTATAAGGCACATTGTGAAATGATATTACGAAATCAGAACTAAACGTGCTTGGGCACACTGTAGTCAAAGGCTTGCTGAAATCCTATAAACAGGCTGAATGTTTCGCCTCGCTCCAGTGCAGTCATAAGGCGCCAAATATTAGTATTTGTGCTTATAATTAATATTTTTGAAAGAAAAAAAAATGTTTGTATATTTTTCTTCATTTATGCCTTTCTTTATTAAAGCCCGTGGTTTACACTTAAAACCCAACAGACCTTACGTGGGGTGCGCTAGGGTGACGGTCAGGGTAAAAATAGACCTAATATGTTGTATCTAATTACTGAATTAGTTGGAAATGGATCTAATTGAGTTGAATATATTCTACCCCAACTAGTTTAGAGTTTGACGTGTAATTCATTAGTTCAACCTGCAAGTTTCAACAATCAAATATACTTATAACAAATCATCATTCCTTCCAAATTCCTCAAAGAAGTCCAATTTACATGTAAACTGGGTGCAAGTTTCGTAGAGCCTAAGTCAACAACTCCTCCCCTTCTCAAGTACACAGGGGTGGCCTTGCATCACATTATCAAGTAGCACAATTTCTTTTTTGATAATGAGAATCCACGAGGGCCAGTCGGCTAATGGTTCGAATCGGTGTATAATGGGTAGTGGCGAACCACCTTATGCTAAGGATGTATAAATACTATATTTGTTGACTCCACCTATTTTCTTCGTGCATTTACTTTTTTATATTCTGCCACCTATTAATAAAATTCCTGGCTCCGACACTGATAGGATGACAATTTCCCAAATCCATTCAACTCGCCCAAGGTTGGGCCGCTCATTGATCCGCACATTGTTGAACTCATTCCATCTTGACCCAGTCCATCTCAGCTCATCTAAAGTTGGGATGATTTTTAGTCCAAATTGATCCATGAATAACTTTGCCAAAATATCTTTAAAATATTCTTTTTTTGTTTGATATGTTATATATGACCATAACAAAAGAAAAAACGTCTTATTTGGTAACTAAACAATTTTTAAGAAAATAAAACACATCAATTAAAGCTTAGTAAGAGTTCGACGGGTTGGGTATGACCCAAATTTTAGCTCATCTTGACCAGTCCATCTAAGCTCAAGACTCAAATAACTTTATACCGAGTTTCATTCTGCCACTTAAATACCACACTTCCGCAACGTATGCCTAACACACATCACTAGTCGCAGACTTACCACTAGACCAAAGCCATTGATCACATACGAACTTATGACACCACAACCATGATGCTTACATAAGAACACAAGGCATCACAAATGAAACAGGGTAGACAATAGCAAATATAAGCAAACAATATATATTCCGATGCGTGTTAAAAAACACGCATATATGATTGCCCTACTTATCCAAAAAGCAAAAAGAAACCAAATTTTCTTCTTAAACAATATCCAGCTCAACAAACCCAACGCTGAAAAAAGAAAAAGAAAAGAGAAGACAAATGCAGTTGTTTTCTATATATATCTGAACAGATACTACTATTGTATTGTAGATATATAAAATGTACGGCCAAACTTACTATCGAATAAAATCCGATTTCTATGTCTAATATAAATTCTTCTAAACTTTGAGTAAGGCTCCTAGCAAAGCTTTCTGGATTTGTATAGTTATTACGATTATTGGACATTAACAATAAAATTATTTTTTGCGATTAAACTCTTATGTTGTGAAAATCCTACTCGGTACTCTCTCTCTCTTATTCTATAGACTTGTATAGTTACCATATTATCTAAATTATGAACTGAGATTACCCCTTTACTACCTTTTTTTTAATCCACTCTGTTCATCTCTTCTTCCCAATCTTTTAAAGATTTTAACACTTTTCTTAACTCTTATTTCTTTAACCTCACCCCGGCCATGGTTAAACACTTACACCCTTCGTAATTGTTTTCGGGTTTTACTTAACCAGTTTCTCCTAGGAATTTACAGGTTAATCCATCATAATTATTAAGAAATTGGGAAGCTAACCATATATTAAGAGTGATATCTAATAATTGATCATATGAACATGAAACATAAAATTATACAGAATAGCAAAAAATTTAAAATAAACAGGGGTAATATCTAGCAGACACATAATTTAGATAAAGATAAGTAACTTACATGCTTATAGGAGAGAGATTTCCTTTTCGGGAAACCCGAAAAAGTCTACTGAGCTTTGGGAATTAAAAACGATCACACATAACCATAAGGACTTATTTATTTTACAAGCTTAGAGGAGGAACTACTAACGTATTCATAAGGAAATATTTTACAAAGTGTTTTGGAAAGGGGGTTGATGAAAAGGTTGGTTGGATGGGTTTTCTTCGGAGTGTTTTTCTTCTTCTTCTCTCTTGTTTTTCTTTTGCTTTCTTCTCTTTTTTATAGCTAAATTTTGGAACGGATTTGAAAAATGGATTCCAAACTCTTCCGAAATCTATCTTGTCCAGCCTTGCAGGGTACTTCATTGGGCCCCATCTTCACATGGCTTGGTCGGAGATTCCTTCCGTGTTTGTAACTTTTTCTTCCACTCAAAATTTTAACTTGTCTTTTAGCACAACTAACATTACTTCTTGTCACATCTTCTCTTCTTTATGTCACTTGTCACTTTTGTCTTTTAGCACAACTAGCATTTCTTTCTGTCACATCTTCTTTACTTTCTTGTTTTTCTCATTGGTACGCTAACATTATTGCTCTGTATACCAGCCTTGTCACTTTTCCTTTGTCTTTGGTGCTCTTTAATTGTTGTTTAACTGGGACTTTGATTTTATGTGTCTAAATTATGTATAGCTATTGAATCAAAACTCATTTCTTATTCATCTTTATATGGATCTTGAGCATCTTGATAATTTAGGTTGTCTTCATAGTTATCATCTTCTCCTGAACTTTGGGTCCTTTCTAGATTTGGACTTGGACTTGGACTTGGATTCTTAACCATGTGTTTGTCTTGTTCTTCCTTTTCTTGAAAAAAGTTTTCTAATGTCTATTTGAATATATTTTCTATTTTTTTCTTTTTTTTCTTTTTTGAAATTATACTCTTCTTTTTTAATGCTTCTCCTTATGTTAATGTTCTGGGTAGTCTTCTTCTTGATTGGCACGATCCGAATTTCCCACCATCGGGTGTCGTGATGGCGCTTACTATTGGAGCTAGGCAAGCCAAATATTTAAAACACCTTTCCTTCTTTCTTTCAAACAATATAATAAACGAGACAAAATTTAAGTGGAAGACTTCAACTCTAAAATAACTGAAAACCAAAAGTGCGGAAGTTTAATACACATCACTACCCAAGGTCTAGTGTCACTAGCTCACGGACTACTACAGAATACTACAAACAATGTCTGAAAGAAAATACATCATGTTTGTCGGATACAAGATGAGAAAACGCAAAACATGGAAAGGGGCTTCGGCTTGCGAATGCCAGCTAGGCTACCTCGAGAGTCCCTGGACTGAAAATAGCTCCCAAAAGTCCTACTACTGTAGTCCGTAAGCTGCTCCCTGATCTGTGCACAAAAATGCACAGAGTGTAGTATCAGCACAACCGACCCCATGCACTGGTAAGTGCCTGGCCTAACCCTGGCGAAGTAGTAACGAGGCTAAACAGGACCTACCACAATTAACCTGTACAATTATATATACAAGTGCAAGAAAACAATAACAAGATAATACAAAGTAAAGCTAGGAGGGGACATGCTATCGGGGAGTAACAGATAAAACTGAAATATCGGAAATAAACAGAAGAAACTCCGGTTCCCATGATATATATATATAGTGGACGGCATGCCATACAATCCATAATATCATATATAGGTGGACGACGTGCCACACGATCCCAATTTTCATATACCACGTGGTAGGCATACCACTCGTTCCCGTTTCATCTTTATCACAGTGCACAATATGTCACCGGCAACGGAGGCCAATAACCAATAATCACTCTAATTTGTGGTAGGCGTACCACCCGATCCCATTTCATAAAATCATACGTGGACGGCGTGCCACACGATCCCATAATATCATATAAAGTGGACGGCGTGTCACACGATCCCATAATATCATATATAAGTGGACGGCGTGCCACACGATCCCATAATATCATATATAAGTGGACGGCGTGCCACACGATCCCATAATATCATATATAAGTGGACGGTGTGCCACACGATCCCATAATATAATTCGAAACATCTGATTTTGTAAGGAGAGTCCCATTAGGGGAAATCAACAACATGTCACTCTAACCTGACAAGGGTACAACTAACAGCCCAAAATATCCCGACAAGGGAGAGTATATATATCGGTCTACACATCCCGACAAAGGAGTAATCACAACACATTCTCTTTTTAAATCCCTTGTTCCTCAACTAACACATTCATGTTCGAGCTAATGCTCCAAAAGTACACCAATCACAATTTTACCTCAACCGTTCACATTATATGAAACTCATCAAATAAACAAGGAGCTTGTGTCACATTATTCGAATTAAAAGCAATCAAGACTCACGGTCATGCTAGACTCCGGTGCATAGATAACCGTCACCATGCCTATACACCGTACTCCACATTAGCAAGTAGCAAATATCATCCTAATCCTATTCCCTCAAGCCAAAGTTAGAACAAACACTTACCTCGAATGCTCCAAACTCAACTCACGCTTCTAGTATAGCTTTACCTCTTGATTCCACCACCAATCCGCTCGAATCTAGTCATAAGTTACTTAATCACATTAATAATTACTAAATGAATCACTCCCCATGCATGAAAAATAAATTTTACAAGGTTTTTCCCAAAATGGTCAAAAATACCCCCCGAACCCACGTGGTCAAAACTCGAGGTTCGGACCAAAACTCGGTTACCCATTCTCCCACGAATCCAAATATATGATTTGTTTTGAAATCGGACCTCAAATTGAGGTCCAACTTCTCAATTTGTAGAAAACCTAGGTTCTACCCAAAACACCCAATTTCCCCCATGAAAATCTTTGATTTGAATTTGAAATCATGTTAAAAGATGTCAAGGAATAAAGAAATTAAGTTAGAAATCACTTACCAATCGTTTTGGAGAAGAAAAGTTGTTTGGAAAATCGCCTCTTAGGTTTTGGATTTTGAAAAGTAGATAAAATGACTGAAAATCCCGAATTTATATATATGCTGGGGGCTGGCACGGACCGCGCAGAAATGCACCGCGGCCGCGTGTCTGCCAGCGCGGACCACACGGAAATGCACCGCGGCCGCGCCGAGGGAGGGAAGAAGTGGGCTCTCTGAACCCACACAGCGCGGACCACACTGATTTGGTGCGCGGCCGCGCTGGTCGACCTGGCTACCGACCCTCTGAACCCCCACTATGCGGACCGCACAGAAAAGCACTGCGGTCGCGTGGCTGCTAGCGCGGACCGCACAGAAACAGCCGCGGCCGTGCTGGGCCTGCAACACCTGAACCTGCATTTTTTTAAGTCTAAGACCTCCCGGGCCCCACTCAAAACTCACCCGAGCCCTCGGGGCTCTAAACCAAACATAAATATGATCTTAAAAACATCTTACGGTCTCATTTGTGTGATCAAATCGCCAAAATAACATCATATACATAGAATCAAGCCTCAAAACACATGATTTTCTTTCAACTTTCATAAAACTCCAATTCCCCATTTTAAGTCCGAAACACGTCATATGACGTCCGTTTTTAGCCAAACTTTACATATAGTGCTTAAAACATATTTAAGACTCGTACCGGGCGTCAGAACCAAAATACGAGCCCGATACCACAGTTTTCTGATCAATTTCTTAATTCCGGGCATACGCCCAAGTCCCATATTTTTCTACAGACCCTCCGGGACCGTCGAATCACAGGTCCGGATCCGTTTACCCAAAATGTTGATCGAAGTCAACATTATGCATGTTAATATCAAAATCCATCAAATTTTTCACATAATTCACATATTCTAACATAAAAACTTTCCGGCTACGCGCCCGAACTGCACACGCAAATCGAGGAAACTAAAAGCGAGGTTTTCAAGGCCTCGGAAGCGCGGAACAAGGAAGAACTACGGTGATGACCCTTTGGGTCGTCACATTCTCCACCTCTAAAACAACCGTTCTTCCTCGAACGGACAAAAGAAAGAAGTACCTGAGTCGGGAAATAGATGAGGATAACGGCCCTGCATATCGGACTCGAACTCCCAAGTCGATGCCTCAGGAGGCTGACCTCTCCACTGAACACGTACCGAAGGAAAACTCTTCGACCTCAAATGTCGAACCTGCCGGTCTAGAATAGCCACCGGCTCCTCCTCATATGACATATCCTTGTCCAATTGGACAGTGCTGAAATCTAACACGTGCGATGGATCTCCGCGATACTTCCGGAGCATAGATACATGAAACACGAGATGCACAGCTGACTAGCTAGGTGGCAAGGCAAGTCTATAAGCCACTCTCCCACACGATCAAGAATCTCAAATGGACCGATGAACCTAGGGCTGAGCTTGCCCTTCTTCCCAAATCTCATCACGCCCTTCATAGGTGATACACGAAGCAATACCCGCTCCCCAACCATGAAAGCAACATCTCTGACCTTGCGGTCTGCATAACTCTTTTGTCTGGACTGAGCTGTACGAAGTCTATCCTGAATAATCCTGACCTTGTCCAAGGCCTCCTGAACCAGATCCGTACCCAATAATCGAGCCTCTCCCGGCTTAAACCATCCAACCGGAGACCGACATCGCCTACCATACAACGCCTCATACGGAGCCATCTGAATGCTGGACTGGTAGCTGTTGTTGTAGGCGAACTCTGCTAAAGGCAAAAACAGGTCCCACGAGCCTCCAAAATCAATGACACAGTCTCGGAGCATGTCTTCAAGAATCTGAATAGTCCTCTCGGACTGACCATCCGTCTGGGGATGAAATGCTGTACTCAACTCAACCTGGGTGCGCAACTCTCGCTGAACCACTCTCCAGAAATGCGAGGTAAACTGCGTACCCCGATTCAAAATGATAGATAGCGGCACCCCATGAAGGCAGACAATCTCCTTGATATAAATCTCGGCTAACCTTTCAGACGAATAGGTGGCTGCAACAGGAACAAAATGTGCTGACTTGGTTAGCCTATCAACAATGACCCAAACTGCATCAAACTTCTTCCGAGTCATCAGAAGCCCAGTAACGAAATCCATCGTAATCCTCTCCCACTTCCACTCGGGAAGTGCAATCCTCTAAAATAGACCACCAGGTCTTTGATGCTCGTACTTAACCTGCTGACAATTCAAACACCGAGCCACATGCGCAACAATGTCTTTCTTCATCTTGTGCCACCAATAGTGCTGCCTCAGATCCTGATACATCTTCGCGGCGCCCGGGTGAATAGAATACCGAGAACTGTGGGCCTCCGCTAAGATCAACTCTCGAATCCCATCAACATTGGGCACACAAACTCGCCCCTGCAATCTCAATACGCCATCATCATCTAAGGTTACTTTCTTGGCACCTCCACGCTGCACCGTGTCTCTCAAGACACACAAATGGGGTTCATCGAATTGCCGATCACGGATACGCTCCAATAACGAAGAACGAGCGACCGTGCAAGCTAATACTCGACTAGGCTCAGAAATGTCCAACCTCACAAACTGATTGGCCAAAGCATGAACGTCCAAAGCAAGCGGTTTCTCACCGACCGGAATATAAGCAAGACTACCCATACTGGCTGACTTCCTACTCAAGGCATCGGCCACCACATTGGCCTTTCTCGGGTGATATAAGATAGTGATGTCATAATCTTTCAACAATTCCAACCACCTCCTCTACGTCAAATTCAACTCCTTTTGCTTGACCAAATACTGAAGACTCTTATGATCTGTGAACACCTCACACGCCACACCATACAGATAGTGCCTCCAAATCTTCAATGCATGAACAATGGCTGCCAACTCCAAATCATGCACTGGATAGTTCTTCTCATGAAACTTCAACTGCCTCGAAGCATAGGCAATGACCTTGCCATCCTGCATCAACACTGCACCAAGTCCAATACGAGATGCATCACAATAGACTGTATAAGGCCCTGAACCTATGGGCAAAACCAACACCGGTGCTATGGTCAAAGCTGCCTTGAGCCTCTGAAAGCTCACCTCACACTCATCTGACCATCTGAACTAGGCACCTTTCTGGGTCAATCTGGTCATAGGGGCTGCAATGGATGAAAACCCCTCCACGAACCGACTGTAATAACCTGCTAACCCCAGGAAACTCCGAATCTCCGTAGCTGAAGCTGGTCGAGGCCAGTTCTTGACTGCCTCTATCTTCTTCGGGTCTACCTGAATACCTGCTGCTGATACGACATGACCCAGGAATGCGACCGAACTCAGCCAAAACTCGCACTTCGAGAACTTAGAATACAACTGACTACCCTTCAAGGTCTGAAGAACCGCTCTGAGGTGCTGCTCATGCTTCTCCTGACTGCGGGAGTATATAAGAATATCGTCAATGAAGACTATCACGAACAAGTCCAAATAAGGTCTGAACACTCGGTTCATCAACTCCATGAACGCTGCTGGGGCATTAGTCAATCCAAATGACATGACCAAAAACTCATAGTGCCCATACCGAGTGCGAAATGCTGTCTTAGGGACATCAGACGCCCTAATCCTCAGCTGGTGGTAGCCAGATCTCAAATCTATCTTTGAAAACACCCTCGCACCCTGAAGCTGGTAGAATAAATCATCGATCCTCGGCAGTGGGTACTTGTTCTTAATTGTCACCTTGTTCAATTGTCGGTAATCAATGCACATCCTCATTGAACCATCCTTTTTCTTCACAAATAACACCGGTGCGCCCCAAGGCGAAACACTGGGTATAATGAAACCCTTCTCAAGCAAATCCTGAAGCTGACCCTTTAACTCTTTCAATTCTGGCGGCGCCATACGATACGGCGGAATGGAAATGGGCTGAGTGCCCGGAGCCAGATCAATACAAAAATCAATATCCCTGTCGCGCGGCATGCCCGGCAGGTCTGAAGGGAAGACCTCGGGAAACTCCCGAACAATAGGAACAAAATCAATAGACGGGACCTCAGCGCTGGAGTCGCAAACATAAGCCAGATAATCTAGACACTCCTTCTCGACCATGCGTCGAGCCTTCACGTAAGAAATAACGTTGCGAGAAGAATGACAAGGAGTCCCTATCCATTCTAAACGGGGAAAATCCGGTAAGGCTAAGGTCATAGTCTTGGCATGACAATCCAAGATCGCATGATATGGGGACAACCAATCCATCCCTAATATGACGTCGAAATCAACCATATCCAAGAGCAACAAGTCAACACGGGTCTCAAGACCCCTGAATACCACAACACATGAACGATGAACCTGGTCCACCACTATAGAATTCCCCACTGGCGTAGACACATATACAAGAATACTCAAGGCCTCACTAGGCATAACTAAATAGGGTGCAAAATAGGATGACACATATAAATACGTAGATCCGGGATCAAATAGCACAAAAGCATCCCTATCACAGACCAAAATAGTACCTGTAATCACAGCATCTGATGACTCAGCCTCTGGCCTGGCTGACAAGGCATAACAACGGGGCTGGGCCCCACCTCCCTGAATCATATCCCTGGGACGATCTGCTGCTGGCTGACCCCTACCTCTAGGGGTCTGAGCTCTACCTCTAAGACCTCTACCTCCACCTCTATGTCCTCTACCCCCGCCTTTAGCTGGCTGGGCAGGCTGTGGGGCAACTGGCGCTTGGATCATCGGGCGAGGACCTTGCTGCTACGAGCTGCTGGAAGCTCAAGGGCAATATCTAGCAATGTGACTCACATCGCCGCAAGTATAACAAGCCCTCGGCTGCTGAGAATAACGAAGTGGTGGTGCACTGATAGGTGCTGATGGTGAACTGAAGAGCTGCTGGTCAGAATACTGCGGCTGAGAACCACGACCACCTGGTGTACCATGAGAAGCCTGGAGAGCTGACTGAAAGGGCCTCGAAGGATGTCCTCTACCATAAGAATCCCTACCTCCAGACGAGGTACCACTTAATCTACCAGAATGACGGGGCCTCTTATCAGACCCATGACCACCTTCCTGAGTAAGTGCCATCTTTATCCGGCGGGCACCATCTGCCGCCCTATTGAAATGAAATCTCACTACCGGCACTCATGGCCATATGAACACGGATCGACTGGGCCAACCCATCAATAAACCACCGCACCCTCTCTCTATCGGTGGGAGTATCACAATGGCATGACGATCAAGATCAATCAACCGGGTCTCATACTGGGTGACCGTCATAGGACCCTACTGGAGACGCTCAAACTGCCTGTGAAGAGCATCTCGCTGAGTAACTAGAAGAAACTTCCCCAGAAATAACTCTGAAAACTGATCCCAGGTCAATGATGGCGACCCTACTGGCCTGGCTAAATAGAAATCCCTCCACCAAGTCTTGGCGGATCCTGCCAGGCGAAAAGTGGCGAAGTCGACCCCATTGGTCTCTACAATGCCTATAGTTCGTAGAACCTCATGCCAGCTGAATATGAAATCCTGAGCATCCTCTGAGGGGGTGCCACTATATGTGGTTGTGAAGAGCTTGGTGAAACGATCAAGCCTCCATAAAGCATCCGCGGACATAGCCGCACCATCGCTGGACTGAGCCGCAATACCTGGCTGGGCTGCCATAGCTGGCTGAACTACCACGACTGACTGAACTGCTGGAACCTGAGCCTGAGGAGCTACCGGCTCTAGAGTATGAGTATCGGGAGTCTGAACTCCTCCCTCAGCCTGAGATGTGGCTGGATCTACGGGAAGCAAACCCGCTCTAGAAATGCCCTCCATAAAGCCTACCAGTCGGACCAAAGCGTCCTGAAGCACTAGAGTGGCTATGAAACCCTCTGGGACCTGAGCTGGGCCCACCGTAGCTGCTGGAGCTGGGACCCCTTCGTCGTAGTCAACATGAGGCTCCACCTCTAGGACTTCCGCTCGGGGATGAGCTCTACCCCGTCCTCGGCCTCTGGCATGGCCTCGCCCCCTGCCCCTGATAGGAGCTGCTGCTGGGGGCTCGGGCTGCTGCACGGTAGAAGAGGAAGCACGTGTCCTCGCCATCTCGAAAGAACAGAGTGGAAAGACAATCAATACTTTAGAAACAGAATCGCACGACAAGAATGAACAAGGTGAAGTTTTCCTAACTCAGCGGCCTCTGCGGGATAAATACAGACGTCTCCGTACCGATCCCTCAGACTCTACCGAGCTGTCCGTGAGTTGTGAGACCTAAGTAACCCAGGGCTCTAATACCAACTTGTCACGACCTGGATTTCCCACCATCGGGTGTCGTGATGGCGCCTACTATCGGAGCTAGGCAAGCCAAATATTTAAAACACCTTTCCTGCTTTCTTTCAAACAATATAATAAACGAGACAAAATTTAAGCGGAAGACTTTAAATCTAAAGCAACTGAAAACCAAAAGTGCGGAAGTTTAATACACATCACTACCCAAGGTCTGGTGTCACTAGCTCACGGACTACTACAGAATACTACAAACAATGTCTGAAAGGAAATACATCATGTTTGTCGGATACAAGATGAACAAACGAAAAACATGGAAAGGGGCTTCGGCCTGCGAACGCCAGCTAGGCTACCTCGAGAGTCCCTGGACTGAAAATAGCTCCCAGAAGTTCTACTTCTATGGTCCGTAAGCTGCTCCCTGATCTGTGCACAAAAATGCACAAAGTCTAGCATCAGCACAATCGACCCCATGCGCTTGTAAGTGCCTGGCCTAACCCCAGCGAAGTAGTGACGAGGCTAAACAGGACCTACCACAATTAACCTGTACAGATATATATACAAGTGCAAGAAAACAATAACAAGATAATACAAAGTAAAACTAGGAGGGGACATGCTATCGGAGAGTAACAGATAAAACTGAAATATCGGAAATAAACAGAAGAAACTCCGGTTCCCATGATATATATATATATATATATAGTGGACGGCGTGCCACACGATCCATAATATCATATATAAGTGGACGACGTCCCACACGATCCCAATTTTCATATACCACGTGGTAGGCGTGCCACACGATCCCATAATATCATATATAAGTGGACGGCATGCCACACGATCCCATAATATCATATATAAGTGGACGGCGTGCCACACGATCCCATAATATCATATATAAGTGGACGGCGTGCCACACGATCCCATAATATCATATATAAGTGGACGGCGTGCCACACGATCCCATAATATCATATATAAGTGGACGGCGTGCCACACGATCCCATAATATCATATATAAGTGGACGGCGTGCCACACGATCCCATAATATAATTCGAAACATCTGATTTTGTAAGGAGAGTCCCATTAGGGGAAATCAACAACATGTCACTCTAACCCGGCAAGGGTACAACTAACAGCCCAAAATATCCCGACAAGGGAGAGTATATATATCGGTCTACACATCCCGACAAGGGAGTAATCACAACACATTCTCTTTTTAAATCCCTTCTTCCTCAACTAACACAATCATTCTTCCTCAACCGTTCACATTATATGAAACTTATCAAATAAACAAGGAGCTTGTGTCACATTATTCGAATTAAAAGCAATCAAGACTCACGGTCATGCTAGACTCCGGTGCATAGATAACCGTCACCATGCCTATACACCGTACTCCACATTAGCAAGTAGCAAATATCATCCTAATCCTATTCCCTCAAGCCAAAGTTAGAACAAACACTTACCTCGAATGCTCCAAACTCAACTCACGCTTCTAGTATAGCTTTACCTCTTGATTCCACCACCAATCCACTCGAATCTAGTCATAAGTTACTTAATCACATTAATAATTACTAAATGAATCACTCCCCATGCATGAAAAATAATTTTTACAAGGTTTTTCCCAAAATGGTCAAAAACACCCCCGACCCACGTGGTTGAAACTCGAGGTTCGGACCAAAACCCGGTTACCCATTCTCCCACGAATCCAAATATATGATTTGTTTTGAAATCGGACCTCAAATTGAGGTCCAACTTCTCAATTTGTAGAAAACCTAGGTTCTACCCACAACACCCAATTTCCCCCATGAAAATCTTTGATTTGAATTTGAAATCATGTTAAAAGATGTCAAGGAATAAAGAAATTAAGTTAGAAATCACTTACCAATCGTTTTGGAGAAGAAAAGTTGTTTGGAAAATCGCCTCTTAGGTTTTGGGTTTTGAAAAGTGGATAAAATGACTAAAAATCCCGAATTTATATATATGCTGGGGGCTCTCTGAACCCACCCAGCGCGGACCGCACTGTGGCCGCGCCGAGGAGGGAAGAAGTGGGCTCTCTGAACCCACCCAGCGCGGACCACACTGATTTGGTGCGCGGCCACGCTGGTCGACCTGGCTAACGACCCTCTGAACCCCCACCATACGGACCGCACAGAAAAGCACTGCGGCCGCGTGGCTGCCAGCGCGGACCGCGCGAAAACAGTTGCGGCCGCGGCCGCGCTGGGCCTGCAACACCTGAACCTGTATTTTTTTAAGTCTAAGACCTCCCGGGCCCCACTCAAAACTCACCCGAGCCCTCGGGGCTCCAAACCAAACATACTTATGATCTTAAAAACATCTTATGGTCTCATTTGTGCGATCAAATCGCCAAAATAATATCATATACATAGAATCAAGCCTCAAAACACATGATTTTCTTTCAACTTTCATAAAACTCCAATTCCCCATTTTAAGTCCGAAACACGTCATATGACGTCCGTTTTTAGCCAAACTTTACAGATAGTGCTTAAAACATATTTAAGACTCGTATCGGGCGTCGGAACCAAAATACGAGCCTGATACCACAGTTTTCTGATCAATTTCTTTCTTTATTTTCCTTAATTAATTTCAGAAAATAATTTCACACAAAATTTCATTTCTAGGGCTTGGGACCTTAGAATTTAATTCCGGGCACACGCCCAAGTCCCATATTTTTCTACGGACCCTCCGGGACCGTCGAATCACAGGTCCGGGTCCGTTTACCCAAAATATTGACCGAAGTCAATATTATGCATGTTAATATCAAAATCCATCAAATTTTTCACATAATTCACATATTCTAACATAAAAACTTTCCGGCTACGCGCCTGAACCGCGCACGCAAATCGAGGCAACTAAAAGCAAGGTTTTCAAGGCCTCGGAAGCGCAGAACAAGGAAGAACTACGGTGATGACCCTTTGGGTCGTCACATTGATGGACCTTCATCTTCACTTTTTGGCAAAGTGATAGCCATAAACGGATTTGATGTGTCTTTACCGATTACTGTTTGAACCGGACTAGCTGTATCATTATTCGATACAGTGGATCTTGCTGCATTCATTGGGGAATGCACACCTTTCTCATCCATTTTAGTTTGAGATGGAGAACTCTATTTTAGACTGTTCATCTCTGTGTCTTGTTGAGAAATAACTTGAGTCTGGGATAATTCAAATCTCAACGCTTGTACCCTTTGTTCTAATACCTTTACCTGCTCCATAAGTTTTGTCTTCTCTTGTGCCAGGGTTTCATTTTTCTGGTTTATTCTTTTAAAGGCTTCTGTCATTGATGAACAATGATCACAGAATATTATGTTATCATTGTCTTTTCGGATGTTGTATTGAGGGGTTTTTTCTGAGTGCTGGGGAGATATAGTAGTTTGGTCCTAGTATTCCTCTTGCATAATCCAATGCTTCAGTAAAATCATTAAAACCTTTGAAAAGTGGTTTTTCTATATCCTTAATGGAATCTAGTACTTCTAACCATGTCTGAAAAATACTATTTGTCTTACCATGTATAACCACATAATACTTAAATCTTTTGTTTTGGTTTTTATCTGTAAAATATTATCCTAAGGCATTAAGAGATGCTATAAAATATTTAGTGTCTTTCTTATTATTTGCTATCCATAAGTTGTCAATTAAACACCGTTGAAGTCTGTCTATGACACATTCTGGTAGGACTCTAAATGACATGTTTGATGGTGGAAAAAATAGTAAATTATGCTTTCCAAAATTTATTCTTTCCATATTAGTCTATTCTGCTAAAGGATGTGGCTTAAAATGAAGGTTACCTAATATTGTCTGCATGTATCTGTCTGAGGGTGAGGCTTGAATGCCCTTCCCTTTGTCTTCAATCTTGAAAACTGTTGGTCTTATGCTGTACATGTAAAATACTTTTTTATTAATTGACAGTAATTTTAAGCCTACTTAACTGATCTGCTAAATTATTATCTTTTCCTTTAATATGTTCAAAAACCAAGTTATATATTGATATAGTATCAATAAAATTTAACCATCTTCTTCTACTACTATTCTTTGCGTTTATCTTCTGGTGAAATTTAACTATGGCTTCGCAATCAGTTCTAATTGTTACTTCTTGTTTATTTAATATATATAATTTAAAACTATTTAATCCGTAAATTACAGCTAACATCTTAGCATCTATACTACTCATATTTCCTTTTCTTTATATTTACCAATTTGATAAGCACATATTTTTTCTGTGCTCTTATCACTATATTTATTTGGTTTTTCTTTTAGAACTGCTCCCCATCCTTCAAAACTACCGTCTGTTTCTATTATCAAGTAGTCTGTTTCTAGTGGCATATTTAAATCAGGAATATTTTTTATTCTTTCTTTAATATTTTGTACTAATTTAATATCTTCTGTGTTAAAATATTTTTGTCCTGTAGATCCTGTCTTAGCATATAATGGTCCTGCTATTTTTCCTAAGTCTTTTATAAAATTTCTCGCATAATTTACTATACCCAAAACCTTTGTAGCTCTTTGGTACTATCTAATTTATCTGGCATTGCTAGGGCCTTTTTAGCTATATGAGGTTGTAATTTAATTTTTCCATCCCCTAAAATTACTCCTAGAAAATTTATATAATTTTTACATAGTTCCATCTTTTTTTTACTAATTATTATTCTATTATCTACAAATAATCTAAATACTGTCTGTAAATGTCCTAAATGTTCTTTAATATCTTTACTAAATACTAATATATCATCTACATATACTAAAACAAATCTCTTATATTCTCCAAATATACTATTCATTTTTCGTTGAAAAATTGGTGGAGCTGTTTTTAGTCCAAACAACATTACTAACCATTCGAAGTGTCCTTCTGGACAAGTAAATACAGTTCACTCAATGCTTTCTTCATGCATTTTTACTTGCCAATACCCTGATTTACAGTCAAACTTGCTGAATATCATTTTTCCTTGTATTCTATTTATTAGTTCTGTTTTATCAGGTAACTTATATCCATATGTTCTAGTGTTATCATTAAGTTTTTTGTAGTTTATTACCATTCTTGCTTTTCCTCTAACTATCTCACTATGGTTTCTAACCATAAAGGCTGCTGACTTATGTTTAGAAGTGGATCTTTTTATTACTCCTAAATTTATAAGTTCTTTAATTTGAATTTTGAAGTCTTCTAGATCTTGATTTGTAGCTTCTATTGAGGCTGTTTTAATTATATATTCTGGATTAATTATATCTAGTTTACACATAATTTTATTTTTTCCCAATATTTTAAAGGTTTTTCTCCTATTATTTCTATTTCATCTAATATTTTTATTATATTATCTAGATCTTTTTCGTTCTTTATTATTCCTATTTTTTGTAGTCCTGTTTTAAAATTGTATATTCATGTTTCAATATCTATTAAAGTATAGTCTTTTTCTAATATATCTCTATCTTCATTTTCTTCTAGTATTAAGGTTTTAGATTCTTTTTTAATCTTAAAACATGTATTTTTTATCTTTACACTCTTTACAACATTCTTTTTGATTTTCTTGCAGGTTTTTCTGGCTTGCGTTCAGTCGTGTTCTTATCCTGGTTGCAGTTTCTATTATTTGTAGTGGTGTTTGTGTAATATTTTTAAAGAATATTACTCCATCTCTACTGAGTAGATAGCTACCATTATCATGTAATATAAAACTTAATCCTAGTACAAAGTCTACATTAATGTTTAAGTCTCTTACCCAGATTTTGTCTACCTTGTAGCTGGGTTTATAGAAATCTAAACATGTATTTATAAAGCTAATATGTGATTTATCTATATAATGTCTGTATATATTATGGGTTCCATCCATTTGCATAGCTGCAACTGGCTTATCTAAAGTTTTGATTAAATTTGGGGGAACTATCTTTTTATTTATTATATATCTTGTGCACCCGGAATCTACTAGAGCTAACGTTTCTATTTCGTAATCTTCTATTTTGATTCTTGCTAAAATCTTTATTGTACTTAATTTTTTATCTTCATTACATATTAGTGTATCATAATTTTCTATACTCATTAGTTCTTCTTCTACTGCTGTTATGTTTTCTTTTATATCTTCTAATTTCTCTTTTCCCTTTTCCATTCTCTGTATTCTTTTTTCTAGTTCATTTATTCTAGCTTCTAATGTCATTATTCTCAAATTCATGGTATGATCATTTATTTCTTGGTATTTTTCTTCTTTATTTATTTTTGTTTCAAAATCTTTTTCTATACATGAAATACATTTTTCTAGATAGCATAATTTACATTTAGTTCTTTTATTTGTACTAGGGTACCATTTGCATATGAAACACTGATTACTATCTAATCCTTTATTTCTTTCAAAATTATGGGTACATTCCTCTGATATGTTTACAAAGGTATTTTCTTCTAAATCTAATTTTTCTAATCCTATCTCATTTATTAATTCTTCCTCTTCTGATTCTGAGGTATCTATTTGAGTTTTTTCTTCTATATCTAAGCTTACTGTAGAGTATATACTTTCGTTATCTGACATATATTCGTCTACATTTATTAGAGTTTCTTGAAAATCTTCTATTAACTGTGAATTTCTTGTTTTATTATTAATTCTTTTTGGGCATGTATTTGCTAAGTGTTCTACACTACCACAAGTAAAACATTCTAGTTTGTTTTTATAGTTACTATTTGTTCTATACTTTCTAACATGTCTATCCCTATCAAGGTAGGGTTTTCTAGCTGATGAATTTCTAAGATAATAATTTTTTCTGTTATATCCCTTGTTGTATTGAAGTTTATATTTTCTATATTTCTTCTTTCTATATTCATTTTTGTCATAACTTTGTGTTGTATATACAGTTGATCTACAGAAACTCATAATGTTCTGTTTTAGTTGTTTTTGTATCTGTAAATTGGTACATTTTTCTTGTAGTATTTTCATTATATGTTGTACTTTGTGCCATATAGACCATTTTGCATGTGGATTTTGTATTACACCTTCTCTTTTATACCATCGTTCTTCTATTTCTCTTCCTAAGATTCCCAGTAGTTTATTAAATAACTTTTTACCTTGATCTTGATCAAAAGCATTTCCAGTAATAGTACAATAATAAAAATAATCATTTAAAAACTTTTTTATATGAAACCAACTGCTTATACTTAATTGTTCTAATTTTATTAAAGCGTTCTTTTGTAATACTACTAATCCACTATTTGGATCTTCGCCTGTGATCAAGCAATTGCTATTAACATTTGAAAATCTTGTGGAAATTCTGATTTATAGGCTCCCATAAGCCCTTTGTTGATTCTCCTAAGAAGGTCTCCATATATTTATACATTGTTTCTGCGTCTGTGTCATTATAAGTTTTTATAAAGTCTGCTACTACTATTCCTTTCCATAGGTCTATTACTAAGTTCCACATTTGTGGATCATGAGCTGCTATATTTAATATTTTACCCTTACTTCCTCCTTCCTGTAGTCTTATAGGTTCTTCTATAGGCATTCTTTTTCCTGATGGTTTTACATTTTCTATTTCTGTTTCTTGATCTATTCTATATACTCTTTTTCTAGGTACATTTCCTGTGCTAGTATCTATGGTACTTTGGTAAGTTGTTCTCTGAAATGGGCTTGGGCTAGAACTAGTTGATTCCATTAATTCTTTTAAACTTATTAGAGATTCTGTCTCTGTTTCTTCATAACTATCTTGTATCTCTTCAAAAATTTGATCGAATTTATCTGATTTTTTCTGTGAAATATTTTCTTTTCTATATCCCCAATTATCTGTTCTTAATTCACATTTCTTAAAATGCTCTTCTACTTTGCTTAAAGTTAATTTTCCAAGTTTACACCCTTTACATTGGAAAGTCTTATTTCTATTTTCTTTAACTAGCCTTCTTGCTTTTTCTAATGCTATGTATACTTCGAATTCGTCTTGTATTATTTCAATATTCATAAATTCAGTATCATTATCTTCCATCGTACTTTCAGTTCTATCATCTATTTCTTTTAGGGTAGAATAGTTATAATTGGTAAACCTAATTGATGTTTCTCCCTTAGAGTTTGTATACATTAAATGAGATTCTGGTTTGAATATTTTTGGCTTTGCGAAATCTTCTAGATTCCATTCTAATCCAGCATATTCTTCTGGGTTTATCTTAATAGGTTTTATTAATTTTATCCCTTTATTTCCCATTACTTCGACTACATCGTCTACCTTAATTTTAAATTTTGTATTACTATTTGTTGCCATTTTTCCTATGAAACCTACACATATCAGTAAATTATTTCCATTATTCATTTCTTCATATCCCTTAGTCTGTATTCCTATCTTGATATTTTTCCAAATTCTGCTAGATTTATCATGAAATCTGGGCTAATATAAAATATTCCTTCATTATTTGTCATGTCTACTTCTATTAAACCTATTATATAGATTTCTTTTGATCTGATCATCTGTCATCATATACTACTATTAGTACTTTAGTTCCTAAATTCTTTCTAGTTAGTCCTTTTAATCCGATTACTATTGTGATGACCCGACCTGTCGTCACGTGAGTTACCGCCCCGTTTCCCCTATTTTATGTTTCTTCATGTTTTGTTATCGGTATTCGGTGTGTTAGAGTTAAATAGGATTGGTTTTGATAGAAAATGAGATACTTAGTCTCTTTTAAGAAAGTTTAAGTTGGAAAAGTTAACCGGATGTTGACTTATGAGTTAGAGGGCTCGGATGTAAATTCCGATGATTCGATTAGCTTCGGGGGATGATTTGTGACTTAGGAGTGTGATCGGAAGTAATTTTGGAGGTCCGGTGTAGAATTAGGCTTGAATTGGCGAAGTTAGTATTTTAGCGAATTCCGGTTGATGGGTGAGATTTTGATCCGAGAGTCGGAATAGAATTCTGAGAGTTGCTGTAGCTTCGTTAGGTGATTTGGGATATGTGTGCACAATTTCAGGTCATTCGGACATGGTTTGGTCGGGTTTTTTATCGAAAGTGGTTTTCGGAAGTTTTTAGAAAATTAGGCTTGAATTCGATGAGTTTTGGGTAATTTGATGTTGTTTGAGGTGTTTTGATGATTGGAAGAGGTTTGAATAATGTTATGGATTATGTTGGCATGTTTGGTTAGGATCCCATGAGGCTCGGATAAGTTTTGGAAGAGTTTTTGGAAGCTTTTTGCCATTTGAGCATAAGCATGTAATGATCCAAAGGTCCATTTTTAGTTCTAGAGATCGAAATTTTATTTCAAGATTTCCAAAATTTAAATAATGAATTATAGGAGTGATCTGGAAAGTTTGGTCTAATTTCATCAAGTCGGGATTGGGTTTTTGACACGAAACATGAGTTAATTGTTTAACGAGCGAAATGGATATCGCACTGAGCAAACGAGCTCCGAATTGAGTTTAGATTGAAGTACTATGTTCGTATCATTATTTGTGACTCATAGGAACAAGAATCATCGAATTCCGAGTTCGTATGATGGAGTTAGAGCCATTTTTGTAAAAAGAAAAGTGCTGCAATTTCTGGCTGCTGCTGTATTTTTTTAGCAGCGTGAACAGTAACCGCGCGTGAACAGTGATCACGCGCGTGAACAGTAACCGCGCATGTGAACAGTACTTCCGAAAAAAATTCTGGGCAGAATGTTTAAAGAGATTTCATCCGCGAGCTAAGTCATTTCTTTCACCATTTTTGGGCATTTTGAGAGCTACTTGGGAGCAATTGAAGAGGGATTCGAAGAGGATTGATTGGAGGTAAGTCCTATGAACTAAATACATGATTATATTGTGAAATCATCCTTGAAATTCATGAAAATATAGCCAAATTGTAAGAAATTAGGGCTTGAAATTGAAATTCTAAATTTGGGATTTGAGGGGCCATTTGTGGTCCGATTTGAGAGATTTTTGTATGTACAGACTCGTGGAGAGATAAGGAACCCGATGACGTAAAAAAATTTCTGAATTTCGAGACGTGGGCCCGGGGCTCGGGTTTTGCCAAATTCGTGAATTTTGATATTTTTCGAGTGCTTTCGATTGGGTATTGTCTCTTTAGCATTATGTGACATATTCGTTGTGATTTTGGGCAGATTCGACGCACGTGGAGGCCAATTTGGGGGACAAAGGTATCGCAAATTAAAGAAATAGCCGGTTTGAGGTGAGTAATGAGTGTAATGTCCTGAGGGTTTGAAACCCCGGATTTGCACATCGTAGTGCTATATTGAGGCGAGACACGCGCTAGATGATGCGCGCGGGGTCTTTTTACTACTGGGGATTGTGACTTGGTCCGTCCCGATTGATGATTTTACTGCGTATTTTACTGAAACTTATTTGTTATCATCATGATTTAGGCTGTTTGCCATATTTGGGCTTCTGCCAATTGTTTGAATCCTTCGAGAATTTTTATCACTATTTCCTCACTGTTTTGACTTGTATTTGAACTCAGTCCCATTGACAATTATTGTTTTACAAACTCAGCCACTTTATATAGATTTGAAACTTAAATGATATTTTTGGGCTGAGAACTACTATTTTACAAATGCCCAAGGGGCTTATGATGATTTACGGACTGAGTGAGGCCGAGGGCCATATGTGAGTATATGCTGAGTGATATGAGGCAGAGGGCCTGTGATACTATTTACTCTACGCGGTGGCTTGAGTGATGTGAGGAGGCTTTCAGGCCTCCTGAGCGATGTGAGAAGGCTTTCAGGCCTTATGAGTGATGTAAGAAGGCTTTCAGGCCTTATGTTATTATTGCGCTTGGGCTGTAGGAGCCCCTCCGGAGTATGCACACCCACAGTGAGCGCGGGTACCCATTTTGCTGAGTGATTGATACTACGCTCGAGGGGCTGATACTGTACTGAGTGTCTGATACGGTGCCTATGGGGAAGATTTCTACTTGTTATTTTGATATTGAGCCTGAGGGGCAAATTTCTACTTGTTAATTACTGCCAAATTACCTGTTTTACTGGTTTTAAAAGAGATTTCATTGATATTTCACTGAATTACTGTTTTAAGTGATTTTACTACTTCTGTATAGAATGCTTTGTACCTTTACGCGTTTTCTTGCTTTCATCCATTATTTATATTTATTACTCACTAGGTCAGCGTACTCACATTACTCCTTGCACCTTGCGTGCAGATCCAGGTACACCACAGGCTGAGTGAGGATTTGTTTAGCTGAGCAGCAGTATCCGGGAGTATTGAGGTAGTTGTGTGGCGTTCGCAGCCTTGATCTCTCCCCTCTATCTCTATCTTTTATTCCGCATTTTTCTAGACAGACTTGTAATAGGTGGATATTCTGTATTAGAGGCTCATATTCGTGACATCGGATTCTATTGGGCTGTGGTGTGGTATTTTAGTTGAACTTCCGCAGATTTTATTATTAATTATATACTTGAAAGTGATGACTTAGTAAATTCTCTGTGATATTTATCTATAATCTGAATAAGAATTTGGGATAATGTTGTTGAATGGTCGGGCTTGCCTACTAGTGTGTTGGGCACCATCATGACTGGGGTTGGGGTCGTGACAAGTTGGTATCAAAGCCTAGGTTACTTGGTCTCGCGAGTCATGAGCCGGTTTAGTAGAGTCTCGCGGATCGGTACGGAGACGTCTGTATTTATCCTCGAGAGGCTGTAGAACCTTTAGGAAAATCTTCTTATTCTTGAAATTCTTGTCGTGCGACTTTGTTGATCCGAGAACTAAACTTTTGTACTCTATTCTCTCACAGATGGCAAGGACTCGTGCTACTGGACGAGGTGGACGACCACCAGTGCCACCCACTGATGCAACCAGAGGCCGTGGACGCAGTCATGGTCGTGGCAGGGGCAGGGCAGCGAGAGGAGCACCTATTGATCCGCCAACTGCCCCAGCCCAGGATCAGGCACCAGCTGTGCCCATTGTTATTCTGGGTCTTTAGGAGGCCTTGGCTCAAATCGTATCAGTTTGCACTAGCCTGGCTCAGGCGATTTCAGCCACTACAGCCGCAGCTACTTCACAGGCCAGGGAAGGCACCCAGACTCCTGTTAATCACGCACCTGAGCAGGTAGTGCAGGGACTTCAGACGCCAGAGGCACCTCCAGCCCAGCCAGTTGCACCAGCTCAAGGGTTTATAGTACCAGTTATGCCAGATGATGAGCAGCGCCGACTTGAGAGGTTTGGTAGACTTCAGCCCCCGTCATTCAGTGGTGCTGAGGGCGAGGATGCCCAAGGTTTTCTTGACAAGTGTTAGCGGATGCTCCGTACAGCAGGGATACTTGAGACTAGTGGTGTAGCATTTACCACCTTCCAGTTTACTGGGGCTGCCTTCACTTGGTGGGAGGCATATAAGAGGCGTAGGCCAGTCGGTGCAGCGCCTTTGACTTGGCAGGAGTTCTCCACTCTCTTCTTGGAGAAGTATGTACCGCAGTCCCGCAGGGAGGAGCTGCATAGACAGTTTGAGTGGCTGAAGCAGGGAGATATGACTGTATCGCAGTATGAGGCGAGGTATTCTAAGTTAGCTCGCCATGCCGGGTGGATGATTCTGACAGATCGTGAGAGGATCAAGAGGTTTTTGGATGGCCTTAATTATCATCTCCGTATTTTGATGACTAGAGAGAGAGTATTGGGTATTTCATTTGAGGAGGTGGTAGACATCTCTCGGGAGATTGAGATGGCTTGCCGTCAGGATAGAGAAGAGTGGGAGGCTAAAAGGCCTCGAGGTTCTGGCAATTTCAGTGGTGCTCCTTCGAGGGGCCAATTCCAGCATGGTAGAGGTCATTCATTCAGGCCTGCTTATTTGGCCCATCTAGAGTACCATGGGGGATCTTCAGGTCGTGGTTATCATGGTTCTCAGCAGGGTCAGCCTTCACTAAGCGCCCTTCCAGCTCAGACTTCATCTCGTGCTCCGTCAGCTCAGGGTTCTTCTATGTCGAGCGCATTAGCTAGTCACTCTGGTGTGAGAGGTTTCCCTCAGTCCCCTTCTCCAGCACCTGAGAGTTGTTTTGAGTGTGAAGAGTTTGGGCATAGGTGGAAGCAGTGTCCTCGTCGTGTTACTAGTTCGTCCCAGCAGAGGGGTCAGCCCTCGACTTCTGCTCTAGTTACTTCTCCACCCACCCAGTCAGCTAGGGGTGGAGGTCAGGCATCCAGGGGTCGCCCCAGAGGGGGAGGTCGATCAGGCGGTGGCCAGGCTCGTTTCTATGCTATTCAAGGCAGGACGAATGCTATTGCTTCAGACGCTGTCATTACAGGTATTGTTCCAGTTTGCCACACAGATGCCTCTGTCTTATTTGATCCTGGATCCACCTATTCTTATGTGTCCTCATATTTTGCTCATCATTTGAGTATGAACCGAGGGTTTCTTGCTTTACCTGTGCACGTATCTACCCTGGTGGGCGATACTATTATTGTAGACCATGTGTATCGGTCTTGTATTGTGACTATTGGGGGTCTGGAGACCCGAGTTGATCTATTGCTATTGAGCATGGTGTACTTTGATGTTATTTTGGGCATGGATTGGTTATCTCCGTGTCATGCTATTCTAGACTGTCATGCTAAGATAGTTACTTTGGCTATTTCGGGTGTTCCGAGGATCGAGTGGCATGCTATGACTAATTATGTTCCTAGCAGAGTAATTTCCTTCTTGAAAGCCCAGCATATGGTTGGGAAGGGTTGTCTACCATATCTAGCTTTTTTGCGAGATGTTGGAGCTGGGACTCCTAGTATTGATTTTGTCCCAGTTGTGAGGGATTTTCCTGATGTATTTTCTGCAGACCTGTCGGGCATGCCGTCGGACAGGGATATCGATTTTGGCATTGACTTGGTGCCGGGCACCCAACCCATTTCTATTCCGCCATATCGTATGGCACCAACAGAGTTGAAAGAATTGAAGGAGCAGTTTCAGGAGCTCCTAGACAAGGGGTTCATTCGGCCTAGTGTGTCACCGTGGGGTGCGCCAGTTTTGTTTGTGAAGAAGAAAGATAGCACAATGAGAATATGCATTGACTATAGGCAGTTAAATAAGGTAACAATGAAGAACAAGTATCCTTTGCCTCGCATTGATGAATTATTTGATCAGCTTCAGGGAGCGAGGGTGTTTTCAAAAATTGATCTCCGTTCGGGCTATCACCAGTTAAAAATCAGGGACTCGGATATTCTTAAGACAACTTTCAGGACTAGATATGGTCACTATGAGTTTCTAGTCATGTCTTTCGGGCTAACCAATGCCCCAACAACGTTCATGCATTTGATGAACAGTGTATTCGGCCTTATCTAGATTCTTTTGTTATTGTATTTATTGATGACATTCTGGTGTACTCGCATAGCCAGGAGGAGAATGCCAAGCATTTGCGTGTAGTGTTGCATAGATTGAGGGAGGAGAAGCTTTATGCTAAATTCTCCAAGTGTGAATTTTGGCTAAGTTCTATGGCATTCTTGGGACACATAGTGTCCAGCGAGGGTATTCAGGTTGATCCAAAGAAGATAGAAGTAGTGCAGAGTTGGTCTAGACCGTCCTCAACCACAGAGATTCGTAGTTTTCTCGGATTAGCAAGCTATTATCGCCGGTTTGTTCAGGGGTTTTCATCCATTGCGTCGCTCTTGACCAAGTTGACTCAGAAAAGGTGCTCCATTTGTATGGTCAGACGAGTGTGAGGAGAGCTTTCAGAAGCTCAAGACAGTTTTGACCACAGCTCCAGTATTGGTTCTACCATCCGCTACAGGTTCATATACTGTATATTGTGATGCTTCGAGAGTTGGGATTAGCTATGTGTTGATGCAGGAGGGTAGAGTTATTGTTTATGCTTCTCGTCAGTTAAAGCCCCATGAGAAGAACTAACCTGTTCATGACTTAGAGTTGGCTGCTATAGTTCATGCCTTGAAGATTTGGAGGCACTATTTATATGGCGTATCTTACGAGGTATTCACTGATCATCGCAGTCTTCAGCATTTGTTTAAGCAGAAAGACCTTAATTTGAGGCAGCGGAGGTGGCTAGAGTTGCTAAAAGATTATGACATCACTATTTTGTATCATTCGGGAAAGGCCAATGTAGTGGCAGATGCCTTGAGCCGAAAGGCAGTCACTATGGGGAGTTTGGCGTACATTCCAGTTGGGGAGAGGCCCTTTGCAGTTGATGTTCAAACCTTGGCTAATCGGTTTGTGAGACTGGACATTTCTGAGCCTAGTCGGGTGTTGGCCTGTGTGGTTTCTCGGTCTTCCTTATATGATCGCATCAGAGAATGCCAGTATGATGATCCGCATTTGCTTGTCCTTAAGGACAGAGTTCAGCATGATGATGCCAGGGATGTGACTATAGATAATGATGGTGTATTGAGGATGCAAGGCCGTATCTGTGTGCCTAATGTAGATGGTCTTAGAGAGTTAATTCTGGAGGAGGCCCACAGCTCGCGGTATTCTATTCATCCGGGTGCCGCGAAGATGTATCAGGACTTGAGACAGTACTATTGGTGGAGAAGAATGAAGAAAGATATTGTAGGTTATGTAGCTCGGTGTCTCAACTGTCAGCAGGTTAAATATGAGCATCAGAAATCGGGTGGTTTTCTTCAGCGGATGATTATCCCAGAATGGAAGTGGGAAAGAGTAACCATGTATTTTGTGAGTGGTCTTCCTCGGACTTTGAAGAAATTTGATTCTATTTGGGTGATTGTGGATCGACTGACCAAGTCCGCGCACTTCATTCCGGTGTGTACTACTTATTCTTCGTAGCGGTTGGTAGGGATATTTATCCGAGAGATTGTGCGATTGCACGGTGTTCCAATTTCCATTATCTCAGGTAGAGGTACTCAGTTTACTTCCCAATTTTGGAGGACTTTTCAGCGAGAGTTGGGTACCCAGGTGGAGTTGAGCACAACATTTCATCCTCAGACGGACGGACAGTCCGAGCGTACTATTCAGATATTGGAGGATATGTTGCGTGCCTATGTGATTGATTTCGGAGGTTCTTGGGATGAGTTTCTGCCGCTTGCAGAGTTTGCCTACAACAATAGCTATTAGTCCAACATTCAGATGGCACTGTATGAGGCTTTGTATGAGAGGCAGTGTAGATCTCCAGTTGGTTGGTTCGAGCCCGGTGAGGCTAGGCTATTGGGGACAGATTTGGTTCATGATGCCTTAGAGAAGGTGAAAGTGATTCAGGAGAGGCTTCGTACATCGCAGTCGCGTCAGAAGAGTTATGTGGACCGGAAAGTTCGAGATGTGTCCTACATGGTTGTTGAGAAGGTCTTGCTGAAGGTTTCGCCCAAGAAGGGTGTTATGAGAATTGGAAAGAAAGGAAAGTTGAGTCCACGATTCATTGGACCTTTTGAGGTACTTAGGAGGATTGGGGAGGTGGCCTATATGCTTGCTTTGCCACCGAGCTTGTCGAGTGTGCATCCGGTATTTCATGTTTCTATGCTCCGGAAGTATGTTAGGGACCCGTCCCATGTTTTGGATTTCAGCACGGTTCAGTTGGATGGTGATTTGACCTTTAATGTGGAGCTAGTGGCTATTTTGGGTCGTTAGGTTCAGAAATTGAGGTCAAAGGATATATCTTCTATAAAAGTGCAGTAGAGAGGTCGTCACGTTGAGGAAGCTACCTGGGAGGCCGAGCGGGAGATGCGGAGCAGATATCCTCACCTGTTTGAGGCTTCAGGTATGTTTCTTGACTCGCTCGAGGACGAGCGTTTGTTTAAGTTGGGGAGGATGTGACGACCCGGCCCGTCGTCACGTGAGTTACCGCCCCGTTTCCCCTATTTTATGCTTCTTCATGTTTCGTTATCGGTATTCGGTGTGTTAGAGTTAAATTGGATTGGTTTTGATAGAAAATGAGACACTTAGTCTCTTTTAAGAAGGTTCAAGTTGGAAAAGTCAACCAGATGTTGACTTATGAGTTAGAGGGTTCGGATGTAAATTCCGATGATTCGATTAGCTTCGGGGGACGATTTGTGACTTAGGAGTGTGATCAGAAGTAATTTTGGAGGTCCGGTGTAGAATTAGGCTTGAATTGGCGAAGTTAGTATTTCGGCGAATTTCGGTTGATAGGTGAGATTTTGATCCGAGAGTCGGAATGGAATTCCGAGAGTTGCTGTAGCTTCTTTAGGTGATGTGGGATATATGTGCAAAATTTCAGGTCATTCGGACGTGGTTTGGTTGGGTTTTTGATCGAAAGTGTATTTCGGAAGTTTTTAGAAAATTAGGCTTGAATTCGATGAGTTTTGGGTAATTTGATGTTGTTTGAGGTGTTTTGATGATTGGAAGAGGTTTGAATAATGTTATGGATTATGTTGGCATGTTTGGTCGGGGTCCCATGAGGCTCGGATAAGTTTTGGAAGAGTGTTTGGAAGCTTTTTGCCGTTTGAGCATAAGCATGTAATGATCCAAAGGTCCATTTTTAGTTCTAGAGATCGAAATTTTATTTCGTGATTTCCAAAATTTAAATAATGAATTATAGGAGTGATCTGGAAAGTTTGGTCTAATTTCATCAAGTCGCGATTGAGTTTTTGACACGAAACATGAGTTAATTGTTTAACGAGCGAAATGGATATCGCACTGAGTAAACGAGCTCTGAATTGAGTTTATATTGAAGGACTATGTTCGTATCATTATTTGTGACTCATAGGAACAAGAATCATCGAATTCCGAGTTCGTATGATGGAGTTAGAGCCATTTTTGTAAAAAGAAAAGTGCTGCAATTTCTGGTTGCTGCTGTATTTTTTGAGCAGCGTGAACAGTAACCGCGCGTGTGAACAGTACTTCCGAAAAAATTCTGGGCAGAATGTTTAAAGAGATTTCATCCGCGAGCTAAGTCATTTCTTTCACCATTTTTGGGCATTTTGAGAGCTACTTGGGAGCAATTGAAGAGGGATTCGAAGAGGATTGATTGGAGGTAAGTCCTATGAACTAAATACATGATTATATTGTGAAATCATCCTTGAAATTCATGAAAATATAGCCAAATTGTAAGAAATTAGGGCTTGAAATTGAAATTCTCAATTTGGGATTTGAGGGGCCATTTGTGGTCCGATTTGAGAGATTTTTGTATGTATAGACTCGTGGCGAGATAAGGAACCCGATGACGTAAAAAAATTTCTGAATTCCGAGACGTGGGCCTGGGGCTCGGGTTTTGCCAAATTCATGAATTTTGATATTTTTCGAGTGCTTTCGATTGGGTATTGTCTCTTTAGCATTATGTGACATAGTCGTTGTGATTTTGGGTAGATTCAACGCACGTGGAGGCCAATTCGAGGGGCAAAGGCGTCGCGAATTAAAGAAATAGCGGTTTGAGGTGAGTAATGAGTGTAAATGATGTCCTGAGGGCTTGAAACCCCGGATTTGCACATCATAGTGCTATATTGAGGCGAGACACGCGCTGGATGATGTGCGCGGGGTCTTTTTACTACTCGGGATTGTGACTTGGTCCGTCCCGATTGATGGTTTTACTGCGTATTTTACTGAAACTTATTTGTTATCATCATGATTTAGGCTGTTTGCCATATTTGGGCTTCGTGCCAATTGTTTGAATCCTTCGGGAATTTTTATCACTATTTTCTCACTGTTTTTACTTGTATTTGAACTCAGTCCCATTGACAATTATTGTTTTACAAACTCTGCCACTTTATACAGATTTGAAACTTAAATGATATTTTTGGGCTGAGAACTTCTGTTTTACAAATGCCCAAGGGGCTTATGATAATTTACAGACTGAGTGAGGCCGAGGGCCATATGTGAGGATATGCTGAGTGATATGAGGCAGAGGGCCTGTGATACTATTTATGCCACGCGGTGGCTTGAGTGATGTGAGGAGGCTTTCAGGCCTCATGAGTGATGTGAGAAGGCTTTCAGGCCTTATGAGTGATGTAAGAAGGCTTTCAGGCCTTATGTTATTATTGCGCTTGGGCTGTAGGAGCCCCTCCGGAGTTTGCACACCCACAGTAAGCGTGGGTACCCATTATGCTGAGGGATTGATACTACGCCCGAGGGGCTGATACTGTACTGAGTGACTGATACGGTGCCTGAGGGGTAGATTTCTACTTGTTATTTTGATACTTAGCCCGAGGGGCAAATTTCTACTTGTTAATTACTGCCAAATTACCCGTTTTACTGGTTTAAAAGAGATTTCATTGATATTTCACTGAATTACTGTTTTAAGTGATTTTACTACTTCTGTATAGAATGCTTTGTGCCTTTACGCGTTTTGTTGCTTTCAGCCATTATTTATATTTATTACTTACTGGGTCGGAGTATTTACATTACTCCTTGCACCTTGCGTGCAGATCCAGGTACACCACAGGCTGAGTGAGGATTTGTTTAGCTGAGCAGCAGTATTCGGGAGTATTGAGGTAGCTGCATGGCATTCGCAGCCTTGATCTCTCCCCTCTATCTCTATCTTTTATTCCGCATTTTTATTAGACAGACTTGTAATAGGTGGATATTCTGTATTAAAGGCTCATATTCGTGACACCGGATTTTATTGGGCTATGGTGTGGTATTTAGTTGACCTTCCGCAAATTTATTATTAATTATACACTTGAAAGTGATGACTTACTAAATTCTCTGTGATATTTATCTATAATCTGAATAAGAATTTGGGATAATGTTGTTGAATGGTCGGGCTTGCCTAGTAGTGTGTTGGGCGCCATCATGACCGGGGTTGGGGTCGTGACAACTATTAATCCCATATGCATTAAATTCTTTTTATAATTTTTAGTTTGTCGTACTGATTATGGATTAATTAAATTTAATGTTGCAACCTTATTTCCTATAACTGATAATTGCTTTTCTCTATAATGTCTATATAGTTGAGAGTTATTTGAAAAATATCCTGTATTATATAGTATTCTCGGATTGAGTAACCTTAGTTGATTTTATTGAAAGATTTGTATATCTTTGTCTATATCTATTATTTCGTCTAATTTCTGATTTTCTTCTTGTCTTTTCCTAGTTAGAATTCTGGCTAACATATTATTACCTATTCTATTATCTGAAAAACTTATTCGTGATCTTTCTTGGTTTGTTGTTCTTGACCCACCTGGAAAAAAGTCCATTTTTGTGGTTTTCTTATTTTAGTTTTATCTTTTTGTGGTGTTATTTCAACTCTTTTTAATTGTTCTATTAAATCGTCTACTTTTGGGATTTCAGTCTTTATCTCCTTTTCTTTAATAATTTTATCTAGCTTTTTATTAATTTCTAATAGTAATACTATTAGAGTATTATCCTGTTTTATTATTGTTTGATATGCTTTCCCCTGGGGAGTATAACTAGTCAGTCCCTCTGGATTGGATTGAATTCTTTCTGTGAACTTTAATGCTTCTTCATATACTGGATCTAATTCTAGTTGTAACTCACTCATGAAAGAGCGATTTCTTTTATTGTTTCTATCTTTTCTTTTAAGGTATTTATCTCACTTTTTAATACTTCTACTTGGTGTGTTATTTTTTGTCACGACCCAAACCCCGCTCCGGTCGTGATGGCGCCTCTCGTGAAGACAAGGCCAGCCAACAAACCCATCTCGCCTTTTCAAAGATATTTAAACATTAATAAACAATTTAAATATGATTTAATGATATAATTAATGGAAGCACAACCCGACACAGCCCTAACCGGGGTGTCACAAGTCACGAGCATCTACTAGGGTATAAATACAACTGAAAGCCTGGAGTGTACAAATACAGACTAATGAAATGAGGAGAGAGAAAAGCAGTGCTGCGAATGCCGGCAGCTACCTTGCTAAACCCTGATGACTCTGCCTCCGATCAGCCAAAACATACCTAAATCTTCACGCAAGGTGCAGGGAGTAATGTGAGTACTCCGACTCTGTGAGTAATAATAATAAGTAAAGACTGAAGGCAAGAAATCACGCAAAAACACAAGGTATTCCATACTGAAGTAGTAAAATCACTTTAAACAGTAAAGCAGTGAGAAATCAAGTGAAAATCCCTTTTTTCCAACAAGTAAAGCAAGTAGTTTACAAGTGAGTAACAAAAATGATAGAAATGTAAACAGCCCCTCGGGCAAAACATGTACAACAAACCGCCCCTCGGGCATAATATCAACAGAACCAGCCCCTCAGGCTCAATATCAGAACAGTGCCAGCCCATCTGGCTCAATATCAGAACAGTAACAGCCCCTCGGGCTCAATATCAGATCAGTAACAACCCCTCAAGCTCACTCTCAGAATAGTATCAACCCCTCGGTAATCACTCATATCAGCCCCTCGGGCATAGTATCAATCACTTAGAACAATGGGTACCCGCGCTCACTGTGGGTGTGCAGACTCCGAAGGGGCCCCTTACGACCCAAGCGCTATATCAAGCCACCTCGTGGCATCATCACTCAGCATATCCTCACATCACTCAAGCCACCACGTGGCATATAATGTATCTTAGGCCCTCGGCCTCATATCACTCGACCTCACATCACTCAAGCCACCTCGTGGCATAAATAGTATCTCAGGCCCTTGGCCTCATATCACTCGGCCTCACATCACTCAAGCCACCTCGTGGCATAAATAGTATCTCAGGGCCTCGGCCTCATATCACTCAGCATATCCTCACGTATGACCCTCGGCCTCACTCAGTCCGGAAATCATCATAAGCCCCTCGGGCATTTGTAAAGCAGTAGTTCTCAGCCTAAAATACCATTTAGAAATATCATTTGAGTTTTCAAATCTGCATAAAAGCGGCTGAGTTTGTAAAACAATAATTATCAACAGGACTGAGTTTAAATATAAGTCAAAATAGTGAGGAAATAGTGATAAAAATTCCCAAAGGATTTAAATAATTGGCACGAAGCCCAAGTATGGCAATCAACCCAAATCATGATGATAACAAATAAGTTTCAGTCAAATATGCGGTAAAATCATCAATCGGGATGGACCAAGTCACCATCCCCGGTAGTAAAAGACCCCGCGCTCATCATCCAGCGCGTGTCGCACCTCAATATTGAACTACGATGTGCAAATTCGGGGTTTCAAACCCTCAGAACATCATTTACAATCATTACTCACCTCGAACCGGCTAATCCTCTAGCTCGCGATGCCTTTGTCTCTCAAATCGACCTCCGAATGCCTCGAATCTAGCCACAATAATTCGATTCAGTTAATAAAAATTATAGGAATTAATTCCATATGAAATTCTACATTTTCCATTAAAAATCCGAAATTGCACTCAAAATTCGCCCGTGGGGCCCACGTCTCGGAACCTGACAAAAATTACGGAATATGAAACCTCATCCAACCACGAGTCCAACCATACCAATTTTACTAAAATCCGACATCAACTCGACCCTCAAATCTTCAAATTAAACCAAGAGGGTTTTCAAGATTTTCCCAACTAAAATCACCAATTAAATGCCAAAACTAGTAATAGATTCGGGTAATCTAACCAAAATTAAGTTAAGAACACTTACCCCGTTGTTTTCTCTGAAAATCTCCCGAAAATCGCCTCTCCCCGAGCTCCAATTTGGTAAAAATGTAAAATGGGATTCAGAACTCAACATTCTGTCCAGAAACTAGGTACTGTTCATATGTACTGTACACGGGTACTGTACACAGATACTGTTCATGTTTACTGTACATGGTACTGTACAAGGATACTGTTCACGCAGGTGCAGTTACTGTTCACACGTGCGAAAAATGCAGAAACTGCCCAGAAAATTGCAGCAGGTTTTCTTTTCACTAAAAAGGCTCTAACTCCATCATATGAACTCGGAATTCGATGATTCTTGTTCCTATGAGTCACAAATAATAATACGAACATAACCCTTCAGTCGAAACTCAATTCAGAGCTCATTTTCTTAGTTCAATACCCATATCGCTCGTTAAACAATTAACTCATGTTTCGTGTCAAAAACCCAATCGCGACTTGATGAAATTAGACCAAACTTTTCAGATCAGTCTTATAATTCATTATCAAAATTTCGAAAGTCTCGAAATCAAATTTCGATCTCTAGAACTAAAAATGGACCTTTGGATCATTACATGCTTATGCTCAAAATGACAAAATCTTCCAAAAACTCTTCCAAAACATATCTGAGCCTCATGGGACCCCGACCAAACATGCCAACACACCCCATAACATAATTCAAACTTGTTCCAACCTTTGGAACGCTCAAAACAACATCAAAACATCAAATCACCCTCGGATTCAAGCCTAAGAATTCCAAAACTTCCGAAATCCGAATTCGATCAAAAAGTCGACCAAACGACGTCCAAATGACCTGAAATTTTGCACACACATCACAAATGACATAACGAAGCTACAACAACTCTCGGAATTCCATTCCGACCCTTGGATCAAAATCTCACCTATCAACCGGAATTCGCCAAAATATTAACTTTGTCAATTCAAGCCAAATCCTTCCACGGACTTCCAAAATGCATTCTGATCGCGCTCCTAAGTCATAAATCACCCAACGAAGCTATCTAAATCATAAAATTTCCGATCCGAGGTCATATACAAATAAATCAACTCTTAGTCAAACCTTTCAAATTCAAAGCTTTCAACTGAGACTGTTCCTTCGAATTCATTCTGATTTTTCCTGAAAACCAAAACCAACAATCTACATCAGTCATAATACGTTACACGGGGCAAGTCATGCTCGGGAACTGGCGATCAAAGTGCAAAAGTTCAAAATGACCGGTCGGATCGTTACATTTTTTCTACTAATCTGGTTGTTTGTATTTCTAATTCTTTAGGCTTTTCTGTAATAGTTTTAATTAATTTTTCTATTTCGTCTTTCTTAGGTTTTTTTTCTAGATTAAACTTATTGTTTAGAAATTGTATTTTTCTGTCTATTTCTAGTTCTTGTGATTTTAGGAAATCCAAATTTTGTTCTAATTTTTCTAAAGTCTTTCTTTGTTTAGTTTGTAATACTTCTAGTAGTTCTAGTGTTCTTATTATGTTTTTATTATTTTCCTGGGTTTTTTCTCCAAAGTTGATTATTATATCTACTAAAATATTGTATTGTTTATCTTCGGTGTGTAATATATGTTCTCAACTACTAAAATTACACTTAATTACCGTATTATCTTTTAATATTCTATACTTCTTTTCTGGATATATTTTTAAATCTGAATATTCTAGATTCCTTAGTTTATCTATTTTTTAACCTAATGATATCCAAATTTTTCGGTTCTTAAAGAATTTTATTCTTTGGTTTTCTAAATATATTTCTCCTTCGATATATTGTATTTCCCACTCTAAAGCTGATATTGTTTCTGAGCTAATACTACGTTTTACTATATAACTTGGTTCTATATTTATTTTTAAATCTGATTCTTTTATTTGTTCAGCTAATTCTAAAGTTGATATTAATAAAGCCTTAGTCTTTCGTAGTATGTTCTTTACTTCTCCTTTTCTTTGTATATTCCTACTTAAAATCCAATAGTTACAAGCTATTTCTTTAGCTATAGGATGTTGTCTCAACATATATGTTACCCTAATGGGATATGTTTTATCTTATTTTTGGTGGTTTGGATATAATCCTTTTCTTGTTGAATTTTAATATTGATTCTTTCTATTTCAAGAATAAAATCTTCTGTATTTAAAATATCTAGTTCAAAGAAATTTAGCTGCGATTATAACGTTTCTCTATATTCTATGCTATTTTTAATAATCTCACGACTAATATATATTAGATGGTGATGGTAACTGATGTATTTAACAAAAATAAGTTGTTTCATAAACTGTTTGGTCCGAAAATCTTCTTGCTAGAATACCAATATAAAAGAGGGGTAATATATATAAGAGGGGTAATATAGAGTTAAAGTCGTCTAAAAAGTTAGGGTTAAAAATTAAAATCGTTTTCTTAGATGGTATAGATGATATGACTAATGGTATGATAGAGGGGTAATATATATTAGAGGGGTAAAATAGAGTTAAAGTCGTCTAAAAAGTTAGGGTTAAAAATTAAAGTCGTCTTCTTAGATGGTATAGATAATATGACTGATGGTATGATAATATTAACAATATCAAATGCAGTTATTTTCTATATATATCTGAACAGATATTACTATTGTATTGTAGATATATAAAATGTACGGCCAAATATATATATATATATATATATATATATATATATATATATATATATAGATTGATGGAGGACAAGAGAAAGAGATATATATAAATATGACGACAAGAGAAAGAGATAGATTGATGGAGGAAAAACTTACACGAACAAAAGGGGGATGGAAATGGTGCTGAAAGAAGGGAGGTGGGAGAGTGAAAGAGAAGAGAAGTTGAAAAGTTTGAAGAATGTTTTGATTTGGACTCCTTAATTATCTTTCGGGATTTTTTGAAATCTGGATATGGGTCCCCCCACACGACGTTACTTGGTGCTAAAGCAATACTAAGAAATAGTGGGACAATATTTTAAAGCCTTTTGGATAAATGTCTTAGCCATTCTAGAAGGCTATGAGCCCGTTTGACTTAGCTGATTTAGAGTAGCTGATAAGCATTAGGTGCTGAAAAGTACTTTTAAGTGTTGAAACTGATTTTAAAAATAAGCAGTTACGTGTTTGGATAAAAGTGCTGAAATTAATAATAAGCAGCTGAAGCACAGAGTATACGAAGAGTTTTGTTTTAAAAAAAAGTATTTTAGGGATAGAATAGTAAACATTTTGGTCAAACATAAAGTGCTTATAAGCTGAAATTTGATAAGTTGAGGGAGACCAACTTATGACTTTTGGCTTATTTTTGGCTTATAAGTACTTTTAATTTTACCAAACACGTAGATAGGTTAAAAAGTGCTTATAAGTCATTTTGACCAGCTTATAAGCTTAGCCAAACACCCTCCATGTTAAGTGACAAAAGAGGGGTAAAAAGTAGCAAATTTCATCCGCCACTTTCTTGTGCATAGCAAAATTCCATGCAATTACAACTATAAATAGTCATAATTGGTTACACAATTCTCCATCATAAGAAACAAAAAGCTCTTTCTACTTAGCTTTTTTCTCTTTCCCGCCTAGCTTCTCTTATTTCCAATTTTACTTATAAACTTTCTTTGTCCTTATTCTCTTTTCGGTCTTGTTGGATTATTGTAATATAAATATTTTGTTGATTCCTGTATCCTCTAAATAAAATAGAGGTAAGCTTGTTTAATCCTGGGGAAATATTTCACACTGCTAAAATAGTTTCTTAGGACAGTGCCCAGCATGACTCAAGCTAATTCGTGTATCTACTTACAAATAATATTATTGCAGTATTATTGTAATTTTTCCCTTGTCATTTTACTACAATCTAAGAAACTATGGAAAATAACACTGATGCTGAAAATACAAACGATACCGCCAATATTGGGGCTACGTCCGCTGCTCCAGCCCTAGTTGCACTGCCATATGCCAGGCCATTTCCAAATGTGTCAAATATTGAAATTTTCGCCAATGAAAATTTCAAGCGTTGGCAAGAACGTATGCTCTCACTACTTGATGTCCATGGTGTTGCACATGCACTGAGTTGAAAGTACTCACTTTACTCCCTACACCTCTGTGTGCAGATTCGGGCGCTATAGGTCCTGCTACTGAGGGTTGACAGTTCTAGCAGATTTTCGGAGGTTTACTAGGTAGCTTCTTGGCGATTCGCAGCCAGTGCAACCTCCCTCTATCTTATTTCTTTTCTGATTCAGTTATTTAGTAGTGGAGTAGACTTTCAGACTGGTAGTATTGTTTTAGATGTTCATGATTGATGACACCTCGATGTGGGGCTGTGTTGGCTTTTATTTTCGCAAATTATACTGTTAAATGTTTATTTTAGGTTTTTATTTCTCATTAAAGACTTAGTAGTTATTATTTTAATTGCTTAAAGTGAATTGGAAGTGAGTCAGCTGGTCTTGTCTTCACGAGAGGCGCCATTACGACCAGGTTGGGTTTAGGGTCATGACACCTTCACCCTCACGAACAACCTCAGATAATTTATGCCCAACCCCCCAATAGCAAGACTATCAACCTACTAGTTGGATAGAGCTAGGCCTCATGGGCCATGCAATATCCTTCACGGTCCCAATCAATGGTTAAGAGGCAATAGTAATCCTCCACAACACCCAATATCTAGCACAACTCATAACGGAGGGAATGAGGTTAGCCATGAACAACTACCTCAACCACGTTTGGCTAAACAACATTATTCATCCAATGGCACCATCAGTAAACCCTCAAATGGCTCAGATAATGAGAGAGCAATGAAGCATGCCACCCCAGTTCAATCCTATAAACCCTCAAAATGATCCCTTAGACCTTCCTTTCTTCCCCTTGGAGATGTACACTCACCTCAATCCCATATTTCTTCCTTGGGACATCAACCAGGGGAACCATACCTCTACTACATCACCACGCAGACCCAATACCCGGTCCAGTAGAAGCAGAAATGGAGGAGGACGATGTCCCTCTAAACGTACATTTAGGGCCAGTCTTAGAACTCTCAAACCTAGACGGAATAAAAAAATTTCTCTTCACGGAGAAGCACGAGAAGAGGTATGTGCTCAGCTACCCGTTAGCCCTATACAAGTGCTCGATGGACATCCATCCACCACACGATCCAACAGTGGGCAACAAAGTGATGATCCTAGTACCATCGATGAGAAGGAACCCTGTCCTCTTGGGGGGAGGGGGTAAGGGAGAATGGAGAGAGGGCCAGCCCAGAAGTTAATCTATCAATGAACCGTCCTGCAAATTTTATAATCTGAAATATAAGGGGGGGACAATGAAAATTTCAGGAGGAATTTTAGGGAAATGATTAATACTCATAGGCCCTGCATGGTGACATTGTTGGAAACAAGAATGGTGAACCATGGAGCTTTGCTTAATGACTTTGGATTCACGGAGATGATTGAAGTTCCTTCGGAGGGTCAATCAGGAGGCATGGTTATGATGTGGCAAGATGAAATGATCAATGTTCAAAATGCAGTTCGTAGGAACCAGGAAATACATGCAACCATAGATGTACTTTCCATACGTAAACCTTGGCTTTTTACTTCTATATATGCTAGTACTTGTGTCCATAATATAAATATAATGTGGGAGCATCTAGAAAATATTAACAACTCTTATAAAGGGCCTTGGCTAGTAGGAGGTGACTTTAATGATATTTTAGCCGCTAGTAAAAAAATTAGTGGTAAACCTATTGAGGATAGTAGAGCTAGATACATTATGTCGAAAATCAATAAGTGTAATTTGCTCGATCTAGGCTTTAAAGGTAGCAAATACACTTGGACAAACAATAGGCATAATAAAAAAGGTCTTATATTGGAAAGATGAAATAAAGTTTTTGGAAATTAGGAGTGGATGGAACTTTTCCCTAAAAGCTCAATAATCTACCTGCCTAGAACCCACCATAACCCTATTCTTATATAATTGATTCCAAAAAATAGGTCTCTTCATAAAATTCCTTTTAGACTAGAGACCTTTTGGTGTAAACATCCAAAATTCGAGACTGTAGTGAAAAATAATTGGAATGATAGCGACTACTTCAAAGCCAGCCTTAACTTTGTGGAAAAATTAAAACCCTGGAAAGACAACACCTTTGGTAATATTATGGGAAGAAAAAGGAAATTGCTAGCTAGACTCCAAGGTATCCAAACCTCCAATAGTTATACTACCAGTACTTTCCTTCGTAAGTTAGAATTAGATCTTAAAAATAAATTCAATGATATCCTAAAAATTGAAGAAGATTATTGGAAACTAAGGTCCAGAGTCTTGTGGCAAAATGAAGGAGACACAAATACAAAATTCTTCCATGTCTCAGCCACCAATAAGAAAAGAAGAAACAAAATAAATTTCTTCAAAGATGATGCTGGTAATTGGATTAATGATCATAATATGATTATGTCTCATGTTCATAATTATTTTACCTCTACGTTTACCACTTCTCACCCACAATCTAGCTGGGTTAACCCCATAAATCATCATTTTAATAGTAATAAAATCAACCTAGGCAATCTAGATACCCTCCTTCTAGACTCTGAAATTAAAAGAGTTATTTTCTCGTTCAAACCCTTTTAATCCCCTAGTCCGGATGGTCTACATCCTTTTTTCTTCCAAAAATATTGGCAACACATAGGTCAATCGGTTTGTAACCTTTGTCATGGAATTTTCAACAACCAAGAAATCCCTTCTGAAATTAACAAAACCTTTCTCTGCCTTATTCCTAAAATCCACAATGCCAACAACATTAAAAACTTCAAGCCTATTGGTTTATGCAATACTATCTACAAACTCATCATAAGATCCTTGCAAACCGTCTTAAACCATTCCTAGATTAATTGATCAGTCCATATCAGGCTAGTTTCATGAAAAACAAAAGAGTGTCTGATAATGCCATCATCATCCAGGAACTGGTTTCTAAATTTAATAAATTAAAAGGAAAGCAGGGACACATGATTCTAAAAATTGATCTAGAAAAGGCTTTCGATAGTTTAGAATGGTCTTTCGTTCGCCACACACTTGATTACTTTAAATTCCTACCCAAATTTTCTAAATTGTTACTGAGCTGCATCTCAACTAGTAGTATAACAATTTTAGTAAACGGATCCGTCACAAACTATTTTGTCCCAAGTAGGGGAATAAGACAAGGGGACCCCATTTCTCCCTATATCTTTATTCTCTGCTTGAAAATGCTAACTAGATATATAGAGCACCAAGTGGATACAAAATATTGGGATCCCATATCCTTAGAACATAGATGCCCAAAAATCTCTCATTTATTATTTGCAGACGATCTTACCCTAATGGCTAGAGCAAATGATAAATCATGTAAAGCCATCAAATATGGCCTTGACCAATTTTGTTCCCTATCAGGTCAACGTATCAATCTTACAAAATCAAAAATTCACTTCTCCCAAAATTGTAATCATACTCTCATTAGGGATATTACCACTATGTTACGAATTAAAAAAAATACTAATTTTGGCACCTACCTAGGTTTTTCAATCTTAAACCATAGCCCTAAGCCTAGGGACTATCAATTCCTAATCGACAAAATGAGAATCAAACTTGCCTCATGGAAAATGAAATACTTTAATCTAGCAGGAAGAACAACCCTTGCAACATCGTGCCTAAATTCTATTCCCAACCACTACATGCAATACACCCTTCTTCCCAAGTATACCCTAAAAGAAATTGACAAAGTCCAAAGAGACTTTATATGGGGTAGCTCAACAGAAAAAAATAAACTTCACCTAGTCAACTGGTCTACCATTTGCCAGCCTAAACCTAATGGTGGCTTAGGTATCTATAATGCTCTGAATATCAATCTGTGCACTCTAGCTAGCCTAAGTTGGAGACTTCTTACAAATATCACAATTCCTTGGGCCAAGCTTATCATTTCTTATTATTGTACTTGTACCATAATGAATAGGTGTTCCTTCATTTGGAAAAGTATTTGCAAAGGGTGGGAAATTTGCTCTAAGGGTATTATATGGTCCCCTCACCTTCACTCCAATCTTCACATATGGGAAACAAATTGGATCCCCAAATTTGGTAACCTAAGGAAAAGTGTGATAGTCCCACCCTCCACTAGGGATACCATAACAAAAATTAGAGATATCTTCGATGGTCGCAATTGGAATTTAGATTGCCTATCTTTTCCTCTTCCTCCAAAACTATTAGCAAACATCACAAAAATAAAAATTCGTCTCAAGAGCCCCTCTAATGATTTACCTATTTGGTCTCTCACAAATAAGGGTGTGTTTAGTACTAAGTCTTGTTATACTCTTCTAGAAACTCGAAAAAACACTAACTTAGAATTTGACTGGATTTGGAAACTAGAATGCCCCAATAAAATAAAATATTTTTTTATGGCAATGTCTACATGATCGAATCCCCTGCAGGAAATACCTTTCACATATTGGGCTAAACATTGACCCTTTCTGTCCCATCTGTAAATGTCCTAGTGAAGAATCCATAACTCATATTTTCCTAGAATGCAAAACTGTCAAAAAATTCCGGGCTTGCCTTCGATGGCAAAATCACAATAGCCTAAATGATAACCACTGGCTTATCCAAGTAAGAGACCTTAACTATCCCCTTAATAACACTTACTTAAACTGGAGCTCTTATTTTCCCTTTATCATTTGGCATATTTGGATAAATAGAAACAGTAATAATCATAATAACACTACCAACCCGATCAATGATTCTCTTATAATGCAGAGGTCTATAGAATTCAAATTCCTCACGGAAAAAATCTCTATACACCCTCTGAAATAACTCATTAAAATCAATTGGCATAAACCTCCAAGAGGTTGGTTTAAACTAAACATTGATGCCAATTTCAATAACTATAACCAAAGCTGTGTCTTAGGTGGTGTTTTCAAAAATACCAATGGTAATTGGGTGGTTGGTTTTACAAAATCAACTCATGCAAATGGTTCACTAGAAGCGGAATTGAAAGCCCTAAGAGAAGGTCTCAGAACAACAACAGAGTGGAAACTATTCCCACTTGAAATAGAGACGGATTGCACAGAGGTAATCCGGGATTTATATGAAGGTAATAATTTATTTAACAAGGTTGTGAATGATTGCAGGTGGTTAATGCACCAACCGAAGGTTACCCTCCAGCATACCTTCCGGCAAGGGAATAGGACTGCTCATCAACTAGTAAAAAAGTGCCTCAATATGGATGGTCAAGTTTTTGGAGCAACTGGAAGAAGCCAACGCCATGGGCCTCTTTGTTGTTGGTAGATAAGCTAAACTCCCCAAACTCTCTGCCTGGTGACTCAAAGCATCGACCACCACATTGGCCTTTCCCGGGTGGTACAAAATGGTGATATCATAATCCTTAAGCAGCCCTAACCGCCTCCTCTGACGCAAATTAAGATCCTTCTGCTTGAACAGATGCTGCAAACTCCGGTGATCAGTTTAGATCTCACAAGGGACACCGTACAAATAGTGCCTCCAAATCTTCAAGGCACGCACAATAGTAGCTAACTCAAAGTCGTGGATATGAAAGTTCTTTTTATGCACCTTCAGCTGTCTGGATGCGTAAGCAGTCACCCTATGATCTTGCATCAACACCGCGTCGAGGCCAACTCGCGACACATCACAATAAACTGTATAAGACTCCGAACTTGAAGGCAATACCAATATTTGGCCTGTAGTCAAAGCTGTCTTGACCTTCTGAAAGTTCTCATCGCACTCCTCTGTCCATTTGAACAGAGCACCCTTCTGGGTCAGTCTGGTCATAGGTGTTGCAATAGATGAGAACCCCTCAACAAATCGTCAGTAATATCCCGCTAAACCTAGAAATCTCTGGATCTCCATAGTTGAGGATGGTCTGGGCCAACTCTGCATTGCTTCCACTTTCTTTGGATCCACCTTGATCCCTTCACTCGATACCACATGACCCAAAAATGCCATAAAATCTAACCAGAACTCATATTTTGTGAACTTTGCATATAATTTATTCTTTCTCAAAGTTTGAAGCACAGTCCTCAGGTGCTGCTCATGATTTTCCCAACTTTGGAAGTACACCAGAATATCATCAATAAAGACAATGACAAACGAGTCAAGATAAGGCTAAAATACACTATGCATCAAATGCTAAATGCTACCGAGGCATTGGTCAGCCCAAATGACATGACAAGGAACTCGTAAAGACCATACTGAGTCCTGAAAGCAGTCTTCGGGATATCTGGTTCCTGAATCTTCAACTGATGATAACCGGAACGCAAGTCAATATTGGAAAACACTTTGGTACCTTATAACCGATCAAATAACTCATCAATAGGAGGCAAAGGATACCAGTTCTTCACTGTGACTTTGTTCAACTGGATAATTAATGCACATATGCATAAAACCATCCTTTTTCTTCACAAACAAGACAAGAGCACCCCAAGGTGACACACTAGGCCGAATGAAGCCTTTATCAAGCAATTACTGTAACTGTTCCTTCAACTCCTTCAACTTAGGAGGGGCCATACGATAAGGAGGAATAGAGATGGGCTGAGTTCTTGGCAACAAATCAATGCCAAAATCAATATCTCTATCGGGCGGCATGCGCGAAAGATCAAATGGAAACACATCAAGGAAATCCCTCATTATTGGGACTGAATCAACTATAGAGGTATCAATACTGACATCTCTCACATAGGCTAGATACGCGTCACACCCCTTCTTAACCATTCGTTGAGCTTTAAGAAATGAAATAACCCTACCGGAAGTGTAATGTAAGGTACCCCTCTAATCAAATCGTGCTAAACCTGTCATAGCCAGTATTACGGTCTTGGCGTGACAATCAAGAATAGCATAATGGGTCAGCAACTAGTCCATGCCCAAGATAACATCAAAATATACCATGGTGAGTTATAATAAATCAGCTCTAGTCTCAAAACCACTAAGAATAATCAAACACGACTGGTACACACGGTCCATAACAAGGGAATCTCCCACAGGAGTAGACACATAAACAGGGGAACTCAAAGAATCCCGAGATATGCCCAATTGCAGGGCAAAATAAGATTACACATAAGAATAAGTGGAACCTGGATCGAATAGAACCGATGCATCTCTATGATAGACTGGAACAATACCTGTAATGATAGAATCAAAAGCAATGGCCTTTGTACGAACAGGAAGTTCATAGTATCTAACTTGGCCTCCCCCTCTAGGGTGACCTCTACCACCTCGACCTCAACCTCAAGCTGGTTGAGTAGGTGGGGTGGCAGTTGGTGCTGTAATCATTGCCTAAGGACCTAGCGGAGCACGCTATGGCTGAGAAGTCTGTAGAGGTGCACCCCTCCTATGTCTAGGGCAATCCCTCACCATATGGTGAGTTTTGCCACACTAAAAACAAGCTCTGGGAGGGTGTGGCGGCTGTGACTGGCTCAGGCCAGGTCTGCTGGACTGACCGCTGATAGCACCTTGTACAGGAGGCATACTAGATACTGGAGGTGCATAATAAGGCTCCTGAGATCTAGGAGGAGCTGGAATACCACTGGCGGCTCGAAGAGCTGAATGAACGGGGCGACTCACATAACCCCTACCATGACAAACTGCAGCTGGGGAACGGGCACCAGAATAATGGCCCAACTCTCGAGATCTCTTGGCCCCTCTCTCCTCCTTATTCCGAGCAAGCATGCCCTCTACTCTCATAGCAATACTCACCACCTGCTAATACGAGATATCAATCTCTAAGTCCTGGGCCATGCTAGTCCTGATATTGGGAATGAGTCCCTCAACAAATCGACGAACCTTCTCTCAAACTGTAGAAACCAAGGCCGGTGCATGTCTAGCCAAGTCTCTGAAACAGACTGCATACTCTGAAACAGTCATGGTACCCTGGCGCAACAGCTCAAACTCTACGCGCCATGCATACTTGAGCTCTGAGGGGCATACTCTCTCAAAAACATGTCCGAGAACTGAGTCCATGTAAGGGGAACTACCTCAGCCGGACTATCAAACTCATAAGTGCGCCATCACTGATAGGTTGCTCCTCGAAGCTAGAAGGCAGTGAAAGAAACCCCACTCGACTCTGCTATACCCATAGTGTGGAGGATACGATGGCACTCCTCTAGAAATCCTTGACCATCCTCTGATGCTAGACCACTGAATGTAGGAGGGTCGTACTTTTTATACCTCTAAAGCCTACGTTGCTCCTCCTCCGAAGCTGCTGCCCTATCCTTGGGCTAAACTGGGGCTATAGGTGGTACCAGTATAACCTCTAGAATTTGATCAACTTGAACCCGCTTCTATGGGGTGTAGGCGACTGGAGTCTGTGCTCCTCCCCCGACCTGAGATGTTTCTGCAGCAGGGGGAATCTACCCTGCTTGAGCTAGAGTGTTGTACATGCTCATTAACTATGCAAGGGTCTCTAGGAGAGCTGGAGTAGTAGTAGTAGTAGGCGTATCAGGTGCCTATTCTTCGATTGGAGCTATTGATGGCTCCTCTACAGCAGCTCGCGTGGGAGCTCTGGGTGCACCATGTGTGCGTTCTCGACCTCTACCCTAGCCCCAAACTCGGGTGGCTCTAGCAGGGGGTGCGGGTGCCTAGTCATCTCCGGTAGCACGTGTCCTCACCATCTGTGAGAGAATAGAAGACATAAGTTTAGAATTTTGAAGTCAATAATCTTGCACGACAAGGAATCAAATAAAGTGGAATTTTACTAACAGTTCCATAGCCTCTCGAAGATAAGTACAAATGTTTCCGTACCGATTTTCAAGACTCTAATAAACTGGCTCATGACTCATGACTCCTATGAACCTAGAGCTCTGATACCAACTTGTCATGACCCAATTTCTTCCTTCGTGAACTATCGTGACGGCACCTAGTCTCTACGACTAGGTAAGCCCACTATTGTGAAAATGAAATGAAAACACAAAGATAACAGCTAACAAATATTGTTAATAAGCAGAAACGGTGCCACTCGGCATATACAATAATCCTTTTCCCAAAACCCAGAATATCGCAAATCACAAGCTTCTAAGAGTTTCTAACTGCTCTATACATTAATGTCTGAAGAAAAGAAAAAGTTAACACAAGGGGATAGAAGGGGACTCCAAGGTCTGCAGAAGTGGGCAGATGTACCTTGAAGTCTCCTGAAGCAGCAACCATGCAAATAGACTCGAGGCGGATTGCTAGTACCTGGATCTGCACATAGAAAACATGTACAGGAAAGGACATAAGTACACCACAACGGTACCCATTAAGTGCCAAGCCTAACCTAAGTCGAGTAGTGACGAGATCAAGTCAGGGCCCTACTAAAAAATATATAATAAAATAAGGTAGAAATGAAATATCACTGTAAAATAAAGACTGAAATTAAATAGGAATGAAAATCGCAGAAGTCAAAGGCTCGGTACATAAAAATAACAATAGGGGATCTCTTAGGATACCTTCCCTGTCACGCCCCTTTTTCTTGCGAAAAATGGGTTTCGACACTGTCACGACCCTAGTTCACCAACCGTGAACATGTCATGACGGCACCTAGTCTCCGTGACCAGGTAAGCCTAACACTTGTGGAAACATAATAATTGCGGAAAAATAGAATACCATATTTAATTATCTAAAAAGGAAATTGTACAGAATGCCGCTCGGCATATACGACTCAATATCTCAAGACTAAAACAATCCCAAAACATGGAAACTCACGGGAAAACACAGGCTACAGAAATGTATAGTGAGGCTCCAAACTCCAGAATATCTAACAAATGGAAGGAAAGAGAACTAAGTACTAAAGATAGAATAAAGAGGGAGACTCGTCGGTCTACGGACGCAACAGATCTACCTCGAAGTCTCCGTAGTCGTCCTGCCTCACTAATAGTGCGCCTGATTAGAGGTACCTGGATCTGCACATGAAAAACATGAGCAGAAGAGGCGTGAGTACACCACAGCGATACTCAGTAAGTGCCAAGCCTAACCTCGGTTGGGTAGTGATGAGGAAGGTTAGGGCCCTACAGAGGTTATATAAAATATAAAGATGCCAGGATAAGATAAGCAGTGCGATTGAGAACCTACAGTAAGAATCTATGCAGGATAATAAGAGTACAATAACGGAAACAATGATGAAAACAAACCATAAGGAAAGTAACCGGGGATCTCTAAGTATCCCGAGGATCTCTTAGTATCCTCGACATGTACTAGGGATCTCTTGGTATCCCGAGGATCTCTCAGTATCCTCAATATAAGCCAGGGATCTCCTGGTATCCCGAGGATCTCTTGGTATCCTCAATATGTACTAGGGATCTCTTGGTATCCCGATGATCTCTCGGTATCCTCAATATAAGCCAGGGATCTCTTGGTATCCCGAGGATCTCTTGATATCCTCAATATGTACTAGGGATCTCTTGGTATCCCGAGGATCTCTCGGTATCCTCAATATATGTGCGGGGGATCTCCCAGGAATCTAACCCGTAGTCCCAAAGTAAATGTGCAGGGGGAATCTCCCGGGAATCTGACCCGTAGTCCCAATTTAAAACACAGAGCAGCAACACAAGAATATTAAATTAAACGCTAATTTCGTACCAAGTGAACATTTACTTCTAGCCTAACATGCTTCACGTAATGCAATTCAGGCAATTTAAGCAAATAGGCAATTAAGTCAACTAAACATGCCTTTCTAGACTAGCAACATGCTAAATTCACAAGTAGAATAAAACAAGAAAAAAACTCAATTGAAATACTTAAGGAAAAACCGGATTTTCAACAATTAGCTCAAGTACGCGCTCGCCACCTCATGTACAGGGCATTTTAATTATCAAATATAGCACATCCTAAGGGGAAAGGTACCCCACACAAGGTTAGACAAGCCACTTACCTCGAATGCTCCAAAGTCAACTCACGCTTCTAGAATAGCTTTACCCCTCGAATTCACCACCCAACCGCTCGAATCTAGTCACGAATTACTTGAATGCATTAATAAATACTATTGGAACTAACCCCAATGTATTAAAATAGTTTTTTACAAGGTTTTTCCCAAAAAAAAGGTCGAAAATGCCCTCGGGCCCACATGGTCGAAACTCGAGGTTCGGACCAAAACCCGGTTACCCATTCCCCCATGAATCCAAATATATGCTTAGTGTTGAAATCGGACCTCAATTTGAGGTCCAACTCCCTAAATTTATGAAAAACCTAAGTTCTAACCAAAACCCCCAATTCCCATTTATGAAAATCCTTGATTCAAGTTGAAATCATGTTAAAAGATGTCAAGGAATAAAGAAATTAAGTTAGAAATCACTTACCAATCGTTTTGGAGAAGAAAAGTTGTTTGGAAAATCGCCTCTTAGGTTTTGGGTTTTTGAAAAGTGGAAAAATGACTGAAAATCCCGAGTTTATATACTTTTCTGGGGGCTGGCGCGGACCGCACAGAAACGTACCGCGGCCGCGCCGAGGGAGGGAAGAAGTGGGCTCTCTGAACCCACCCAGCGCGGACCACACTAATTTGGTGCGCGGTCGCGCTGGTCGACCTGGCTACCAACCCTCTGAACCCCATCACGCGGACCGCACAGAAAAGCACCATGGCCGCGTGGCTGCCAGCGCGGACCGCACGGAAATGGCCACGGCCGCACTGGGGCCTGCAACATCTGAACCTGTATTTTTAACATCTAAGACCTCCCAGGCCCCACTCAAAACTCACCCGAGCCCTCGGGGCTCTAAACCAAACATTCATATGATCTCGAAAACACCTTACGGACTTACTCGTGCGATCAAATCGCCAAAACGACATCATATACATAGGATCATGCCTCGAAACACATGACTTTCTTTCAACTTTCATAAAACTCAAATTCCCCATTTTAAGTCCGAAACACGTCATATGACGTCTGTTTTTAGCCAAAATTTATAGATAGTGCTTAAAACATATTTAAGACTCGTACCGGGCGTCGAAACCAAAATACGAGCCTGATACCACAGTTTTCTGATCAATTTTCTTCTTCCTTTTCCTTAATTAATTTCAGAACACAATTTCACACAAAAATTCATTTCTCGGGCTTGGGACCTCGGAATTTGATTCCGGGCACACTCCCAAGTCCCATATTTTTCTACGGACCCTTCGGGACCGTCGAATCACAGGGCCGGGTCCATTTACCCAAAATGTTGACTGAAGTCAATATTATGCATATTAATATCAAAATTCATCAAAGTTTTCACATAATTTGCATATTTCAACATAAAAGCTTTCCGGCTACGCACCCGGACTGTGCACGCAAATCTAGGAAACTAACAGTGAGGTTTTCAAGGCCTCGAAGGCATGGAACAAGGAATAATTACGGTGATGACCCCTTTGGGTCGTCACATTCTCCACCTCTAAAACGACTGTTCGTCCTCGAACGAACAAAAGAAAGAAGTACCTGAGTCGGGAAATAAATGAGGATAACGGCTCCGCATATCAGACTCGGACTCCCAGGTCAATGCCTCAGGAGGCTGACCTCTCCACTGAACATGCACTGAAGGAAAACTCTTCGACCTCAACTGTCGAACCTGCCGGTCTAGAATAGCCACCGGCTCCTCCTCATATGACAGATCCTTGTCCAATTGGACAGTGCTAAAATCCAACACGTGCGAAGGATCGCCGTGATACTTTCGGAGCATATATACATGAAACACGGGATGCACAACTGACAAGCTAGGTGGCAAGGCAAGTCTATAAGCCACCTCTCCCACACGATCAAGAATCTCAAATGGACTGATGAACCTAGGGCTGAGTTTGCCCTTCTTCCCAAATCTCATCACGCCCTTCATAGGCGATACATTGAGCAATACCCGCTCACCAACCATGAAAGCAACATCTCTGACCTTGCATTCTGCATAACTCTTCTGTCTGGACTGAGCTATATGAAGTCTATCCTGAATAATTCGGACTTTATCCAAGGCCTCCTAAACCAAATCAATACCCAATAATCGAGCCTCTCCCGGCTCAAACCATCCAACTGGAGACCGACATCGCCTACAATACAACGCCTCATACGGAGCCATCTGGATGCTGGGCTGGTAGCTGTTGTTGTAGGCGAACACTGCTAAAGGCAAAAACTAGTCCCACGAGCCTCCAAAATCAATAACACAGGCTCGGAGCATATCTTCAAGAATCTGAATAGTCCTCTCGGACTGACCGTCCATCTGGGAATGAAATGCTATGCTCAACTACACCTGGGTGCCTAACTCTCGCTGAACTGCTCTCCAGAAATGCGAGGTAAACTACGGACCCCGGTCCGAAATGATAGATATGGGCACCCCATGAAGGCGAACGATCTCCCTGATGTAAATTTCAGCTAATCTCTCGGATGAATAGGTGGCTGCAACGGGAATAAAATGCGCTGACTTGGTCAGCCTATCAACAATAACCCAAACCGCGTCAAACTTCTTCCAAGTCAACGAAAGTCTAGTAACGAAGTCCATAGTGATTCGCTCCCACTTCCACTCGGGAAGCTCAATCCTCTGAAACAACCCACCAGGTCTCTGATGCTCATACTTAACCTGCTGACAATTCAAACACCGTGCCACATATGCCACAATATCTTTATTCATTCTACGCCACCAATAATGCTGCCGCAAATCCTGATACATCTTCGCGGCGCCCGGATGAATAGAGTACCGGGAGCTATGGGCCTCCCCTAAAATCAATTCCCCAAGACCATCCATGTTAGGCACACAAACTCGACCCTGCAATCTCAATACACCATCATCTCCCAAGGTCACTTTCTTGGCACCTCCACGCTGTACCATGTCTCTCAAGTCACATAAATGGGGATCATCGAACTGCCGATCACGGATATGCTCCAATAACGAAGAACGAGCGACCGTGCAAGCTAATACTCGACTAGGCTCAGAAACGTCCAACCTCACAAACTGATTTTCCAAAGCCTGAACGTCCAAAGCAAGCGGTCTCTCACCGACCGGAATATAAGCAAGACTGCCCATACTGGCTGACTTCCTACTCAAGGCATCGGCCACCACATTGGCCTTTCCCGGGTGATATAAGATAGTGATGTCATAATCTTTCAACAATTCCAACCACCTCCTCTGCCTCAAATTCAACTCCTTTTGCTTGAACAAATACTGAAGACTCTTATGATCCGTGAACACCTCACACGTCACACCATATAAGTAATGGCGCCAAATCTTTAGGGCATGAACAATGGCGGCTAACTCAAGGTCATGAACAAGGTAGTTATTATCATGTATCTTCAACTGTCTGGATGCGTAGGAAATCACCCTACCATCCTGCATCAACACCGCTCCGAGGCCAACCCTCGAGGCATCACAATAGACTGTTAAGACCCCGAACCTGTAGGCAGTATCAAAATGGGGGCTGTGGTCAAGGTTGTCTTGAGCTTCTGAAAGCTCGTCTCACACTCCTTCGTCCACTGAAATGAAGCACCCTTCTGGGTCAACCTGGTCATAGGGGCTACAATCGATGAAAATCCCTCTACAAAACGACGGTAGTAGCCAGCCAAACCAAGGAAACTGCGGATCTCGGTAGTTGAGGATGGTCTGGTCCAACTCTACACGGCCTATACCTTCTTCGGATCCACCTGAATACCTTCACTCGAAATCACGTGGCCTAAGAATGCCACTGAATCCAATCAAAACTCACATTTCGAGAACTTAGCATATAACTTCTTCTCTCTCAGAGTCTGAAGCACAGTTCCCAGGTGCTGCTCATGATCTTCCTGACTCCGGGAATACACTAGAATATCATCAATAAAGACAATGACAAACGAGTCAAGATATGGCCGGAACACACTGTGCATCAAATGCATAAAGGCTGCTGGGGCATTGGTCAGCCCAAATGACATAACAAGGAACTCATAATGGCCATACCAAGTCCTGAAAGCAGTCTTCGGGATATCTGGTGGTTCTCGAATCTTCAACTGATGGTAACCTGAGCGCAAATCAATCTTAGAAAACACCTGTGCGCCCTGAAGCTGGTCAAACAGATCATCGATACGAGGCAAAGGATAACGGTTCTTAACTGTAACTTTGTTCAACTGGCGATAATCAATACACATACGCATAGAACCATCCTTTTTCTTTACAAACAAGACAGGAGCACCCCAAGGTGATACACTAGGCCGAATAAAACCCTTATCAAGCAATTCTTGCAACTGATCCTTCAACTCCTTCAACTCAGGAGGATCCATACGATATGGGGGAATAGAAATGGGCTGAGTGCCCGAAAACAGATCAATGCCAAACTCAATATCTCTATCAGGCGGCATGCCTGGAAAATCAACTGGAAACATATCGGGAAAATCTCGTACTACTGGAACTGAATCAACTGAAGGAGTATCAATACTGACGTCTCTCACATAAGCTAAGTACGCGACACACCCTTTTTCAACCATACGCTGAGCTTTAAGAAAAGAGATAACTCTACTAAGAGTGTGATATAAAGTACCACTCCACTCAACACGCGGAATACCTGGCATAGCCAGCGTCACGGTCTTGGCGTGACAATCAAGAGTAGCATAATGGGGCGACAACCAGTCCATGCCTAGAATAATATCAAAATCAACCATGTTGAGAAACAATAGGTTTGCTCTGGTCTCAAAACCACGAATAGTGACCAAACACGACCGATAAAAGCGGTCCACAACAATAGAATCTCCCACAGGAGTAGATACATAAACTGGAGAACTCAACGAATCTCGGGCTACACCCAAATGCAGAGCAAAATAAGAAGACACATAGGAATAAGTGGAGCCTGGATCGAATAGAACCGATGCATCTCTGTGACAAACCAGTATAATACTTGTGATGACAGAATTGGAGGCAACAACCTCGGTACGGGCAGGAAGGGCATAGTATCTGGCCTGGCCTCCCTCTCTAGGGCGACCTCTACCTCCCCGACCTCACCTCTAGCTGGCTGAGTAGGTGGGGTAGCAACTGGAGCTATAACCATAGCCTGAGAACTCTGCAGGGCACGCTGTGGCTGAGAAGTGTGTGGAGGTGCAGACCTCCCAAGTCTAGGGCAATCCCTCACCACGTGGCATGTGTCACCACACTCGAAACAAGCTCTGAGAGGACATGGTGGTTGTGACTGGCTAGGTCCAGGTCTGCTAGGCTGACCTCTGAAAGCACCCCGCGCAGGAGGCGCGCTAGAAACTGGAGATGCATAATATGGCTCCTGAAATCTGGGAGGAGTTGGAGCATTGCTGGCTACTGGAAGAGCTGAATGAACGGGGCGACTCATATAGCCCCTACCATGATGACCTGCAGCTGGGGTACGAGCACCAGAAAAATGGCCCAACTCACGAGACCTCTTGGCCTCCCTCTCCTCTCTCTCCCTAGCATGCATACCCTCAACCCTCCTAGCAATGCTCACTACCTGCTGATAAGAAATATCCATCTCCAACTCACGAGCCATGCTAGATCTGATGGGAGGAATAAGCCCTTCAATAAACCGGTGAACCCTCTCGTGGACAGTAGCAACCAAGGCTAGTGCATGCCTAGCCAATATGGTGTAACGGATAGCATACTCTGAAACAATCATAGCACCCTGGCACAAATGCTCAAACTCTGCACGCCATGCGTCTCTGAGGTTCTGAGGGACGAACTCTCTCAAAAACATGTCTGAGAACTGGGTCCAAGTCAGTGAAGCAGCCTCGTCTGGACTGTCTAACTCATAGGTGCGCCACCACTCATAGACGGCTCCCCGAAGTTGGAAAGCAGTGAAAGAAACCCCGCTCGATCTGGTAATACCCATAGTATGAAGAATACGGTGGCAATCCTCTAGAAATCCCAAGGCATCATCTGTCGCTAGTCCACTGAAAACCGGAGGATCATACTTCTTGAACCTCTCGAGTCTTCGCTGCTCATCATCAGAAGCAGCTGCCCCATCCTCGGGCTGAACTGGAACTGTAGTCTGTACAGGATTGATCTCTGGGACCTGCTCAACCTGCACTCGCTGCTCAAGAGTGTGGGCGGTGGGAGTCTGTGCCCCTCCCCCGGCCTGGGATGTGGCTGCAGCAAGGGGAAGAAACCCTGCCTGAGCAAGCGTGGTGTACATACTCATAAACTGTGCCAATGTCTCCTGAAGGGCTGGAGTAGTAGTGGTTGTAGGTGTGTCGGGTGCCTGAACTCTGGCTGGATCTGCTGGTGGTACCTCAACGGCAGCTCGCGCAGGTGCTCTGGTTGCACCCCGTGCACGTCCACGGCCTCTACCCTGACCCTTGCCTCTGACGGCTGCAGGAGGGGGTACGGGTGCCTGATCGTCCCGAGTAGCACGTGTCCTCACCATCTGTGAGAGAATAGAAGACAGAAGTTTAGAATTGATGTCAAAAATATCGCACGACAAGGAGATCAATGAAGTGAAGAATTTTTCCTAAACAGTTACATAGCCTCTCGTAGATAAGTACAGACGTCTCCGTACCGATCAGCGAGACTCTAATAAACTGGCCTGTGTTCCGTGACTCCTATGAACCTAGAGCTCTGATACCAACTTGTCACGACCCTAGTTCACCAACCGTGAACATGTCACGACAGCACCTAGTCTCCGTGACCAGGTAAGCCTAACATTTGCGGAAACATAATAATTGCGGAAAAATAGAATACCATATTTAATTATCTAAAAAGGAAATTGTACTGAATGACGCTCGGCATATACGACTCAATATCTCAAGACTAAAACAATCCCAAAACATGGAAACTCACGGGAAAACACAGGCTAGAGAAATGTATAGTGAGGCTCCAAACTCCAGAATATCTAACAAACGGAAGGAAAGAGAACTAAGTACTAAAGATAGAACAAAGAGGGAGACTCATCGGTCTACGGACGCAGCAGATCTACCTCGAAGTCTCCGTAGTCCTCCTGCCTCACTGATAGTGCGCCTGAGTAGAGGTACCTGGATCTGCACATGAAAAACATGAGCAGAAGAGGCGTGAGTACACCACAACGGTACTCAGTAAGTGCCAAGCCTAACCTTGGTTGGATAGTGATGAGGAAGGTTAGGGCCCTACTGAGGTTACATAAAATATAAAGATGTCAGGATAAGATAAGCAGTGCGATTGAGAACCTACAGTAAGAATCTATGCAGGATAGTAAGAGTACAATAATGGAAACAATGATGAAAGCAAACCATAAGGAAAGTAACCGGGGATCTCTAAGTATCTCGAGGATCTCTTAGTATCCTCGACATGTACTAGGGATCTCTTGGTATCCCGAGGATCTCTCGGTATCCTCAATATAAGCCATGGATCTCTTGGTATCCCAAGGATCTCTTGGTATCCTCAATATGTACTAGGGATCTCTTGGTATCCCGATGATCTCTCGGTATCCTCAATATAAGCCAGGGATCTCTTGGTATCCCGAGGATCTCTTGATATCCTCAATATGTACTAGGGATCTCTTGGTATCTCGAGGATCTCTCGGTATCCTCAATATATGTGCGGGGGATCTCCCGGGAATCTAACCCGTAGTCCCAAAGTAAATGTGCAGGGGGAATCTCCCCGGAATCTGACCCGTAGTCCCAATTTAAAACACAGAGCAGCAACACAAGAATATTAAATTAAACGCTAATTTCGTACCAAGTGAACATTTACTTCTAGCCTAACATGCTTCACGTAATGCAATTTAGGCAATTTAAGCAAATAGGCAATTAAGTCAACTAAACATGCTTTTCTAGACTAGCAACATGCTAAATTCACAAGTAGAATAAACCAAGAAAAGAAATTGAAATACTTAAGGAAAAACCGGATTTTCAACAATTAGCTCAAGTACGCGCTCGTCACCTCACGTACAGAGCATTTCAATTATCAAATATAGCACATCCTAAGGGGAAAGGTCCCCCACACAAGGTTAGACAAGCCACTTACCTTGAATGCTCCAAAGTCAACTCACGCTTCTTGAATAGCTTTACCCCTCGAATTCACCACCCAACCGCTCGAATCTGGTCACGAATTACTTGAATGCATTAATAAATACTACTGGAACTAACCCCAATGCATAAAAATAGTTTTTTTACAAGGTTTTTCCCAAATAAAAGGTCGAAAATGCCCCCGGGCCCACATGGTCGAAACTCGAGGTTCGGACCAAAACCCGATTACCCATTCCCCCATGAATCCAAATATATGCTTAGTGTTGAAATCGGACCTTAATTTGAGGTCCAACTCCCCAAATTTAAGAAAAACCTAAGTTCTAACCAAAACCCCCAATTCCCATTTATGAAAATCCTTGATTCAAGTTGAAATCATGTTAAAAGATGTCAAGGAATAAAGAAATTAAATTAGAAATCACTTACCAATCATTTTGGAGAAGAAAAGTTGTTTGTAAAATCGCCTTTTAGGTTTTGGATTTTTGAAAAGTGAAAAAATGACTGAAAATCCCGAGTTTATATACTTTGCTGGGGGATGGTGCGGACCGCGCAGAAACGTACCGCGGCCGCGCCAAGGGAGGGAAGAAGTGGGCTCTCTGAACCCACCCAGCGCGGACCGCACTGATTTGGTATGGGGTCGTGCTGGTCGACCTGGCTACCGACCCTCTGAACCCCACCACGCGGTCTGCACAAAAAAGCACCGCGGCCGCATGGTTGCCAGCGCGGACCGCGCGGAAATTGCCACGGCCGCACTGGGGCCTGCAATATCTGAACCTGCATTTTTAATGTCTAAGACCTCCCGGGCCCCACTCAAAACTCACCTGAGCCCTCGGGGCTCCAAACTAAACATTCATATGATCTCGAAAATACCTTCCGGACTTACTCGTGCGATCAAATCGCCAAAACGACATCATATACATAGGATCAAGCCTCGAAACACATGATTTTCTTTCAACTTTCATAAAACTCAAATTCCCCATTTTAAGTCCGAAACACGTCATATGACGTCCGTTTTTAGCCAAACTTTATAGATAGTGCTTAAAACATATTTAGGACTCGTACCGGGCGTCAGAACCAAAATACGAGCCCGATACCACAGTTTTCTGATCAATTTTCTTCTTCCTTTTCCTTAATTAATTTCAGAACACAATTTCACACAAAAAATCATTTCTCGGGCTTGGGACCTCGGAATTTGATTCCGGGCACACTCCCAAGTCCCATATTTTTCTACGGACCCTACGGGACCGTCGAATCACAGGTCCGGGTCCGTTTACCCAAAATATTGACCGAAGTCAATATTATGCATATTAATATCAAAATTCATCAAAATTTTCACATAATTTGCATATTTCAACAAAAAATCTTTCTGGCTACGTGCCCGGACTGCGCACGCAAATCGAGGCAACTAATAGCAAGGTTTGTAAGGCCTCGGAAGTACGGAATAAGGAAGAATTACGGTGATGATCCCTTTGGGTCATCACAAACACGTAACAACTCTTTTAGGGAAGGGGGTTAAAAGAAAGAGTCACCACCTAACGGGTTTGAGGTGCGTTAGGGCACCTATTTTGCAAATAACTCTGTTTAACTAGTTTGCACCACCAAAGATCGGGTGAGGGCTCGAAATTACCTCGAAGAGAAGGTGTTAGGCATTCTTCGGGGTCCATAATTGTGGGTCTCGGCCGAACTCAATTATATGAATTAGTCTAGGTGATCAAGTACAGGAAAACAAGGAAATTGGGAAGCTTGTTATTAAATACAAGTAATGGATTTAAAGACAAGATGGGGGGTCTTAAATTTTTTAGTCTAAAGGATCACCCCGTGCAACATAAATAATACTTCGTAACTCCCTCATGTTGGGGTGTTACTCATATTATTCAGCGGGCATAGACTATCATCTCCTGCTACCCGATTACTATCTTTAAGTTGTTACCTAAAGCGCACTAGTTGGTTCTAAATCGTACTCTATGCATGCACTACCCGTGCCTATGGTCAAGGAGGCTTTGGACCTCTATTTCAGTAGTTCAAGATTTCAATTTAGGCTGCTCAAAAACTGATAAAACTAATCGACATGTAAAACAGGTTGGACTTCATATAAAAGCAGTTAAGGGCTCAAGTTAGCCTCCACACCTTGATAACGAATGCAAGCAAACCCATTTAGCATTTGACAATTGCAGATTTAAACTAATTAAAGTTGTTGAATCCTATAGGCATGATCTCTATGTGATTTTGGATTTTAATACATGTGGCAGTTTAGATGTAAAGTGCTATTTTGGAGGCATGCTTTTCAGATAATTATATATTTCAGGGAATCTGGCATTGCGTACTAGTTTCTAAAACTATAGATTATAAATGTTCAAACCTATGAACATGATATCTGGGTGTAGTAGTTGGCAGTATAACCATGGAAGATATTCAGAATAACTTAATTTGATCCTATAGGCATGCTTTCTAATAGTTGACAGTTTGAGCTGATTTTATGCATATTTGGCTCCTATAGGCATGTTTTCTAGATAGACTGTGATGCAGCAACGAATTTAAGTAATTAAAATCCTATAGGCATGATATCTATTGAGCGTGGTGCATGTTGTAAGGGGGTTATTAGCATCCATTCCCTACAGGCATAATATCTAGTGATCGGATAGAAATAAATATAAGAGCATGTAAAACATTTAGTCAAAGATCATGCTTGTACATGTATTAGGCAGGCTAAGTGAAGTGTGTGATTTCCTAATATCATGATTTCTATGGGGCTCATGTAATCGAACGACACATATAGCAAACATATTGTTAAGTCCTATAGGCATGTTATTTACCCATGGCATATAGATATAGAATTCTACCCATCCCCTTTCCACTAACACCCCCAATTATTTATACAAAGTATTATTACAGGCCCAGATTAATAAATAAAATAGTAATATTACAAGGCTTTAGACAGGCCTATAGCAGGCCCAAATAAACAACTAAACACCCAGCCTTGCTAGGCCTTCAACATTTTCGGCCTAGCATACCACACGATCACAGGTCCATAGGGGAGTTTAGAACCCTTTAGTGAAGCACAGTACCAAATATTGCATCACTTGTAATCAACGATAGGGACAATTTTTAGAAGTTAAAGAGTGACTAGAGCATAACCCTAGTGTGTCAGAGTTCACAAGGGCCTCAATTGGACCCCGAGCAGTGCTCACACTAGGGAGGCTAACAACATAACCTAGATAGCCTTGGCTTTCAGCCAGCTAAGAATAGGAATTTAGAATGTCAAAGTAACAAGTAAGGAGGGTAGATAGATATCACTAAACTGAACATACAACACAAATGGTCAAGCAAGCTAGCAGGTTCAGCAAGGTGTACATAGCAAAGTATCACATAAACAAACATCATAGGAACTAGGAGAAGAGACAGGTTTGCAAGCATATATAGGTTGCACTAGTGGACATCTAAGGGGCTGAATTAAACTTAGTCTCACCTAATGCCACATTAATCAACACTTGAACACAATGGAGGGATACACATGTTGATAACTATAGAAAGGAGAGCACAACAGGTAAACCAAGATAGTAAAGAAACATGCTATCACAAGAGTCTTAAAAAATAGAGTTGGCAATCTACGACAATATGAAATGAGTTTGAACATGTCTTAAAACACTCCAATTGTCACGACCCCAACCCCGGTCATGATGGCGCCCAACACACTGCTAGGCAAGCCCGACCATTCAACAACATTATCCCAAATTCTTATTCAGATTATAGATAAATATCACAGAGAATTTACCAAGTCATTTCATTCAAGTGTATAATTAATAATAAAATCTGCGGAAGTTCAATTAAAATACCACACCATAGCCCAACAGAATTCGGTGTCATGAATATGAGACTCTAATACAGAATATTCACCTATTACAAGTCTGTTAAGGAAAAATACGGAATAAAAGATAGAGATAGATGGAAGAGATCAAGGCTGCGAACGTCATGCAGCTACCTCGATACTCCCGTATACTGCTGCTTAGTTAAACAAATCCTCACTCAGCCTGTAGTGCACCTGGATCTGCACACAAGGTGCAGGGAGTAATGTGAGTACTCCGACCCAGAGAGTAATAAACATAAATAAAGGCTGAGAATAAGAAATCATGGAAAAATACAAAGTAAATTATAACTGGCAGTTCAGAACAACAAATAGTGAAGCAACAAGTCAATTAAGTCAGAGTACCAAATACTAAGACAGGTATAATAGATAAAAACAAATGCATGAGTGCAATGCAATGCATATGATGGTACAATCTAGTACCCACTGCGACGTACAGCCCGAGCCATCCATTTATTTATCGTCGACGGCGCTCACTGGGGGTGTGTGTAGACTCCGGAGGGGCTCCTACAGCCCAAGCGCAATATTAAGCCATCTCGTGGCATCAAATCTAGGCACTCGGCCTCATATAAATATTAGTATAATCACCCAGGCTCTCGGCCTCAATATCAATGTAATCAACTAGGCTTTTGGCCTTAATATCAATATAACACTTCTGCGGCGCGCAACCCGATCCATGCTCAGTCCAGAAATCATCATAAGCCCCTTGGCATTTGTAAAATAGTAGTTCTCAGCCTGAAATATCATTTAAGTTTTCAAATCTTAGAAAGATGGCTGAGTTTGCAAAACAGTATTTAAAAGCTTGGACTGAGGTCAAATGATATGCAAAATATGCGAAAGCAGTGATATCAATTCCTGAAGGATTCAAATAATTGGCAAGAAGCCTACAATTGGAAACATGACTGAGGATATAAATTCTTTAACAAAATAAGTGAGGAAAACCAGTCAAAAATCCCCTAAGGGTTCTACAGGTGGGCACAAGGCCCCAAGCATGGCAACAAGCCCAATTCACAATAATAAAGTATACGTCTCAACCAAAAATGTAGTAAAATATCTCTCGGGACGGATCAAGTTACAATCCCCAATGGTGCTCTACCCCACGCCTGTTATCTGGCGTGCAAGTCACCTCAATATAGCATTACGATGTGAAATTCCGGGGTTTCAAACTCTCAGGACATCATTTACATCAATTACTCACCTCAAGATGGTCAAAGTCTAGTTCGCTATGCCTTTGCCTCTCAAATTACCCTCCTTGTGCGACGAATCTGCCCAAAAGTACAACGAATATGTCGCATAATGCTAAAGAGACAATACCCGATCGAAAGCAATCGAAAAATATCAAAATTCACGAATTTGACAAAACCCGAGCCCCGGGCCCACATCTCGAAAAATCATAAAATTAACATCACCGGATTCCTTGTCTCGCCACGAGTCTATGCATACCAAGAACTCCCAAATCCGAGTTCAAATGACCCATCAAATCCTAATTGTTTGGTTTCAAAATTCAAGCCGTAGTTCTTGATTTGTAGGCTTATATTTCATGAATCTCTAGGTGGAATTCACAATAAAAATGAGTTCTAAGTCCAAGAATCTTACCTCAAGTCGTTCCCCTTTGAATCCCTCTTTAATCTCCACCAAGAAGCTCTCAAAATGATCAACCATGGAGGAAAAATGACCCAAAATCGCGGATGATTTGTTTTGTAAACTCAAATTTTTCGGAAGTACTGTTCACCCACGTTGTTACTGTTCACGCATGCGGTCATTGTTCACCCGCGCGGTTACTGTTCACGCGCGGTTACTATTCACGCTGCTAAAAAAATACAGCAGCAGCCAAAGAAATTGCAGCACTTTTCTTTTTACTAAAATGGCTCTAACTCCATCATACGAACTCAGAATTCGATGATTCTTGTTCCTATGAGTCACAAATAATGATACAAACATAGTCATTCAATTGAAACTCAATTCGGAGCTAGTTTGCTCAGTGCGATATCCATTTCGCTCGTTAAACAATTAACTCATGTTTCGTGTCAAAAACCCAATCGCGACTTGATGAAATTAGACCAAACTTTCCAGATCACTCCTATAATTCATTATTTAAATTCTGGAAATCTCGAAATAAAATTTCGATCTCTAGAACTAAAAATGGACCTTTGGATCATTACATGCTTATGCTCAAACGGCAAAAATCTTCCAAAAACTCTTCCAAAACTTATCCGAGCCTCATGGGACCCCGACCAAACATGCCAACATAATTCATAACATTATTCAAACCTCTTCCAATCATCAAAACACCTCAAACAATATCAAATTACCCAAAACTCATCGAATTCAAGCCTAATTTTCAAAAAACTTCTGAAATACACTTTCGATCAAAAACCCGACCAAACCACGTCCGAATGACCTGAAATTTTGCACACATATCCCAAATCACCTAACGAAGCTACAGCAACTCTCGGATCAAAATCTCATTTATCAACCAGAATTTGCCAAAATACTAACTTCGCCAATTCAAGCCTAATTCTACACCAGACCTCCAAAATTACTTTCGATCACACTTCTAAGTCACAAATCATCCACCATAGCTAACCGAATCATCGGGATTTAAATCTGAGCCCTCTAACACATAAGTCAACGTCCGATTGACTTTTCCAAAATAAACCTTCCTCAAAGAGACTAAGTGTCTCATTTCCTACTAAAACCAATCCATATCAACTTGTTCACACCCAACACTGATAATGAAGCATAAAGAAATTGGAAATGGGGATAACGGAGTGGTAACTCACGAGACGACGGATCGGGTCGTCACATCCTCCCCAACTTAAACAAACGCTCGTCCTCGAGCATACCTAGAGTTGTCTTAGAAGCCAACCAATAGTTGAACGACTTTACCAAGAATATACCCGTGGGTGATCCCACACTACTCTATCTCTTATAGGTCCGATAACACAACATAGCTGAAATTTCACAATCCATCTAGTCCATAAACCATATAACCACACTGCACCTTCCGAAATCATACACAAGATTAGAACTTCACATCCATACTCAGAATAAGCCCAAACCAGCTGTAATAACCCATACCTGCAACATCAGGTGCAATTATCTGATATACCGCATAACTAAAACACTCGGAACGATAATTTCTATTCGTAGTAGTTGCACATAATAATCGAATATCGATAGGAAACCTCTTAACAACTAAAGCCTCATTCCAACACTTTCACATACTGCCAATGATAAAGGAAACACGCAATAAATCATAACCATTTCCTATGTCAACCATTCATGAAGTCATTTCTCTCCTGGTAATTACCATAGCAAATTTTGAACCGAACCTCAATATTTACCCATCACACATACTGAAATCGAATCCGTTTGCATTCATTAATGATTTCAATGATCTCTTCTGACCAAACACACTACTCAGGTGACATGACACATCAATACATGCCTAAGACACAACTTGCATAATATGTGCACCAATAAGAAACGGTTCGAACATACTCAAATCATGAAAATGACTCAACTGAGAGAGTTGTAACTCAAACTCACCAGTATTGCCACAATACAAAGCTGAGACCCTGTCTCACATCATAGAAATAGGATACACAAATTTGACCCGCAAGGTCATGTTTCCACACAGCTTTGCTGCAACGCGCGATCCTATCCAAATACTACTCCACATGAAACACCTCAAGTCACTATGCTTGAAATCGACAACCATGCTCAATTGATGTCTGGAGCCAAAGCAAATCATTACACCTCCCATGCTCTGCATGACCTACATAGGTCTTGTTCAAATTCTTACAATACCGACACGACGGATGAGATCTGTATAAATTCATAATACCGCCGAATCAACAATTCATTGGATCTATACTTCTGGCAAGAACTATCACCTCATTATTAACCAAACAATGGTCTTAGCCCCTTAATTTACTTCATATACTCAGATTGCACTGATCTCGAATTCAATGATCTCGTCTCACCCATTACGAATTGCTCAGGCAATAAGCCACCCCAAACATAATCAAAAGTCGCATATGATGCCCTAATATGCCAATAGGCTACAAATTCGAACGCGATACAAAAAAAGAAAACGAACTCTGGAAGTAATTACCAATCCCATGCACTAATACGGACTTTCCTTAGAAAACAGGAAGCAAGGCATACAAAATAGCATATAGAAAACTATACTCAACATCACACTGTTGCAAACTTCATACTTGGTTTACATCTTTAATCAATCAAGTGACCACATGCCACACTTATATAATCTTCCCGTGGGACACACTCCCACAACCTACCACAACAATATCTGGAGCGTACATCCAAACCACCAGTCACACTAACGCTAAAGAGCGATCAAGAATTATTAACCAGGACGCAAAACCCTTTTTACAAAACACCGATCTTAGGTGACGTTGAAGACAATACCAACTTATTGTAAACATCGAAACTTATCTCCTGCTCATCCGAGCTCATGACATCTTGTCAAAAAATTTCCTTCACTCGTTCCATTCTCGGCCCAATTTCCACAACCAGAACTGATTCACCAGTATGCATCAAATTAGAACTAACATAGTACATAACCGCACAATCCGCTAACCAATAGCAAGCTCCCCAACTTGGCTCGAAGCCATAGATCACAAGATACTATACTCATAATGCATATACTCTATTGTTGCCTCAATACCATAGTGAGATTAAACTCGATCCTTCATAAGCTTGTGGAAACACAAATCATTTAGAATTTTTAACTCTTCTGCAAATCTCACATTCACTCACACAACAATTAAGCCCACTCTCTAGGCGATCCAATTTAGATTTCAACACATTTTAGTCACTTGCAATTGAGGTCTTCTAATAGATAACATAAGGATAACACAACTTTAGAATACCCCGTAGGAGATGACCCACCTGCTTTGCCCCCAACTAACATTTCTGCATACCTTCCACCGCCATAAGCATTACATAGTCACTTGATCTTCTTGAGTCTGTACTCATACCGCAACATGAAATTTTCTTCACTCTCAACTAGGAGGCATGAAAAGATTCTTCACACGCCCATAATTCGGGCTATAACTTGAATCACGATGGACTTCAAGCATCTATTAGTTCTTCCATCATTTAGCAGACCCTTCTCGTTGCTTCCAAATCATATAGATACGCCTCGTAGTACTAACATACTCATCACATAGCCACAACCATCATTTCCACTAACAGGGACACTACCGAACATATAAGTTCAAAAACACTTGTTCACACAATCATCACCTCGGCGCTCCCGCCATAGGCAAAGATCCAACCTCAAGTCCTCTAGATTGGCCCACCATAAACTCACAGAGATAACACCTCGCCCCTCGATCGGGGAATCACAAGCCATCGAGGCACATCTAATACTGAGCGCCCATGCGCGCATGCGAATGCGTGGAAGGAATTTCAAAAGTTTCTTTTCAAGATGAATCAAGGACGCACGATAAGAATTCAAGAATGTGAAGTTTTCTTAAAGGTTCTGCAGCCTCTTGAGGATAAATACAGACGTCTCCGTACCGATCCACGAGACTCTACTAAACCGGCTAATGACTCGCGAGACCAATTAACCTAGGCTCTGATACCAATTTGTCACGACCCCAACCCCGGTCATGATGGCATCCAACACACTACTAGTCAAGGCCGACCATTCAACAACATTATCCCAAATTCTTATTCAGATTATAGATAAATATCACAGAGAATTTACTAAGTCATTTCATTCAAGTGTATAATTAATAATAAAATCTGCGGAAGTTCAATTAAAATACCACACCATAGCCCAACAGAATCCGGTGTCACGAATATGAGCCTCTAATACAGAATATCCACCTATTACAAGTCTGTCTAGGAAAAATACGGAATAAAAGATAGAGATAGATAGGAGAGATCAAGGCTGAGAATGCCATGCAGCTACCTCGATACTCCCAGATACTGCTGCTCAGCTAAACAAATCCTCACTCAGCATGTAGTGTACCTGGATCTGCACACAAGGTGCAGGGAGTAATGTGAGTACTCCGACCCAGTGAGTAATAAACATAAATAAAGGTTGAGAATAAGAAATCATGGAAAAATACAAAGTAAACTATAACTGGCAGTTTAGAACAACAAATAGTGAAGCAACAAGTCAATTAAGTCAGAGTACCAAATACTGAGATAGGTATAACAGATAAAAACAAATGCATGAGTGCAATGCAATGCATATGATGGTACACTCTAGTACCCACTGCGGCGTGCAGCCCGAGCCATCCATTTATTTATCATCGACGGTGCTCACTGGGGGTGTGTACAGACTCCGGAGGGGCTCCTACAGCCCAAGCGCAATATCAATCCATCTCGTGGCATCAAATCTAGGCCCTCGGCCTCATATCAATCTCAGTATAATCACCCAGGCTCTCAGCTTCAATATCAATATAATCAACTAGGCTCTCGGCCTCAATATCAATGTAATCAACCAGTCTCTTGGCCTCAATATCAATATAACACTGCTGCGGCGCGCAGCCCGATCCATGCTCAGTCCAGAAATCATCATAAGCCCCTTGGGCATTTGTAAAACAGTAGTTCTCAGCCCGAAATATCATTTAGAAATATCATTTAAGTTTTCAAATCTTAGAAAGATGGCTGAGTTTGCAAAACAGTATTTAAAACCTTGGACTGAGGTCAAATGATATGCAAAATATGCGAAAGCAGTGATATCAATCCCTGAAGGATTCAAATAATTGGCAAGAAGCCTACAATTGGAAACATGACTGAGGATATAAATTCTTTAACAAAATAAGTGAGGAAAACCAGTCAAAAATCCCCTAAGGGTTCTACAGGTCGGCACAAGGCCCCAAGCATGGCAACAAGCCCAATTCACAATAATAAAGTATACGTCTCAACCAAAAATGTAGTAAAATATCTCTAGGGACGGACCAAGTCACAATCCCCAATGGTGCTCTACCCCACGCCTGTTATCCGGCGTGCAAGTCACCTCAATATAGCATTACGATGTGAAATTCCGGGGTTTCAAACTCTCAGGACATCATTTACATCAATTACTCACCTCAAGACGGTCAAAGTCTAGCTCGCTATGCCTTTGCCTCTCAAATTACCCTCCTCGTGCGACGAATCTGCCCAAAATCACAAAGAATATCTCGCATTATGCTAAAGAGACAATACCCAATCGAAAGCAATCGAAAAATATCAAAATTCACGAATTTGACAAAACCCGAGCCCCGGGTCCACGTCTCGAAAAATCAGAAAATTAACATCACCGGATTCCTTGTCTCGCCACGATTCTATACATACCAAGAACTCCCAAATCCGAGTTCAAATGACCCATCAAATCCTAATTGTTTGGTTTCAAAATTCAAGCCCTAGTTCTTGATTTGTAGGCTTATATTTCATGAATCTCTAGGTGGAATTCACAATAAAAATGAGTTCTAAGTCCAAGAAACTTACCTCAAGTCGTTCCCCCTTGAATCCCTCTTTAACCTCCACCAAGAAGCTCTCAAAATGATCAACCATGGAGGAAAAATGACCCAAAATCGCGGATGATTTGTTTTGTAAACTCAAATTTTTCGGAAGTACTGTTCACCCGTGCTGTTACTGTTCACGCGCGCGGTCACTGTTCACCCGCGCAGTTACTGTTCACGCGCGGTTACTGTTCACGCTGCTAAAAAAATACAGCAGCAGCCAAAGAAATTGCAGCACTTTTCTTTTTACTAAAATGGCTCTAACTCCATCATACGAACTCGGAATTCGATGAGTCTTATTCCTATGAGTCATAAATAATGATACGAACATAGTCCTTCAATCGAAACTCAATTCGGAGTTAGTTTGCTCAGTGCGATATCCATTTTGCTCGTTAAACAATTAACTCATGTTTCGTGTCAAAAACCCAATCGCGACTTGATGAAATTAGACAAAACTTTCCTGATCACTCCTATAATTCATTATTTAAATTTTGGAAATCTCAAAATAAAATTTCGATCTCTAGAACTAAAAATGGACCTTTGGATCATTACATGCTTATGCTCAAACGACAAAAATCTTCCAAAAACTCTTCCAAAACTTATCCGAGCCTCATGGGACCCCGACCAAATATGCCAACATAATTCATAACATTATTCAAACCTCTTCCAATCATCAAAACACCTCAAACAACATCAAATTACCCAAAACTCATCGAATTCAAGCGTAATTTTCTAAAAACTTCCGAAATACACTTTCGATAAAAAACCCGACCAAACCACGTCCGAATGACCTGAAATTTTGCACACATATCCCAAATCACCTAACGAAGCTACAACAACTCTCGGATCAAAATCTCACCTATCAACCGGAATTCGCCAAAATACTAACTTCGCCAATTCAAGCCTAATTCTTCACCGGACCTCCAAAATTACTTTCGATCACTCTCCTAAGTCACAAATCATCCTCCAAAGCTAACCGAATAATCGGGATTCAAATCCGAGCCCTCTAACACATAAGTCAATGTCCGGTTGACTTTTCAAAATAAACCTTCCTTAAAGAGACTAAGTTCATTTCCTACTAAAACTAATCCATATCAACTCGTTCACACCCAACACTGATAATGAAGCATAAAGAAATAGAAAATGAGGAAAACGGGATGGTAACTCACGAGACAACGGGTCGGGTCGTCACACCAATATACACATGATTCATTGAAAGTTCATTCAAATAAAAGGGTTCTCATAGAGCTAAGACATTATTTAAGCATAACATGCAAGTCAACATACAACCACAATACTAAAGTCCAAATTGACATGTTAAGATGCTATATAAGTATATAACTAATCTTAGGAGATAAGAGGTCACATGATGCAGATTATGGTGAAGCATGACATGAACAATAGACTATTCTCAAGCATCAATTAATACAGAATGATATCAAAGATGAACACCATCACAGTTGAACCAAAGTTCAGATACATGTGCAGAAAGAAGGAAAGGCATTAAACATTATGAAGGTTTAAACACTAACCAGTAGCAAGCTAAAAGAATGCAGAGTGTAGAAGTAAAAACCTAAAATGCCCGATGATTCAGAGTTCTCAAGATCCTCGAGAATGGGCTCCGAACAGTGCTTGCACTGGAGGAGGTTATTCAATAGTTTCAGAGAGTTTGAAAGTAACAGTGAGTGAACGAGAGAGTAGTGGGAAAAAAGTAGTCAAAGTCTGGGGTCTCAAACCTCTTCTGAGAGATCAAACATGGAAAGATATACTAGAATCAATCAGAATCATTTTAGGAAAAATAATACATAAAACAAAGGAGTTCAATGAATTAACAGAGAATAAGTGAACATAATTATACAAATAACACTAAAAATAAAGGAATACAACAGAGAATAAGGAAAATATTATACAAAGATTAATTAGAGTTAGATTTAGAGCGAAATAAAGTAAAAATAAGGAAAACACAATGGGTTAAACAAAATAAGAAAAATATCAGTCAAACACAAAAAAGAAGAGTATCAATCAGAAATTAGTAAAGAATAAGGGAAAATCTCAAATCCTAGTTGAGACTGACGCCTTGAATCGGACCAGAATACAAGGGATCGTTCAATATATCATGTATAGAGATGGAAGATCGTACATATCTTCATGGAATCAAAGTGAATCGGCCCGTTCTGGAGAGGTAGTTCTTTCCAAAAATAGAGCAAGAACTAAGTGATGCCAAAACCATGCATATAATGATAGAGTATAACGAAATAGGTAAGTAAATCATAGATTAATTCCATGTTTGAACAGAAATCAGAGAAGATTAAGGGTTACGGCGGCTAGGGTTTGACAGAAAAAGAGGGGGGGGGGTTAAAAGTTCACAGGCGGCGGGGGTTTGGGGGTCGGGTTATAAGAGAAGAGGGGTTAAGGTTTGTGAGTCGTTGATCATTTTTGATCAACGACTGTGATTTAAGGGGTATGGGTTGGTTTGGATGGGTAGGATTGGGCCTAGGAGTTATTGGGCTAGGGTTTGGGTAGTTTAGGTCCAAAAATAGGTAAAATTTTGGCTATTATTTAAGTACCCAACATTTAGCAAAAATAATTTATAAAATAATTAATCAAAAATAGAAAAATATTATTTGTATGCTGAAATGATTAAAATTAGTAACCTAACATTATAAAAGTATAAAATATATTTTTTCATAAATAATATAATTATACATTAATATGGGCTATTGTTGCAAAAATGTGCAATTAGCCCTAAAATGCAAATACAATTATAAAAATGCACTGAAAAATATTTAAAACATCATGTTGGTATAAAGGATAAGTTTAGATAATTAAATAATCATAAAAATAATTTGAAGGATTATTACTGTATATTTATATAATAAAATGCGGAAATAAATTGATTTAAAGTCTTTAAAAATTTTGGAAAATTATGAAAAATACTTGTATATGCTAATTAATCAAATGATAATGCATATGCACTATTTTGAAAGAGTGTGTGTATATATATATATATATATGAGGGGAAAATTGGGTATCAATAGCTGCCCTTCTTTACCTGGGAATAATGAAAGAATTATCGGGTAACGAAATGATGACCGATTTTGACCGAATGGGGTGATTTTAAAAATAGAGACCGAACTCTGCTCTTTGAGTTTCTGACATATCCATGATTTTATATTAATTAGGCCATGTGTAGTTCTGGATCCATCGGTGAACGAGACCAATGGAATTGTACAGGGATGGTCGTGTGTTTTGGAAAGGGTTCTTTTTGGGAACGATAGTATCGGACGAATTTGTGCGGAGTCATTAATGAATTTGAGACATTACGGGTGTATCACATGGCAGACATTTCAACGATCATAGAGTAAGAAGCGGGGATTGATGGTCGGTTACGTTTGAAATAGTTTCGAAATTGGATGTTATGAAGGAAAATCGGAGCAAAGATTGCTCCTGTTTGAAGAACGGTTACTTTCTGGATCACCTTCAAAATTTAAAACACGATGCATGCAAATATATATGGATTATTGTGGGAATTTAGACAAGATGCAAATTTCCTTTGGACCATGAAAGCTATCTTTGGACGATGAGGATGATGTCCTTAGACCATGATGTCCTGGGCCATGAATCATGTGATAAGGGATTTGCAGGCCATGAAATGATGTTCTCGGGCCATGAAAATGGTGCCTCTGAATTGTGACGCCTTTGAATTATGATGTGCAATATTGAGAGATCCTCAGGCCATGACATGATGTCTTCCGGCTATAAGGATGATGCCTTCGGGCTATGACGCCTTTGGACAAATATGGAGATGTTTCATCCAATGAAATGCAAAGACGTGATGCTGGGTCATATAAGTGAAACAAGACAGAGCTTAGTCTTGCAAAAGATTGGGATAGAGCTTAGCCTCGGGAAGGCAAAATAGTGCTAGATTTCAGTAGCATAACATTCGGTATTGGGCAAGGAAAGGCAGAGCTTAGCCATATGCAATTAGAGAGGCGGCAGAGCTTAGCCTTATGCAATTAGGGAGGAAATGCCTAGCCTCATGCAAGAAAGGGAGACAACGCTTAGTCTCATGCAATGAAAGACAATACTTAGCCTTATGCAATTGAGGAGGCAGGACTTAGCCTCATGAAAGAAGAGGAGACATGGCTTAGTCTCATGCAATAGAAGGCAATGCTTAGCCTTATGCAATCAAGGAGGCAATGCTTAGCCTCATGCAAGAAAGGGAGACAATGATTAGTCTCACGCAATGAAAGGCAATTCTTAGCCTTATGTAATTGAGGAGGTAGGGCTTAGCCTCATGCAAGAGAGGAGACATGGCTTAGTCTTATACAATGAAAGACAGTGCTTAGCCTTATGCAATGAGGGAGACAATGCTTAGCCTCTTGCAAGAAAGGGAGACAGGGTTTAGTCTCATACAAGGGAAGGCAGTGCTTAGCCTTATGCAATTTTAAGAAGGCAATGCTTAGCCTCATGCAAGAAAGGAAGACAAGGCTTAGTCTCGTGCAATGGAAGGTAGGTCTTAGCCTTATGCAATCAGGGAGGCAATGCTTAGCCTCATGCAAGAAAGGGAGATAGGGCTTAGTCTCATGCAAGGGAAGGTAGTGCTTAGCCTTATGCAATTTTAAGGATGCAATGCTTAGCCTCATGAAAGAAAGGGAGACAAGGCTTAGTCTCATGCAATGGAAGGCAGTGCTTAGCCTTATGGAGACAATGCTTAGTCTCATGCAGGGGAAGTCATTGCTTAGCCTTATGGAGACAATGCTTAGTCTCGTGTAGGGGAAGGCAAAACTTAGCCTTATACAATTAAGGAGGCAGGGCTTAGCCTCATGCAAAATGGAGACAATGAGTGATAGCAGAGTGTTTCTTATGTGGAGGCATGTTTGTGTTTGGCAGTTTTATCTCTATGAAGATAGTGATTTTGATATGTGTGTACTTGTGAATACTCCTGTTATGTTTATTGTGCCTGCATCTGAAGAAAATTCGTGAGTTTTGTGGGGGAGGTCGGTTCGTGCCTTCGCTTGCTTGCTTTGCTCTGCTTTACTCTAAAGATCATGTTCGAGATAACCTGGTAACATATGGCTGCCATAGAAATAAAGTTTTCGAAAATATGCATGCACATGATAAATATAGTTATCCAAAAACATAGTAATATGTAATATCAAGTAAATTAGATGAACCAATGACTGTGCCACTTTTAATTAGAGATATTGCAGCTTCTTTGCACTTAGAATTTTGAGGGTCCTCCTCAAAATTTTGCCGCAGTTTAATAATTGATTCTTTGACCGTTCTATAAATGATGCAGTTGGCTGGAGTTGTTCCGGAATTTTGAGGGTCCTCCTCAAAATTCTGCCCCAATTTCTGACCATTGGGAAAATGAAGATTTTATTAAGATGTGACCGAAACCACAGGGCTGCCTACGTATACTCTCTTAAATGGGAATCATGTCAAGTATAGTTCAGTTACATCCAATAAAGAAATGTAAAGAATCTAAACACAATATCTCTTGACTGCGTCTGGATTGATAGGCTTTGGCCAAATTTCTCCGTTTATTTCTGCAAGTCTGAGTGCTCCTCCTGTTAGTAGCCTATGGAATATGTAGGGCCCTTGCCAATTAGGTGAGAATTTTCCTTTGGCCTCATCTTGATGCGGGGAGATCCGCTTCAGCACCAGCTGTCCCGGTGCGAACTGTCTGGGTCTGGCCCTTTTGTTGAACACCTTGGACATTCTGTTTTGATAAAGTTGACCATGACATACCACACTCATTCTTTTTCCATCAATAAGAGCTAATTGTTCATAGCGACTTCTTATCCATTCTACATCACTAAGTTCATCTTCTTGTATAATTCTTAAGGAAGAATTTCGACCTCGGCGAAAATGACAACTTCTGTACCATAGACCAATATGTAGGGAGTTGCTCCGGTTGATGTGCGAACTGTGGTACGATATCCCAATAAGGCAAATAGTAATTTCTCGTGCCATTGCTTGTGGTTTTCTACCATTTTCCTTAGAATCTTTTTGATGTTCTTGTTGGCAGCCTCCACGGCTCTATTCATTTGAGATCTGTATGTTGTGGAATTCTTATGCTTGATCTTGAATATTTTACACATAGCTTTGATTAAGTCGATGTTGAGATTGTCGGTATTGTCAGTGATGATGGATTCTGGTACCCTGAATCGGCAAATAATACGATCCCTAACAAAATGCACAACGACTTTCATGGTTACAGCCTTGTAAGACGCGGCCTCAACCCATTTTGTGAAGTAGTCTATAGCCACTAAAATGAACCTGTGCCTGTTCAAAGCATCGGGCTCGATCGGACCGATGACATCCATTCCCCAAGCGGCAAAAGGCCAAGGTGCACTTGTTGTATTGAGTTCATTTGGTGGTACTCGTATCAAAGCTGCATGTACTTGACACTGGTGACACTTTTGGACATACTTGATGCAGTCCGTTTCCATAGTAATCCAAAAGTATCCTGCTCTTAATATCTTCTTGGCTAAAACGAAACCATTCATGTGTGGTTCGCAAGTTCCGGAATGCATCTCTTCGAGTAGTTTGGAAGCTTCCTTGGCATTAACGCACCGTAATAATCCTGGGTCTAGAGTCTTTCTATACAGAATTATTTCACTTTGGAAGAAATGGTTGGATAATCTTCGGAGTGTGTGTTTCTGAGTATGATTTGCATGCTCCGGTATTCTCCTTTTACCAATTATTCTTTGTATCATGAAACCACGGGTTCCCATCCACTTCTTCTTTAACATGAGAGCAATAGGCTAGCTGATTATGGATTCTTACTGGAATATGGTCGATGAAATTCTTATCCGGGTGCTGTATCATGGATGACAAAGTAGCCAGTGCATCTGTGAACTCGTTTTGGATTCTCGGAACATGTTTGAATTCTACCTTTGTGAACCTCTTTATCAGCTCTTGCATGTGATACAAATATTGCAATATTTTGGTATTCTTTGTAGCCCACTCTCCTAGAACCTGATGTACCATAAGGTCTGAATCACCAATTACCAGCAATTCCTGGATATTCATGTCAATGGCCAAATTGAGCCCCATGATGCAAGCCTCATATTCTGCCATATTGTTGGTTCACAGAAACTTGAGCTTTACGGATACCGGATAATGCTGTCCTATCTATGACACCAAAATAGCTCTAATACCCACTCCTTTGAAATTTGTAGCCCCATCGAAGAACATTCTCCAACTGTCGTAGATCCATCCTTGATATGAGATATGTGGTGTAGGCATAAAAGTAATGCCTCAATTTATGAGCTATCCATGTCAGGACGCAGGAGGTGCGTTCCAGCAGGAAATACTGTGCTTCATAGGGTGTGAACTTCTTACTCAGATAATATATGGTTTGCTCTTTTCTCCCTGTCTTGTCATGTTGTCCCAAGACACAACTAAAAGCTCCCTCTAGTACGGACAGATAGAGTAGCAGAGGTCTACCTAATTTTGGCGGGACCAAGACTGGCGGTGTGAATAGGTATTCCTTGATTATGTCGAAAGCCTTTTGACATTCTTCAGTCCAACTTGTTGCAGCATCCTTCTTCAGCATTTTGAAAATTAGTTCACAGATCATGGTCGATTGTGCTATGAAGTGACTGATGTAATTGAGACGTCCCAAGAATTTCCTCACATCTTTCTTGCTCTTCGGAGGTGGCAAATCTTGGATAGCTTTGACTTTTGAAGGGTCTAATTCAATCCCTTGGCGACTAACGATGAAACCTAGCAATTTTCCAGCAGGGACTCCAAAGGTACACTTTGCAGGATTCAATTTCAGATTGTACATTCGAAGCCGATTAAAAAACTTCCTTAAGTCTGCTATATGATATGTGCTTCATCTGGATTTGATGATGATATAATCCACGTACACCTCTATTTCTTTGTGAATCATATCATGGAAAATAGTCATCATGGCTCTCATATAAGTGGCTCCAATGTTCTTCAGGACAAATGGCATCATTTTACAACTATACATCCCCCACAGAGTGATAAAGGCTGTTTTCTCGGCATCTTCCTCATTCATCCAGATCTGATGGTATCCCACGAAGCAATCCACAAAGGATTGGAGTTCATGCTTGGCACAGTTGTCGATTAGTATGTGTATATTGGGTAGGGGAAATCATCTTTAGGACTTGCTTTGTTTATATCCCGATAGAGTCGACACATACTCTGACATTCGCATCCTTCTTCGGAACTAGCACAATGTTAGCCAACCAAGTAGGATATTCGACCACTCTGAGAACTTTAGCTTTGATCTACTTGGTGACTTCCACTTTGATTTTTAGACTCATATCAGGCTTGAACTTTCTGAGTTTCTATTTTATAGGCGGACACATCGGGTCGGTAGGTAGTTTATGAGCCACTATAGATGTGCTCAACCCAGTCATATCATCATAAGACCATGTGAAGATATCTTCGTATTCTTTCAGGAAACGGGTGTACTCCTCTTTCTCTAATGGTAACAGGTGAATGCTTATGTGAGTTTCTTTGACTGTTTCAGAATCTCCCAAGTCGACTATCTCGATTTGGTCCAAATTTGACTTAGGTTTATTCTCAAAATTTTCCACCTCTCTGACAATTTCCTCAGGGATTGTATCTTCTTCTTCTATTTCCTCTAAATCACTATCCTTATGTTACATTGTCTCATTATATGTCACAGTCGTTGGTTCATCAGGATAAGTAATAATAATGCTGTTGTCACACCTCCTTTTTTTACCACCCGAATGGGAGTATAAGGGAGTTTTTTCAATTTAAGTGACATAAATCAAAATGGTATTATTATATTTATTTTTAGAGTCTCCACTTGGGAGAGTTTATTTGGTATCCCAAGTCACCAGTTTATTTTAAATCCCAAATCAAGGAGAATTTTTTACTTTATTAAAAAGTCTGCGAACCAAAAATTCTAGATAAGAAATTCTCTTAACCCGGGAGAAGGTGTTAGGCATTCTCGAGTTTCGTGGTTCTAGCACGGTCACTTAGCAATTTATACTTAGCTTAAGTTATCTAATTACTTATTTTAGAACCTATGCACATTTACTTTTTACCGCTTTTAATTGCTTGATTATTCATAATTAAAGAATTGAGTCATGCATACATGTACTCATTTCGTTTGGCACGTCAAAAATTATGTCATGCGCACGTTTTCATAATTAATCATACTTTATTAATTATTAAGAAAGTTTTGTCGAAGTTGCGCGAACGCATACCTCGATTTATATTTAGAAAAAAATTCATAATTATGTTACGCGAATGTATACATAATCACGATAATAGACTAAGTCGCGACTAAAGAAAGCTATGAATGTTTCAAGATTGTTTAATATCTAAGTTATAAGATTAAAATGAGGGCCATAGGTTATGAATTTTATTTATGTATGGCACGCCTCAATTTATTTTAAAAGATTTGTACTCAATTAAAGCAATCTAATGGGGGCTTTTATTTAAAACTAATTTGAACTTAACAATAAGCTATAAGTTATGAACATGTTTGGGGGTATATGTATTGGACCTTTAATAATTTTTTATAAGAGGTTTGGATCAGCAGTGGCCCATTTGATTAATTAGCAAAGGATCAATCAACCTTGAAGCTGCGCTGGGCTCAAAATTTGGACCAAAAGTGAAATAAATTCAAAGGCCTCGACATGCCTGATTTCTAACTAAAGTCGGCTCACATTGAGCTCATACTAGGCTGGCCAAGTTACAAACATTTAGTAGCTGGGCCTATCTACCCTTTACATTCTAAAGCTTACACATTTGTCAAAAAAAAATTTCAAAACGATTCACTTTGATATAGGAAAATCAGAAACAAAAATTTCAAAATGCAATCCAAATTCGAATATTAATTTCACTAACATGATTTGCAAGACATAAAATACATACATTCATACTATATGTTTACAAAAGAAACTTTATAATCGAGCCAAGCTATTGGGTTTAATGCCCAGGACCAATGGCCTAGGCCCAAACTTGTTGAGATTTGTTTTTCCCCCATCTGGGCTCAATCGCAAGTCTGACCCAACTTTAGTCGCAGAGAAATGCCTTTTAGCCTTGAAGGTTTGGCCCATAGCCTTGGACATTTTACTTATGAAAATATCACAACAAATAATTACATTCTTAACAACATTTGATTTAATAAGAACAGAACCTAACTCATTACAGTCCTCCAGATGAAGATAAAACTTTCCAAAATCAGAAACATTACATTATAACATATTAAATACATGAACTATTACATCTACAACTAAGATATTACAACTTTCATGTAATTGATAGCCTAATGAATAATTGCCCCTTTTTGGATATGATTTATCCATCAAAAGCTCAATTTACAACATGAAAACACTAGTTTCAGCATGCTTTTAACAGTAGAATCCCACTCTTTCACTCAGATCTTGCTGATTTGGCCAACTGGTGGCTAAATATGAAGACTATAGCCATGTGACCAACAACAACACCCTTCAGTATCTTCAGAGTAAGATCCCTTCCCTTCAGTTGCATATGCAAAAAACTATAGAAGCCCTATATATAAAGCTAGAGCTAAAACTGTAACCTTTAACCATATTGTCATCACCTTATCATGCAACATTCATATCCCACTAAACTTCATGGATACAAACAACTCACACATTCAGCTTTTAAAAGAATAATGTAGTGCTAAAGTACCAAATAAGTCTGCTTCAACTATGGACTAAACTTATGCTACATTATTTCACATTAAAACTCAAATAGCTCTATTTCTAACGAGATTTCAGCAGCACAATCACAGTAATAGACTTCGTTCATCATGGTAGAAAGCAAAGAATGGATAGATTTGGTAATAAACAAGATAACCACACATCTTTGATGCAAAAATGTTAAACATAGGCAAAGCTTAAACAAATTACAACTTCAGTTTCATATTTAAAAGAAGCTTCAGATTGTGGTGTTATATACCTAATGGCCAGAAACAGGAAGAACATCAGAAAGAAGACCATGGGAAGATAAAAATAATGAAAGCTGGAGCTTAACCAAACTTAAACAACACAGCAGGAGCAGGGTAAATCCCAGAAAAGAAATCTTCAAATTCAATCCATTTTCTTGACTTATGACAACCCAGAAATTCTCAAAGAAGTTCTTTAAGTTTGCTAAACTCAAAGGAAAAGAAAATCAACTTCTCAGGAAACAGTTGAACTTTTTAGAGTGTATTTTAGGGTTGTAAAAATCTGATTGTATGTGTCATTTTCAGAATAAGAGTATCTATATATAGGCTGCCTAGGGTGGGTATTTTTTAGGAATATTCCTTATCCTAATTCTGAAAATAGTACTGTCCTCCCTCACAGCCCTGATACAGCTGTCCGTCTTATCTTATTTTTCAGCATATTTTTTACAATAGCTAGGACAACTGTACAGTTTCTAGAAACTTCCTTTTTCCTAGATATTTATTTTTTAGGCTCTGAAGTTCCCTTAAGTTTTATTTTAACCCAATTAGGTCCCTATAAGTTTCTATTGATTTACAGACTAAGGCAAACGACACAAAATCTGAATCAAAAGGCAATAAAGATCAAACGGAACAAATGCTAATTCAATTAAACCTGTACCTAAGCCTAAATTCTTTTAGCATGAACTGAAATTAGAAATGAGACAAAGAACAAAAATATTCCTAAACAGAGTACTGAAATCAAAACAAAATATGACGAAGAAAATAGAACATTTCATGCATTCAATCCTAAATAGGAAACCTAATTAAGCTAAATTTTAAATTAAACTACTAACTAATCTGATTCCCTAAATGCAAAAGCAAACAAATAACACAATTCTGAACAAAGAAAAGAAAGAACCTTAAACATGCGGCTAAGACAGAAACAAAAAATGATGAAGAAGAAACAAAGAAAAGAAAGAGGAAAAGAAAAGAAACTGAAATAATGCAAGAAATTACCTACGTTTATTTCGGACCAAAAAACGAACATTTTGACAAATTTCTCCACAAGATGAAATGAACTTTAACTAACATTAACCGACTGTTCTTAACAAGAAACAATCGATTAATGAAAGTTTGGGGTTCAACTTATCAAACACTGACTGGAAATCATAGAGGGGGAAAAATTAGGGTTCATAGGATCTTAGATTCAAAATTCGAAGAAATGGGCGGGTTTTTTGGGAAATTAGTTGTAGTTTAGGGTTCAGAGGGATGTGAGGAGTGTGGGGTGTGATTTGGGTGAATTAGGGTTTTTTAGGTTGAACCTCAGATTTGAAATTGATGAATTTGGGTGGTGTTTTTGGGAAATGGATGATGGATTTGAGAAGAGGAGAGGACACGAGTTGCATGGTATCAATTTGGGGAGGTTTGGAGCACCGGAACTGCCATGAGGCGATTTTCGGTGGGCGGTTGGCGACGGAGGCAATGGAGAATTTTTAGGGCGGCTAGGGTTTGGGTGAGAGACTGAAATGAGAGGGGTTCGAATGGGGGGGGGGAACTGGTTAGGATAGTTTTATATTAATGGGAAGATTAGTTCCCTTCCGTTCGATCAAACGAGATCATTAGATAGGAGTCACTGGTCTTGGAGAGGTGTCGTTTGGTTAAGTGAGGGACTGGACCGGGTAAGTTAATTATTTGGGCTTGGGTTGGGGAAAATTTCGGGTGCAAACTGGCCCAATCAAACTTTAAAACTAGCCTTCTTTTTTTTAATCCTTTTTCTTTTCTTTTCTTTAATAAATAAAAATCCTAATTTAAACCCTAAATTAATCTAAGTTGTAAAAATAAACTAATTATAAAATTTATAAAAATTAATTGATACTAAATTAAAAGAGAAAAACTACTGATCTAGAATTAAAAGCTAAAAATATAAAAGTAAACCAATTTTGTGATTTTTATTTTTAATAAAACAACTAATTAACTAATTAATCCTAAAATATGAACACAAAATCTAAATGCAATGCATGATATTTTTTAATATTGTTTCATGATTTTAACAGAATTAGGCATGAACAAAAATGCAAACAATTAACGAAAATCTACAAAAAATCCTATAAAAATTGCAAACAATTTGGGAAAAATCTATTTCTTTTAATTTGTAGGGGTATTTCACATAGGGCAAAAAATTACGTGCTCACAGCTGCCCCTCTTTGCTCGGAAACATGAAGAGTTTTCGGGCAAAGATAAAGTGAGTGGATACGAGCGATTTTTGCCCGTTTGGATACTCCGTGGGAAGCTTTTTTGAAAGATCTGACCGAACCTTGCTTCCGAGGTTGCCTATATATCCTTGGCTATAAAGGAATCATGTCAGTGTAGTTCGGAAAGTTTTGGTAGCTGGGACTATCGGGAAACTATGATTTCACTGCTGTTGATGCTGCTGTTTTTGTTTGCTTCCCTTATTACAACGAAATAAAAGATGAAAAAACTAAACTAACTAAACCTATCAACTATGAGTTACAAGATTCCTATCTATAAACCTTCTAAAGCTTGATCTTCAGTCTTGACTGGTTCTTCCTGCAGACTTTGATTTGAATCTTGATGCTCGTTTAACTATAACCGCTGATTCATTCTTCTTTGGCTTTTCGGATCAAGGCAGGACATGCAAAGCTTGTGACTTCAATCATATCTTGAGCAGTCCGCATCTTTTCTCCACTTCTACACTTGAAAGCTCACTTCTTTTTTCTTGTTCTTTTTTTCTTTTATTCTGGATTAAGATTTCTTCTTTTGGTCATCTCAAACCCTATGTCTTGAGGTATAACCTGTTCAGACACAAAAACAAATAAACGGAAATTTTCTGCCTCAGTTTTACTAGGAAAATTTCGTGAGTTATCGCAACAAAATCTAAACTATTTCTTTATTGAAAGCAATAAAATCGGGACTGTGTGTCCCTGAGAAAAAGAAATTAAGGAGTGGAGACCCTATATCTAAAATGAAATCAAATGGGAATTGGAGGCCCCAAGTTGGGAAGATTACCATGTTGTGCTGGAAAAATGACCGGGTTATGCTGGAAAAGGTCCTCGAGTTATGTTGGGAGGTCCACGGGTTATGCTGGGAAAGTCATCGGGTTATGCTTGGGAGGTCCACAAGTTATGCCGGGAAAGTCATCAGGTTATGCCGGAAAAAGGTCCATGGGTTATGCCGGGAAAGTCATCGGGTTATGCCGGAAAAGGTCCACGAGTTATGCCGGGGAGGTTCACGGGTTATGTTGGGAAAACCATCGGGTTATGCCAAAAAAGGTCCTCGGGTTATGCCAGGGAGGTCCACGGGTTATGCCGAGAAAGTCATCGGGTTATGCCGGAAAAGGTCCTCGGGTTATGCCGGAAAAGGTCCTCGGGTTATTCCAGGAAAGTCATTGGGTTATGCCGAAAAAGCTCCTCGGTTTATGCCAGGGAGTTCCACGGATTATGCTGGGAAAGTCATCGGTTTATGCCGGAAAAGGTCCTCGGGTTATGCCGGGGAGTTCCACGGGTTACGAAAAGTTATCGGGTTATGCCGGAAAAGGTCCTCGGGTTATACCGGGGATAACTAGGGAATGAAACCCTATGTTGAAAAAGATTACCAGGTTATGCTGGCATCGACTAGGGACTGGGACCCTATGTTGGAAAGATTACCAGGTTACGCTGGCATCAGCTAGGGAGTGGGACCCTATGCTACTATGATTTTGAATTTCCTTCTTTCTTTTCATTTCATTTTTTTTATTTAAGAAAATGAGTAAAAATGTAGGAAAGAATTTGGAGGAGACTTCCCTTTTGGATTGGTTATTGCTGCAACGCTGTTTCTAGCCCTTGCGCAGTTTTTTTTTGGTTGCACCTGCTTCTTGTAAGGCTGCTTTGGATTGCACCTGTTTTCCTATTTTCAAATCAAATAACAATTCGTCAGTTTGAAGCGGTGGTTGGTTTTCTGTCCTTGATTGTTTTGATCACTTGATCTCGGCCCAACTTTTTCGATGACAATCTCCATTGCTCGCTGGCTTTTTGGAAATCGGTCTCTTTTCTAAACCCAGGGATCTTAACTTTTCAAAATTTCACATGAAGGTTAGCCCGTGTGGGGCTTTGGCCTTTTCATCTTATTTTTCCTTTATGGGAACTTGACTTCGGATTTTTTTCCTTTTCAATAATTTTGACTCTAGAGCATCGGCCATCAGGGCCAATCGAGATTGACTTGATGCACCTGCTGAGGTTGGGTGCTTTTTTTCTTGAATTTCAACTTTTGTCAAACAAAAACCCTGTAAAACCAATCTTTCCATCTTTTCTTTGTATTAGTTTCGGAGGAGAATTACACCGAAAGGGATTCAAAGAAAAGTAAACAACGGACAGGATAATGAATTTATACGAGAAGTGTCCCTTTCAGGGAAAGGAAAGAAGGACTTATCTAGAGTGCATGCAGACTTCAATAGACTTGACATGCTTCTTGGACTGGATACCCCATCTGCGCAACCATCCAATCTCTCATAAACCCATCATAACTTATACCTCAAAACCGAGAAACCTTTCCAGGACTCTATCAGTGCCGATGGTTGTAAGGATTTCTTTTTTTTTTCGATCAGTGGCGCCCTTTACGGGTTTTCACCGACTGACCTCTCTCATTTCTCTTCTCCCCATCTCCTTATGGTGCTCTTTGTGAGTTTTCACTAAAAAGACTCTCTCATTTTCAATTTCTTTGTTCACCATCCCCTTACTGTGCCCATGTGAGTTTTCACCAATAAGACTCTCTCATTTTATTTCTCTCAATTGATTGTATCGAAATGCAAATAACCAACAACCTCCCATTTTGAACTTCTTTACCAATTGATCAGAAGGACTTCGAACAGGGTTTTAGGGTAAAAAGATTTTGAGTTGAATTACACCTTTGGAACCTTTCAGGCGAACCGTCGCCGAACCATTACAAATTCTTCCCCAGTTTCAACTTTGGGGGAATGTGGATTTTTGTTTTGGTGTGACTGAACCCCAGAGAGAGGCTACCTACGTATCCTTTCAGAATCAAGTCAAATGTATTTTAGGGAAACTTTATTTTTGATTTTCTTCTTTTTTTTTACAAACATTTTCGGGTTCCAAAGAGGGTAATCAAAGAAAGGTAACCATCTCAAAAAGTTAGCAAAGGGTTAAAGTGTTTGGGTAGCGAGAATGAAAGACTTCGTCAGCCAACCGGAGAATCTTGGTATCGCAGAATGGTTAAACATAATAGCTTTTGACCGAGTCTGCATTGACAGCTATTTCAGGGTCATTTCCTTCAATGTCTCGCAAGTACACTGCCCCTTTCGGCAACAATTTTCTTATAATGTATGTACCTTTCCAGTTTGGAGCAAACTTTCCTTTTGCTTCCTTATGATACGGGAGAATACGTCTCAAAATGAGTTGCCCCACCTAAAAATTCCTAGGCCGCACTTTCTTGTTGTAGGCACGGGCTATTCTTTGTTGATACAACTGCCCGTGGCAAACTGCAACCATCTTCTTTTCATCAATCAAGATCAACTGTTCTAAACGAGTTTTGACCCACTCATTATCCTCAACCTCAGCTTCAACGATGATTCTAAGAGATGGAATTTCCACTTCAATGGGTATTACGGCTTCAGTGCCATAAACCAATAGGTAGGGTGTTGCCCCAGTTGATGTGCGCACGGTCGTGCGATATCCCAACAATACAAAACACAACTTTTCATGACATTGCCTAGAACTTTGAATCATTTTCCTAAAAAATTTCTTGATATTTTTGTTCGCTGCTTCAACAACACTATTAGCTTTGGGCCGATAAGGGGTGGAGTTTCGTGCGTGATCTTAAATTGTTCGCATACCTGCCTCATCAAATGACTATTCAAGTTTGCAGCATTGTCTGTAATAATAGTTTTAGGAATGCCAAAACGACATATAATGTTGGAATGCACAAAATCCACCACTGCTTTCTTAGTAACGGCTTTGAGAGTGACTGTTTCGACCCACTTGGTGAAGTAGTAAATGGCAACTAATATAAATCTATGTCCATTTGAAGCTTTTGGCTCGATTGGCCCAATGAAATCCATACCCCAATCAACGAATGGCCACGGTGCTGACAAAGGATGTAATTTTGAAGGCGGTGCATGAATCAGGTCACCATGTACCTGATACTGATGACACTTTTGGACAAAACTAAAGCAATCCTTTTCCATAGTCATCCAATAATAACCTGCTAGAAGGATTTTCTTTGCAAGGATGTATCCATTTATATGGGGTCCACACACTCCTACATGTACTTCATTCATGATTCTTCCGGCCTCTTGGGCTTCCACAGATCTTAAAAGGTTCAGATCTGGAGTCTTTTTGTACAAGACCTCTCTACTCAAGAAGAAGCCACTGGCAAGCCTTCTAATGGTTCTCTTTTGGTCTCCACTAGTTTGCTCAGGATCTTCTCTTATTTTAAAGAATCTTTTGATATCATGATACCATGGCTGAACATCAGGCTCTATTTCAACTACGCTGCAATAACCATGTTTTTCTCGAATTTGGATTTCCAATGGGTCAATGTGGATATTGCCTGGATATGGCAGCATCGAGGCCAAAGTATCTAGTGCATCAGCTAACTCATTGTGAAATTGAGGAATGTACCTGAACTTGACGAACTTGAACCACTTTCTAAGATCTTCCATATGTTGCATGTATGGAATAAGCTTGACATCCCGAGTTTCCCATTCACCTTGAGCTTGTCGGATAATCAAGTCCGAATCTCCCATGATTAACAATTCTTCCACATCTTGGTCGATTGGAATGTTCATGCCCATAATACAGGCTTCATACTCGGCAGTGTTGTTCTTGTAGAAAAACCGAAGCCGGGTTGTGACCGGATAGTGCTGACCAGTGGGTGAGATCAAAATTGCCCCAATCCCGACACTTTTTGCATTAACAGCTCCATCGAAGAATATTTTCCAAGCGTTGGTGTTTTTTGAGATTATCTCAACCGAATTTACTTCCTCATCCAGAAATTAAGTACTCAAAGGCTAATATTCATCATCAACAGGATTTTTCGCTAGGTGATCCGCTAAAGCTTGAGCTTTCATTGCCGTGCGAGTGACATAGACTATGTCAAACTCGATGAGCAGGATTTGCCATTTCTCCAACCTTCCAGTGGGTATTGGCTTTTGGAATATGTATTTCAAAGGGTCCAATCTGGTAATGAGATAGGTGGTGTAGGCCAACAAGTAATGCCTAAACTTCTGAGTGACCCAAGTTAAGGCGCAACAAGTCCTTTCCAATAAAGTGTATTTGTCTTCATAACTAGTGAACTTCTTGCTCAAATAGTATATGGCATGTTCTTTCTTTCCGGTCACATCATGTTTCCCGAGAACGCATCCAAAGGAATTCTCCAAGACTGTCAAATACAAAAACAAAGGTGTTTACCGTGAAAATGGTAACAATAATTAAATTTGTAAATGGGACTCTAAAAATACGTGATCTATTTTTATGCTAGTTGTTAGATCAGTTGATGCTAGGCGTATGAAGTTTAACGATGAAGTATAAGCTAAAACAAGGCAGTAATCAAACCGAAGGGCTTGCTACCTGGGCTTCGGACTGGTTAATGAAAGGCCTCGAGGTTAATATCCGGCTTGATCTAGAGCTATCGAGGGTAGTCGGGAATGGGATAACAGTTAAGATATACTTAAAGAAGGCTCTTTACGGCCAATATCAAGCAATAAATGAATAAAAAGTATGAAAGCAATAAATGCAAAGAGCAGCCTCGAGCAGGTGAGTTAAAGAGAAAAGAGAGAGAGAGAGAGAAATATTATTGATCTTGTGTAGAGTGGTTGGAGCAACAACAGCCCTTTACAAGGTAGTAAGGATCCCCTCTATATAGGAGGGGGAATATAACATAGTACATAATGCATTAAGTGTAAAGACACGGAGATGGGACGGCTACGCATGATACTAGACTCTACTGATGCCATTTGCCTGCCACAAGAGTTCCCCACCCTCGGGATCATTATTGGGCCGGACATGAATGAACCTCGGGGGAGGGAGCTTGACCGCAACCCCGTAGTCTCGAGATATCGATATGACTCCCTGAACACACATTAATGGTGAGAAATTGGTCCCTCCGATTTCACCGTATATAGGTAGTCTCCGCGTTTCCTAGAACGAAGTAACCGGAAACGATTTTGAACCGTCGTCTCGAGGTCATCTTTGCCGTGACGTCAACCATTTTAAGAGCATTAAATGCCATGTTCCAAAGAACCATGCAAGGACGCCGGTAGATGCGATAATCGAGGAACCCACGAACTGCCATTGGTTCGTCCCTTCTGCTCCCCAAGCGGTTCCTATAAATGCATCTGCTGTGTGACACTTCTTACTTTCACCCCATTTCCAAATTCACGAGTTAGAGCCCTTTGTCTTTTACACTCTTTCATCTTTTTATAGAAGAATTTTTACCATTCACATGGTTAGGACTTCTAGGAAGGTTCCTCGGGGGAGCAAAGTTGCATCGCCCTCTCGACCGTCTAAAGAGAAAATCGGAGCGATTCCTTCCTTGAAACAATGCACCCCACCTGATCTCGATATGTTAACGCACTTTAACATCAATACCACTTCATGCACACTGGGCCAGTGCGAGCACATGTCTCGGTATATTAGCGTCGTGACCGAAGTACAAATGGTGAGGAAAGATTGCCAATGGAACAAGGTAGTGAAAGTGGAGATTCCCGGTCCTGGAGAGAATATAACAGACTACAAGGCTGGTTTTCTTTACATGTGTACCTACCCATTCACCTTGGGTCCCAACGAATATTCCGAGTTTTCTCCCCCAGAGGTAGACCCGGTCATCCTTGACTTCTGTGATAAGTAACAAGTGACGCTTGGTCAGATCTATCCTTCTTTCTAGAGGACAGTATTGATGCTCCGCCATTTTACCGAAAGGGTTAGGGGTGAGGCTTTCACCCTCAACCATTTGATCAGGATGTATAGTCCTCGATTTTATCAAGGTTTGATCAGGCTCCGCCATCGATCCAAAAAATCATTCTTCTCAAGCATCGATGAGGGTAAGGATCTAGGGTGGATGAGCAGATCCGGGTGAAAACCTCAGATATTATCCCGGCCATAAGGATGCCCTTTCTAGAGAGATGGAACATGCAACGTAAGCAATTTTATCTTAACCCCTTTTCCACTACTTTTCTTTGAAGTAACACCCTCTCTATACTTCTCGTAGCCACTGCTTGGTGCCCAGAGGTGGTTCCGGATTTGTCGAGATGGATCGAGCGACTAGACAAGGCGTTCCCATATTTTGTTCAATCTTGGACCGATCTGGCCAATGGGCGATGGGTGGCCAAGAATCACGATAGAGTCTCCTTACCGTCTATGTCTTATGTTTGTGTTTACCCCTGCGCCCTTAGTGGTGACATCCTGCGGTTACCGCATTTGTGCAGCTCTTGGCGAGAATATGCTAATGAGGCCGCCCCCTGGCGGTAAAGTGGGGGCTTTATATCCTGGTAAAAATAAAAAGAGAAAAAGGAAAGCAGCTGTCGCCCTTCCTCCGAAAAAGAAAACCAGATCACTCTAGCATCGAGCCACTGCTGGGACTTTTGCTTCAACTTCAGAGGCAAATCCTGACACCGAGGGAGAGGATGATGACGAATGTCCGCTGAAGAAGAGGATGAGGTTGAATGTGAGAGCCCGTAGGTGCTTCGGTCGAAGGCTTCTAAGTCTGGAATGGCTGACTCCGATCAGTCTCGTGAAACGGGACCCTCGAAAAGGGTGCAGATGCAACTTCAAATCGCGTGGCTGGATTCGATGTTGTTTCCGCCGGTGGGACCGCTGCCATTGATCTTGAAGGGTCGGGGCTTGGAGCCTTTCAGGAACATAGGTTGCCTTCTGGAGAAGTTGGCGACTTGAATGACTTCCTCTTGTGCTTCCAGGTCTCGCCAGGGGTACTGCAAGATGCTCAAGAAATGGTCGACGTCAAAGCGGGGATTCCTCTCTAAGGGGGAGGCTCTATTTCCTACATCTTTGATGGTGTTAGTGATAGTGCCGATCTCGATGTTCCCGGTGCCGTCAAAGCGGCAGAGAAGTTCATGCGGAAGGTGACAGCCATTTCTTGTGCATTCTTTTTATCTTCGGACGTCATCCTTTATCTTTCTAACTTGTTCGCTATGCCACAGTGCAAGGAGATGTATGATCATGCCATCATCAACTCCACAAGGAGCTTTCTTATCATGAGAAGGAATGTAAGAAAGCTACTTTGATGCTACAGGATTCGGAGGCTCGCTTTGCCCAGAGAGGGAAAGAACTAGGAGAGCTCCGAGCTGCTTTGGAAACGGCGCTTCGGGAAAAGGCCAATGTTACCGCGCAATTATTTTGCCTTGCTTGCACCTGACTTCTGTTCTCGTATTTCGACATAAATTGGTTCACCTTTCTTTTGTATGTAGAGCAGAATGGCTCACAGATTAACCAACTGAATATGGAGATTTTCGGGCTGAGGGAGCGAAATGAAGTAGCGGCCGGTGAGTTGGCGACATTTTGGGAATTTCTCAATGATGCTCGCAAGGAGGTTGCTGCTTTGGACGCAACTAAGTCCAAGGCTGAATGAAATGCTGTCACTTATTATGAGGATGCAACCACGATGCATAGAATAGCTCGTGACATATCAATAGCAGCTGAGCAGAAATTAACTCGGGCTATTAAGCATGCTAAGGCGGAGGAGATGAGATAGACCTTGGAGGAAATCGGAGCCAGAGGTATCGACCTATCAGCAGATCTCAAGGAAACCCATGAATTGGAGGAAGAACTGGTGCTTTTAGTTGCCCCCGATGAGGGCGAAGATTATAGCGATGAGGAGTAGTCTCTGAGTCATTTTGTATCCCTTCCTTTTCCCTTTGTAAGCGGCCCCCAAGGGATGGGTTGTGTAAAGATGTTTTTTGTGAATACGTTTTTTGGCAATGTAAAAAAAAGGGTTTTCCTCCTGTCAGCCCTTTTTCAGTCTCTTCTTCTTTTTCTCCTTTGTTTTCGCGATATAGCTTTTGACTCTCGATGTTGGCCTTTCGAAACCTATTCTCGGAGAAATCGAGATCTTGAAACTGGCCATGCCCCAAGGTTAAATCGACAGCTTCTCTCGGACCAATACTCGAGACATAGGGCAGCACTCCGAGGAAAGCAATTTTTTTTGAGTTATACGGGGTAACAATATTTGTATGATCCGATAAAAAGGGTACGAGGTGATTCTGCTAGTACGTTTCCCTAGGAGAGGGCGACGTTAACGCGACCAGAATTAATTGGTCCTCTTGGGTAGGCGGGTAGTTGTTGCCTTGCCCCTATATATTTGTTCATCCATCTTTCCAGTGGTGAATTTGCTGTTTTGAAAAAGCTATCTCTTCCCTAGAGCCTGGCGCTTTGTACTAGTCCTTTCGCTACCCTATTTCATAAAATTTTTGCTCAGATCCTCATTTCTCCCCCTATTTTTCCGTAGCCATGATTGCTACGTCGTTGTCCAATCATCGGGTGGAGGGGAGTCCCTCCCGCATTCCACATTCGGTTGGTGCTAGCGGATCGCCTCCGATGTCAAGTGAACGGGGCTAGGGATGCCCTGCCTCGAGGGGAGTTGTTACGCTGGGGAAACCTCCCAATTTCTAGGCCACCGGGAGCATGTGTCGAGGATCATTTCATCAGTGGGAGAGGAAAAATTTAAGATAATTAGAAAAGATTTCGGATGGGGGGAAGGCATTATATTACAAGTACCTTCCCCTGAGGAGAGCGTTATGACATATGTTGAGGGATTTTTAAGTGTATACACACATGTTTTTGTGTCGGGTTCCCCCGACTGGGTCGTGCTCAATTTTTGTCAGAGATATCAGGTGACACTGGTGCAGGCTCATCCCTCCGTTTGGACAATAGTGCAGGCAATGAGATATTTTGCCGACAAGGTCGGGATAGAGTTTACACTCATCCATCTCGTGAGGTTATATCGGCCATTGCGTTACCGGGGCCTAATTGCTCTTCAGCATCGATCCACCCGAGCTCCTGTAGTCTGCAGCGAGGAGGACGGTGACCGGGAATGGATGAATCAGTTCGTTCAGATTCGAACGACCGATGTCATTCCTGGAGAGTTTTTGCCATTTCTTGAGAAATAGAAGTTCACACGTAAGTGCCTTATATGAACTAGCATCGTTTTTACTGGAGGAAGGCTCCGTAATGATATCTTTCTATTCCTAATTTATAGCAACTCATTGGTTGCTGAGTGGTCTCGTAAGCTGGCAGCTTGCTCGATTTATGACAAGCGTTTGTGGCGAGATCTGTCTAAAAAGAGATGGGAGGTGAAGCATTGTGGTAGGTTCCCAGCGCTCTGCCTCCTAAAAATGGTGCTTTTTTGCTGGCTTATTTGATTCAACTATTGCAGGTGCCGGGGGTTCTTTCGAAATGAGGCCGTGTCCTCCAGGGGAGGAGGAAAGATTGCGGGCCTCGGGATCGAGGAGTGTTGACAAAAGAAAAGATGCTCTGAGGTGCGAAAAGGCTTGCAGTGAGGCGATTCCCTCTCAGCGGTCAAGGAGAAGCGATTCGGTCGATCAGACACCTTCTGGAAGTGGTACGCTATCGGACGTTGCTTCGGTCTTCGACGAGGCTCAACATTTTGGCCTCATGGTGAGTTTTGACTGCTGTAAGATTGTTCCGGCCCCGTGCTTTTCTTCTTTCCTTTTTTCTTTTTCTTTTTTTAGCTTTCTTTCACAGGCTTAAATTCGAGTTGCTTCGTAGAGAGGCCCCATTACGGGAGGCTTTGGATAGGGAGAAATCCCTCAAGCTTCTTTGTGCGGCAAAGGAAAACAAGCTCATTTCCTTGCAGCATGAGGTGGACCAGGGTTGGACCAGTGATATCCTCCTAGAGAAACTGATACCCGTATTTCATGCTGTCTTGCACTCCCTTTCTATCTTAGCATCTTGATGTTTTGATATTTCAGTTGGAGGACAAGACAGATGAGCTAGGACGGTTCTAGGGCGAGGTTGGCTGAGCCAAACGCGGATTCAAAGAGCTGCAGGAACATGTGAGTGCCCATTTTGTGGCCAAAGAGAGGGCTCAGGCCAAGGTTTCCGGTCTTGAGGCGCAAATCCAGACAGTTCGTGCGAATGATTCTGCCCGGCGAACATGATCGCAAGGCTTTTGTCCGAGCTTTCGAATGCAAAGACCGAGGTGGTGAATGTCCTGGCCGAGGTTGTGATGAGTAATACCAGGGCGGGATAGAAAATGGCGGCCTATTCGTAGAGTGTTGTTGCTGCTAAAGCTGAGCTAAAGAGAGCCCTTGACCGTGCAAGCAATAGCAGGAGTATGCGAGGTGCAGATCCCGGAGGGAAGTCCTTGAGGAGATTCATGCCAGGGGATTCGATCTCACGGGGGAGATCGAGCAAGACAAAGGGGAGGAGTATGATGCCAAGTTTCTTCTGTCCGATGCTGAAGACGGTGAGGAGGGAGCTGCCAGGCCATAGTTGCCGAAGAGGGGAACGTTTATTCCCTGCCTCCTTCTTGTGTACATAGCTTTCAAATATGTTGTAGACTGAGCTTGCGTTTCACCGTCTGTATGTAAAAATAAGAGGGGGAACCCTGCAATTTGTATCTTCTGTATTTTTGTTCGTCAAGATCTCGATCGGGTCGATTCGACCTTTGGATTGGTAGAAATCTCTGAACCTGCAATATGGCCCTGGTGTTCATTAGGCCAGCGACGACGACTTTTATTCTTTTTCCCTTGGGCATACATATTTTAACTATTTTTGGGTTCAGTATCCGAGTCGGGATCTGACTCGAGCTCAATCGACCCTCTAGTTTTACGTCTGCATGGGCAGGCAACAATGGCTCTTATACCTTGGGTCGAAGCGACCTTTTAAGTATGTGGCACTAAGGTTTGTGGAGCTGGCGACAGTGACTCTTACGCTATGACCTTAGGCATGTGTAGTTAACTATTTTGGATCTGGTCTCCGAATCGGGTTACGACTCGAGCTCATTTTAATCCTCAAGTTTTCAAGTTTTAAGTTGGCGATAGTGGTTCTTACGATTTTGGTCATTGCAACCTTTTAGTGTGTGGCCCTGAGGCTCGTTTGGCTGGCGACTATGGCTCTTACGCTTCAGCCCTTAGGCATATGTAGGCTTTGTTTTTCCCTTATTAAAATCTTTTTTGAGATAATTTTTCCTGACCCATCGTCCGTTCGGGAAGAACCTCAATTTCAAGTTGTTAGCGGCGATTGTTCAAGCACCTCGGAAGGTTTAGCTCGTAGGCTGAGTAGCTCAAAGCCTTATGATTTGGAGCTGACATGGTCAAAGCTCGTTTTCCTATTGAGAGTAGCATGTTTTAATCGGTTCTTTTCGAAGTAGATTCGAAGTAATGGCTTGTGATTTTGTTAGCGACGGTTGGGCGTCCCCGAGTCGCGTTAATTTGGCCGGTGCAGCCGTTTTTTGATCTCGAGTGTGGTAGTTTAGGTGTCTACATTGAGGGTATGCCCTTTTGGGAGTCTTACAAATGCGACATATAGCGTAAACTTCGGGATTGAGTTTTATGCTTGTAGTAAGGTCTTACAAAATTTTCATGCCTTTTGAGGTCTTACAATTTTTTCATGCCTGTTGAGGTCTTACAGTTTTGTCATGCCATTGAGGTCTTACAGTTTTTTTCATGCCGTTAAGGTCTTATAGTTTCTGTTGCTGTGTAAAATAGATCTGGCTAGACCGAGTCTGCCCGCTCAGGGTCTTACGGCCTAGGGTTTTCCAGTGAATGGCGATTGACGGCAGTCTCCGAGTCATCAAATTTGCTAGGCCTGAAGACCGTTACTGGTGAGCTCGGAATTGCCTCGTTGGGGCCTTATGAGCCCGGAGTTCTGACCCTGAGGACGTGCGGGTGCCAAATTGTTGACGCAAAGTCTCCGAGTATTTCGGGACGTACTCGGTGGAGGGATCCTTGCTGTAAACATGCTGAATTTTCTTTTGTAGTACGAGATGTTTTTGGCAAAAGATATTCTTTGATTGCTTGGTGTGAATACATGCCGTTGTGTTGCCGTAAGCCCGGATTATGCGGACGCGAATCGTTCGACTGTTTGACCCGGTACATCATTTCCTATTGGAACCTCGTTTGTCATTTACCGGTACAGGGTTGATTGCGAAGAAAGTCTGGTAGGCTTGTTGAATCCTTCTCGAGAAGTGCATGGATGTTTCCTCGTTAAAAACCTTGTCGGAAAAACCCATTTTGGGATAAAAAACTGGTCAAAGGAAAAGAGTGCAATGGATGCTCTAAAACCTTAGGGTCCTCGAGCCGGAGCGGCGTCCCAACTACCTTGGTCGCTGTCCTGCACAAGAGTTACCGTGAAGTAAAGGATAGAAAAAGGGAGAGGTAATTATACCTTAGTGGCGATGGCGCTTTCGGGTTCCGACGTTCATTTGGCAGATGCTATGTGGTCCTTTATTTGAATACATCTGGGAGCTAGCATCAAAAAATCGTGTGGATGACGTGTTGGGGCTCTTCTGCTTTGTTCTTTTTGGTTGTTTCTTTTTCTCGGGACTGGTTTTAGCGTAATTGCTAAGAAATTCCCGAAGGTGCCTGTTATCGAGCAGACAGGCCACTTTCTATCGGAGTTGCCTGCAATCCTCGGTTCTGTGCCCATACGAGTTGTGAATCTCGCAAATCAAGTTATAGTTCCTTTGGGAAGGATCCGAGTGTATAGGCCTGGGCCATCTGGCGTCCCTGATTTTGCTGATGGCGAACACGATGTTCGATATATCAACATTGAAGTTGTACTATGATAGGCGAGGTGCCCCTATTGGCCCCATGTCCCCGTCGAAGCCACCTCTATTGAGGGGTCCCTGAGGGTTCTGTCATGTGTTCACCAATCGATTGTTGCGAGACAGATTGCATTTCGGAGAATTCCTCCTATCATCAGGGTACAACTGGTACCTCTCTTTATTCGATCTTGACTCCTTCTCTAAGAGTCTGTTCAGATATACTGAGCCCGAGGGGGCTCCCATCTATTCATCCTCGACCCTGATCTTTGACTGGTATCGATTGTGGACGTCCGACCAGGTTACGGCGGGATAGTCGATCAGATTCTCTTTCAGCTGCCTTGAGGCCACCGAGCTTCGTTCATTCAGGCCTTGAGTGAAGGCCTGCACTGCCCATTCAATCGGAGACCGGGGGTAGTTCCATTCGTTCTATCTAGAAACGAGAGACAAATTCTCGCAGCATTTTGTTCTCCCTCTGCTTAATCTTGAACACGTCAGACCTCCTTGTTGCTACCTTGATGGCACCGGCGTGCGCCATTACGAAAGAATCTACTAGCATGGCAAACTAATCTATGGAGTTGGGGCTAGGTTGTGATACCACATCATGGCCCCCTTCGAGAGCGTTTCTCCGAACTTCTTCATAAAACGGGCTCAATCTCATCGTCTTTTATGTCGTTGCCTTTCACCGCGCACGTATAGGCAGTGACATGTTCATTGGGATCCGAGGTCCCATTGTATTTTGGGAGTTCTGGCATTCTTTGGAATGGGTTTCGGAGCCGCTTCCTCCGGGAACGGCCGTTGCTCGAACTTCCTTGAGTCTACACCCTTCAGGACCGGGGGTGCGTCGGGGATTTGGTCGACTCTAAAGTTATAAGTTTCAACCTTGTTATTGTTGGCTGATATCATTTTCTCACCTGACTCGATCTTTTGGTGAGGTCCTCCAGCATTTTCACGATGGTAGGATTAGCTACTGATCTGTTGTTTCTTGACCTCTCCGGTACCTGTTCGGCTGTGGTAGTAGTTTCCAGTACTATTGTGTTGGGAGTCTTTGCGTGGCTTTGCAACTGAGCGATAGCCAACTGTTGTGCCTATAACATTTCAAAAATATCATGAAAACTAACTTCCTGTACTTCCCGAGCCGGGTTCTTCTAGGCTTCCTGTTGGTCTCCATGCTTTATGCTTCTATTGGTGTGTGAGGTTTCGTCGACCTGCTATGCGTCTTGTGAATCCGCATCCACTAGAATCAGTCCAGGTGCGTTATCAGGGTTCTGCGGTGGTGCACTAATGACTGGAACAACCACACCGTTTTCCCTGTGGTTTTCGAGGTCGTCGTTCTCGACTCTGTTTACTGAGCCAGACATTTTGACCAAAAATCAAAAGATCTTGGACAAGAAAAAGTGTGAAAGATAACTTGCGTTTTTGTAATGAAACCAACAAGAAAATAATCACTGTTATTTTTAGCCCCTTGGTGGGCGCCAAACTGTTTACCATGAAAATGGTAACAACAATTAAAATTGTAAATGGGACTCTAAAAATACGTGATCTATTTTTATGCTAGTTGTTAGAGCAGTAATCAAACCGAAGGGCTTGCTACCCGGGCTTCGGACTGGTCGATGAAAGGCCTCGATGCTAATATCCGGCTCGAGCTCGAGCTATCGAGGGTAGTCGAGAATGGGATAACAGTTAAAATATACTTAAAGAAGGCTTTTTATGGCCAATATCAAGCAATAAATGAAGAACAAGTATGAAATCAATAAATGCAAAGAGCAGCCTCGAGCGGGTGAGTTAGAGAGAAAAGAGAGAGATATTATTGATCTTATGTAGAGTGGTTGGAGCAACAACAACCCTTTACAAGGTGGTGAGGATCCCCTTTATATAGGAGGGGGAATACAACATAGTACATAATGCATTAAGTGTAAAGACACGGATATGGGACGGCTAGGCACGATACTAGACTCTACTGATGCCATTTGCTTGGCTCGGGAGTTCCCCACACTCGGGATCATTGTTGGGCTGGACATGAATGGACCTCGGGGGAGGGATCTTGAACGCAACCCTACAGTCTCGAGATATCGAAATGACTCCCCGAACACACCTTAATGGCGAGAAATCGGTCCCTTCGATTTCACCGTATACAAAAGGCCTTCCAGGTTCGGGCGGAACCAAGACTGGTGAGTTCGACAGATATTCTTTGATTTTTTCAAAAACTTCCTGACACTCATCTGTCCATCTAATCACCGTATCTTTCTTTAGCATCTTAAATATGGGTTCACATGTGGAAGTCAACTGAGCAATGAATCTGCTGATGTAATTCAATATTCCTAGCAGACTCATAACCTCTTTCTTGGTTCTTGGAGGAGGCAAATTGCGAATAGACTTTATCTTTGTTGGATCTAACTCGATGCCCCTCCGACTAACTATAAACCCCAAAAGTTTCCCAGACGGAACTCCAAATGCACATTTAGCTGGATTTAACTTCAAGTCATACTTACGCAAGCGCTCAAAGAACTTTCTTAGATCCCGCACATGGTCGTCCTGCGTTCTTGATTTAATGATCACATCATCCACATACACCTCAATTTCTTGGTGCATCATGTCGTGAAAGATGGCAGTCATAACTCTCATGTATGTTGCCCCGACGCTCTTCAAACCATAAGGCATGACCCTGTAATAATAGGTGACCTAAGGTGTGGTGAAGGCTGTCTTTTTCGCATCTTTTTCATCCATCAAGACTTGATGATATCCAGCATAACAATCCACGAAAGACTGTATCTCATGTTTGGCATAGTTGTCAACAAGGATGTGGAAGTTTGGCAAAGGGAAGTTGTCCTTGGGATTTGCTTTGTTCAGATCCTGATAGTCAACACACACTCGGATTTTCCCATCTTTCTTTGGCACCGGGACCACATTAGCCAACCATGTAGTGTATCGGACCACTCGGATCACACCCGCCTTTAACTGTTTGGTGACCTCTTCTTTGATCTTGTCACTGATATCAGTTTTGAACTTTCTCTATTTTTGCTAGATAGGGGGATGATCGGGGTAAATTGGTAATTTGTGCACTACTAAATCAAAACTAAGTCCTGGTATATCATTATAGAACCAAGCAAACATATCTTTGAATTTGAACAAAAATTGGATCAATGCATCCCTAGTTCTTTCATCAGTGTGAATGCTTATCATGGTTTCCTGGACCTCTTCTGAACTACCCAAATTAACTGGCTCAATTTCATTTAAGTTTGGCTTAGGCTTATTCTCAAATTGTTCAAGTTCTCGGTTTATTTCCCTAAAAGCCTCATCTTCATCATATTCTGGTTCTTGATTCATTATTTCGCAGTTAGACAGCGTGTTAGGATCTGGGCATGAAGTCCGCAAGCATGTCATGTTATTTAAGTCTGCATTATTAGAACTGAAAAGAAGAAAATAAGAAAAATAACAAAAATTAGAAAGAATAAAGAAAGAGATTCATAGACGATGAAATATTGATTTCATTTCATTGAATTTGAAGATAGAAGGGTTTACATTAGAATTTTAAAGACAATAAACTAAAAGAAACATTCGAGTTACACCCTGAATAACTCGGAATGCAGAAAAGATGGCAAGACTGAACTACCGAGATTCCTTCCTGACTGGGAACGGAGTAGCCTTCCAATTTTGAAGCTTGGCGTCGGGCCCCATATATTGCACCTCAACAGTACTCGAGCCTTCTCCCGGCTGGACCATGTGAGCCTCGTACAACATTTGCCTCATGGCTCTACATATGTCCTCAATTTCTTCAAACTTGAAGGCCTCATCTTCTTCCTCTATGTATCTTGGCTTGACAAATGTTTTGGAGAGATGCGGGATCGGATGAGGCAAAGCCCAACCATTTCTCTTTTGTTCATTAGCCCATGTCACATCAGCTTTTGTGGCTTGGAAACCCACACCGAAGAATTTCTCACTGGCAGCTAAAGTGATAGGTTCTGTGATACCTTGCAAAGATACCCTGAGCCCTTTCCCGTGCTTATACCCGTGCTTGATCATTTCAATGGCGACCATGATTGATGCATTTGACAAAAAGGGTTGAGGACACGAGCTTCCTTCCTCACACTAATCCGCGACCACAATCTCAAAAGCTTGATAGACTATGTGCTCGCTACCTTCCTTAGCCTCGAGACACAGGACTGACGGGTCCCTGTAAATTGATTGCTCGTCTTCTCCTTGGACAAAATTTCCTAATATTGGTGTTCAAACTTAACCATTTGGTGTAGAGTAGAAGGTACGGCCCCTGCCGCATGGATCCAAGTCCTTCCTAGGAGAAAATTGTAGGAGGTGTCCATGTCCAAGACCTTAAATGTTACTTCAAAATCCACAAGAATGATAGTTAAGATCAAATCAATTTCCCCTATTGTGTCTCTCTTGACACCATCAAAAGCATGTACACAAAAATTGTTAGGCCTAATTCTCTCAGTCTGAATTTCCATTCTTTGCAAAGTTGAGAGAGGGTAGATGTCAACCTCAAATCCGCCATCCAACATGACTCTTTTAATGTAGTACCCTTCACATTTAACTGTCAAATGAAGAGCTTTGTTGTGGGTAGCCCTTTCTGCAGGCAACTCATTTCTGCTAAATGAAATCTGGTTGACTTCAAAAAATTATTCTGCCATTCTTTCCAGTTGCTCAACAGTGGTTTCGATTGGAACATATGCTTCATTGAGGGTCTTTACCAACAGTTTCTGATGCTCATTCGAACTTATCAGTAGAGACAAAAGTGAGACCCGGGAGGGAGACTTCTGGAGTTGATCAATTACATCGTAGTCCAAGGTTTTCATATTTTGGAATAATTCCTCAGCCTCTTCAGCATTGACTGGCTTTTTAAGCAGAAAATGTTTCTTTTTGGTTTTGTTCAATTCCTCCAAGTTGAGGTACTTTTCAGATTGGTTAGTTTCATTCACTTGCCCTATGATTTCTTTACCCTTGTATGTTACCATTGCTTTGTTGTAGTTCCAGGGGACTGTGGTGGGGTCTTTTATGAGCTTCTGCGGTGCGCGGCTAATAACCACGAGCTCATTCAGCCTGGGTGGAATTACTGGTCCCCCCGCCAAATAAGTCCCTTTGGGTACATACATCTTAGGTCCCTTGTTTATCTCGAACCTCTTGGGGGGACTCAGCACAAACTGTTCTTTCCTAGGGGCCCGGGGAACATAAAGAATGTCATCTTTGGGAGGTACTACCCTTGTTTTGGCTTCCATAGTCTTTTCTACGCTTCGAGGAGTGGAAATGCTCTTCTTTTCCCCCTTAACTTGCTTTTCTGCCGCCTTTGGCTTCATTTCAACATCGGCGATGGCAATGATAGCTTTCAGAGTTGGGTCAAACTCTTTATCTTCACAAATCATCCCAATAACTGGCCCGTTGTCGTGAGCCGGCAATGGATTATTGGTCACATTGGGGACCTCTTCATCTCTCAGCACTACCCAATTTTGCTCTATTAGATTTTTTACCACCCTTTTGAGAGTCCAGCAATCCTCAGTGTCGTGCCCTTTTACCCCTGAATGATAAGCACATCGACTACCGAGTCGGTAGGAGGGCGATTCTAGTTTTGCATGTTCGGAGGTACGGGCTGGAACAAACCCATTTGGACTAACTTAAGGAAAAGGCTAGAGTATGATTCACTGATGGGTGTGAAGTTGGTTCTTCTGGGTGGCTCACGGGCATGGGCATTGTATAGAAAATTATTTTGTGGAGGACATGGATTATATGGAGCTTGGTGAGGAGGGTTATTTCTAGGAGGTGGAGCTCCGTTTTGGTTAAGCTGTTGTTATGGCCGAGCATATGGCTGGGCATTCATCACCGCATAAGGCTGAGGAGTCATGGCATAAGCCGCATCCTGGTGAGGATAATAATGTTGAGGGGTGTTTGAAAGGAAGTAACCTCGGGGTTGATGGGGGGTTATTAGACTTAAACCACCATTGCCACTTCTTCTTTCTTCTTTCGGTTTGCTACACCCCCTGACCCACTCTGGATTGCTTGGGACGTAGCTCTTATAGCGGACTGGCTCAATATGTGGCCCGTTTTCAAACCATTTTCGACCATCTCCCCAATTTTGATAGCCCCAGCAATCGGCTTTCCCATAGCAGACATCGTATTTTGGAAGTAGTCAGCCTCTTGGGCTTGCAGGAAGACACTGACCATCTCGGTCTCATCTATCGAGGGTTTTACCCTGGCACCTTGTCTGCGCCACTTGACAACATATTCTCGGAAGCTCTCCGAGGACTTCTTTTTGAAATTAGATAGAGAATTTCTATCTGGAGCTATGTCCACGTTATACTGGAATTGCCTGACAAAGTCTCGAGCCAAATCATCCCATATATTCTAGAGAGATATGTCTTGATCTATATACCACTCGGATGCAATTCCCACTAGACTCTCTCCGAAATAAGCCATTAGGAGTTCTTCTTTTCCGCCCACTCCTCTTAACTGATTGCAATACCTCTTGAGGTGGGATATGGGGTCCCCGTGTCCGTCATATTTTTCGAACTTAAGATTTTTGAAACCGATGGGCAAATGAACATGCGGGAACATACATAAATCAGCGTAGGATACACTCTTCTGGCCACTTAAGCCTTGTATATTCTTGAGGCTTTGTTCCATGCTTTTCATTTTCTGAGTGATTTCCTCTTGCTTGGTATTCTTTATATCTCTCTCTTGTCCTGTGGTAAACTCATACTGAGGTTGTTCAGGGAAAGAATTGGTGGTGAAATGAGCCGTGTCCGATGGAAAAGGTGGTACTTGGAAAGTAAAGGATAGTGGCTCAAAGCTTGGCCCGGGTAAAGTTGGTTGTGCCGTAGCCGAGGTTGGTGGTGCAGTGAATATGTTAGAATCCACTCCCGAAATCAATGCCTGGGGGCGAACCTCAGAAGGCGTTCCGGCGAAATGGGCTGAGATGGTGGGATATCTGAGTGGGGTGTTCGGGTAATTTATTGGGATATTGGAAGTTCCACTTGCTGTGGGAAGTAGCTTGGGGAAACCAGGTATTGCACTAGGCGGCTCTCTACCATTGGACCAAGTGTCCCACATTTCCAACATGCAAAGGCGCAATGCCCTATTCTCTTCAATAGCCGCTGACTTTGATGTTGGGATAACTGATATCGGGTTATCCTCTGGGATGGTAATTGTTGGTAGATGACTTTTTTATGACATTTCAACACTTCCCTTGGATCTTGTAAAGTAAGAGTGCGAAGCCAAGTTACCAGAAACCAACCACCTTAAAAATAGAACATAATCTCAAAAGCAGACACAACAAACCGGTTAGTTTGAGGCAATTAACACATAAGGAATCGCACATTGGGGATGTAATGCACCTATTCAGTTAAATGTGTTTCTACATGTTTTGCACCGGTTGCATGTCTCATCCCGACTTTTGTTTATCTCCCAAACCCTTGCATCTTTCTTTTCTTTTTGGCGCTTTTTTTATTTGCTCTCTTTTCTTTGCATCTCTCATTGTTTTCTCTCTTATTCTTGTTTTCTCTCTTATTTGAGTTATTTAAAACCATGACCGGATCTAATGGGGATCGCCTATGTATCACGATGCCGCGTGAATCAGATCATTACGTAGTTCGAGAGATAAATGCGAAATAAATAAACATTTTTGGTTTTTCTTCAAATTTTAATTTAAAATAAAAACTCCTAATCTTCAATATTACAACGACTACATCATACCTACCTAAGAATTGGAAAACTAAAAGAGACTTTAAGAATGAAAATACAGACTCAAAAAGAGAAAAGAAAACAATCAGGAGTAGATAAGTGCCTCCAATCCTGCCTGAGGGACACCAGTTGGTATTGCCGTGGGCCTACGTGCCATGTCTTCCTGGAGGCAATAAAGGTCATCCATTATCTGCTGAACAAAGATCATTACTGCGGGGAAGAACATGGACCTGGTCATGTCCTCGCACTCATTGCACTTCATCACAATATAGTCGGCGATTCTTCTAACCCTTTCCCTGATGATACCCTTCTCTTGTAACAACTTTGCTGAGATCTGGCCTCCAAAACCTGGGTGGTCGTATGATTCTGCTCATTCAAATGCGACAGGTCTTCCTCTAGTTGTGCCATCAAAGCATAACAGTGTTCTCTTTTGGCTTTGAAGCTCTTGGCTTGTTTAGTCATTTCACCCTCAAGGATATTAAGCTCCTTTTTCCAGCCCATGACTCCTCTGTCATATCATTCCTTCAATTGTCGAATGAAACTTGCCCGTTCTTCTGCATTTTAGGCCAACTTTGTTCGGGATTTTGCTAGCTCAGCCTCAGTCTTTTGCAAATCATCCTCATAGTTACGTACTTTCTACGTAAGGCTGTAGATGAGATTTTTATCTTTTCTGCTTCTGACCGGGTTCTCAGCTACTATTTTCATCTTCCAGATTTGGGCTCGGAGAGCTTCATTTTCTTGGCCCAACCTTCTCCTTTCACCTTTAACTTCTTGCGCCTGTATATTATTATTGAATACGATGTTTCTCAATTTTTCTTCCAAAGTGTGAATGGTGACTTGATGTTTTTTCTCCTTCTCTCCCCAGGCCAACCTTTCCTGGACTTTATCATCAAAAGTCTGAACATGAGGTCTTTTGGCGGGCCTTTCAGGCTCGGACTCGGGCTCTGGCTCATTATTTGCACAAGACCTTCCCTTAAACCACGCATCATAAAATGGATCCACTTCTCCTCTTACAAGATCTAGTACCTGGGTGTCACTTTTCAGATATCGGCAACCATTCCAACCCCGTTGGACTAAAGCCTCAGGTAGTGTTGCTTCTAGGTGTAGCTCAATGACTTGGGTACTCAAATCTACATCTTCGGGTACCACTTGATATCTTCCCATTTTCCTTAGAACTCTTTGTGGTGTGTATGGTTGGATACTCCTTAGACCCATCATCATTAGGTAGCCCTTTGAAGCCGTCATGTGTATGACTTCCGTTACTGGAAGCCATCCTAGGGTCCATTCAATCTGACTTGACTTTAGAGTTCTTAAGTGGGAGCCCCAAGCCTCAAACCCTTCTAGAGAATTGTAGTCTTTCACCCTTTCCTCATAATTCTTGATGAAGTTGTTCCTGCTCGAACCATAACTCTTGAACTTGGGGTGACGGCGAAGATGCTCGATCAACCACATTTGAAGAAGAATGTTGCAACCCTCAGAGAATTGAGCCCCGGATTTACATAAGGTTAATGCTCAATAAATGTCTGCCAGCACTAATGGAACAAGTGTGTGATCTTTTTTAGTAGTGAGGATTTGTGCAATTCTAGACATACAGGTATTTATTGTCCTTTCTACATTCGGAAAGACCATAATTCCCAAAAACACCACAATGAAAGCGAACCGACGATGAATTTGCCAAATGCTCGTATCTTGTTTGTTGTTTAATCCCTTTTCATGCATTTCAAACCTAGCTGAGTGCCTGAACCTAAAGTACAAGAAGTAGAAAGAGCAACATCCTCTGTTTACATGGGCCTTCTTCATTTCCTTACTGATATTCAGGAGATCAAAGAACTTGTGTACAGAGGGAGCCCTTGGGAATATAAGTTGTTGTTTACTCAAGTCCCAGCCAAAGTGAATATATCCGGTCATTTCCTCTAGAGTAGGGATGAGCTCAAAATCTGAGAAATGGAACACATTGTGGACAGGATCCCAAAAGGTTACCAAAGCTTTGATTAGATCCTCCCAGGGTTTGATTTTCATAATGTCTATATGAGCACCCAACTGCTCTTTTACCCAATCCTGACCATCTTCATCTAAATCATTCCACCACATATGAAGCTGCAGCTGAGCCTATTCTATGACCAATTATGACAAGTTTTGGACAGTGTTCATTTGTACCTGTGGAGGGTTAAGGTTAGGGTGGACTCAATGGACTCTTTTGTAAAACAAGTTTTCAATTTCCAAAAGAAAAATCAACGAAAAATGACTCCCTATGATACCTTAGCAAAAATGGTCATTTTTTTAAATGTGGCCCCTTCGCAATTCCAAATAAATTTTGAGGTTGGGGGAAGGTATTTTATGGAAAAAGACGCCTTACCAACAGACTTGCCCGTTCTTCACGAAAATAGCCTTCCGACAATTGAAGATAATCTAAAGCTATCCCGGCAAAGACTGCTTAAGACATAATCGATGTTGGGTCGGCTTATTTTTTCGATCAAAGCCCTAAACTACACTTTATTTGATTATTTTTTGCAAAAACGAAGCCGAACCATATGTAGGTTGTCTACGTATCCCACATCCGATGAGAATCAGACCTGCGTAGTTCAGTCAATTTTGACATAATTGGAAAAATATGATATTGACTCACTCTTTTTTTTTTGAAATACATTTTCCCTTTTTCTTTTCAAAATATTTTGCATAGTTTCGAGACATTTTCAAATACCAGGATTTTCAGAACCGGGTGAATTCTCTATCCTACCTCACTCTTGATTTTTCTCTTGATTTTCTTTTCCTAGCCGGTCAACATGCAAGCCGAAACAAATAATATTCATATAGCACGTAGGATGCATCAAGATGGTCTTTTTATTTTGGGTATACCTGCCCTAGACGGACCCAACCCCTGTGTTGAGTCCCCAAAGTCAAATACACGTGATGCAAATAAACTTTCTTACTAGGGATCCGACATGAGGTTATGTTATTCTAAGTTTAAACCTGGGGTTGTGTTCTAGACCTGGCTTACCCGAGCGAACAGACTCGAGCCGAAGAGGGGACAACGTACCGGGAGCACGAAAGTCTGCCCTGCCTTGTTGCTGGCACAACCTCGTTCTATTTGGTATAACTTCTAACAGAAAAATTGGGCCATGCAAACATGTGCACCATTTTTTAGAAGACTCAGAAGGGAGGCGCAAGAAGATATTTAAATACAATTCAAGTAATATCAAAGCGGTAAATAAACAGCAATTAGCACATTAGGTACATAAAATACAGTAATATCAACAATAAACCAAGCCAAATAAAATCACATTAACAAGCTCGAATTCTTGAATCCTGAACCGAAAGTTCTGGATTCTTATCCCAGCAGAGTCGCCAGAGTTGTCACACCTCCTTTTTTACCACCCGAAGGGAAGTATAAAAGAGTTTTTCCAATTTAAGTGACATAAATCGAAATGGAATTATTTTATTTATTTTTAGAGCCGCCGCTTGGGAAAGTTTATTTGGTGTCCCAAGTCACTGGTTTATTTTAAATCCCAAATCGAAGAGAATTTTCGACTTTATTAAAAAGTCTGTGAACCAGCAATTCTAGATAAGGATTTCAGTTAACCCGGGAGAAGGTGTTAGGCATTCTCGAGTTCCGTGGTTCTAGCATGGTCGCTTAGAAATTTATACTTAGCTTAAGTTGTCTAATTACTTATTTTAGAACCTATGTGCATTTACCTTTTTATCGCTTTTAATTGCTTGATTATTCGTAATTAAAGAATTGAGTCATGCATACGTGTACTCATTTCATTTGGCGCGTTAAAAATCATGCCATGCATACGTGTCCACAATTAATCATGCTTTATTAATTATTAAGAAAGTTTGGTCGAAATTGTGTGAACGCATACCTCGATCTATTTTTATAAAGAAATTCATAATTATGTTATGCGAACGTATACATAATCACCATAATAGACTAAGTCGCGCCTAAAACAAGCTACAAATATTTCAAGATTGCTTAATATCTAAGTTATAAGATTAAAATGAGGGCCATAGGTTATGGATTTTATTTATGTATGGCACGCCTCAATTTATTTTAAAAGATTTGTACTCAATTAAAGCAATCTAACGGGTGCTCTTATTTAAAACTAATTTGACTTAACAAAAAGCTATTAGTTATGAACATGTTTGGGGTATATGTATTGGACCTTTAATCATTTTTGATAAGAGGTTTGGGTCAGCAGTGGCCCATTTGATTAATTAGAAAAGGATCAATCAACCTTGAAGTTGCGATAGACTCAAAAGTTGGCCCAAAAGTGAAATAAATTCAAAGGCCTCGATAGGCCTGATTTCTAACCAATGTCGGCTCACATTGAGCTCATACTAGGCGAGCCCAGTTACAAACATTTAGTAGCTGGGCCTATCTACCCTTTACATTCTAAAGCTTACACATTTGTCAAAAAAAAAATTCAAAATGATTCACTTTGATATAGGAAAATCAGAAACAAAAATTTCAAAATGCAATCCAAATTCGAAGATTAATTTCACTAACATGATTTGCAAGACATAAAATACATACATTCATACTATATGTTTACAAAAGAACTTTATAATCGAGCCAAGCTATTGGTTTTAATGCCCAGGACCAATGGCCTAGGCACAGATTTGTTGAGATTTGTTTTTCCCCCATCTGGGCTCAATCGCAAGTCTGACCCAACTTTAGTCGCAAAGGCATGCCTTTTAGCCTTGAAGGTTTGGACCATAGCCTTGGTCATTGCATCACTTATACATACGAAAATATCAAAACAAATAATTACATTCTTAACAACATTTGATTTAATAAGAACAGAACCTAACTCATTACAGTCCTCCAGATGAAGATAAAGCTTTCCAAAATCAGAAACATTACATTATAACCTATTAAATACATGAAGTACTACATCCACAACTAAGCTATTATAACTTCCATGTAATTAATAGCCTAGTGAATACTTGCCCCTTTTTGGATATGATTTATCCATCAGAAGCTCAATCCACCACATGAAAACACCAGTTCAGCATGCTTTTAACAATAGAATCTCACTCTTTGGCTCAGATCTTGCTGATTTGGCCAACTGGTAGCTAAATCTACAGACCATAGCTATGTGACCAACAACAACAGCCTTCAATATCCTCAGATTAATTTCACTTCCCTTCAGTCACATATGCAGAAAACTATAGAAGCCCTATATATAAAGCTAGAGCTAAAACTGTAACCTTTAACCATATTGTCATCACCTTACTCATGCAACATTCATATCCCACTAAACTCCATGGATACAAACAGCTCACACATTCAACTTTTAAAAGAAAAACGTAGTGCTAAAGTACCAAATAAATCTGCTTCAACTATGGACTAAACTTATGCTACATCATTTCACCTTAAAACTCAAATAGCTCTATTTCTAATGAGATTTCAGCAGCACAATCACAATAATAGACTTCCTTCAACATAGTGGAAAGCAAAGATTGGATAGATTTGGTAATAAACAAGATAACAACACATCTTTGATGCACAAAATGTTAAATAGAGCAAAGCTTGAACAAATTACAACTTCAGTTTCATATTTAAAAGAAGCTTCAGATTGTGCTGTTACATACCTAATGGCCAGAAACAGGAAGAACAGTAGGAAAAAGACCAAGGGAAGATCAAAATAATGAAAGCTGGAGCTCAACCAAACATAAACAACACAGCAGGAGCAGTGGTAAATCCCAGAAAAGAAATATTCAAATTCAGTCCATTTTCTTGACTTATGAAAACCCAGAAATTCTCAAAGAAGTTCTTTAAGTTTGCTAAACTCAGAGGAAAAGAAAATCAATTTCTTAGGAAACAGCTGAACTTTTTAGAGTGTATTTTAGGGTTGTAAAAATTTGATTGTGTGTGTCATTTTCAGAATGAGAGTATCAATATATAGGCTGCCTAGGGTGGGTATTTTTTAGGAATATTATGTAACCTAATTCTGAATATAGTACTGTCCTCCCTCACAGCCCTGGTACAACTGTCCCTCTTATCCTATTTTTCAGCATCTTTTTCACAATAGCTAGGACAACTATACACTTTCTAGAAACTTCTTCTTTCCTAGATATTTATTTTTTAGGCTTTGAAGTTCCCTTAAGTTGCATTTTAGCCCAATTAGGTCCCTACAAGTTTCTATTGATTTACAGACTAAGCCAAACAACACAAAATCTGAATCAAAAGGCAATAAAGATCAAACAGAACAAACGCTAATTCAATTAAACCTGTAACTAAGCCTAAATTCTTTTAGCATGAATTGAAATCAGAAATGAGACAAAGAACAGAAATATTCCTAAACAGAGTACTGAAATCAAAACAAAATATGACGAAGAAAAACAGAACATTTCATGCATTCAATCCTAAAGAGGAAACCTAATTAAGCTAAATTTGAAATTAAACTACTGACAAATCTGAATCCCTAAATGCAAAAGCAAACAAACAACACAATTCTGAAGAAAGAAAAGAAAGAATCTAAAATATGCGGCTAAGATAGAAACAAAAATCATGAAGAAGAAACAAAGAAAAGAAAGAGAAAAAGAAAAGAAACAGAAATAATGCAAGAAATTACCTACGTTTATATCGGACCAAACAACGAACATTTGACCGATTTCTCCACAAGATGAAATGAACTTTAACTAACATTAATCGGTTGTTCTTAATAAAGAACCGTCGACTAATGAAAGTTTGGGGTTCAACTTATCAAACACCGACTGTAAATCGTAAAGGGGGAAAATTAAGGTTCATAGGATCTTCGATTCGAAATTCGAAGTAATGGGCGGGGGTTTTTGGAGAATTAATAGTAGATTAGGGTTCAGAGGGGTGTGAGGAGTGTGGGGGTGTGATTTTGGGGTGATTCAGGTGAATTAGGATTTTTTAGGTTGCACCTCAGATTTGAAATTGGTGAAGTTGGGTGGTGTTTTTTTGGGAAATGGATGATGGATTTGGGAAGATGAGGGGATAGGGGTTGCATGGTATCAATTTGGGTAGGTTTGGAGCACCAGAACTGTCATGAGACGATTTCCACTGGGCGGTTGGCGATGGAGGCGGCGGAGAATTTTTAGGGCAGCTAGGGTTTGGGTAAGAGACTGAAATGAGAGGGGTTCAATTGTGGGGGGAGGGGGGAGGGGTGTCACGACCCAAACCAATGGGCCGCGACGGGTGCCTGAGTCCTACCTATCAAACACCCCTAAACATGCGTCTAGAATATGAGCCTGAATAACATTTGTTGCATTAGGAAATTAACATACGTGAAGGAAACTTGCTATTAAGGCACATGTACGTATACATGCAGAATATAGTGGGCGAGCCGGCAAGGCTGCTATAGACAACTATACATCCAAAATTGAAAGCCAACAATGCCACATACAACCCTACTAGACATACTGTCCACAGACCTCTAACAGAAACATAATGGTACAAGGATGGGACTGAGCCACGTCATACCCATATACATATATATACACAAACGTATCGTACCAAAATTAAAATCAGCTGCAGATTAGATGGAGCACGCCAACTCTCACTGATTGGGGATCCTAAGAAGGGGGACCGTCAGCTTGCCTACCTGAACTTGCGGGCATGAATAACAGGCCCCGTGAAATAGGGCATCAGTACGAAAAATGTACTGAGTATGTAAGGCATGAAAAGTAGTATGTAAAAGACATAGATGAAACATGGAATACAAAAACACATCTTTAAATCTGAATAACTTTATAAATTCTGAAACGTTTATAATGTCATGTACATGAATATAAATATCGTTCCATGCATAGGTATGAGTATACATAAAATCATCAAGCCACTGAGAGTATCTCATCATATCGTCTCGGTCACTATGGGCAACATCATCAACATATACCAGCTGATCAGGTGGTGGTGCGTATATAATCTCGTAACCTTTTCTCATATCCCAAATACATATATTTACATATATACGCTTATATAACGCCATCTAGTCATGGGTCAATGCACATGAGTGAAATGCATGAAAAATACGTAATAATATCAATATTCCTTCCTGATAAACCTTTCCAACTGCATATTTTTCTGAGACCCATGAACAAAAAATAATAATAATTTTCATGGGGAATCAAGAATATAGACATCCCTAATAATTCTATGAATAGAGTAATTTATGAAAACTATGTATTTCCTCGTTTCTTCAATATAATTTGGACCATGCCAAAAGAAAGAAGGGATGACCTTAACATACCTGTTTCTTAAATTATTTGAACGAATCTGCTTCTCCGAAATATGAACGAAATTACACTTGGATTCCTTGAAATCTTGGACGAATTTCTTCTGCCTCTAACATTTTTGAACTAAAGAATGGACTTAAACTAAAAATTGTTCCAACGTTTTTTTATTTGAAATTTTAAGAAGAAAATGTTTTTGATTCTTGAAGTTTTGGAAAGAAACCATTTTGAATTCCTTTTGGTTCAATTTGGATATGTGCAGACAACTTAGATTAGTCATCATTCCTTATTTATGCCTAGGTGGTAATAAGTGACTACTTAGTCACTCTTTATTTGGGTGACTTCTTGCCACGTTGTTTGGGGGATAATTATTAATTTTTTATCCGCTTATTAGTTAATCGAGTAATGTCCTGTTACCCGGTAATTAACCAATTACCCGTATAATTTCCCCAAATTACTTAAAATTCAACTTATTTTTAATGTACTTTATACATTATACTACCATGGTCATATAGTACCTTGCATGGTACTAGTTCATAAATATCGGGTATTATCGCTTGACCCGTATTTTATTCTAAATTTGCCTCTTTAAACAAAACTCATTTTCTTTAATCCGTGTACCCCTTTATCCTTCATGACACTTATTTATTACTTGTTATAAATAGCATAAGTACATTAAGGTCAAGATGATCTCATCCCGAGTCTACGTCGGTTAACTTAAAACGATATTTTAACGTACGAAAATGAGAGATGTAACATCCTTCCCCCCTTAGAAACATTCGTCCTAAGGAGGGTCACCTTTGTAACAACACTACTACCAACTCTCCCTGTAGAAGCTTAATAATATAACGCCACATCGGATCATAATTATGAATAACGACAATGGCCTCATATGACCAACAACAATAACCAACACAAGAATTTATACACGTACCTTATGATTATGATGTCTCAGTCGGACCCTCTTCTGGAGGAGGAAATAAGTAGGGATATCTAGACTTCATGTTTTCCTCGGCCTCCCAAGTCATCTCTTCCACATTGTTATTTCTCCAAAGTACTTTCACGGAGGTTACCTCCGTATTCTGCAACTTGTAGATTTGTTGGTCTAGGATGGCAATCAGAACTTCCTCGTATGATAAGTCTTCTATAATCTGTACATCATTCGTGGGCACCACTTGGGCAGGATTGCCAATGCACTTTCGTAACATAGATACGTGAAAAACTGGATGGGCAGACTCAAATTCCGAGGGCAATTTTAACTCATAAGCTACTCGGCCCACTCTCTAAATGATCTTATAAGGCCCAATATACCGTGGGCAAAGTTTACCTTTCTTGCCAAACCTCATCACACCCTTCATAGGTGACACCTTTAAGAATACCCAGTCATCAACCCCGAACTCTAAATCTCGTTGCTGCATGTCAGAATATGACTTCTGACAACTCTGAGCTGTAAATAGTCGATCCCAAATAAACTTTACTTTTCTATGGCTCGCTAAACCAGGTCTGGCCCGTGTAATCCAGATTCTCCAACATCAAACCACCCTATAGGCGACCTACACTTCTATCCGTAAAGAGCTTCGTATGGAGCCATCTGAATACTGGAATAGTAGATATTATTATATGCGAACTCAACAAGCGGCAGATGATCATCCCAGCTACCTTTGAAGTATATTACACATGCTCGTAACATATCCTCCAGTGTTTGAATAGTATACTTAGCATGTTCGTCCGTTTGGGATGAAATGATGTACTAAGACTTACTTGAGTCCCTAATCCCTTTTGAAAGGACCTCCAGAAGTTAGCTGTAAATTGAGCTCCTCTATCCAAGATAATAGATACAGGGACACCATACAGTCTTACTATTTCCTTAATATAAAGCCCCGCATAATCCTTTGAGGAATATGTAGTCCGGACAGGCAGAAAATGGGCTGACTTTGTAAGCCTATCAACAATCACCCATATTGAATTGAACTTACGCTGGGTACGAGGTAAGCCTACGATGAAGTACATATCGATTACTTCCCATTTCCAAGTCGGAATCTCTATAGCCTGCAGTAATCCACCGGGTTTTTGATGCTCAATCTTAACATGCTGACAGTTAGGACACTGAGCAACAAATTCTGTTGTATCCTTTTCATTCCGTCCCACCAATATACTTCCCTGGTGTCATGATACATCTTTGTTGCTCCTGGATGGATAGAATAACGAGAATAGTGAGTTTCTCCCATAACCTGCCGACGCACCCCTGCAACATTAGGCATACATAATCGTCCTCGATATCTGAGGACCCCATCTTCTATAATTTCAAATGGCGTCTTCCCCTTCTGAAGGGTGGTATACCTATAATGAACTAACACAGGATCCTCGTACTGGCGTTCCTTTACTTCAGTTACTAAAGAGGATGTTGTCGTATCTTGAAGAGTAATTCCAATGTCACCTGAGTCCAGTAACTGAACTCCAAGACTAGTTAGCTGATGAACCTCATGGGCTATTCCCCTCTTTTTTGGCTGTAAATATGACAGGCTACCCATAGATCTACGGCTGAGGGAATCGGCTACTACATTCGCCTTCCCCGGATGGTATAAAATATCAACGTCATAGTCTTTATGTAGCTCCAACCATCTCCTTTGACGAAGATTCAATTCCTTTTGCTTAAGATGTACTAGAGGCTCTTATTATCCGTATAGATATCAACATGGATGACATACAAGTAGTGGCTCCATATCTTTAGTGCATGAATCACCACAGATAACTCTAAATCGTGGGTCGGGTAGTTCTTCTCGTGCTTTCTTAGTTGTCTAGAAGCATAAGCCACAACCTTACCATGCTGCATCAGCACACAACCCAATCCAATGCCTGAAGTGTCGCAATAGATAACATAACCATTGGTCCCTTCTGGGAGCGTTAGAACCAGTGCTGAAGTTAATCTATTCTTTAATGCCTAGAAACTCCGTTCGCAAACATCAGTCCATTGAAACTTTACTCCCTTCTGAGTCAACTTTGACAAAAGTGCTGAAAGGGAAGAAAATCCTTCCACGAATCTCCTGTAATAACCTACCAAACCGAGAAAGCTACGAACCTACGTCGGTGTTGTGGGCCTAGTCCAAGTACTTACTGCCTCAATCTTTTGTGTATCCACCCAGATGCCTTCACCCGAAATGATATGCCCAAGGAAAGTTACAGAGTTCAATCAGAATTCACATTTAGAAAATTTTGCATACAAATTCCCTTCTTGTAGAACTCTAAGCACAGTACGCAGAAGACCAGCATGCTCATCCTCTGAACGAGAATACACCAGTAAATACAATTACGAACAGATCTAAGAAATTCCTGAACACACGGTTCATCAAATCCATAAATACTATTGGGCCATTGGTCAGACTGAACGATATAACTCGAAACTCAAAGTGCCCATATCTAGTCCTATATGTTGTCTTCGGAATATCTTCATCCTTACCCCTTACCTGATGGTACCCGAATCTCAAGTCTATCTTCGAAAAATGCTTGGCACCTTGTAACTAATCATATAAATCATCAATTCTCGGGAGCGGGTACTTATTCTTGATCGTTACCTTATTTAGTTGCCTATAATCAATACACATTCGTAAGGAACCATCTTTCTTTCTCACAAACAAAATAGGTGTTCCCCACAGTGACGTACTAGGTCTGATAAAGCCTTTTTCAAGTAAGTCCTTTAATTATTCTTTCAACTCTTTTAGCTCTGTTGGGGCCATTCTATAGGGAGGAATTGATATTGGATAAGTACCCAATAGTAGGTCAATGACAAACTCAATTTCTCGCTCTAGCGGGAGACCCGGAATATGTGGAACGATCGAATCCCTTACCGCCAAACTGAAGGGGCATGCTAGCCGAGGGTTGGTATGGATACCTCAAGTACTGCTACCTCTGACCACCTCAAAACTCACCAAAAGGACCTGAAGACCTCTCTCTCTTATTCTGGGCCCTATCATGCTCACGATCGGCCCTCTATTTCTGTTTACGCTCCTCTACACCCTGAGCATATGCCTGAATTCGAGAAATATCCATGTCTGGCTGAAGCGAGACCGACATACAATCATTAAGCAAGTGAGGCTCTAATCCCATCACGAACCAGTGAACCCGATCCTCTATCTTAGATACAATAGTGGGAGCATACCTAGCAAATGAATCAAATCGAAGACTGTACTCCCGAACACTCAGGTTACCCTGTCGAAGGGTCAAGAACCTATCAACTCTAGCCCGTCTAAGCTCTAGGGGCAGATAAGGACGAAGAAAAGCTTCTGTAAACTCCTGCCATACCGCTGGAGGGGCATCCTCACCTCTGGACAATTCCCAAGACTCGTACCAATTAATTGCAACATCTCAGAGTCTATAGGAAGCTAGCTCAACTGACTTAGTCATAGTGGCCTTCATCACCCGTAACGTCCTCTACACTCTATCAATAAATACCTGAGGGCCCTCATTCGGATCTGCGCCAGTAGATACTGGAGGGTCTAAATTAATAAAGTCACGAACCCTCGCACTGACAGACCTATCTACATGGCAAATATCTACTTCCTAACACTGAGCCTGTGCGACTACTAATCGGGTCAATAACTGAATATCATCTCTCATCTTCTGACCCGACGCATTCGGCTGAGGTGTTGAATGTACAGGGGCAGGCACTGGAGATGGTTCCCCTCAGAGATCTTCTGGAAGGGGTGGGGTATGTGAAGTCTGAGATGGAACCTCACCATGAGACTCTGCCTGAGCCCTAGTAACTCGTGGCGCTCGACTAGTAGTTTCACTGGCCACAGACTTTCCCTTCTAGGCGGTCGTACTCTTTAGGGGCATCACTGAAAATATAGCATATTGTTAGGAACATGAATTCTTGTATCGCACGATCTGAGATAAAAAGAGAGGATAACCCTATATGTCATGTAGCCTCCTGTTTATAAGTGTGGTGCACGACACACCCATAAACAAGACTCTACTAGACACGGTATGTAGACAACCTTAGAACAGAACTGCTCTAATACCACTTTTGTCACGACCCAAACTGATGGGCCGCGACGGTTCCTGAGTCCTACCGGTCAAATACCCTTAAACATGCGTCTAGGATATGAACCTGAATAACATCTGTTGTATTACGAAATTAACATACATGAAGGAAACCTGCCAATAAGGCATATGTACGTATATATGCAGAATACAGTGGGCAAGCCAGCAAGGCTGCTATAGACAACTATACATCCAAAACTGAAAGCCGACAAAACCACATATAACCCAACTAGACATACTGTCCATGGACCTCTAATAGAAACATAACTGTACAAGGACGGGATTGAACCACGTCATACCCATATACATACATATACATATATATATATATATATATACAAACGTATCATACCAAAATCAAAACCAGCTCCAGATCAAATGGAGTACGCCAATTCTCGCTGATCAGGGATCCTAAGAAGGGGGGCCGTCAGCTTGCCTACCTGCACCTGCGGGCATGAAACGCATGCCCCGTGAAATAGGGCGTCAGTACAAAAATGTATTGAGTATGTAAGGCATGAAAATAAGTACGCAAAAGACATAGATAAAACATGAAATACAGAAACACATCTTTAAATCTAAATAACTTTATAAATTTTGAAACGTTTATAATGTCATGCACGTGCGTATAAATGTCGTGACATGCATAGATATGGGTATACATAATATCATCAAGCCATTGAGGGCATCCCATCATATCGTCTCGGCCACTGTGAGCAACATCATCAACATATATCAGCTGATCAGGTGGTGGTACGTATACAACCCCGTAACCTTTTCCCATATCCCATATACATATATTTACATATATACGCATATATAATGTCATCTGGTCATGGGCCAATGCACATGAGTGAAATGCATGAAAAATACGTAATAATCTTTCTATTCCTTTCGGATAAACTTTTCCAACTCCGTATTATTCTGAGATCCATGAACAGAAAATAATAATAATTTTCATGGGGAATCAAGAATATAGACACCCCTAATAATTCTATGAATGGAGTAATTTATGGAAACTTTGTATTTGCTAGTTTCTTCAATATAATTTGGACTATGCCTAAAGAAAGAAGGGGGGCATTAACATACCTATTTCTTGAATTATTTGAACGAATCTGCTTCTCCGAAATATGAACGAAATTACACTTGGATTCCTTGAAATCTTGGACGAATTTGTTCTGCCTCTAATGTTTTTAAATTAAAGAATGGACTTAAACTAAAACTTGTTCCAACATTTTTTGGTTTGAAATTTTAAGAGGAAAACGTTTCTGATTCTTGAAGTTTTGGAAAGAAACCTTTTGAATTCCTTTTTCAAATTGGATATGTGCAGACAACATAGATTAGTCAACATTCCTTATTTATGCCTAGGTGGCAATAAGTGACTACTTAGTCACTCTTTATTTTGGTGGCTTCTTGGCACGTTGTTTGGGGGATAATTATTAAGTTTTTATCCACTTATTAGTTAATTGGGTAATATTCTGTTATCCGGTAATTAACCAATTACCCGCATAATTTAATAATTGCCCCACATTACTTAAAATTCAACTTTTTTTTAATATACTTTATATATACTTTATACATTATACTACAATGGCCATATGGTACCTTGCATGGTACTAGTTCATAAATATCGGGTATTATTGTTTGACCCGTATTTTATTCCAAATTGGCCACTTTCAACGAAACTCATTTTCTTTAATCCTTGTACCCCTTTATCCTTCATAACTCTTATTTATTGCTTGTTATAAATAGCGTAAGTACGTTAACGTCAAGATGATATCATCCCTGAGTCTACGTCAGTTAACTGAAAACGAATTTTTAGTGTACGAAAACGCGAGATGTAACAGGGGTAACCAGTTAGGACAATTTTATATTAATAGGAAGGTTAGTTCCCACCCGTTCGATCAAATGAGATCAGTGGATGGGATTCACTGGTCATGGAACGGTGTCGTTTGGTTAAGTGAGGGACTGGAACGGGTAAGTTAATTATTTGGGCTTGGGTTGGGGAAAATTTTGGGTGCAAACTGGCCCAATCACACTTTAAAACCAGCCTTTTTTTCTTTTTTTAATCCTTTTTCTTTTCTTTTCTTTAATTAATAAAAATCCTAAATAAAACACTAAATTAATCTATGTTATAAAATTAAACTAATTATCAAATTATAAAAATTATAAAAATTAATTGATCCTAAATTAAAAGAGAAAAACTGCAGATCTAGAATTAAAAGCTAAAAATGTAAAAGTAAGCCAATTTTGTGATTTTTATTTTTAATAAAGCAACTAATTAACTAATTAATCCTAAAATATGAACACAAAATCTTAATGCAATGCATGATATTTTATTTTTACATTTTTTCATGATTTTAAAAGAATTAGGCATGCACAAAAATGCAAACAATCAATGAAAAACTACTAAAAATCCTATAAAAATTGCAAATAATTTGGGAAAAATATATTTCTTTTAATTTGTAGGGGTATTTCACATAAAGCAAAAATCACGTGCTCAGAGGTGTAGAGAGAAAAATGTAAAGGATAATAATAAATACTAAAATAGTAATGCATTAGATAAATCTTGAAAATATTAAACAAGTACGGCTCGATGGCTCAAGCAATTATTTCAAAAATGCGTCTAAAACAAAATATTGAAACGTCTCAAATAATGAAAATCACTTTTTAACGCTAATTGCCAGGCTACCCAGGAACTCGACGGGCCCGTGATGGTGTAGCAGTCCAATTCTTGAGAACAACTCCTTTCTCCATGGTATGAATGGTAAGGTCTTCCTCCTCCTCCTCCTCAACTATTGCATTGCAGTCCATGTCTTCATTGTCCAGAAATAGATTCCTTAGGCAAGCTAAAGCTTCATCTTCTTTAGATTCACATATCACGTCAGTTTGCTAAAATATCAGGTGTATTGGCTATTCAAGTGGGTAATAAGGACCATGCCATAGGGGTGACCAATTCTAATACTAGTGCCAGGTGTATTCATACCCAAGCCCAAAAGTTCTGCCATGACGCTTTAGCTGTATTAGCTTGGTGATCCCTTGGAGATCCTTCCCGAGACCCTTGCTGGGTTCGTACCCTGTCCATAATAGTATGCTTTCAATCTTATTACTCCACCACTTGTCTTTCTCGATTGGATCGACGCGCTCATTGTGATGGTATGTTTCTCCACCCAACTTCCTTCTATTCTCGACAATCAGAACAATTTGATTGGTGTAAATGGGGTTACTCCCATCCCCGTGGATGATTACTTCCTGATGGTTCCATTCAAACTTCACATCCTAATGTAGAGTGGAGGCTACGGGGTCCCAATAATAGATTATATGTGGCAGATATGTCCAATACTTGAAACTCAACATCAAACCAAATTGGGCCCATCTGCAAACACATGTTAATTTCCCCGATCGTGGCCCTTTGGGACCCATAGAATGCTTTCACATTCATAGTTCCTGCTCGTATCTCATGCAAACCTTTACGCAACCTCTTCAAAGTAGTCAACGGACAAATATTGAGACTCGAACCTCCATCTATTAGGACCTTGGCGATAAATTCATCCTCAAACAGCACTGTGATGTGTAGTGCCCTGTTGTGACTCAGTCCCTCTGGTGGAAACTCGTCTTCGTGAAAAGTGATCTTGTGACTTTCCAATACTTGTCCTATCATGTTGTCCATTTATCCGCTAGTGATGTTGTTGGGTACATAAGCTTCGTTCAATACTTTCATCAATGCATTCCTATGTGCCTCAGAGTTCTGTAGTAGTGATAGAACGGATATCTGAGCAGTGGTTTAGTTCAGATGATCAGCCACATAATATTCTCTTGCTTGCACCTTCCTCCAAAGATCGTGTGGGCCTGTTTCATTGATAGGTTGCTTGGGAGCGACTTCTTTACTTGTTCCTCCCAAATGCTCAGGTGTGTAAACCCTACCGGTCCTGGTCATGCCTTGTGCGACATCTATTTCTTCCATTCTCCCTTTTCCTTTCCTTCTCGCCTCTACAGCATAGTCCCTTGGTATAGCATTGGAATTAAAGGACGGTGTGGGTGCTATTGTAATTGTGAAGTGTGTGGTCACTTCCACCTCGAACGGAGTTGGCGTGGCTGAAGGTGTTGTTATTTCAACCTCAAATGGGGTTGGTGTGGCTACTTCAACCTCAATCAGTAACTGAGTCTGCACCACAATAGGTATGAGAATGACTGGAGATATTTTAGGTTCATCCCCTGCACGAATGAGCCCGATTGATCCTTTAGGATCCCATTCTTCATTAGTTTCTATCACATTTACCCCTTTGCCTCTGTGATCTGGGAGGGGTTTGTTGCGGACGTTTGGTGCAACCTCCTTTGCTTGTATAACCTTGGTGTCAATCAACGTCTGGATCTTATCCTTCAAAGTGCGGCATTCATCAACAGTAGGCACATGTTTTGTTTGGATTGACTCACTAAGAGGAATTTTCCATAGTAATAGCGGGAATACGAGTGACATAACCAGTAGCCTTCAGTCTTTCATACAACTGATCGATGGGTTCAGCAATATGAGTGTATTGTCTAGGAGGTCTACGGTCAAAAATTTTTCTAGGTTTTTGGTAGTTTTGGCGAGCTAGTGGTGGTGTATGGTAATATGTTGGTTGAGTGTTATACATATGGTAGGTGGCGGTGTTTGGTATGTGAGGGGAGACTTCGGACCTTGGGCTACCATTACTGCACCAACTTCTTTTTTTTAGAGATACCTCCCAACTGCAAGGCTTTGTTTGTAGCCTGTAGTGCCTCAAAATTTGTCACCATACCGCTTTTAATTCCTTCTTCTATTCTTTCTCCCAATTTGATGATTTCAAAAAATTTATGGTTTTCAGTAACCATCAACCTCTCATAGTATTGCGGATCTTGAGCTCGGACAAAGAACTTGTTCATTTGTTCTTCTTCCAGTGCTGTCCTTACCTTTGCAGCTACCGACCTCCACCGAGTAGCATACTCGCGGAAAGTTGGATTCTTCTTAAGCTTTTGAATGTAGAAGATGTGTGGCACATTTTCTATATTGAACTTGAACCGATCTATGAAATCTGATGCCATGCTTACCTAGTTAACTCATTTCTTTAGGTTTTGACTGATGTACCAAGACAGGGCGTCTCTAGTGAGGCTCCTCATGAATAGATTCATGTAGATTCGTTCATCTTTACCAACCCCTACGAGCTTGTCATAGTATGTTCTCAAGTGTACCTTTGGTTCACCTATCCCGCCGAACATCTCGAACTTAGGAGGTTTGTAAACCTCCGGTAGTTCTACATCCAGCTGAATACACAAATCTTTATAATTCAGACCTTCGATGCCTTTACCGCCTTCAACACCCTAAACTCGACTAGTCAACTTTTTGAGCTCTCTACCATGTTCTTGATGAGTAGGTCCTTCTCGGTGGACTCCGATATGTATAAGGTTTGTTGTGGGGTGTGGGGTAAGGTTTCTACAAATATAGGGTTGCTTTGATGGATTCCAAAAATCTAGGTATAGTAGTGGTTGTTGGTTGAGTTTTGAGGATCGGGGGTAGGTTGTGGCGCGTTTTGAGGAGTGTGGTAGGTAGTGGTTTGTGGATACTGGGTTGGATGAAGATGATGTTGTGAAGGAGTCAGTATTGGTGGAGGGTTAGGATTTTGAGGAGGTGTGGCATATTGGTGAGGTGCGGGAGGATCTTGTTGGTTTTGTGTGTTCTAGGGAGGTGCTGGGTTTTTGATATTTTGTTGGTTGACGTCGGGGAAGTTCAGGGTATGAGAAAGGTTTGCCATGTTTTGGACCTGCTCAAGTTCCCCTTGTAACTCCAATATCTTCTATTCCAACCATAAACCAAGTCGTTCTGTTTTGGAGTGCTTCGACCGTATGAAGTTTCGACATTCTTTTCATGCGTAGCGTTATCTTTCCTGATATTTCTTATATCATCCATTTTGGATTTTCCTTTGCTTTTAGGATCACTTGGAGGAGGGGGAGTTGGAGGACCTCTGGATCTGGTGTGATATGCTGATGATGCCAGTATGCACGAACCAACCTTAGGGGATAGGAATAAACAAATAAATAAAAGAAGAAAAATAAAAGGTAAACAATTCAGAGAGGAATATTAAAAGGACGTTTACGGTATTTAAATATATATTGTGGAATTATAAATTCACGTCCTAATTTGGAGACTTCATTGTGCCTAAGGTAGGCCTAAGCGACATATAAATTTGGAGAAAACCGATGCCAATAACTGTGTCATTTCATTAATATGATAAATGAACTAAATCTTTACTAAAACGACAATAATCATAAAGAGTCACTAATGGTATCTACCTTATTACAACCAAAGCCTAAAACGAGTCTAGAAAGCAAGTAAAACATAATTCTTAATCTATTTGGTATCAGAGGGACCTTCTCTATGCTTGTCCTTCTTTGCCCCATCGATCAGATTTCCCAGGTCGTGCATGTCCAGCAGTAGATACGCCCTTTCTAAGAGCCCTCCTTAATTTCCATCCATATTTTGACAGCCTGCAACCCTGTTTCTCATCTTCCCTTCAAGCTCCATTAACCCCTGCTTCAAATATTCCAACCACTCTGTTGACTTAGTATCGATTTCTCTCCACTCGTTGATTGCTTCCATGTCCGCTTTATGTTGCTCTAAATGTATGGCTTCAGAATCGAAGACCCTTTTATGCAGCATCCTATATTTGACTTGTGTTTCAGCAGCGTCGTCTATAACCCTATTATTTAGATTAACCCCTGGCTCGACATCCCCTTCTATATCATCTACCAACCATGATGGATAGAAGTGCACATGACTGCCATGGTACTGATCTGGCTCGGTGGTATCTTTCTCCACAATGACCTTTTGATGCCCCATGTGTTGTGACTCAAACTTAATGGAATGGAATTCCCTTGAAAGTCTGCCTTGTACTGAACCATTTTGGAAACTCGTGGTACGACCTGCTTTCTCCCAGCTTGTCTCATAACTCTAATACGAGCATAATGATAAATTCCCCTTAATTCGATTAACACTAGATGAGGAGTATCCCTCGACCTGATGATGAATTCACTGCTAGGGAACCACTCGAACATCCAATTGACTTGTCATCAGTCAGATTGCTGAAGAAGTGTGCCCAGCTCACAGCATTTTCTGGTTGCACAAACCCGTCTAGGATGAAAGTCATTCTCTTCGGATGGTGGTAGGCTATATGGTCATACCACGGTTGTCACGAAAATTCTTGACGGTATTCTCCACTCTGAAGGTGTTCAAACAACCATACATGCAGCAACAGATTGCAGCCCTTGAAGTGCCTATACCCCTTCTTGCAGCGGTCTAAAGCCCGGTACATATTAGCCAGAATCATAGGGACAATAATGTAAGTTTGCCCCTCAATCTCTTCCATTAAAGCCTTAGTGACCATAGCTAGGAGAGTGTGGACCTTTTTCCTTGTATTGGAAATACCAGCATCTCTAGAAAACAGATAATGAACACAAAAACTCGGCGGTGAGTCTATCCTAAAGAAGTGATGGCGAACTTATCATAGTAAAGGTGGTATGATTTGCTATGTCCATAACGCTCATAGAGGAAGTCGAATGGTATATAAGACTTCTTCAAACAGACTAAATCATCATTTTTCCTGAAACCCATCATTTTTAAGAAACCTCGAGGAGTGCAATTTTCTGGTACCAACAAACTAAGGCTATCCCACGGAAGCCCAACAAACCTCATATTTCTTCCAAAAGGGGAGTCATTTCTATGACACCAAAACGGAAAATGGCTCTCTTCTCATCCCAGAACATTGTAGCAGCCTCAATTAGTATGTTGTTTGGCTGAATGTCTAACATAGAGGGTAAATTCCTGAGGACTATTTTCACGTGGTTTTTGTCACTTGGTGCGAGATTTTCCCACCAATCTAGCAGCAAAGGTGGGATATTTCGAACCATGCCAAACCTGGGGACTTCGTGCCTCATTTCTGCAAATTAAATAAAGTTAGCCCTTTTCCCCCTCTAGATTTGGCTATTTACTTGTTAATGATCAATATATTGGCACGTTTTCTCCAAATAATGCCTAGATCATGATTGTTTCTATTGAGATTATGGAAATCTCGGCGGACTTTGGACAAGGCTTGCCTTAGCGAGTTATTATGCGGACATCGTTCTAACCCATATTAGGTTTGGACATGATGCATCCACAATTAATATTAGAGTGGGGGTTTCTAGAAGAGTCTAGACAGGTACATTCAAGCGGACAACTTGAGAGGGAAATGCACGGAACTATCGACTGCACCGCTGATCGACTAGTTTTATAGCAAATAAGCCTTTCAAATTTAAAGGGTGATTTTAGGAAGAGCGCGAATACTCATCAAGCGCCGCTATGGTATTAATTACGCACGAGTGGAATATGATGTGGAGCATGCTTTATGCAAAGATAAAACAACATGTTGTCAAATATTTTGCATGTTAAAAGCAGTAAATGCAATATTGAATGAAATGTAAAGACAAAGAAGGAAAAAAAGGAAGAAGTTAGTTCACACAATGTGGAAATTGTAATAACGTAGATAAGGGAATGAGAGTGGGGAGAGACATGATGAAGCAGTCCTTAAAAATGTCTAAAAGAAAGCGCATATTATGACCAAATTAAGCAGGGATTTGCATGCGAATTCAAATAAAGGGAAAACGGGGAAAATGGTATACAAGTAGCAAATAAAAGGGAAACAGGAGTGGGATATTCATGTAACAGCAAAATAATAAAGACACATTTATAAGAGAAGACTAATTCATAAAGATCAAGCTCACTTATGGTAAGAGCCTAAAATTCCTAGCAGAGTCGCCATGCAGTTGCGCCCCTTTTTCTTGCGAAAGCGGGTTTCGACACGTAACAACTCTTTTAAGGAAGAGGGTTAAAAGAAAGAGTCACCACCTAACGGATTTGAGGTGCGTTAGGGCACCTATTTTGCAGATAGCTCTATTTAACTAGTTTACGTCACCAAATATCCGGTAAGGGCTCGAAATTACCTTGAAGAGAAGGTGTTAGGCATTCTTCGAGGTTCACAACTGTGGGTCCCGACCAAACTCTATTATATGAATTAGTCTAGGTGATCAAGTACAGGAAAACAAGGAATTTGGGAATTTTTGTTATTAAATACAAGTAATGGATTTAAAGACAATATAGGGGGTCCTAAATGTTTTAGCCTAAAGGATCACCCGTGCAACATAAATAATACTTTGTAACTTCTCAAGTTGGGGTGTTACTCATATTATTCAGCAGGCACAAACTATCATCTCCTACTACCCGATTACTATCTTTAAGTTGTTACCTAAGCGCACTAGTTGGTTCTAAACTGTACTCTATGCGTGCACTACCCGTCCCATGACTATGGTCCAGGGGGCTTTGGACCTCTATTTAGGTAGTTTTAGACTTCAGCTTAGGCTGCTCAAAAAATGATAAAACTAATCGACATGCAAAATAGGTTGATTTCATATAAAAGCAGTTAAGGGCTCAAGTTAGCCTCCACACCTTGACAACGAATGCACGCAAACACATTGATCATTTGACAATTGCATATTTAAACTAATTAAAGTTGTTGAATCCTACAGGCTTGATCTCTATGTGATTTTGGATTTTAATACATGCGGCAGTTTTAGATGTAAAGTGCTATTTTGGAGGCATGCTTTTTGGATAATTATATATTTTAGGGAATCTGGTGTTGCGTACTAGTTGCTAAAACTATAGATTATAAGTGTTCTAACCCGTGAACACGATATCTAGGTGTAGTAGTTTGAAGTGATAACCATGAAAGATATTCAGAATAACTTAATTTGATCCTATAGGCATGCTTTCCAATAGTTGACAATTTGAGCCGTTTTTTTGCATATTTGGCTCCTATAGGCATGTTTTCTAGATAGACTATGATGCAGCAACGAATTTAAGTAATTAAAATCCTATAGGCATGATATCTATTGAGCGTGGTGCAAGTTGTAAGGGGGTTATTAACATCCATTCCCTATAGGCATAATATCTAGTGATCGGATAGAAGTAAATATATGAGCAGGTAAAATATTTAGTCAAAGATCATGCTTGTATAGGTATTAGGCAGGTTAAGTGAAGTGTGTGATTTCCTAATATCATGATTTTTATGGGGCTCATGTAATCGAACAACACATATAGCAAACATATTGTTAAGTCCTATAGGCATGTTATCTACCCATAGCATGTAGATATAGAGTTCTACCCATCCCCTTTTCACTAACACCCCCAATTGTTTATATAAAGTATTATTACAGGCCCAGATTAATAAAATAGTAATATTACAAGGCGTAACACAAGCCTATTGCAGGCCCAAATAAACAACTAAATACCCAACCTTGCTGGGCCTTCAACATTTTTGGCCTAGCACACCACACTATCACAAGTCCACAGGGGAGTTCAAAACCCTTTAGTGAACCACAATACCAAATATTGCATCACTTGTAATCAACGCAATACAAGATAGGAAGGTAGGGTATTAGGGACAGTTTTTAGAAGTTGAAGAGTGACTAGAGCCCAACCCTAGTGTGTCAGAGTCCAAAAGGGCCTCAATTAAATCCCGAGCAGTGCTCACACTAGGGAGGCCAACAACAGAACCTAGATAGCCTTGGCTTTCAGCTGGCTAAGAATAGGAATTTAGAATGTCAAAGTAACAAGTAAGGAGGGTAGATAGAGATCACTGAACTGAACATACAACACAAGTGGTCAAGCAAGCCAACAGGTTCAACAAGGTGCACATAGAAAAGTATCACATAAACGAATATCATAGGAACTAGGAGAAGAGACAGGATTGCAAGCATGCATAGGTTGCCAAAATAGGGCAAGAACTAAGTGATGCCAAAATCATGCATATAACGATAGAGTATAACGAAATAGGTAAGTAAATCATGGATTGATTCCATGTTTGAACCGGAATCGAAGAAGATTAAGGGTGATGGCGGCTAGGGTTTGACAGAGAAAAGGGAGGGGAAGGGGGAGTTGAGAGAGTTTAAAGGCGGCGGGTGAGAGACAATGTCTCTAAGGTTTGGGGGTCGGGTTATAAGAGAAGAGGGGTTAAGGATTGTGACCCGTTGATGTGATTTAAGGGGTCTGGGTCAGTTTTCACGGGTAGGATTGGGCCTAGGAGTTATTGGGCTGGGGTTTGGGTAGTTTAGGTCCGAAAATAGGTAAAATTTGGGCTATTATTTAAATACCCAACATTTTGCAAAAATAATTTATAAAAAATGAAAAAATATTATTTGTGCACAAAATGATTAAAATTAATAACCTAACATTATAAAAATATAAAAGATATTTTCTGCATAAATAATGTAATTATACATTAATATGGGCTATTGTTGCAAAAATGTGCAATTAGACCTAAAATGCAAATATAATTATAACAATGCACTAAAAAATATTTAAAATATCATGTTGGTATAAAAGATAAGTTTAGATGATTATATCATCATAAAAATAATTTGAAGAATAATTACTGTATATTTATAAAATAAAATGCGGAAATAAATTGATTTAAATTATGAAAAATACTTGTCTATGCTAATAAATCAAATGATGATGCATATGAACTATTTTGAAAGTCTGTCTCTCTCTCTCTCTCTATATATATATATATATATATATATATATATAGGGTATCAACAGTCTCGTAGTCCCAAACTTGAATACAGTACAAGGGGATCTCCCAGAATACCGTTCCGTAGTCCCAAAGTAAATATGCGGTGCAGGGGATCTCTCGAAAAATCATTCCGTAGTCCCAAATAAATATGCAGCTCAAACAGTAGAACCAACAGCTACAACACAAAATCCTACAGTTTAGACCAAGTTTCAAGGAGAATAGGAATTTTCACTAAACATGCCGCACAAAGTTAAGATAAGCAATTAAGGCAAGTAGGCATGCTATTCTAGGCTAATAGGGTACTACACATGCTGATATATCTCAAATAAGAAGAAGAACAGGATATTACTCAGTGAAAATCGCGTTTTACAGCATGTAGCCCATGTACGTACTCGTCACCTCATGTGCACGGCGCTCACATATCAAAACAATATCAAATCCTTAGGGGAATTCCCCCACACAAGGTTAGGCAAGCCACTTACCTCGAATCAAGCTCAATTTAATCTGTCACAATGCTCTTTCCACGAATATCCGGCTCCGGGTGTCCCAAATCTAGCCAAATCAATTATATAATGTAAATATAGCTACAAGCAACTAATCTAGCTAATGAAATCAAAGCTAAGGCAAGAAAAATAGAAAAACGCCCAAAAGGCCTCCCCGGGCCCACGTCTCGGAATCGGGTAAAAGTCACAAATTATGAACACCCTTTCATGCACGAGTCTAACCATACCAAATTCATTCAAATCTGATACCAAAGTCTTGATCAAAACCCCAAAATTAGGCCTAAGAACTTTTCTCAATTTTCCCCAATTTTCCACCCCAAACCCGAAATTAAATGGTTGAAATCAAGCATAGTTTAGGGGGATATAATCATAAAGGAGTTAGGAATCATTACCTAATAAATTCCTATGAAAATCTCTCAAAATTTCGCCTTCTACCGAGCTCTCAATCAAATTTTGTGATATGAACTCAAAACCCTCATTTTTGAACATTAAATTCTGCCCAGGTACACCCTTCTTCGCAAACGCGGCCATCTCCTCGCATTCCCGTAGAACAAAATTTCAGTACTCAAAATTCCTCTTTCGGGAACACGAGTATCCTCTCGCGAACACATAGCTTCACTTGCCAGACCCTTCGCGAACGCGGTCTCCTCTACGCGAACGCGTAGAACAAATCCTTGGGGCCCCCAGCTGTACCACTTCCCCTACGCGAACGTGATGTCCTTCACACGTTTGCGATACACTGATGGCCAAACATTCATAGTCAATCCCATAAACAACATCAAATAACGCTAAACAAACAAATCACCCTCCAATCCAAACTTAATGAACTTGAAACTTCCAAATTCGACAATCGATGCCGAAACCAACCAAACCATGTCCGATTGACCTCAAATTTTGCAAAACAGTCATAATTCACACTACATACCTACTCCAACTTCCGGAATTGGAATCCGATCCTGATATCAAAAATTCCCCTACCGGTCCAAAACTCCAAAAATTTGACTTTTGCCATTTCAAGCCTAAATGATCTATAGACCTCCAAAACACAATTCGGACACGCCTCTAAGGCCAAAATTACCCAACGGAGCTAACGTAATCGACATAATTAAATTTTGGAGTCGTGTTCATACAATTCCGACTACAGTCCATGTCACGACCCAAAATTCATTAAAGGTCGTGCTGAAGCTGGACACCAATGTCAGGCAAGCCAATACCAAGATGTTAATTAAATTTTCATTTTAGTATTTTTGAAATCATTTATTTTTCTTACATTTAATAATAAATAATGAACTTCACTAGGTAAATAATGATGTCTTTAGCAAATTTAAATACTGAATAATCACATAGTCATCCTAGAACCCGGTGTCACAAGTGCATGAGCAATTTCTAGGATTAAAATGTAATAAAATAATTGTCCGGAATAAAAATTGGACAGAAAAGAAAATGCAATACTCTAAAGGAAACTCTGCTGGCTGCAGGTCGTCTCGAGAGATGCAACTCACCTAAGTCTCTGCATCAACCATGCCGCTGCGCCCGATGAGGACACTAGACATACATGTGCTTGTGCAACAAAAATACACAACAAGTGTAGTATGAGTACGAAAACAACGCGTACCTAGTAAGTATCCAGTCTAACCTCAAAGAAGTAGTGACGAGAGGTCGACTTCGACACTTACTAGTGGTCCAATAATGTAATACCAATAATGTGAAAACTCATGGATTTTATAAAGCGACTGCAAACTCATAACCCTGAAGCAGGTAAATATTTCTTTTGTTAATAGAAATTTTCAAACTTATTTCCATCTTTTTAACAATTTACATCCTCGGCCAATGAGGCCACATCAATTATTAATAATTCCAAAAACAATCAAGCAAGTCATGCGCAAATCATGTCGAGGTTGTACGGCCAGATCCAACATAATATTTAAACTGTGCACTTTTAGAGGGTCAAATGGCACGAACCATAGATGCATCTATTACCCCGCTCGCGAATCATACATGCGACACGGTTAAATTGTAATGACCCGGCCGGTCATTTCACGCATTACCACTATGTTTCCTCCATTTTTACTTGTTTATATGTTGTTCAGCTATATTTCATTGCATCGTGTTAGTTAGTTTGGGTTCGGAGTGGTTTTGTAGAGAAATGAGACACTTAGTCTCTTAAGTTGGTCCTTTTGTTGGAAAAGTCAATCGGAAGTTGACTTGTGAGTAAACAATCTCGGAATATGGTTTTTATGATTCGGATAGCTTTAGGAGGTGATTTGGGACTTAGGAGCATGATAGTAATGGGTTTTGGAGGTCCGGGGTAGATTTAGGCTTGAATTGGCAAAAATGGAATTTTGGCGTTTTTCGGTTGATAGTGGAAATTTTGATATAGGGGTCAAAATAGAATTTCGAAAATTAGAGTATGTCTATGGTGTCATTTGTGATGTGTATACAAAATTTCAAGTCATTCGGACGAGGTTTGATAGACTTTTTAATCAAAAGCGAATTTTGGAAGTTTTGGAGTTTCTTAGGCTTGAATCCGATGATGATTTGATGTTTTGATGTTGTTTTGGAAGTTCTGAAGGTTGGAGAAAGTTTTAATGATTTTATGGGATGTGTTGGCATATTTGGTTAAGGTCCCAAGGGCCTCGGGTGAGTTTCAGGTGGTTAAACGGATCAAATCCTTATTTTGAAAGGTGCAGATTTTCTGTTGCAGAATTTTGCTCTTCGCGTTCGCGAAAAGATATTGGGTGAGGCAGGAGAATTTTTCTTCGCGTTTGCGATGTTGGTCCCACGTTCGCAAAGTGAGAGGTTGAGTGTGCATCGCGAACGCGATGTAGGTCCCGCGTTCGCGTAGAGTAATTGGAGCAGTTAAGGGCCCTGGTAGTTTGTTCTTTGCGTTTGCGCGGTGGAAGTCGCGTTCGTGAAGGCCTGGGAAGATGAAGCATCACGTTCACGAGATGGGAGTCACGTTCGTGTAAGAGGAATAAGTGGTCAATGATTTTTGTGCTTCGCGAATGTGAGGCTTTGACCGCGTTCGCGAAGAAGGAAAATTTCACCTGGGCATAATGTTTAAATAAGCCATTTTCGCGATTTTGGGTCTATCTTCCAACATTGTTGAGCGATTTTGGAGCTTTTTGAGAAGGATTGTATAGGAAATCGAAGGGAAATACTGGGAGGTAAGATTTTTGGACTCAATACTTGATTCTATGATGAATTCTACCTAATTAAACATGAAATTAGTGGGATTTAAAGCCTAAAATTGGGAGTTAGGGATTGAAATTGGAGACTTTGATTTGAGGAGCCGTTTGTTGTCGAATTTTGATGTATTTGGTATGTATGAACTCATGAGAGTGTAACGATTGTAGTTTTGTAATTTTTATCGGAATTTGAGACGTGCGCTCGGGGGTTCAGGTTTGGCCAATTTCGGGATGTTTTGAGTTAAATTGATAGTTTTTGTATGGGTTTCATTCCTTTACCGTATATTGATTGTTATTTACTGATTTTGGTTAGATTCGGGGCATTTGGAGGCTGAATCGAGAGGCAAAGGTATCGCGAGCTAGAGTTTGTCTTGGCTTGAGGTAAGTAATGCTTCCAAACTTAGTTCTGAGGGTTTGAAACCCCGAACTATGTGTTCTATGATTGTTGTTGAGGTGATGCAAAGCCAAATGACGGGCGTGCACCATGAGAAATGCGGCCTGGATCCTTCTATGGCACCGCTTAGTGACTCTTTTATGCTGATATCTATGTTGTAATTATGTGATTAAGTTAATGAGTTGCAAATCAAGCTAATCATCATGTTAAGGCTTCACGCAAGCACTGTTGAGACCCAGGAGGTCTTTTCTTGCTGTCATATCATTAGCTTCATTTATATTCCTATTCATGCATATTATATCATGCCTCAGCCTCGATTATTTATATTTGACATATCATATAATTGTTCGAGCTAGTATCATGATATTTTGAGCCCGTGTGTGTGAGACTGGAGAGTATTGACTGAGTGAGGCCGAGATCCTGATATTGATTGACAGTATGGGGTCAGGCTGCTCGCCGCAGCGAGATATTGACCATGCCTTTGCTGGCATTGATATAGCGCTTGGGCTAATAGAAGCTCCTCTAGAGTCTTTACATCCCCAGTGAGCGCAGTTTATGATATTGAGAGATGGATTTTCCCTAGACATGGATCTTGTCCGAAGTATTGGTATGGAGATGTATCTTCTCTATAAGGCTAGATTGGCCTGTTTCCTCGGTACTGGGTAACGTTTAGTCATTGATGTATATATTCCGGGATGGATCTTCCCTAGGCCGAATGGGCCATATATAGTACCGAGTTGTTGAGCATTGTGAGTGGAAGGATTATACGTAACATTGATCATGCTATCTGTGCATTGGTACTTAGAGGTTCCTGAGCTTTATAATCTATATTGTCCATACTATGTTTAATCACTGCTGAGAATTTACTTGAATTGTATGCATGTCTACTTTTCTGTACAATTAAATGTTGCTACCTATTGAGGTTTGGTTCGTCACTACCGTCAGTCCATAATTTTGACTTGTTACTTACTGAGTTGGTGTACTCACGTTACCCCCGTACCCCTGTGTGCAGATCTAGGTATCTCAGGGCGCGGTAGCGGTTGCTGATCTTACCAGTTAGTCTCTAGAGATCACTACAACATTACACATCTATAGCTATGAAAAATATTGTAGCTAAATATGAAAATTTTCGTGGCAAAACACTTTAGCCACAATATTTTTTTCCGTAGCATTCGTAGCAAAATGTAGCGTAGCTAAAAGTTAGCTACAGACTTTACATGGTCTGTGGCTAAGGAATAATACTTATTGCTACAGAAATTTTGTGTGTTGTAGCTATGATTGTAGAAGCTTTTTGCTACGAAAAATATACTTATAGCAAATGATTTTATTCCTTTGCCATGACAAAGAAAATTTGTAGCAATCTTCATATTGTTGCTACGAAATTTTGTATCGTAGCAAAAAGACTAAATTTATTTGCTATGCAAACTCAAATTTTGTGGCTATTTCTATAGCCTAGTCTCGTGGCAATAGTACTCACCTTTAGCTACAACTTAAAAATTCCTAGCTATGAATTGAAGCATTTGCCATAAACCTTTTCATATTGTAGCTAAAATTCCATACTTTTAGCCATGAAATATATAGAACTATAGCAAAAGATTTTATTCATTTGCTACGGAAAGTAAAAATAAATAGTCATGTTCTTGATGCGTGGCAATTGTAGGAGTATATGTTTAGCTACGAATTCAAAATTCCATAGCTAAGATTCCATTTTCTTTTGCCATGAAGCATAAAATTGTAGCAATAAATTTTCTTCATTTGCTATGAAAAAATGTATAGCCATGTTCTTATTATATGGAAATATATGTGTGTGTGTAGCTACAAATTTAAAAATTTCATTGCTACTAATTAAAAAAATTTCCACAACCATTATTAGCCACAATATTTCATATAAAGCCTATTTAGGAATACAATCAAATTTTGGCAATGAAACATATAGGCAAATGTAGCATAAATCTTCTTCAATTACGTAATAAATGCAATTTATTAGTAAAAAGATTTAACAAAGGTTCAACAATATCAATTCAAATATTAAAACATCGTTTGAAACATATCAATAAGCTTTGACAAGAGGAAAAACATTAATTATTCATGTGCCTGGTGACCTTGATGCTTTTATAAGTCCTCCACAAGCTGCAATAACAATAGAAAAAAAGTAAATAACTAAATGATACAATGAAGCATTTTTATATAAAACAATTAAATTTTATTTTTAATATGAATACTACCTTAAAGAATCGCATATATACTAATTTATTAATATAAAAAGATATTAATAAAAGTCTAAGTTACATACCGTTAGATTGCATCATTTTGTTGTAGACCTTGTGCTGCAAGTATCATTCGTAATTTTTATTCCCATTGTGTACTCATTTGTGCTAGTTGTTCATTCATATCTTTCTTGATTTCTTTAATTTGTTCCTTAGCTTCCCTTTTAACTTCTTCCACACGCTCATTTGCTTCTTTTCTGGTCAATTCTAGTTGCTTTATAAGCTGTACTTTTGTTGGTCTACCACCAAAATATTCACTGATATTTTTTCCGGGTCCATATGCACGAAGATATCCATTTTTTTCAGCCCCAAGAACTTTTTCGAAGATATCATCATCATTTAAAGAAATTTCTCCTTCTTTTTGCTGCTTTTTAAATTGGTCGAATTGAACCTACAATCAAATAATGCAAATCAATTACATATGTGTACCAATGTATACTTTAAAAAGGAGATAAAAAGAAAAGAGAATATATCAACATTACAATAACATCTTGTTGAAAAGCATCAACTTGTTTTCCTTTTTTTCTCTTGCGAGATTCCATAAAAACTTCAACACGGGAAGGAGGTTTTCCATTTTTTTGCTCCTGCAAAAAAATAATCGGTATCAATAATAGAATAAAATATATGAATATGATTCTTCTAAATTCGTTCTAAAAATATTATTATAGTGTTCATACCATTTCGTATCTTAGTCTTGCATAACTTTTGGTCCCAATATATGGTGGCAAGGAACGTTTCGATCTATTTGTCTTGTTCTGCGTACTCTTCTTCTGAATAAAAATTAAAAAAGAATTAAAATAATTAGTTATTGAGGAAAGAGAGCTTAATATGCCCTTCAATCTGAAAAAAGAAGAAGAAGTTCTCGTATTTTCAAAATGGATATCAAAATGATATTCGTCCGAAAGTGAATAAAAAAGAAAATTTGAGACGGACTGAAGAATTATATAAATTATTTGAGATCATCAAACTATGAAACTATAATAATAATAATAATAAAAGCATAAAAATTTAATTTACAATTTAAATACCTGAAAGTCGACATCACTCCAAAGATTGACCAAATATTTCCATTCATCTGCGGCAACAAGTTTAGGCTTGTTGCGTAGGCGAAGTTGGTAACCTGCTTTTGAATCAAAATACTTCTTCTTCAACTTGTACCTATAGTCTCTATAGAGGTCACTCATTTTACCAAGAATTGCGCTTTTTCTTCCCTCAGACACATCAAAATTAAACTTCCCCTGTAAGAAATAAATACCATCATAGTTTATGATCATATATTCTAGTAAATGTTAATCCATAAGAAATTATAAAATATTATAGAGTTATTAGCTTGTTAGTTTTTCGTACCAAAACGATGTCCCACATATGGTTGATCTTATCTTGCTCAATCTCTTTCCAACTATTTATCTTTAAAGGGCAACAAGTTCGGCTTCTAACTGTTTGGCCTAAAAACCAAATTAATTTGCTTGCATTCTTACCAATTGCTTGATGATCCTCATCAAATTCTACTGATAGTTTTTGTCCCTCCTGTAAATTAATTATTTCTACGGTCCTCTAGTTTTTCTTTTCACAGCGTTGGAACCTAGAGGATTAAATAAATAACGTCAAGTAAAAATATCGATATATGTGAATAAGATCAATAAAAATAATGATTACCTGTTGAATTTGTTGATTCATGTTCTTCTGCTTCCATCACCTTTTCAGACTCATTACCCCTAGAACTATTTTCTCCAAGAGAAGTACTCATAAAAATATCATTTTTCAGCAGTGTATAAATCTCAATAGGCCTTTCTTTATGCATTTTATAACTGACAAGCATGTTCTTAATATCTTGATCGTCATGACATTCAACTAGCCCATCATAATCACTAATAATTTTATCACCTCTCAAATAAAAGAACTTGTCTCCCTCACAAATATTGAAATTACAATGCTCTTTTAACTCGTCCAACAAATCAAAGAAAGATATGAAATCAACATCAATATTTGTTTTCTTTAAATGTCCACCTACATATTTTCTAGTAGGGGAAAATATAAAATGGACACCATAATGATAGATAATTTCTTTCTCCCTTATCATGTCCATGCTTCCTAAAAAATTATTGACGATACATGAGTTAGCTAGATAAGATTAAACAAAGATACAAATTTGTCTAATTAAAAAAAGATTTAATAATAAATTCAATATTGCATAATAGTCATATTGGAATTACCTGGATAAACAAGTTCTTCTGCATGTTGCGTGAGCAAGTTTTGAATAATAGATCCTTTCTTAGAACTCATAACAGTTTCCGGCTCATGATTATCAGTTATGCGATTAGTTCTTTTCCAAAGATCATTCCTACCCATGTCTGATTACAAACAAGAATTTGTAAGACACTAAAATACATCATCATCATCATCTTTGTTATAAGTACTAAGTACCAACTTTAACAATTAAATAAATCCTCGAAATGTAAATTTTATCAAATTAGATAAAGTTATAAAGAAAATAAATTTGAGCAAAGCAAGTCAACTACGAATGCCGATAAATCATAACACTAAAAAATCAAATAACTCAATTAAAAAATATAATATGTAGCAACAAAGTTTAGAACTTTTAAAAATATCTGTACCCATCATATAACCACATCTTTTTCAATGAGTTTGAAAGTAACACAGAAAAAGATGTAAGTTTCTTAGTTTTAAGGTCTCACAAAAAGCAATCACCGGGAATTCAATTCTTAATAAAATTGAACCAAAAAGTAACAAAAGGTAATATATGCCGATAATTTAAGAACAATAAAAGTAGTCAAAATCTACAAAATCAGACAAAATAATAGAAATTTAAAGGTTGAAAGTGGGACTGAGACAGAGAAAGAAAATAGAACCTTTGCTTTTAGGGATGACAAGATAAGTAATAAAAAAAATCCTAACCCTCCGTTCTTGGTTTTCTTTTGTGAGTTTAGTGCTTTAGGGTTTTTTTGCTCTCTAATCTCTCTAATAGAAAAGTGACGTGATTTTAGTTTATTCTTCATAATCTCTTTAATAGAAAAGTAGGCTTTGATTTAGGACAAAATATTTAGAGGGAAAAATGTGGAGGGAATCTTTCGTTTTTACTTTGGAGGCTATCAATTTATTTTGGTGCTAAATTTAACATGGATAAAAATGTGGAGGGAATCTTTCATTTTTACTTTGGAGGCTATCAAATTATTTTGGTGGTAAATTTAACGTGGGTTAATTCTTTTGTATGATTAGAATAATAAAATTAGAATGCATATTTAATTATTGTGTTGAAACTATTTTAATTTAGATTTAACTTAATATGTGATTGTATGTCCCATATTTCGAGTCAATAAGAAATCAATTGTAGGCACCCTATAAAATCTTTCTCATATTGATTTTATAAGTATTGTAAAACGGATTTATTTCTCAATTAGTTCAATTCACATAAGTTAAAATATTAATCAATTTCAAATATCTAAATATTTGGACTTCTTACCTAGATAGTTTAATAAGAAAAAGATTTAATACTTCCTTCGTTCACTTTTACTCGTCCACTATACTAACAAAACTCTCTAAATATTTTTATTGTTTAAAGGATGATAAAGTAAAAAATAAAATAAAAGATGGCTAGAGTAAACATCCATCAGCTATTCTGCAATAACGTAAAAGAAACCAAGCAAAGACGAAAAAATATAAATCACACGAGTGGAAAGATATTAACCAAGCTGGGACTCAAGAATAAATTCTATAGGAGGTTAAATATTCAAAAAGATAAATCTGAATTATATGAAAGGAAACATATTGTGATGACCCAAAATGTCATCTTTAAATTAAATGATCATTTATATGTTTTAAGACCTTGAAAATCGCTATTAATCATTTCTCGACTTGCATGCGTAGTCCGTATAATTAGAGCTTAAAACTCAACTGAGTTGACTTCGGTCAACATTTTGAGTAAACAGACTCGGATAAGTATTTTGACAGTTCCGTTAGGTCCGTATCGTGATTTGGGAGTTGGGTGTATGCCCGGAATTGAATTCGGAGGTCCCTAACTTAGATTATCACTATTTAACTGAATCTAGAAATCTAAGGCTAAAAATTTCTTAATTTTGACCGGAGATTTGACTTTTGAACAAACGACCCCGTAATGGAATTTTGATGATGCCAACAGCTTCGTATGGTGATTTCAACTTAGGCGCATGTTTGGATTTGGATTTGGAAGTCCGTAGGGCAATTCAACGAATTTTGGCGAAAGTTTGAAAATAGAAGATTTTTTAAGCAACCTGGGCAGAACTGGAGCAAGGTCGGACATACGGACAACCTTCCGCACCTGCGCAATCGCAGGTGCGATGTTTTAAAACGTAGCATCGATGTTGGCAACGCAGAAGCGAAAAAAGGCAGCTGGGCATACAGGACTCAGACAGAGTTAGGGTGTGATCGCAAGGATTCAAGGTAGAGTTGTTTGGTCGTCGAGTACCTTGGAGTCTTTCCTTTTTATCGTACTGTCAATTATTATTCGAGCAGTATTGTATATTTAATTTCCTTCAGATCATTTCATGTATTTAGTTAGAGTTCGTGACTTAGTACTACCTGTCTTGGGAGGTTGTATATTTATTTCCGTTGTTGGTTTCGATTATAAAAAAAATGGCTTGAATTGTTATTATAATAGGCTTACCTAGTCTTAGAGACTAGGTGCCATCACGACACTTATGGTGAGATTTTGGGTCGTGACACATATTTAATATATTGTAGTTTGCTACTCATGCTAGAATACTTTGAGTATTTCTAATGAAGATACTTGAAACTTACCGGTGAAACCCTGTAAAATTGAATTGAATCGAACTATAAACACTTCTAATTACACTCGGTTGATAAAGGTATTGTTCTGATAGAACAAATTTGAATCAAATAATTTTTAACAACATAAACATATAGTATAAAGTATTGGGACTAAAGTGTATACTAGGAAATCCCTCAATTTTGGTCACATTTTTGGATCTTATCAAGAAATCCCTAAACGGCCTCTTCCAAAAAATTCTCTCTCAAAGCTAAAGGTTTAACCTCATTCTCATTTCTCATCTGGCATCATTGGGCGACATCAAAAGTAAGTTTAATTTTGTCTTTGAAGTGTCTTTCTTATTGCTTTTCTTTTTAAGAATAGAATAGCAGATGGATGTTCCTTTGCCATGTAAAATTGTAGTTGCAATTAGAGAATTCGAATCCATAACGAAAAGTATCCAAACAGATGGAGAACAAAGGAATATGTACTTCGCTGGATTAAAATATTGGAATGCGTTGTTATACTTGAATCTAGTAACTACAGAAACTAAGAGACAAACAAAGCTTGCAAAATCTTGAGAATATTCGTATGTACCTAGTCATATTTGTCGGGTTCGGGTTTGGGTTTGAATTTGGTAATAATGGAGATGCCTCGTCGGCGAAACTTCTTGGATCTCCACCATTTTTATGGCATTTTATGTAGCGTTGCTGGAGAAGGAAAAGAAAAAAGAAAAGCGAAGGGAATGTCTCTTAAAATCAGAAGTCTCTGTCTTCCGTTTATTTCTAGCTGAAAGTTCAATGTTTGGGCTTTAGAATACTGATTGTGCTTAACTCTTGCAACTCTGGGATCTTTTTCTTTTTGATGCATATTGATCTTATTCTTTTCTTTGTAGGAAATTTGAAATGGACAAGACTTGGATGCGTTGTACCGATAGATTGAGCAATGTGTATTTAAAAGGAGTTGATGATTTTCTTCAATTTGCTTTTGAGCATACAGAACTAGAAGGTGAAATTCCTTGTCCTTGTAAGAAATGCAACAATGTTTTCCATAAGACTAGAGATGACGTCAGGGAACATTTAATAATTTTTGGAATAGTCAAGGGGTACACTCGTTGGCTTTATCATGGAGAATTTGCATCTAAAGAGCAAAGAACTAACAATGATGAATTAAGACAAGAGGAAGTACGAAATGAGCAGGATAATGATATATTTGATATGATTTATGATGCTGCTGGCCCTAATATCATGGATTATTCTGGTGGGGTTAAGCGTAAACAAGTTGATACCTCAGAACCTGATTTTGAATTTTCTAAATTGTTGGATGATGCTGCACAACAACTTTATCCTGGATGCGAGCAATTCTCCAAGTTGTCACTGATCGTGGAACTGTTCCAGATTAAGTGTTTTTTTGGATTGAGTGATAAAGCAACTGATAGCATAATGAAGCTAATTAAACGAGCTCTTCCCTCTGGTGAAACTTTACCAGAATCATTCTATGGAGCAAAGAAATTGATTCGAAATTTAGGTCTTCGTTATGAAAAAATACATGCTTGTGAAAATGACTGCATGTTATTTTGGAAACATAATGCAAAAGCAGAATCTTGCTTGGTTTGTGGTGAGTCTAGGTGGAAATCAGTTGAAGGTCAAAAAACTAATGGGGAAACGCCAGGAAAGAATAAAAACAAAGTTCCTCGAAAAGTTTTACGCTATTTCCCCTTAAAACCAAGATTGCAAAGGTTATTTATGTCATCAGAAATAGCTTCAGATATGACATGGCATCATAATCAGCGTTTGAAAGATGGGGTTCTTAGACATCCAGCTGACTCCGATGCGTGGAAACATTTTGATGCATCTAATCCGGGTTTTGCTAGAGATCCTCGTAATGTTAGACTTGGATTATCATCTGACGGGATAAATCCTTTTGGCAATTTAAGTGTTTCTCATAGCACTTGGCCAGTGATTATTACTGTGTATAACCTACCACCTTGGATGTGCATGAAGCAACCATATTGCTTCTTATCTTTGTTGATACCGGGTCCTAAAGCTCCTGGAAATGACATTGATGTGTACTTAGAACCTTTGATAGATGAGTTGCAAGAATTGTGGTATAATGGAGTCAATACATATGATGCTTCGAGAAAGGAGAACTTTTGTATGCGGGCAACACTCTTATGGACTATAAACGATTTCCCAGCTTATGCCTACTTGTCTGGATGGAGCACAAAGGGAGCTTTGGCTTGCCCTTCAATAAAGAGACTCCGTCTATTCGTCTAAAGTATGGTCGTAAGTTTTCTTACATGGGTGCTCGTAGATTTTTATCATCTAATCATAAGTGGTGGAGTAATAAACGTGATTTTAATGGGGAAGTAGAAAGAAGACATGCTCCAAAAATTCTTTCTGGAGATGATATTTTAAACCAGTTGGCTAGTTTGGATGGCTTTAAATTTGGTAAGACCCAGAAGAAACAAAGACACGGAAGAGATAAAGCCACTCATAACTGGAGGAAGAAAAGCATCTTTTTCAGACTTCCTTATTGGAAAAATAATTTAATACGTCACAATTTAGATGTCATGCACATTGAAAAAAATGTGTGTGACAATATTATTGGGACGTTATTAGATATGGAAGGAAAAACAAAAGATAATCTGAATGTTCGTCGTGATTTGAAGGAAATGGGTATAAGAAGAGATTTGCATCCAACTCAAAGAGATGGAAAGTGGTATTATCCAGCAACATGCTATACTTTATCACCGGAAGAGAAGTCTAAAGTATGCAAGTTTTTGAAAACTATTAAAGTTCCAGATGGTTATTCTTCGAATTTATCACGGTGCGTAAAAGTAAAGGATCGAAAAATTTATGGACTAAAGAGTCATGATTCTCACATTCTCTTGGAACAGTTGCTTCCTTTTGCAATTCGCGGAGTTGTGCCGAACAATGTCTATGCTGCTATTACCGAGCTAGGTATTTTCTTCAGAGAGTTGTGTTCAAAAACAGTAAGAGTTGATGTGTTAGATCGGCTTGTAGCTCAAATTCCAATAACGTTAAGCAAATTAGAAAAAATATTCCTACCAGCTTTTTTTGATATTATGGTGCACTTGATCATTCATCTTCCACAAGAGGCCAAGATTGTTGGACCTGTACAGTACAGATGGATGTACCCAATAGAGCGGTATGTTTTTCTATTTCACAATTTCAGTTTAATTTGTTGTGGCTTGTTAGTTTATCATGCTAAGAGCTTAACTTAATTTATCATGCTATGAGTTTTAACTGCCTTTTATATCATGTAGATTCTTGCGCAAATTGAAATGTTATGTTCGTAATAGATGTCGACCTGAAGGATCTATTGCAGAAGGGTATATTGTTGAAGAAAGTTTAATATTTTGTTCAAGGTATTTACATGGAAGTGGGAGAGGGTATAATCCAGTGGACAAAAATTATGAAGGTGATCATGCTGAGTCATACAATGGATTATCAATATTTAAGCAAAAGGGTTGCCCTTTATTAAGCGATACATCTAGAATTCTTGAAGAGGTTGAGCGAAAACAAGCGCATCTTTATGTTTTGAGAAATTGTGAAGAAGTTCAACCATTTCTACGGTATTGTGTTTCTTTATGCTATTGTTTCTACAATAACATCCAAGCATTTATAAGAGTTTGAGTTAGAAGTGTTCGACCATAAAAGTTCTTTTTGGTATTGTCCAGTGAAGATAAGCACATGATTTGTTGTTTATGATCTTTGTTTAAAATCTTTCCGATTCATCTTGGTTACAACTCTTTTTGATGTTTTGTTGTGGCTATAATCATCTTGGTGAAAATGCCTTAGTAAGAACTTTATTAGTCAAGGAATCTACTGTAACGTGCACATTAGATATGTAGCATGTATTTTCCAATTTCCCTGTTAAAAAGTTTCCTTTGGGTCTGTATGGTAATAATCAAATCATTACCTAAAAGAAAATGTCAAACTCTTCTCGTGCTTTTTTTTTCTCTGAACACTTTCCTAAAAATACATGTTGATACATCATTTGTCGTCTTTCGTGTTTTTTCTTTTTGGTATCCCTAGACTTCTATTACTACTTATTGTTGTCTTTTATTTTCGATTTTTTGATTGCATTACCTACTACTAGTTTTGTAGTTTGCTTCGGTTGTCAGATTAGTTTGCTTGTTATTGTCCCCCCTCCCTCAGCCGAGGGTCTACCGGGAACATCCTATTTGCCTTCTTAAAGGCATGGGTAAGGTCAGCGTATACTTTACCCTCCAGACACCACTTGCGGGACTACACTGAGCATATTGTTGTTATTGTTTCTTTATGGTATTATATATTGTGAATTTAATTTTGTTAGCCCTTTCTCATTATTATGATTATTTTAAACAGTGAGTACGAGCAGAACAATAGGAACATGAACTTCGATGATTGGTTTTTCCATCGAGTAAGTTTTCATTGTATTTTTAATGTTATTTATAATACTTCTTTAGCATCATTATTTTATTATTTATTTTTATGTAGATCGTGCAAATACGCAAGAAAAACAATTCTCATGCAAGTCGCGGGTTGTATTCTTTGGCTAGAGGTCCTTTTGATGGAGTCCAAAGATTCAAAGGGTATGAAATAAATGGTTTTAGGTTTCATACTAAACAATTGGAAGGAAATAGAGTAAAACAAAATAGTGGTGTTTTAGTACGAGGAATAATGAATGGTCAAAATATAGATTATTATGGTGTTCTGACTGAAATAGTAGAACTTCAATACCTCGAAGGCAAACGAATTGTTTTATTTAAATGTGATTGGATGGATGTTGATCACATTGGGAAAGGAGTGAAGATAGATAAACATGACGTTGTTAGTGTTAATACTAACCGAAAGCTAGCAACAAATGAACCATTTGTACTTGCATCTCAAGTAGAACAAGTTTTTTATGTCAAGGATAATCTTCATCCGAATTGGTCCATTGTCTTGAATGGTCATTCTACTTATTTTACGGGTGGTGCTGTCAGTGAAGAAACTTTTCAACAAGATGCTCAAAATTTCTCATGTACATTTGAGGAAGATGAAGACTTTATAAATTGGAGAAGAAATGATCTCGATGTTATCAGTACTGATGTTACCTTAGCTGATAATATTATTGAAGACATCGAATCAGACTCTGAAACCGATGATGAAAATTTGTTACTATAAATATTTAGAAGTTTTAGATGCATATTTGGTTACACTCAATTAATGTTGATACCTTTTCTTATTTGATCAGCTGTGAATTTCAATACTTGAGCTTTAGCCGTGCTCATGGCAATGCCGTTAATGGTCTGAGCTTGTTGCTTGTCGTCCCAATTATAGTATGTTAAATTTTATGCTTCTTTGTTTAATGAGAATCCAGGCATGGACAACTGAAATTTAGTACGAATTTTCAATTCATGTTCTGCCTTATAAAGGGACTAACAAGGCAATATATGGGATGGATGTTATGAGATTGTGATGGGATTGCTTCTCTTAACTCTAGTTCCTTTTCTGGGGTGGTTTCAATCAGAATTCCAAAATCAGTAATTTAAACCCAGAGCAGACATTTTTACTTTCCAGATTTTAGAGTAGTGTATTATTAGTTTAAGATTACTAATATGTGTGTTATTATATTCCTAATGTAAACACAGTTTTTGTAGTAGGTTATTGGCATTTATCAAACTACTATAAGGACATTATTTTGTGTGGAGATTCCAGTTGTATGTTGTGAAAAAGTAAAAACTAATTTTCTGTCTTACTTGAAATAATGTTTTTCTCACACTAAGCTAAAGGGAGTACTCTTTAGGTGGTTGGCTTATGATACTCCTTTAAGGTTGAGGCCACTTAGCCTTTTCTTTTCCAGCTATTACAGGTAAGATAAGAAGAGTGTCGCATCGCAAGTTTGAGCACCCAAGACATGGTTTTTTAAGATTTCTTCCAAGGAAAAGAGCAACACGACACACCAGATTTTTTGGTAGAAACACAACTAAAAGATTACTAGTTTAAGATTAAAATATGTATAGCACGCATGAGCAACTATATATATTGATGTTAATTCTTCAATGGTGGCATTGTTTTACTCCCACAGTAAGCCACCTTTGTAATTATGTATGAATTGTTTTCAACATCTTTGGACCATGTAGATTCCATGTTGTATATAAATTTAGCACATCACGGTTTCAACACGAATCTGTAATACATGTAGCTACTATGACAAATAAATGTAGCTATTATGTCCCAACAATTGCTACGAGATTTGAAAATTGAAGCAAGACTATTCTTTTAGCTATAAAATATGTGCAAACAAATATATTGTGGCTAGAATATTACAATAGCTACTGTGATGTCAAATGCATAACAACAAATTAGAATTAGCTACAATACTTATTGTAGCTAAATAAATTCGTGGCTATATTATTTTGCCATGATATTCCATCGTAGCTATTGACCCCACTATTGCCATGCTTTTTATAACTTCAAGCAAAAATATTCAATATTTTATTTGACATAATTTGTCATGGCTAAAAGATTATTATTGCTACAGTAGTTCAAATATGTGGCAAAAACTAATAATTAGCTACAAAATTTTAGTGTAGCAATAAATTTGTAGCTATTTAGGCAGTTATTGCCACGACATAAATTAATTATAGCAAAAATGAGGTATTAGCTTTGCCAATTTAATTTTTGTAGCTAAGAAATTTTAGCAATTTGTGGATAGCCACGAAACTCTAATTTTTATGGCTATTACTACGTAATAGCCACAAATTTTATATTCGTAGCTGAGAATTCGTAGCTATAAATGCATAATGTTGTAGTGGATTGCGAGGTAGCTGCTTGGTGACGGCAGTTCCGCCTTCTCCTTCCTTACCTTCCTTGTAGTACCTTTATTGGATTTTTCTCAGACTATGTAGTCTTGGTTATTTCAAACGGTTGTAGTATTTTTCTCATGACTTAGACACCCGAGGTTGGGCTTATATTTCTTTCCGCTAGATTTGATTTCTACTTTTAACTTATTGGATTTATGTTAAAAATATGATTTTTCTTAAGTCTTTAATTGAAAAATGGAGTAAATGGGTAATAGTTGGCTGGCCTAGGATCACGATAGGTACCATCAGGATCGGGTCAGTTTTTGGGTCGTGACATGTTGGTATCAGAGCCTAGGTTACATTGGTCTCACTAATCATAAGCGGGTTTAATAAAGTCTCGCGGATCGGTACGGAGACGTCTGTACTTATCCTCGGGAGGCTGCAGAACCTTTAGGAAAAACTTCATATTCTTGAATTCTTGTCGTGCGAATATGTTGATTCTGGTACTAAACTTCTATTATTCTATTCTCTCACAGATGGTTAGGAAACGTTCTACCGGTCAGGATGGACGACCACTAGTACCACCAGTTGGGGCCACTAGAAGCCGAGGTCGCAGTCGAGGCCGTGGTAGAGGCAGGGGTGTAGCCCGTACAGCAACTAGGGAAGCACCTGCAGATCCACCCGCGCCCAAATTCATGATCAGGTTCCAGCGGGGGATGCTCCAGCAGTACCAGCTCAGGCACGACTGTGCCTATTGTTATTCCGGATCTCTAGGAGACCTTGGCTCAGATTCTGACCCTGTGCACCAGTCTTGCTCAGGCAGTCACAATTTCTACTACAACAATTACTTCTCAGGCCGGGGGAGGCACTCAGACTCTTGTCGCCCGTACACCCGAGCAGGTTGTTCAGGAACTCCTAACACCGGAGGCACCACCGACCCAGCCCCAATTGCGCCTGCTCAGGATTTTGTGGTTCCAGTTATGCCTGATGATGAGCATCATCGATTGGAGAGGTTTGGTAGACTTCAACCTCCGACTTTCAGTGGCGTAGAGGGCAAGGATGCTTTCAGTGGCGCAGAGGGCAAGGATGCCTAGGGTTTCTTGGATAAGTGTTAGAGGATGTTGCGTACAACGGGTATTCTAGAGACTGGTGGATTCTCATTTACTACTTTTCAATTTTCTAGAGCCGCCTCCACTTGGTGGGACGCTTATGAGAGGTGTAGGCCTGTTGGTGCACTGCCTCTTACCTGGCATCAGTTCTCCATTCTTTTCCTAGAGAAGCATGTACCGCTTTCCCGCAGAGAGGAGCTGCGCAGGCAGTTCGACCAGCTGCGTCAGGGGGATATGACTGTGTCACAGTATGAGATGAGATTCTCCTAGTTGGCCCGTCATGCTATCTGGCTAGTTCCCACGGATAGGGAGAGGATCAACAGGTTTTGTTGATGGCTTCAACTATCAGCTACGGGTTTTTCTGACTAGAGAGAGAGTATCTGGCGCTCCTTTTGAGGAGGTGGTTGACATTGCTAGAGAGATACGATCAGTCCACCGCCATGAGTGAGACGAGAGGGAGGCCAAGAGGTTTCGGGGATCTGGTAGCTTCAGTGGTGTTCCTTCGGGAGATTAGTCTTAGCATGGCAGAGGTCGTCCATTCAGACATGCTCAGCTAGCCCGTTCAGGTCACCGTAGTGGGACATATGGCCATGTTTCTCACAGTTCACATCAGGGTCACTCCTCTCTCAATTCCCTTCTAGCTCAGAGTTCGACTCAGGCACCATCAGTTTAGGGTTCATCTATGCCTCGTTCTTCTAGTGGGCATCCCGGTGCGCGGGGCTCCCTTCAGTCCCTACTGCCATTTATCGAGAGAAGTTTCTTCGAGTGTTGAGATTTGGGTCATATAAAGAGGTTCTATCCCCGTCTTACGGGAGGTTCATCCCAGCAGAGGAGTCAGCCTTCGGCTTCAGCACTAGTTACTCCCCCCCCCCCCGCTCAGTCAGCTCGGGGTGGAGGCCAGTCAGCTAAGGGTGGCCCTAGAGGGAGAGGTCTATCAGGTGGTGGTAAGGCCCGTTTCTATGCCCTCCCAGCAAGACCAGATGCTATTGCTTCATATGTTGTGATTACAGGTATTATCTCAGTATTCCACAGAGACGCCTCTGTATTATTTGATCTCGGTTCCACTTTTTCATATGTTTCATCATATTTTGCCAGTTATTTGGATACGCTCGCGAGTCTCTTGTTTCCTCTGTTCATGTATCTACTCTGGTGGGCGATACTATTATTGTGGACCGTGTACATTGGTCGTGTGTAGTGACTATTGGGGGTTTGAATATCCAAGTGGATCTCTTGTTGCTTAGTATGGTTGATTTTGACGTGATATTGGGCACAGATTGGTTATCACCATGCGGTGCTATTCTGGACTGTCATGCTAAGATAGTGACATTGGCTATGCCGTGGTTGCCACAGATTGAGTGGCGAGATTCGACTGATTTTGTCCCCAGTAGAGTGATTTCATTTTTGAAGGCACAACAGATGGTTGGGAAGGGTTGTCTTTCTTATCTGGACTTTATAAGGGATGTTAGTGCAGAGGTTCCTACCATTAATTCAGTCCCGATAGTGAGGGACTTTCCGGATGTGTTTCCTATAGACCTGTCTGGCATGCCACCAGACTGGGATATTGATTTTGGTATTGATTTGGTGTCGGGCACTCAGCCCATTTCTATTCCAGCATATCGTATGGCACAAGTGGAGTTGAAGGTGTTGAAGGAGCAACATTAAGAACTCCTTAATAAGGGGTTTATTCGGCCTAGTATGTCGTCGTGAGGTGCGCCTGTCCTATTTGTGAAAAAGAAGGATGGCTCTATGAGGATGTGCATTGATTATAGGAAGTTGAACAAAGTTACAATCAAGAACAAGTATCCTTTACCTCGCATTGATTATTTATTTGACCAGCTTCAGGGAGCGAGGGTGTTCTCCAAGATTGATCTCCATTCAGGTTATCACCGGTTGAAGATTAGGACTCAGACATTCTTAAGACAACTTTCAAGACTCGATATGGTCATTATGAGTTCCTTGTGATGTCTTTTGGGATGACCAATTCCCTAGCAACATTCATACATTTGATGAACATTATGTTTCGGCCTTATCTCAACTCCTTTGTCATTGTGTTCATTGATGATATTCTGGTGTACTCGCACAGTTAGGAGGAACACGCAGAGCATTTGAGAGTTGTGTTGCAGAGATTGAGGGAGTAAAAACTTTATGCAAAGTTCTCCAAGTGTGAGTTTTGGCTTAGTTCAGTGGCTTTCTTGGGTCAAGTGGTGTCCAGTGAGGGTATTTAGGTTGATCCGAAGAAGATAGAGGCGGTTCATAGTTGGCCCAAACCGTCCTCAGCCACAGAGATTCACAGCTTTCTTGGTTTGGTAGGGTATTACCGCCGGGTCGTTCAGGGATTTTCATCTATAGCATTGCCCTTGACCAAATTGACTCAAAAGGGTGCTTCATTCATGTGGTCGAACGAGTGTGAGGCGAGCTTTCAAAAGCTCAAGACTACCTTGACCACAGCTCCAGTGTTAGTGTTTCCATCAGCTTCAGATTCTTATTCAGTGTATTGTGATGCTTCAAGGGTTGGTATTGGATGTGTGTTGATGTAGGAGGGTAGAGTGATTGCTTATGCTTCTCGTCAGTTGAAGCCCCATGATAAGAACTACCTTTTCATGATTTGGAGTTGGCTGCCATTGTTCATGCGTTGAAGATTTGGAGGCATTATCTGTATGGTGTGTCTTGTGAGGTATTTACTGATCATCGTAGCCTCCAGCACTTGTTCAAGCAGAAGGATCTCAATTTGAGGCAGCAGAGATGGTTAGAGCTGCTAAAGGATTATGATATCACTATCTTATACCATCCAGGAAAGGCCAATGTAGTGACCGATACTTTGAGTAGGAAGGCGGTGAGTATGGGCAGTCTTGCATTTATTCCTGTTGGGGAGAGACCTCTTATAGTGGATGTTCAGACCTTGGCCAATCGGTTCGTGAGGTTGGATATTTCGGAGCCCAGTCAGGTATTAGCTTGTGTGATTTCCCGGTCTTCCTTATTTGATTGCATCAGAGAGCGACAATATGATGATCCTCATTTGCTTGTCCTTAAGGTCAAAGTTCAGCATGATGATGCCCGAGATGTGACTATTGGGGATGATTGGATTTTGAGGATGCAGGGCCGGATATGTGCCCAATGTAGATGGGCTTCGGGAGTTTATTCTAGAGGAGGCTCATAGCTCACGGTATTCCATCCATACGGGTGCCGCGAAGATGTACCAAGATTTGAGACAGCATTACTGGTGGAGAAGAATGAAGAAGGATATTGTGGGATTTGTAGCTCGGTGTCTCATATGTCAGCAGGTGAAATATGAGCATCAGAGACCGGGTGACTTGCTTCAGCAGATAGATATTCCAGAGTAGAAGTGGGAGCAAATCACCATGGACTTTGTAGTGGGAATCCCACGGACTTTGAAGAAGTTCCATGCTATTTGGGTGATTATGGATCGGCTGACCAAGTCCGCGCACTTCATTCCGCTGTGTACTACCTATTCTTCAGAGCGGTTAGCAGAGATTTACATCCGAGAGATTGTTCGCTTGCATGGTGTCCCAGTTTTCATCATTTTAGATAGAGGTACTCAGTTTACTTCATAGTTTTGGAGAGCCGTGCAAAGAGAGTTGTGTCACGACCCAAGTTCGCCCTCCATCAACTGTCGTGATGGTACCTAGTCTCTATGACTAGGTAAGCCTAACGATTGCGAAAAAGAAAATGCGGAAAAACTAATAAAAATTGAAGATAAACAAATATAGAATTGTTTAAGATGCCGCTCGGCAAATACCAATACAAGATCTCAAAAACTGAACAATTCCCAAAACTCGGAATCTCATGAAATCACAAGCTATGAATACTACATTGTGCTCTAACTCCAGAATGTCTAAATCAAGATAAATACAGAAGGGCTAAAACTATAAAAGAGAATGGAAAGGGACTCCTCAGTCTGCGGACGCGGAAGATATACCTTGAAGTCTCTAGAGGATCGCTTCGCCTCAAGGGTAGTGAGATTGAGTCAAAGTACCTGGATCTGCACATGAAAAACATGCGCAGAAAGGGCATGAGTACACCACAGAGGTACTCAGTAAGTGCCAAGCCTAACTTCGGTCGAGTAGTGACGAGGAAGGTCAGGACCCTACTGATTATAGCTGAAAAATAAGGTAAAACAGTATAGAATACGAAAATATAATTAAATGCTAACAATAAGAAGTAACACGGGATAATAAGAATAACAACAACTATAACAAAGACAAAATAATCACAAAAGGAATACTGCTCAAAACAGAGATAACAACCGGGGATCTCTCAGTATCCCGAGTATCTCTTAGTATCCTCAATATGTGTGCTGGGGATATCTTAGTATCCCAAGGATCTCTAAGTATCCTCAATATATATGTTAGGGATCTCTTGGTATCCCAAGGATCTCTTAGTATCCTCAATATACATGTTGGGGATCTCTCGCTATCCCGCACTACAATTCAAATCAATATATGTTCTGGGGATCTCTCGATATCCCTCACTACAATCCAAATTGATATATGTGCAGGGGTGTTGATACCCAATTTTTCCCCGAAATATTTTGAAATTACATAAATACCTTCAAAATCATGCATTAATAGCAATTGGTATTTTCTATAATTTTTTCTATATTTTTATTAATTTTTCTAGCATTTTATTCCCAATAAATAATTACAAAATGGCATTGCAAATTATTTCAAAAGCATCTCTTGATTTAATTTATTATTTAATATCCTATTTAAACCAAATTATTTTATAATTAGCCAAATTGGCACCTTTTGGCTATTATTGCAATAACTTTGCAATTATAGCCCAATCCTATGATTTTATACTATTTTTGACCGGAAATTAATCGTTTTTATTTTTAAATACTAAGTAATCATTTTAAACTATTTTCTATGCATAAAATTCATTTTTGTATAATTATTAGCCAATTGTTAAATTATTTTATTCAATTTAATTGGGTATTTAACAAATAGCCCCATTTTTATTTCAATTATGACCTAAATCAAACCAGCCCCAAACCCAATTAAAATAGCTCAATACCCTAGGCCCAAAACCTGAATCCTACCCGACCCAATTTCGCCCAAATCCTGGCCGATGATCATTTTTGATTAACGGTCCGGGATAATTCCTTCCTAATTTAACCTAATAGACTACCCCCCCCCCCCAAACCCTCATTTCCACTCTTCACTCCGCCGTTACACTCTCTCATTCTCTCTCAAGCTCTCTACACAACCATGGCTCCTATTCGCCGACCGTTGGCTCGCCGGTATAAATGGTGGTTCCACCACCACCCCTAGCCTCCATGGCCCCTCACATGTCTGATCCTTTCTACCTTGATGCCCTCAAGGGAACCAGAAGTCGGTTCACTCACCTCACATGGTTTCTATGCCGTTCTCCGGTCACCTTGGCCTGTCTGAGACTATTTCTAGTTGAATCCCTAATTTTCTGTGATTGATACCCTTTACTGATTCCCTATGATACGAACACAGTAGTTCAAAACTCTCTCTCACACAAAAAGAAAACATTCTTCTGCTCTCTCTTTTCTCTAGTTACTTGCTATTGTTCTAAGTCAGCCGGCTACAAGCCAAGGCTGATTACTCTACTCTCTTACCCATCACTTTGTGTTTACTATCTTCTTTACTGGTATGTTCTGATTTCACTTCAAATTTCAAAACAATGTGTTTCTTTTAATGCTTCATTTCATCTTGTTTCTAGTATGTTTTCACTTATAGTTCTGTTGATTCAACTTGCAATTGATATGTTTACTTCATCAGCATGCTTCTGAATGTCTCCCCTCCCTTAGACTCATCATGTTTATAAAATGTTATCCCCTCTCCTAATATACCCCAATGTGGCCTTTCCTTACTTATGTTTCTCTGATTTCTGGCATGAACCTCTCTGTGCAAAATAGTTGGCTATCCTTAAGTTACATGATTCTATGTTAAATTTGAAGTCCTCTAACCCCTTAGCATATTGCTGATTCTATACTTAAGAACTCCTGCAACTATGTGTTTACTTATGTGATCTATGTGTCCCCAAATCCCACTACCCCTGTTGGTGACTGCTGAACCTGCCTTAGTCCTATGTTCCTTGATTATGGTTCATCGGGTTTTGACAGGAGGAGCCCTCATACCTGCACAAATGGACAGAGAAGTCTGGACAAAGCCGATCAATTCAAGTGCAGTCAAGCGTTACTATGTGTAATCTTTATGCTTTCCTTATATGATGAAAATTGAACTACGCCTGACCTAATTCCCGTTTAAGAGGGGATACGTAGACAGCCCTATGGGTTCGGTCATAATGCAATAATATTCATTTTCCCCCCGAATTGGAAGCTAGGGCAGAAATTTGAGGAGGACCCTCAAAATTCTGAAGTAATTTCAGTCGATCGCCACACGAGCAACAGTTAGAAACGTCAACCCATCAAACTGGGGCAGAATTTCGAGGAGGACCCTCAAAATTCCGTAACAGGAGAGGTTGCAATGTCCTGAACTACATCGCAATCGTCGGTTCATCTAAAAGTTATTTTTAATTTATGTCATACTTTTACAAAATCATGCATGTTTATTATTGAAACTACTTATTTAGCAACGCTACCCCAATAATACAGACGGTATCACCAGATCAAAGCCGAACGAGTCAAACAAAGCCAATAGGGATACGAGCTAACCTTCCCCTTACAAAACTCACGATTTTTCTTTGGATGTAGGCACTAGGATTGTGAAATCATTAGACATATTCTACGCCCATAGGACAAACATTGTTCAAAATATGATTCTCAGAACCGTTGCACTTACCAACATTTGCTATAAGCACACACCAGTGATGTTCTGTATGTCACAATGTTCCCAATAATCACAACGCCGCAATCTGCTATTAGCTAAGAAAACTCTGCTGTCATTTGTTATCTTATTTCTTACACAAGGCTACCATTTTACCTTCTGAGACTAAACTCTGTTTCCATCTGCATTTGCATTGCATAAGGCTACTATTATGCCTTCCAATCTGCATAAGGCTACCATTCTACCTTCCGAGGTTAAGCTCTACCTCCATCTGCATGTGCATTGTATAAAGCTACTATTCTACCTTCCAATCTGCATAAGGCTACCATTCTACATCTGCATTGCATAAGGCTACTATTTTGCCTTCCAATCTGCATAAGACTACCATTCGGTCTTCCGAGGTTAAGCTCTAACTCCATCTGCATTTGCATTGCATAAGGCTACTATTCTGCCTTCCAATCTGCATAAGGCTACCATTTTGCCTTCCGAGGTTAAGCTCTACCTCCATCTGCATCTGCATTGTATAAGGCTACTATTCTGCCTTCCAATCTGCATAAGACTACCATTCCGCCTTCCGAGGCTAAGCTCTGCCTCCAATTTTCTTCGAAACTAAGCGCTATCCCAAACACTATTTATCTCGCTTCTCTTACGGGCTAAGTTATGCCCTTCAATTCACAAGACTAGTCTTTGTCTTGTCCGCGTCATACTACTGCATCTTTCATGGGCTGAAATATCACCAACTCATCCAAAGGCGTCATCGTTCGGAGGCACCATCTTCATAGCCCAAGAACACCATGTCATGGCCTGAGGATCTCTTTCAATCTTTTGCATATCAATGTTCAAAGGTGTTATCGTTTGGAGGCACCATCCTCATAGCCCGAGAACATCATTTCATGACCTGTGAATCCTACATCAAACAACCCATGGCCCACGACATCATGGTCTGAGGACGCCATTCGTAACCGTCCAAAGACAACATTCATGGTCCGACGAGAATTTGCATCATGTTTAAATTTATGCACAGGTTACGCTTATGTTGCTTCTATTTGCAGGTAAGCGTTGAGCAACGACTATCTCAGCAAGAGCGATTCCGCTCCAGTTCCCTCAAGCCATATCAAACCTAACCATTCCCGTAAACCATTCACTCACCCAGTCCTAGATGTTGCGTCCGTCTTGAAATGGCTTCATCGGTATACTCCGCCGATGGATCCGGAACTACATACGACTTGATTCTTATGAAACCAGGGATATACAGACAGCTCAGAAGCTAGGGTGCGGCCTAATCTCTCGAACTATTTCGCTCGGTCAAAATTGTCCATCATTTCTTTAACCGAAAACTCTTTCATCCTTCCGGGGTAAAGAGGGGAAACTGTTGATGCCTAAATTTTTCGTCGAAATAATTTGAAATTACATATATACCTTCAAAATCATGCATTAATAGCAATTGGTATTTTTCTATATTTTTATTAATTTAGCTAGCATTTTATTCCCAATAAATAATTACAAAATGGCATTGCAAATGATTTCAAAAGCATCTCTTGATTTCATTTATTATTTACGGTCCTATTTAAACCAAATTATTTCATAATTAGCCAAATTGGCACATATTGGCTATTATTGCAATAACTTTGCAATTATAGCCCAATCCTATGATTTTATACTATTTTTTACCGGAAATTAATCATTTGTATTTTTAAATACTAAGTAATCATTTTAACTATTTTTTATGCATAAAATTCATTTTTGTATAATTATTAGCCAATTTATAAATTATTTTATTCAATTTAATTGGGTATTTAACAAATAGCCTCAATGTTTTTCCAATTATAACCTAAATCAAACCAGCCCCAAACCCAATTAAAATAGCCCAATACCCGAGGCCCAAAACCTAAATCCTACCCGACCCAATCCCGCCCAAATCCTGGCCGTTGATCATTTTGATCAACGGTCCGGGATAATCCCTTCCTAATTTAACCTAATAGACTACCCCCCAAAACCCTCATTTCCACTCTTCACTCCGCCGTTACACTCTCTTATTCTCTCTCAAGCTCTCTACAAAACCATGGCTCCTATTCGCCGACCGTTGGCTCGCCGGTATCAATGGTGGTTCCACCACCACCCCTAGCCTCCATGGCCCCTCACATGTCTGATCCTTGCTACCTTGAGGCCCTCAAGGGAACCAGAAGACGGTTCACTCACCTCCCATGGTTTCTATGCCGTTCTCCGGTCACCTTGTCTGAGACTATTTCTAGTTGAATCCCTAATTTTCTGTGATTGATACCCTTTACTGATTCCCTATGACATGAACACAGTAGTTCAAAACTCTCTCTCACACAAAAAGAAAACATTCTTCTGCTTTTCTCTAGTTACTTACTATTGTTCTAAGTCAGTCGGCTACAAGCCAAGGCTGATTACTCTACTCTCTTACCCATCACTTTGTGTTTACTATCTTCTTTACTAGTATGTTCTGATTTCACTTCAAGTTTCAAAACAATGTGTTTCTTTTAATGCTTCATTTCATCCTATATCTAGTATGTTTTCACTTATGGTTCTGTTGATTCAACTTGCAATTGATATGTTTACTTCATCACTTCATCAACATGCTTCTGAATGTCTCCCCTCCCTTAGACTCATCATGTTTATAAAATGTTATCCCCTCTCCTAATATACCCCAATGTTGCCTTTCCTTACTTATGTTTCTCTGATTTCTGGCATGAACCTCTCTGTGCAAAATAGTTGGCTATCCTTAAGTTACATGATTCTGTGTTAAATCTGAAGTCCTCTAACCCCTTAGCATATTGTTGATTCTATCCTTAAGTACTCTTACAACTATGTGTTTACTTATGTGATCTATGTGTCCCCAAATCCCACTACCCCTGTTGGGGACTGCTGAACCTACCTTGGTCCTATGTTCCTTGATTATGTGTGAACCTGTTTTGTGTGTTGTGTTTGGACTGTTGCTTGTTACTCTACTTTCTTTCCAAAACTATCCTATTGAACAACTCCCCCTGTTATTTTACAAAACTATTTCAAACAAGTCTCATTTTTTTAAACTGTTTTCCTGCTTAAATCTCTTCAAAACTATGTCGAGCACTCTCACTGAACTCTTAGACCACTAATTTCTACCCCTCTTTTGTGAGCCTTGCCTTGGGACCCTTGAGCTCCCTCTGAAATTGGACACACAAAAGTTGGCCTTTCCACACCGCACTTACTCTGTCTTGGCTATAAATTTTGGGTGTGAGCACTGTCCGGGATCCTTTGAGGTCCTTAGGGAACTTTGACACACCTAGATATGAGAAAGGCTATGAAACAATCTTGGCATTTGAGGTGTTGGAGTTAGATTTATTACATAACTCAGAGAGAAAGTCCTAATCAGGTGCTGGAAATCTGGGCCTATAGTGTAACTTTTTATTTTTCTTTTCTACTTATGTAATTCATTTCAGTATTGGTGTGTAATAATCTGTTGTAAACAAGTATTGGGGCTGGCTAGTGAAAAGGGGAGGGTAGTTATATATGCTATCAACATCAATGGGTAGAAACCATGTCTTAGGTTTAAACTTCGTATATGTGTATTAGAATCCATGTGTAAGATCAATCCATTCAAAGCATGTCATGCATTAGATACCATGTTCTTAGGTTTACTATTTCAGCATCTCATTTGGCATCACTTTACACCTTAGAAATCCTGCTTTGGGCTAAATAACAGCATTAACATAAAATTGTTGCTCCTGCACATCTTGAAGTCATGATGTAACTCTTTGAGCATTTAGAAATCATGCTTTAGGAATTCTGCAATCATTCTGCATTTTCATATGTGCACGTTAGATGCCCTGTTTTAGGATCTTGTTCACACTCGCTCAGTCACACCTAGTTAAACTACTGATGCATGAAAATGGACATAAAACAGTCTCATGTTTGATTATCCTGTTTAAGTGAAACTGGTCACAATCCCTGCATGTCTTTGCAATATTTAGAACAACATGCTTTAGTTAAAATAACTTCCAAACTGTTTTTAATAATTGTGGTAACAACTGCATATTATTTTATGCTTAGGTAAGTCTTAGGTAATCAACTTTAAAATAAAAACCAGAACCGTCTTTGTGATTAATGTTTAACTGTCAGCATGTTAAAATCAGTAGGCAAGCTTGATTAGGACTTCTTCTCTAAGTCATGTAATAAATCTGGCTCTGTTGTTATCACTTAGATACCATGCTTAGGATCTGAATTTAGACATTAATTATGTATGAGTAATGCTATTTATGTGTACTGTGTGCGGAGGTATATCTGAGCCTTTCATTTGTCTTCCATGCTCCCCTTAATTGAAGTCCTACTTGTTTATTATATGTCGCCTTAGTATTTTACCTTTAAACTTGAGGGTCTGCCTAGAACCCCCTTTTTATAGGATAGGAGTCCTAAATTCATCCAAGACTGATAGGAATGGATGGGTAACAGCATGCAATAGGGGTCGAGACCAACTCTTGCTTTAATTACCTTGACATGGAGGAAAAAGGTAGATATGGATATGATGACCGGTGCGTTAATACCACGTGTAGCCCGTCTTTGAGGAGTGTCATACCGGGTATTTCATTAATGTGATCCATATTATAAACAATCCTTAGACACCCCCCTTTACATTCACAAATATGCTTAGATTTTAATTCTTTTTAAAATCTTACTTTTCATTAATTATTATTTTTTTCAAACACCTGTGTATTTAAACATAAATCCTCTACTATTTGAGCCATACTTGTTTGCTAATTTTAATAATTCACAAAAACTGTTTGGCCGGGAACCACACTAGTGGATCCTGAGGGGTGCCTAACACCTTCCCCTTAGGATAATTTCAAGCTCTTATCCTGCATCTGGTTACCAAACATAGTTATAAATGAACCCTATAGGTTCCCTAACGCACCATAAATCGTTAGGTGGCGACTCTTCAAAAATGCAAACCCCCTTTCCAAAAGGAAAGAGTTGTCCCAACCAAAAATGTCATAAACTCGATTTCGCGAGAAAAAGGCGGCGCAACAAGGGATTTAGGCAACAATACCAAATCCTAAGGGGAGTTCCCCCCCGCAATGTTAGGCAAGCCACTTACCTCGAACCGGCTCAAAATCAACTCGAAACCACGTTCTTGCCACGAGTATATTACATCTCGCGTTTTTCGCATGTTAAGGTTTTGTCCTTAGTTAATTGACGTAAACTTGGAGATGCGATTATCTTGAGGTTAGCATATTTATGCTATTTATACCAAGCAATAAGTAAGTACCATGAAAGAAGGATACGCGAATTAAAGAAAATGAGTTTCGTTAAAGGTTATCGAATTTGGATAAAATACTGTCCGAGCTATAATACCCAACACTTACGGACCAGTACCATGCAAGGTACCATATGATCACAATAGTATGATGTATAAAGTATATTAAAAATAAGTAAAATTTTAAGTATTTTAAGACAAGTTTTAATTATGTGGGTAATTGTCTAATTATTTGATAATGAGATATTACCTAATTAATTAGGGGTATATTTAATAATGACTAAGTGACATGGATGGCAGCTCCGCCATTAAGATAAGTGACTAATGTTTTTAATTAAAAGGTGGCATCTTGTGTAGTTACGTGTAAAGCATTGGTGTTGAGTAAGACTTTCCTAATTCAACTATTATCAAAACCATTTTCCTTTCATCCATTCCCAAAAAACATACGTTACAACAATTTTTGCAAGCTTTCCAATAGAACTCCTTTCAAACATTTTCCTAGTTCAAGAATTTCGGACAAACATCAATCAAGCAATTTTTCTTGCAAAATTTCTTGTAACAAAACAATTCCAATGAGAATTGTTGGAATCGTAGCAACGCAGAATTTTGCGGTTCTAAAGAAGTACGGTGCAATCTTTTTCAAGAATATCAAACGAATTTTTTTCCTACTCCAGGTATGTTAAGGCTAAGCTCTTCTTTCATTTTACATGATCTTGTCATTACACGATTTTGTTTATGAGCCATAAAGAAAAATTCATATCCCGGAATTTACGTATATTTGGCTAGTCTCGCAAATTACGTATATTTTCTTAGTTTTGTAATTTACAATATTCTCCTTATTAGAACTTCATATTCAATTGAGTATTTTCTTCTTCCAGTCAAGAGAGCAGAGAGTTTACATATATACAGCATTAAAAGCATTTTCATTACCATCGAGCTATAATCGATGGGCAAGCCTCTATTGGCAACCTCTATTTAGATGGTAAGTTATATACCAAGCCTACTGTGACCGAGCACTTATGAGCGAGCCCAGTGGTCGATATACAGAGTCTAGTATAGCCGAGAACTTATGAGCGAGCCTACTACGGCAGAGCATATATATGTATATGTATACCGAGCCTTATAGGGCCGGACAACTATTTTACTCACTATATTGAGAGAGTTGAGTCAGTATCAGTAGATGAGCATAACTTCAGATTTTCTTGACTCGAAGTTGTTTTCAGTTATTATATTATCAATTCAGTCTCAGCTTCAGTATATTGCCTTACATACTTGGTACATTATTTTGTACTAACGTCCCTTTATGGGGCCGCTACATTTCATGCATGCAGGTTCAGACAGATAGACGGGTAGACCTCCTCAGTAGGTGTTGCCCGAGCTCAGCTTTATTAGTAAACTCCCCTTCTTTAAGAGTTGTCGGGTCTAGCAGTGTGGTGTGTATCTTGTGTATATATGTAGATAGGTTATGGGTAGGTCGGGGCCTTGTTCCGATCATAGTACATCTATCAGTAGAGGCTTGTAGATATATCTTGTCAGTTAGTGCAGTATTTTGGGCCTATAGGCCCTATACGTATATTTTGTTAGCTTGTCAGTTGTAGTAATTATGATGCCTTGCCGGCCCAGCTTTATGTTGATATTTAGTCAGTGTTAGTCTCTATTCAGTTTTTATATTTTGCATCGTACCTTATCTTGTAATGTGGCCCATGGTCAAAGTATGACATTACATGTTTAGAGACCCTTAGTCCCAAGTGATACACAAGGATAGGTGAGGCACTGAGTGCCGATCTCGCCCATATGCTTGGGGCGTGAGAAAAGTGGTATCAGAGTAGTTTTGTCCTAGGGAGTCTACAAGCTGTGTCTAGTAGGGTCTTGTTTATAGATGTATGGTGCACCACATTATATAAGCAGGGGACTAAAGGGCATTTAGGAGTTGGTTACCCTTCTTTCAAATCTAAATTGTGCTGTAGCACTAAGTTATAGGAAATTTGATTTAAACTTACGTGTTGACGTTTGGATGCACAAATGACGGTAACTAGGAAGACTACGGCTAGCCAAAGGAGAGAAACAACAGTATGTGAGGGAACTAGCAGGGTACCCCTAACAGATGGGGCCCAATCGGAGTCATAGAGAGAGTCCCCTACCCAGTGATTACTGGCTCCTCCGCCACCTAAGGAGATTCCTAGGGAGACCGCACATCCAATTCCCTCTCCACTTCCATCAGATCTGGACTTGAGAAGTGCGGTACATTTGTTGGCATAATTCGTAGCTACCCAGCAACAGGCTAGGGCATCCGCTAGTGCAGGACCTTCTGAGGGATCTGGGAGTTCAAGGGTCCGAGATTTTATTACTTTGAATCACCCAGAGTTCACGAGGATAGATCAGATGGAGGACCCGTAGGATTTCATAGATCAGCTTCATAGGATCTTTCAAGTTATGCATGCCACGGAGAAAGAGACAATTGAGTTAGCAGCTTTTTGACTCCAAGATATAGCCATCCTTTGGTATGAGGGATGGGAAAGGTCCAGGGGACGTGATGCACCTCTTGCTATTTGGGAGAATTTTTTAGATGCTTTCTTTGACCAGTACTTACCACGAGAGATCCGATATGCCCGACTCAATCAGTTTCTAACCCTCAAGTAGAGCAATGTGAGTGTTCGAGAATATAGTCTCCGTTTTGACTCATTGGCCAGATATGTACCATCCATAGTTGTTACTATGCGGGACAGGATCCACAAGTTTATAGAAGGGTTGGCCCTAGAGTTGACTGAGGCGTGTGCCACCGCTGCATTATAGGATAGTATGGATATATCATGAATTCAGGCATTTTCCCAGAATATAGAGAGGGGTAGGCGTCGACAGCAGAGTACGGAGAGGACTAAGTCAGGGCAACGTAAGAGGATGAGATTTGCCAGGTCTTAGGAGCAGTCTCAGGGTAGCTACAGGCCTCAGTACTTCGAACGACTAGCTAGACCTCCGCCACCTCAACTATATGGTTACAGGTATGATACTAAGTCAGGACCAGGTGAGAGCTCCCAAGCGTCAAGTTTGTAGCAACAACGAGATTCGAGACAAACAGGGTCGTTTCTGCCGCGATGTGCCATCTTCAGTTGAGGACACTTGGGCCAATGCTGAGCTGGTTTCGATGCTTGTTATATATGTGGACGTCCAGGACATATGATGCGAGATTGCCCAAATAGAGATTCTAGGGGTATGGCACAACCAGCAAATTCAGTAATAGGATCAGCTATGTCCATGCATCCTTTAGTGCGTGAGCCTCAGTCTTCGGCTGGTAGAGGTTGAGACAGAGGTAGAGGGTCCAGTTCAGGTAGTTACCAGAATTGTATCTATGCGCTAGTAGGTCGACAGGACCAAGAGTCCTCACCAAACGTTGTGACAAGTATGTTGACCATTTGTTCTCACGATATTTATTCCTTGATAGACCCAGGATCTACCTTATCATGTATTACCCCATTTGTCGTGCGGAAATTTGGTATAGTGCCTGAAATACTAAGTGATCCTTTTGCGGTATCTACACCGGTCGAAGAATCGATTATCGCTAGATGTGTTTACCGAGGTTATACGATAATAGTTTGTGGTCGTCAAACCTCAGCCAACCTAGTTGAACTAGAGATGTTGGATTTCGATGCTATCATGGGCATGGACTGGTTGACAGCTTGTTATGCCACAGTTTATTGTCGAGCAAAGACATCTAGATTTCATTTTCCGAGAGAGCAGTCCTTGAATGGGTAGGTAATATAGCGACACCTAGAGGCAGGTTTATTTCCTATCTGAAGGCAAGGAAAATGATCGCAAAAGGGTATATTTATCATATTGTGAGAGTTAAAGATGCAGATGCTGAGATACCTACACTTCAATCTATTCCAGTAATAAAGGAGTACACGGATGTATTTCCAGATGAACTTCCAGGTATTCCTCCAGAGAGAGAGATTGATTTTGGCATCGATTTCCTTCCGGGAATGCAACCAATATCTATCACTCCGTATAGAATGGCACCTGCCGAATTAAAGGAGTTGAATGAGCAGTTAAAAGATTTATTGGAGAAAGGTTTCACCAGACCCATTACCTCACCTTGGGGTGCACCGGTATTATTTATACAGAAGAAAGATGGCTTGCTAAGGATGTGTGTCGATTATAGGCGACGGAACAAGGTAACTATTAAGAATAAATATCCCCTTCCAAGGATAGACGACTTGTCTGATCAGTTGCAGGGAGCTAGATGCTTTTCAAAAATAAATTTGAGGTCGGGGTACCACCAGGTCAGAGTTCGAGAGAAAGATATTCCCAAGACAGCCTTTAGGACGCGATATGGCCACTTTGAATTCCTTGTTATGTCCTTTGGGTTGACAAATGCACCTGCTATATTTATGAACTTGATGAATAGCCTATTCCGACCATATTTAGATCTATTCGTGATAGTCTTTGTTGATGATATTCTGGTTCATTCACGTTCAGAGGATGAGCATGTGGATCACCTGCGAGCAGTACTCCAAACCCTTCGTGATAATAAATTGTATGCTAAGTTTTCTAAATGTGAGTTCTGGTTGAAATCCATAGCATTCTTGGGGTATATTGTATGCGACGGAGGTATAAAGGTAGATACTCAGAAGCTAAAGAAAAAAAAATACAGCAGGTGATAACGAAAAAATAGCAGCTATACTAAGTTTTTTTTTGCTGATATACAAGCTAAAGAAAAAATACAACAGATAGAAGAAGTAAAAAACACTAAGATAACAGAGTTAGAAAAAGAATTAGAAATGCTAAAACAGCTATACGCTAATAAACTAAAAGAAAAAGAAAAACGTAAAGAAGAAGAACAAGAGCTAAAACTGACAAATGAGATAGAAAAGTTCAAATTACAGTTAGAAGAAATACAGGATAATCCACCAAAAATAAGCATGAACGAAATAAATGACCAAAGTGATAACGACACAAATCTAGGAGAAGACTGTTCAGAAACAAGTGAAACATACACAGAACTAATAGAAAAAACGGAAAAGATGAAAACAAATCCAGAAATAAATACAGGAGATATGATTGAAGATAAACCAAGCACATGAGGAGTAAAAAATCCAAGACAACTAAACCCAACCTATTACAGAGTAAGTTATGATTCATATGATAGAAATAAAACATTATGGGATAAAAGGCTAAATAGGAAATGGACACCAAGACAGATAACTGAACAATGTAATTTTTTAGATCTAGATTGTGTAGCAGATATAAATAAAACAATCCAATTATGGATAGGGTACATCTCCAAACAACTAATAGATAATAAAATTGCAATAGCTGAAACACCAGGATCACTTATAGGAACGGTAAAACTATGGTTACAAAATTTATCAAGTGAAAGCCTAGATATATTAAGAAGTAATAAAAAACTTGATGGAACAACAGCAACAACAGTGACAGATATATTGAATAAATATGAAATAGCAATAAGAAATGAGTTTAGTAGTATGACAACAGAAGTAGAAGAACAAAATAAAGAAAAAACTACAAATAGAAATTTGATGACAAAATTAGCAATATGTAATATGTGTTATATAGACGAATATACTTGTGCATTTAGAGACTATTATTATAAAGGAACATATAGTCCAGATGAAAGTAAGGAAATAAGAAAATTATATTTTACAAAATTACCAGAACCGTTTAGCTCAAAAATAATAAAAAATTGGAATGAAGCAGAACTAGCAGATACTCTAGGAGCTCGAATAAAATTTCTACAAAACTGGTTTATAGAATTATGCGAAAAGTATAAAGAAAATATCAAAATGGATAAAATATTAGTAAAAAATTTAGCATGCTGCAAAAGTAGAATAGCACCCCAATTTGGCTGCACAGATAAATATTACAAAAAAGAAGGAAAGAGAAAGAAATTTAAATCAAAATATTCAAAATATAAATATAGGAAACCAAGAGGAAGATATTATGTAAAAAATTATAAACATAAAAAACCATATAGGAAAAAGAAAAAACTAACAGAATGTACTTGCTATAATTGTGGAAAGCTAGGACACTTAGCCAAAGATTGTAGATTACCAAAAACCCCAAAGAAAAAACAAATTACCGAAATAATGATAGATAATGATAAATATACACAAATAGAATATGTAGATTATGAATTAAGCAGTGAAGACACCATATATGAGATATCAGAAAACGAGTTCCCCGAAAATGAAAAAGAAATAGACAATAATATAGAAGAATCAGACGAAGAAAGTAATGACTGAAAAAGATATACAAATTATACAACAAGAAGAACACCAAGATGAACAATCTTCAGAACAAAAAATAATATTTGACGCTAATATATTTGAACAAATAAAAGGAAAAGAATTGGATCTAAGCATAGACAAAATATTAGAAGTACCAACAATAAAGAATTGGTTTAAAAGACAGAAAGAAGAATACTATGTAGTAAGCCAAAGAGAACATATAATAGATTGTAAATACATCAAAGGTAAAGCACAAATACCAATTTTAAATAAAAAACTACTAAATAAAGAAATACAAGATATAAAAGCAAAAAATCCAATAAAATATGTACACTTAGGAGGAACGGAGATCCTAATAAAAGCATGTTTTAGGGAAGGAATAGATACCCCTATAGAAATATACTTGGCAGATGATAGAATTGTACAACCTATAGAAAAGAGTATAATAAGTGCCGTAAGAGGTAACTTAATATACCAAAAATTTAAATTTATAGTAAGTGCCAACTATTCAGTAGCAATAGATGATAAAAATATAGATAAATCATTAGTGCTATACTGGAAAATGTCTGGAATAGAATTAGCACCAGGAAGTAAAATATTCACAGCAAGATGTAAAAATCTATATGTCTTAACAACAAAACATAAGATAATAGCTAAAAATAAAATAAATAAAATAAAAATAGAAAATCCATTCGAAAGAATAGTATCAGTTATAGACAACAATGATTACAGTTATACGGAAATGGACATGGAAGAAGATTTAGAAATAGTAAAAGAAAGATTAAGCACGTCAAAACGAACAAATAATGAAATGCCAGAAACGTCATCAAGAATAAGTACATCAAGAAGTACATCAAGAAGAATAAATTATATAACTCCACAAAAATTAATAGAACAAAAAATAGAAGAAATAAACCCACACCATTATTATATAACAGGAATAATGGACCAAAGAAAATATTTAATATTAATAAATACAGGGCAGGAAGAGAATTATGTTATAAGAGAATTAATACCAGAACAAGAGATAGTGACAATAGAACAGCAAAATTCAGAACTACCAAAAGCGTTAAGAAAAAACGAAGAAACAACTAAAAGAATTAATTATTGGAGGAATACCAATATTAATAAATTTTAAAATATATCAAGGCGATAAAAACATTACACTAGGAATAAAATGGTTAGAAAAAGTCAAACCATATAAATTAGAAGATAGACAATTAACGATAAGTTATGAAAATAAGAAAATAATAATAAAAAGAACTTTGATATAATGCCAAAGATATACATACTTGCCAAGATAATAGTAGAAGGATATTATAATAGATACTATACACCTATGATGGATACAGGAGCAGAAGCTAACATGTGTAGACATAATTGTTTACCAGAAAGTAAATGGGAAAAGCTAAAAACCCCTATAGTAGTAACAGGATTCAATAATGAGGGAAGTATGATAACATACAAAGCAAGGAATATAAAAATACAAATATGGGATAAAATACTGACCATAGAAGAAATATATAGTTATGAATTTACAAATAAAGATATATTATTAGGAATGCCATTTTTAGATAAATTATACCCACATATAATAACAAAAACACATTGGTGGTTTACTACCCCGTGTAAACAAAAATTAGGAGCAAAAAGAGTAAATAATAAAGTAAGAAAAACAACACCCTGGATTAAAGGAAGTGAAAAGATTACCCAAAAATTAGAAAATGTAATACAAAGCAACCATAATATAGAGATAATCATTTTCTCAATAAATAAAATAAAACTACTGCAAGATAAATTAGAATTACTATATAATGATAATCCACTCCAAGGATGGGAAAAACATAAAACAAAAATAAAGATTGAACTAATAGATGAAAATAGCATAGTAACACAAAAACCTTTAAAATACAACTTTAATGATTTAACAGAATTTAAAATGCATATAAAGGAATTATTAGACAATAAGTACATACAAGAAAGTAATAGTAAACATACTAGCCCGACATTTATAGTAAATAAGCATAGTGAACAAAAACGAGGAAAAAGCCGTATGGTTATAGATTATAGAAATTTAAATGCAAAAACAAAAACATATAATTATCCGATACCAAATAAAATACTAAAAATCAGACAAATACAAGGATATAACTATTTCAGTAAGTTTGATTGTAAATCAGGATTTTACCATTTAAAACTAGAAGACGAATCTAAGAAGTTAACAGCATTCACAGTACCACAAGGATTTTATGAATGGAATGTATTACCATTTGGATATAAAAATGCACCAGGTAGATATCAACATTTTATGGATAACTACTTTAACCAATTAGAAAATTGTATAATATATATAGATGATATACTGTTATATTCTAGAACAGAGAACGAACATATAAAACTACTAGAAAAATTCATACACATTGTAGAAATATCAGGAATAAGTTTAAGTAAAAAGAAAGCAGAAGTAATGAAAAATCAAATAGAATTTTTAGGTATACAAATAGACAAAAACGGAATAAAAATGCAAACCCATATAGTACAAAAAATAATTAACTTAAATGAAACACTTGATACAAAAAAGAAGTTACAATCATTTTTAGGATTGGTTAACCAAGTAAGAGAATATATTCCTAAATTAGCAGAAAACTTAAAACCATTACAGAAAAAATTAAAAAAGGATATAGAATATCATTTTGACGAAAAGGATAAAATACATATACAGAAGATAAAAAATATGTGTAAAAAATTACCAAAACTATATTTCCCAGATGAAAAGAAAAAGTTCACATATATTGTAGAAACTGATTCTAGTGATCACAGCTATGGAGGAGTTCTAAAATATAAATATGATAATGAAAATATTGAACACCATTGTAGATATTATTCAGGATCATACACGGAACCACAAATTAAATGGGAGATAAATAGGAAAGAACTATTTGGATTATATAAATGTTTGTTAGCATTTGAGCCATATATTGTTTATAACAAGTTTATTGTAAGAACAGATAATACACAAGTAAAATGGTGGATAACACGGAAAGTACAAGATTCAGTAACTACAAAGGAAATAAGAAGACTTGTATTGAATATACAAAATTTTACATTTACAATTGAAGTAATACGAACTGACAAGAATGTTATTGCAGATTACTTATCAAGACAAAAGTACTCAAACTGATGAGAATCAAGAATCGAAAGATATATTTGCAATCCTTACTACCCTATCATTACAGATGGATAGTATGGGCAAAAGATTACAACAGCTAGAAAGTCAGCAGCATGACTATAAAAATGCGGAGCTAAGTCGATCGGAAGACTTAAAAATTCCAGAATTAGAAGGAGACGTTGGGAAACTCCAAAAAACCCATGACAAAGTTTGTTTACCTACAGCTGCAGGCACAAGCAAACAGGTGAATAAGAAGCTACATACCAATGTAAATTTAAACAACGTATTTGATAAGCCATTTACATCAAAAAAGCCAAAAGAAGCAATAGCTATAACCCCACAAACTACAACCTATGCTAATAGCCTACACCACAACAAAAAGGTATATAACCATATTACTCAAACATATATTGAGAATATATATAAAATTCAGACATTTCTAAACCTAAAACCCCAGATCAACTACTACTACAGATCCAACACAAGATTATATAACCCAAAAACTACAGGGATATAATAGGCTAATAGCCCAACCAAAAACAAAAGCCAACCTAGTAAAGACATGTTACAACTACGGACTACTCAAGCACCGTATATACCCACGACGGAGAAGAAATAATTGGAATACCAGAGCTATACAAAGCATTTGTCACCTTCAAAAGAATTACAAAAGGCAACCTATTCTTCATCAAATTCTATACAGCACCAGCTGAAATACTATATGATGAAATAAAACCCATTATACAGGTGATAAAGATAGGACTAACACGAGATATGATAATACCGGAAGAAATAGAGAAACAACCGGAGATACAGAAAATGGAGATACCAAGTTTCTATGCCAACAAAAGAATAATTGGTATAGCAACTATTATTCAAGAACTAGCTAACAATTATCTACAAGGAAATGCTATCTGGAGCTATTATTACAGAGACCAGTTAATGATATATGCCAACTCAAAAGAACTACGACAAGGAGATATGGATGAAGTCCAGAAATGGATTTTATCATTATTAAAGCCAGAAATGCAACCAACTACCAGAGCATTGAAAAAAGAATTTATTTCAAACGAGTTATTGACAAGATACTGCAAACTAGTGGGACACAAATATCCAGACCACATATGTTCAAAGTGCAACGGAGATGATAACTATGTACCAGAAGTCCAACTAGAATGAAGGTATCAGCAAGAAGACAAATGAAGGAAACAACTATTGAAAACAAATAATGTAAAGGGTCGAGTCATGTAAAAAAGTCGTAAAGTAAATAGTAAGAGTCATAATCATGAACAGTAAAGGTCGTTCATGAATAGTAAGAGTCATGTAAAAAAGTCGTAAAGTAAATAGTAAGAGTCATAATCATGAACAGTAAAGGTCGTTCATGAATAGTAAGAGTCATTTGTGAACAGTAGGAGTCGTTTTAATTTTCTATATATAGAATGTAAATCCGAGGAAGAAAGGACATCCTCATACTCACCTTCTCTCTCTTATCTTCTCTCAATAAAATATCTGATTATATACAAACTTCTGAAAGCTATGGAGCATTCAAACGAGTTACAAAACCAGGTAAGTTTATTCATAATCATGTTTAACTAAACTCTTATATTCCTTATAATCTCTTGAATATCATAATTGTTTATCATGTTATAGTACTGTTATAAAGAACATCTTGAGAAAGTTTGCCTGTCTAATAATGCTGAGAGTAGTTAAGCCCAGACTATGCCATCCTAAAGTGGAAACCAGTAGGCAAGGAAGCCGTTTAGGGGAGTACACAGAGTTGAGGCGCTGTTAGGGTAAATGATTGAAGCATGAAAAACATGGTAGTGACCAGAAAAGATTGTTCAGTATAACTTATTAAAATATGATAAACTCTATGATAAACAAAGAGGTTAGAGGGAATATGTTTAGTAAACACATGATAAGGATAAATAGTAAATCTGAATGAACAACCACACGTATTTATTAGAAGAAAATATTGACTACAAAATACTTATATTATATATCTTTAACAGACTTAATAACGATGTTAAAAGAAAAATTTATGATATTTTAGTTACTTTTGAAATAATATATGTAATGGAACAAGCATTTACAGAACTAATTGTATCACAAGAAATAGATATATTAGATCTATATGAATTAGATTTATATTCAGATTAATGATCACATATCAAGTTAATAAAATCTGTTTATAAATGAAACATAACACTTTTCATTACATAAGATTCTATAACACCCAGAAATGGAAACTTCTTAAAAACCTCAGTAACATAAATAGAAAAATAGATTGTGTTAAACACAATATTAAAACCTGCAAAGACATAATTAAATATAATAGATTACGTAATAAAGCTTTATTAACTATAGAGAAAGAAATTGAATTTTATAGAGATAATCTTGAGACTTATCAACACAGAAAAACAATAATTCTTACAAATATTAAAACAATGAATATATGTATCAGCAGGTATACATCGCAGTATTAAAATTGAAATGACCCCCCCCCCCAAAAAAAAAATAATTCTTACAAATATTAAAACAATGAATATATGTATCAGCAGGTATACATCGCAGTATTAAAATTGGTATATTCACAGACCATAAGAGCCTGCAATATATCTTCAAGCAAAAAGAGTTGAATTTGCGACAGAGGCGGTGGCTTGAGTTTTTAAAAGACTACGATGTTAACATTCTCTACCATCCAGGGAAAGCTAATGTTGTAGCAGATGCCTTAAGTCGTCGATCTATGGGTAGCTTAGCACATGTAGAGGCTGAGAAAAGACAATTAACAAGAGAGATTCATCTATTGGCTTGTTTGGAGGTTCAGTTAGTAGACTCTAGACTCTGGCAATGGAGGAGTTATACTCCAAAATACTGCAAAATCATCTCTCATAGATGAAGTAAAGGAGAGGCAATACGAGGATCCAGAGTTAGTCAAGTTGAGAGAGCGGGTTCCACAACAGAAGAAGCTATTGTTAGAACTCAAAGGAGATGGAGTTCTCAGATACAGGGGTCATTTGTGTGTTCTAGATGTAGCAGGGCCACGAGACAGGATTATGTCAGAGGCACATTATTCATGGTATTTCATTCACCCTGGGTCAACAAAGATGTATCATGACATTAAGGATGTGTATTGGTGGAACGATATGAAGAAGAACATTGCTGAGTATGTCACTCAATGCCCTAGTTGCCAGCAGGTGAAAATAGAGCACCAGAAGCCCAAAGGGCTAATGCAAACTATAGAGATCCTGACATGAAAATGAGAGGCGATAAACATTGACTTTATCACGAGTTTACCTCATTCTCAATATAAGTTCGATTCCATATGGGTGATAGACGATAGGCTCACGAAATTAGCTCATTTCCTACAGGTCAAATCTACTTACACAACAGAAGATTATGCAAAGTTATATATTAAGGAAATAGTGCGACTACACGGAGTGCCAATATCTATTATATCTGACTGTGGGGCCCAGTTTACAACATATTTTTGGAGGTCATTTCAGAAAGGTCTAGGAACTTAGGTGAATCTCAGCACAGCTTTTCATCCACAAATGGATGGACAAGTCGAGCGCACGATTCAGACGCTCGAAGATATGTTACGAGCATGTGTGCTGGATTTTAAAAGAAGTTGGGATGAACATCTACCTCTTATCGAGTTTGCATACAATAACAGTTACCACTCCAGTATCCAGTTGGCCCCGTACGAGGCATTGTACGGGCGCAGGTGCAATTCTCCTATAGGGTGGTTTGATGTTGAAGAATCTGGGTTATATGGTCCAGACCTGGTTCAGCAGGCCATAAAAAAGTAAAGCTTATCCGAGAGCGACTGTTGACCGCTCAGAGTCGTCAGAAGTCATATTCTGATGTGCGGCGACGAGATCTAGAGTTCAGGGTTGATGACGGGGTATTCTTAAAGGTGTCACCTATGAAAGGTGTAATGAGGTTTGGTAAGAAAGGCAAACTTAGACCACGGTATATTGGACCTTATGTGAGCACGTGATTTTTGTCCTATATGAATTACTCCCATAAATTCAAAACAAAATAAATTTTTTTCATTTGTTTGCAATTTCGTAGATTTTTTTAGCATTTCTGTTAATTGGTTAGATTTTGTCAGTGTAGTTTAATTATTGAAAAATACAAAAATATACATTGCATATTCATTTAGGATTTAACTTTATACATTTTGTAGATTAATTAGTAAATTAGCATTTTACAAATATAGAAAATTAAAAAAATAACTCATTTTTTTTTGTTTTGGGTTTCGAATTTTGGTAGTTTTCTTTTAATTGGATATTTAATTATTAGTGGTAATTGTCATTTAGAGTTAAGTAATTTAAGTTGGTAGGATAATGTTATTAAGAATTAATATAGATTTTGAGTTTTAATTTGAAAAGAAAAAGAAAAGAAAATCAAAAATTGAGTCTCATTTGTAAAGACCCAAAATTGGGCCAGCTCGTGTTTTTAACAATCCCAGGCCCAACAATTTTTCCCCCTCAGATCCGGCCCGGATTGGCCCCAACTCGGTCCGTCCCATACCCCAACCAAACGGTGCCGTTTAGGCTGAAGTGAATCTCAGCCGTCTATGATCTTTAATCTAATGGCTAGGAACTGGGGTTTTTCACGTATATAATTGTCCGAAACTCCAACCCCCCTACCCCCTCTCATCTCCTTCACCAGACCTCATTGCATCCGCCGGAATCGCCTGCCTGAAATCATCTCCACCGGCGGCGGTACTCCAATCGACCCCAAATTAACGCCGTAGACTCCCCTCCTTCTCCTCTTTCCAAATCTCCAAAATCCCTCCCTTGAATCCAAGCGGAACTCTTTGAATCTTGAATCGAAGAGGAAGGCCAAAACTCCAACTCACCCAATCGATCCCAAACCAAAACCACATAACCACCATACCCCCATCACACCTAATCCACCGTTGGTTTCATTCGAATCTGCTCAATGCTCCTCGAATCTTAAATCCGAGTTCGAGCCCTAAAAGTTCAAAACCAATTCCTGTTGAATCTGGTGGCATGCATCGACTCAAGCCTTTGTTGTTCATGACTAAAAGGTTGATTCATTGCAAAATTGGATGTTCGTTTGTTCTTAATAGAGAACAAGTGATTAACATCATTTTCGTGTGAATTAGGGCATCAAGTGTAACTTCGAGTTCGATCGGTGAGTTTCTATCTATCTTTGTATCCATTTGTGGTTTTAGTTCACTTTTTATCCTTCTTCTTTTCTTCTCCTTTTCTCTTGTTGAAAACTTCACCGATTTTCTGATGTTTGAATTGTTCTGTTCCCTCCGAGTATCTCCCTTTTATGTTAGCCTCATTAGTTTAATTAGGTTATTTCTGATTTAATAACATAGTTAATTGCCTGTTTAGTCGTGTTAATTGATTAGTAATTTAGTTGGTGTGCTTTGAAATCATTTCACGTTATCATGGCTTGCAGATTTTCTCTTCAAATAGATAAGTGTTCGTTTGGGCTTTGGGTTGTCTCAGGTCCATTTGGCAAAGAGCAGCCCATTCAAATTGGTTTGGGTTATTGGGTAAATTCTGACCCATTTTTGGGTCTGGTTTTTAGAGGTAATAACAGGGTCGTTAAGGGGTAAATTGGGTAGTCTAGGCTTGGGAAGCTTGTATAACTGAACTAGGAAGCTTCCTAGAAGCTGGGGTGAGGGGGCCATTTTGAAATTCTGAGGTTTACACTAGGGGCTTCTAAGCTAAAATGAAAACTTCAAAAGGATTTAGGTGCAAAACTTAGCTTATTTCTGCAGCCCTAGTAGCTTGCCTATAAAGGCATTGTTACTTAGAGCTCAAGGCAGATTTTTGAGAGCTGGAAATCTAAAAATACAGAAACTGCAAAATTCTACTACTTTCATAGACTTCAAGAACAAAGATTACTGTTCTATTGCATTCTCTTCCATAATTTCGAAGACTTTTAACTTCTGAAGAATTTTTGATTAATCTGGTGCTGAAATGAATTGAGTTTTGGGTGTTTGACGTTTGGTTTGAGGTTGGGTTATTATTCAATTAAGACTATCTTGTACTGCTTCGTATCCATTTTTCTGGTTTGCATTGGTGTTGCTGGTGCTGAATTCTGCTGTTACTCTGCTGATCTTTCACTATTTCTTTTTCTGTTTCAATCTCCAGGTACACATCTTTGATTTTAAGCATGTAAGCCATGGTTCATGAAGTGTTTTTTTAAGGAAATGAAGACTATGATGTTATCTCTGCTTAGCTCCTTTCTCAGTGTGTTTTGAGTTTCATATTGATACTGTAATAGGATTATTATGTAGTGTATGTTGATTCGTGTTTGTTTAAATTCCTAGATTCTATTGTTATTAGAAATGACCATCACTTTTAAGACCCATAAATGTTGTCTTTAATATTCAAGTTGTTAGAATGTTTGTTAATCACAATACTACTATAGTAAAGTGTGAGCATGTGTTGAGAAGTTGAAGTCCAGCTTTGTTTTCTTCTGTTGGTCGTGTGAAATGGTAAGGATGATTAGGAGTGGGATCTCTTTGGCACATTTTCTAGTCATACAAAGTTTCCAGACTTAATTTCTTTGTTTAGTTAGGTGTGTGTTGACTTAGGATTAATATATCTTGCTCCATTTCTACACTTAATTTCACTATGTCGTCTGTTCTGAGCTTTCTCGGTATAATGCAATAGCTAATATGATTCGTTAGTTTTGAATTCTTGTGTAGTGTAGTTGAGGCGTAGGTTCGGATTTACGTCAAACAAGGTTTTTTTTGCAATCCGTTTTTGGATCAACAATTTGTTAAGTAATTGCAATTATATTCCTTCTGTCCTCGCAGTTAGCATAGTTTTGCTTAGGATTACTTTAATAACATATTCATAACCGTTTATGCGATTGGATTTATTTAGCAGTACATACTCATATTCCCGGTCGCTAGTACATTTCACTTTGTCATTATCATTTGGCTTTTGATGTTGCTCAAGCTACTGTTTTTTTAATTATAGTATATCAAGAATGTAGTTGAGCTTTCATAATTCTTTCCTACAGTCCTTTGAGGTCTACTAAGCTTACTTTAATTAGCCACAGTGTTTGTGTCCTTGTTACTATTAATGAAAGTGTGTTTCTTATATCGATTTCCTCTAATCGATTTAGAATTGAATATGTGTATCTTTCCACAGTATGTGCATATATTGGACCTTTGCATTTCGTCTTAGCTGTAGGATCGATTTTTTTTTTGTAAAAAGGGCACAAACATCATAGTATATTTTGGATGCATATTAATCGTGATTGTGTACACGTTAGCGTGACATGATTACGATTCTAAAAATAAAATCGGAGTATGCGTTCGTGCAACTTCAAACAATTTTTTTTAAATAATAAAATAGTTGCTAATAGGCCACTAATCAATTTTAGTTTATAGAGTTTTGGGGTGTGCCATCTACAATTTAATTATTCATGGCCCTCATGTTAATAACCTAGATATAAAAAATGACAAATGTTGGTAGTTTGCTCTAGGCACGTTTAAAATACTATTGTGGTTGTGTATGCGTTTGCGCAATTTTGGCCAATTTTTCTTAATAACAATAAAGCGTCATCAATTGTGGACACGTTCGCGTGACATGATTTCTGACACGCCCAACAAATGGGTACACGTACGCGTGACCCGTTTCTAGATAATCCTCTTAATTAAAAGCGGTAAAGGGTAAATGCACATAGGTTTTAAAATAAGTAATTAGACAATTTTAGCCAAGTATAAATCACTAAGCGACCGTGCTAGAACCACGGAACTCGAGAATGCCTAACACCTTCTCCCGGGTTAAGAGAATTCCTTACCCGGATTTCTGTATTCGCAGACCATTAAATAAGAGTCAACTTCCTCGATTTGGGATTTTAACCGGTGACTTGGGACACCACAAATTATCCCAAGTGGCGACTGAATTTTAATTGAAATAATTAATCCCGTTTCGATTGTCACTTTAAGTTGGAAAAAACTCCTTGTTATGCCCCTTTACGGGGGTGTAGTAAAAAAGGAGGTGTGACAGCTCTGGCGACTCTGCTGGGGATAAGAACCCAGAATCTCTGGTTCAGGGTTCAAGAATTCGAGCTCGTTAATGATTTTTACTTGGCTTCATTTATTGTTAATATTACTGTATTCTGTGAATCTTTTGTGCTAAATGTTATTTGTTTACCGCTTTATTATTGTTCGAATTGTATATAAATGTTTTCTTACGCCACCCCTCTGAGTCTTCTGAAAATGGTGCACACGTTCGCGTGGCCCGCTTTTTCTGTAGAAATTATACCAAATAGAACGAGGTTGGGCAAGAGACAAGGCCGGGTAGACTTCAGTGCTCCCAGTACGTCGCCCCCTCTTCGGCCCAAGTTGTCCGCTCGGGTACCCAAGTCTAGACCAAAACCCCAGCAGTTAAACCTAGAAAACATAGCTTCATGCCGGATCCCTAATAGGAACGTTTGTTTGCATCATGTGCATTTGACTTAGGGGACTCAACACAGGGGTTGGGTCCATCTAGGACAGGTGTGCCCGAAACAATAGACCATCCTGATGCATTCTATGTGCTATGTGAATATTTATTTGTTTTGGCTTGCATGCTGACCGGCTAGGGAAAATAAAGCAAAAAAAACAAGAGTGATGTAGGGAAGGAAATAAAGCCCGGTTCTAAAGAAAACCCCGGTATTTGAAAAACGTCCCGAAGCTCTGCCAAAATTTTTCATAAAAGAAAGTTATTTCAAAAGAGTCAAACACTGTGTTCTTCCAAATATTTCAAAACTGACCAAACTACGCAGGTCTAATTCCCACCGGATGTGGGATACGTAGGCAACCTACATAAGGTTCGGCCTTATTTTTGAAAAAAAAAGAATAACAAGAAAAAGAAAGTCGGTGGTCAAGTGAATGCAGTGTAGATTTTTTTATCAAAATAAGCCGATCCAGCTTCGGCAATGTCTTAAACCGTTCTTGCCGAGATAGCCTCAGAGTATTTTTTAGTTGTCGAAAGGCTATTTTCGTAAAAGAATGGACAAGTTTGTGAAGGGTCATAAAATAATCCTCCCCAGGCTCAAAATTCATGTGAAATTGGGAAGGGGCCGCATTTGCAAAAATAGTCACTTGGCTAAAATTGGCATATAGGGGAAGAAATCATGGTCCTTTGATTTGTTTTTTTTTCTCTCTTTTTTTTCTTTTCTTCTTCAAAAACATGTTTACAAAAGGGTCCACTTGAGTCAACCCTAACCTTAACCTTCCACAGGAGCAAAATGAATACCATCCAGGATCCGCCAGAAGTGGTCAGGGAACATGCTCAGTTGCACTTGCGTATGTGGTGGAATGATCTAGCTGAAGATGGTCATAAATGGGTGAAAAAGCAATTGGGTGCTCTTATAAACATTTCTGAGATCAAACCACGGAAAGATTTGATCAAGGCTTTGGTAACTTTCTGGGATCCTATCTACAATGTCTTTCGTTTCTCGGATTTTGAGATCACCCCTACTTTGGAGGAGATAGTCGGGTACATTGAATTCGGACGGGGATTTGAGGAAGCAACAACTTATATTTCCAAGGGCTCCATCGGTGCACAAGTTCTTTGACCTCCTAAATATCAGTAAACAGACGAATAAAGAACGTGTGAGCAATGGGTGTTGTGCTTTCCATTTATATACTTCAGGTTCGGGCACTCTGCTGGTTTTGAAACGCATGAAAAGGGTCTGAGCAACAAACAAGACAAGGGCCTTTGGCAAATTCATCGCTAGTTCGCATTTATTGTGGCATTCTTGGGGATCATGGTTTTTCCAAATGAAAAAGGGACGGTGGATATTCGTATGGCTAGAATTGCACAAATCCTCACTACCAAGGAAGATCATACACTTGCCCCGTTGGTGTTGGCGGATATTTATCGAGCATTGACTTTATGCAAAGCAGGGGCTCAATTTCTTGAAGGTTGTAGCATCCTTCTACAAATGTGGTTGATTGAGCACCTTCGCTATCATCCCAGATTCAAGAGTTATGGTTCGAGCCTGAATAACTTCATCACTAGCTACGAGGAGAGGGTAAAAGATTACAACGCACCAGAAGGGTTTGAAGCATGGGTCTCTCACTTGAAAGTTCTTAATGCAGGTCAGGTCGAGTGGACTATAGGATGGCTCCCGGGGACAGAAGCCATCTATATGACTGCTACCAAAGGCTACCTGAGGTTAATGGGCGTAAGGAGTATTCAGCCATATGCACCGCAGAGGGTCTTGAGGCAATTGGGAAGGTATTATATTGTGCCGAAGATGAAGATCTAAGCACCCAGGTCATAGAGTTACATCCAGAAGTTGCATTGCCTGAGGCTGTAGTTCAGTAGGATTGGAATAGCTGCCGGTATCTAAAAAATGGCACCCAGGTACCAGACATCGCCAAGGGGGAAGTAGATCCAAATTACGCTGCTTGGTTCGAGAAAATGTCTTATGTAAATAATGAGCCAGAGCTTGAGAGATTCCCCAAAAGGCCTCATGTTCAAACCTTTGATGATAAAATTCTGGAGAGGTTAGCCTGGGGGGAGAAGGAAAAGGAATATAAGGCCACCATCCATGATCTACAAGAAGAGCTGAGAAATGTCACCTTCAACAATGATTTACAGGCACGAGAGGCCGAAAGTGAGAGGAGAAGATTGGTACAAGAAAATGAAGCTCTCAGAGCTCAGGTTCGACAGTTGAAAATTGAAGCCGAGAACCCAGGCCGAAGCAGGAAAGATGAAAGGCTCATTTTTAACCTTACTCAAAAGGTACGTGACTATGAAGATGACCTGTAGAAAGCTGAGTCTGAACTAGCAAAAGCATAGGCAAGGTTGGCTAAAAGCACCGAAAGGCGTGCAACTTTCGTTCAACAGATGAAAAAAAGATATGAAAGAGGGGTCACAGGTTGGGAAAAGGCAATTGGCAACCTCGAAGGTAAAATGGCTAAACAAGCCAAAAATTTTAAGGCTGAAAGAGAACATTGTTACGCCTTAATGGCACGGTTGGAAGAGGACTTGCGGCACTTGCAAGAATAAAACCATGCTGCCACTCAGGTCTTAGAAGCTAGATCCCGTTAGATTGGTCGTCTGTTGCAAGAGAAGGGCATTATGAGAGAGTTCAAAGGATTGCTGACTACATTACTAGGAAGTACAGTGCATGTGAGGACATGACTAAGTCCGTATTTTTCACCACTGTAATGATCTTCGTCCGTCAGATAATGGAGGAACTCTATCGGCTTCAAGATGACATGGAAAGTAGGCCCGCTGCAAGATCGGTTGGTGTTCATAGGGCAGGGTTGGAGGCATTAACGTATTCATGATTTTTCATCTAAGTCTATATTTCCTTTTCCGTTAGAGTCTATCAGTTGTTTGGAGTCTGTATTTTCCTTTTGTTGGAGTCTGTCAGTTGTTTTTGGGTCTGTAATTTCTTTTGTTGAAGTATGATAGCTTATTTTAGAGTCTGTATCTCGTTCTTTCATCAGAGTCTGTTAGTTTCGAGTCTTTGTAATAGCGTTTTTTGTATATATATGAAAATTGAAAATCCCAAAATATTTTGTTGCTTATTTTTATATCTCCCAGAACTACGCTCGGTCTGATTCATGCGGGGTCATGATACGTAGGCAATCTACATAAGATTCTACCATAACCAAAAGAAAAAAAGAGGAAAAACAAGAGAGAGAAAGAAAAGAAAAGAGAGAAAAATAAGAAAACTAAGAGAAAGAAACAATGGCAAAACAAGAGGGAAATGAGAGGATGAAAACAAAGAAAAAGCAAAGGCTAGAATAAAAAAGAAAAGAAGAAAAGAAAGAAAGTTGCAAATGGAAAAGCCGGGATGACGCAAGCAGCCGATCAAATGCATGATAGAAACGGTTAACTGCTTAGGTGCATTCATTCCCCAAATGTGTGGTTACCAATTTGTTAAAAGCCCTAACCACTAACAAGGTTGTTGTTGTATTGAGTCCAGGCAGGTGGTTAGTTGATTGGCATTCTGGCAACTCACTCATACAACACCCGATCAAAAGACAGTCCGAATATGGCTAACTAAGAACCAGATACAAGTATTGTTGACCCGTCAAAAGAGGTGGAAGAACTAGATGTTAATGCAATGAAGGAAGACATGTATAAGTTAAAGCAGCAGATGGCTGAAATGTACCAAGCCTGGGCAAAAGGGCATCCACCACCGGTTTATCCCGCCAACCCTGCTTATATCCCACCATCGACCCAACCTCCGGAGCCTCCCATTGTGAACTCATCTCCAGCCTTTCCCATCTACCAACAATGCTATGGCGCCACTTCCCATACTTCTCAAGCTCCACCACCCAAACAGGTCCCACACCCTCCCCCACCAATTACACCCGTTTTTGTGGCACCTCCACCTGCTACATTACACTGATCCTCTAGTGAACCTTTGTTCCAAACTCATGACAACCAGTACTATCCCCCTGAACCCACCTTTAAAGTTCCAGAACCATATTCTTACACCCCTCATCTTGATCTCTCGGCAGAGACCGAGAAGCAACCCAAAAATCCCGAGCATGAAAAGATGATCAGAAAAGTCAAAAGCTTAGAATAATCGTTCAGAGATATGAGGAGATTGGGAGGTCAAGTAAGTGTGGCCTATAAGGATTTATGTTTGTTCCCATATGTTCAGTTACCAGTAGGGTTAAAAATTCCCAAATTTGATCTGTACGACGGGCATGGTGACCCAGTAGCACATTTAAGAGGATTTTGTAGCAAGATGAGAGGAGCAGGTGGAAGAGATGAATTGCTGATGGCATATTACAGCCAAAGTCTGAGTGGATCGGCATTAGAATGGTATACCATACAAGATCACAGTAGGTGGTACACATGGGACGATTTGGCCCAAGCCTTTGCTTGCCATTTTCAGTACAATATCGAAATTATCCCAGACCGTCTGTCATTAACAAAGATTGAGAAGAAGACCGGTGAGAACTTCAGGGAATATGGATTCCGTGGAGAGAGCAAGCAGCGAGGGTTGACCCTCCGATGAAAGAAAGTAAGATGGTTGATTATTTCTTGCAGGCTTTGGAACCCACTTATTTTGGTCACTTGGTGTCAGCAGTAGGCAAGTCCTTTAATGAAGTTGTAAAAATGGGAGGCATGGTTGAGGAGGGAATCAAGTCCAACAAGATCATGAGTTATTCAACAATCAAAGCGACCACCCAGGCCATTCAAAACGGTACTGGGAGTGTACTCGGGAAGAAGAAGAAAGAGGATGTTGCTACAATTGAGTCGGTAGCTTGGGTTGGATCCAGGAACATTCCACGTTACTACAACCCGCCTCGACCCTACCACCAAACTTACCCCCACACTCCATATAGTCCACTACAACACTATTACCCACTGCCCGATCCCCATGTTTTCGTACATCATGCAAAAACCTATACCCAACCTCCCGCTCACATACAATGGCTTGTGCCGGCTCCACCAAGTCCATACCTAGCTCCACAAAATGACCATACACCCCCAAGAGCCTACAGAAATCCCCCCTGGAATAGGTTTTCGGCCAAATCAAGCCTTTGAGAATGAGAGGTTGCAGAAGCAGAAGCCTTTCACTACATTGGGAGAATCATATGCTAGTCTATTCCACCGACTGAGACAGATGGGTATGTTGAATTCGATCGAGGCTAAACTGTCGAATCCCCTTCCCAGAAATCTTGACCGCTCGGTGAGTTGTGAGTATTGTTTAGGGACCCCGGGTCACGACACAGAGAAATGCTGGAAGTTGAAAATAGATATTCAAGAGCTCATTGATACTAATCGGATTGAGATCCAAGCCCCGGAGGCACCCAACATTAACCAGAACCCGTTGTCGGCCCATCATGAGACTAATATGATTGAGATAGTGCATAAGGGAGGGGAGCCTAAGAAGCCCTCGCAAACCGTCATGATGATTCCGGCTAGTGAAGCCAAGCCGTTTGAAAAGACAACAAATGAGAAGTCTGTGATCAAGTTGAACGGGGCAAATAACGAACCATCCGTGGAGGTTTAGAAGGGGTCCTCAAGTGACGTTGCAGGAAAATATGAAAGAGCAAAAGTGGTTGTGCCAGGAGAGACGAACAAGCCTGTGGCAATTGTGAAAGGCGCCGGCACAGATCTTGTTTTTATCAAATCGGTAACTCAATTACCAATAGTCAAAAACAAGGCAGTCTCGTGGAATTATGAATGAGTGACAGTGACTTACAAGGGGAAAGAGGTTAAAGAAGAAGTGTGTGCGACCCATGGTTTGACTCGATCGGGGAGATTCTTTGCTCCCCAAGGGTTGAGAAAATGTAAAACCTTAAAATATAACCCAGTGTTGGTGAAGAAAGCGGTGACCGAGGAAGAAGAAGAATTTCTGAGAAAGATGAAAGTACAGGACTATTCCATTGTGGAGCAGTTAAGGAAGACACCGGCTCAGATATCGCTCTTGTCATTATTGATCCATTCAGACGATCACCGTCGGGCTTTGATGAAGATCTTGAACGAAGCCCACGTTCCTGATAAAATCTCAGTAAACCATCTGGAAAAGATAGCTAACAAGATATTTGAGGTAAACAGAGTCACTTTTTCTGATGATGAGATGCCCATGAAGGGTACCGAGCACAATAGAGCCCTCTATCTGACAGTGAAATGTGAAGATTCCGTGGTTACTTGGGTACTGGTTGACAATGGTTCTAGTGCAAATATTTGCCCTCTTTCTACTCTGAACAAGTTGAAAGTGGATGGTGAAAGAATTCGCAAGAATAGTATCTGCGTTCGGGGATTCGACGGGGGAGGGAAAGATTCGATCGGGGATATAGTGCTCGAGCTTACAATAGGGCCAGTTGAATTTACTATGGAATTCCAGGTGCTCGATGTGAATGTTTCTTACAACCTGTTGTTAGGACGACCCTGGATTCATGCTGCCAAAGCGGTCCCGTCTACTCTGCATCAAATGGTTAAGTTTGAATGGGATAGACAGGAAATTGTTGTGCATGGAGAAGATAATTTGTGTGTTCCCAGTGATGCCATTGTTCGGTTAATAGAGTTTGAAGATGACAAGGGGCCATGGGTTTATCAGGTTTTTGACACAGTATCGGTAGAGAAAATTCCTGAAGGGAAGTGCGTGCCAACTCCAAGAGTAGTTGCTGCATCAGTTATGGTAGCCGTTGAAATGTTGAAAAATGATTTTGTGCCAGGCAAGGGTTTGGGTGCATCTCTGCAGGGTATCATACAGCCGGTTTCTCTTCCTAAAAACTTAGATACATTTGGTATGGGGTTCAAGCCCACAATCGCAGACGTGAGAAGAGCCAGAAAAATGAAACAGAGAGCATGGGCCCTTCCAAAGCCAGTCCCGTGTCTTTCCCAATCATTTGTCAGGCCTGGTACCAGAAAGCGCCTAGTGATGTCGGTTCCCAGTTCGATGGTTGATGTGGATGGAGATTTGATGGAAAGGTTCGAGAGAATATTCGCCGATGTGAACGTGTTGGAAGTTGGAGAGGGTTCTAGCAAGGCGGATGTGCAATTTGTTGGGCCCGGTGCAAAGATTAACAATTGGGAAGCTACTCCTCTCCCCACCAGGAGGGAGTTTTGGTAGTTTCCTTTGATTTTCTTTCAATTTATCTGGATTATTCAAGGGTTGTAATTCAGATTCTATGTTCCATCCATTTGGATGCACCAACCCCTTATCTTTAATTTCAATAAAATGCAATTTCTCTTCTCCTCTCTTCCTGATAGTTTTATTTTTGTTTTCCTTTCTTCCTTGTACAGTTCTTTTTTTGCTGGCTTCAATGATATGACATGCATGCGGAATCTCCGGCCCAGTCTTAAAAGCCAATCTAGTTCTGAAATAGTAATTCAAGAAATAGAATGTGATGTTGAATCGGAATATGACGAGGATGAAGCCTTTGAAGAGATTAGTAAAGGATTAAGCTATTTTGAAGAAAAACTGAAGCCTAACCTGAGTGATACAGAAGCAATCAATTTAGGGGACCAATATAATGTACGGGAAACTAAAATAAGTGTCCATCTTGAACCACAACTCAAAGAGGAGATAATTAAAGCACTGTTTGAATTCAACGATATTTTTGCATGGTCCTATGACGACATGCCGGGTCTAAGAACTGACTTAGTGGTTCACAAATTGCCCACTAACCCGACATGCCCTCCTGTTAAGTAGAAGCTGAGGAAATTTAAAACTGATATGAGTGTGAAGATCAAGGAAGAGGTCACCAAGCAGTTCGATGCAAAGGTCATTCGGGTCACTCGGTATCCCACTTGGTTAGCCAATGTAGTGACTGTGCCGAAGAAGGATGGCAAGACCAGGGTGTGTGTTGATTATCGATACCTCAACAAGGCGAGTCCCAAGGATAACTTCCCACATCCGAACATCCATATATTGATCGATAATTGTGCCAAACATGAGATTGGGTCTTTTGTGGATTGTTATACGGGCTACCACCAGATCTTAATGGATGAATAAGACACAGAAAAGATAGCATTCATCACGCCTTGGGGAACGTACTATAATCAGGTCATGCCAATTGGTTTGAAAAATGCTGGGGCAACCTACATGAGGGCAATGACGACCATATTCCACGATATTATACACAGGGAGATCGAGGTTTATGTGGATGATGTGATTGTAAAGTCTAGAAAGCAGTCTGACCATGTCAAAGACCTGATAAAGTTCTTCCAAAAGCTTCGCAGGTACAATCTCAAGCTTAATCCTGCAAAATGCGCGTTCGGTGTTCCGTCTGGAAAGTTGTTGGGATTCATAGTCAGCCGACGAGGTATTGAATTAGACCCATCAAAAATCAAAGCCATTCAGGAATTGCCACCTCCGAAGAACAAGACTGAGGTGATGAGTATGTTGGGAAGATTGAATTACATCATCTGGTTTATTGCTCAGCTAACGACAACTTGTGAGCCTATCTTCAAATTGTTAAAGAAAGATGATGCAGTCAAGTGGACAGATGAATGTCAGGAAGCATTTGATAAGATAAAGGGACACTTGTCAAACCCACCTGTGTTGGTCCCGCCAGAACCAGGGAGACCTTTGATTCTATATTTGACAGTCTTGGATAATTCATTTGGATGTGTCTTGGGACAGCATGACATCACTGGCAGGAAGGAGCAGGCCATATATTATCTAAGCAAAAAGTTCACATCTTACGAGGTTAAGTACACTCAGCTTGAGAGGACGAGTTGCGCCTTAACTTGGGTAGCCCAGAACCTGAAACATTATTTGTTATCTTACACTACTTACCTCATCTCTCGCTTAGATCCGTTAAAGTATATCTTCCAGAAGCCTATGCCCACGGGAAGGCTCGCAAAGTGGCAGATCTTGCTCATAGAATTTGACATTATCTATGTGACTAGGACTGCAATGAAAGCACAAGCATTAGCCGACCATTTGGCTGAGAATCCCGTGGATGAAGAATACGAACCTTTGAAGACTTACTTCCCTGATGAAGAGGTAATTCACATTGATGAGTCAGAACAGATTGAAAGTCCAGGATGGAAGCTTTTCTTTGATGGTGCTGCTAACATGAAAGGCGTTGGAATAGGAGCGGTACTTGTTTCTGAAACAGGGCATCATTACCCTGTTACAGCACAGCTTCGGTTCTACTATACTAACAACATGGCGGAATACGAGGCATGCATTTTGGGTTTGAGGATGGATGTGGATATGGGTGTCCAGGAAGTCTTGGTCTTGGGTGACTCAGACCTTCTGGTACACCAGATTCAAGGAGAATGAGAAACACGGGATTTAAAACTCATACCGTACCGGCAATGTTTGCATGATCTTTGTCAACGATTTCAATCAATAGAGTTCAGGCATATTCCAAGGATCCACAATGAGGTCGCCAATGCTTTGGCTACCCTGGCATCGATGTTACATCATCCGGATAAGGCTTATGTTGACTCGTTGCATATTCTGGTCCGTGATCAGCATGCCTATTGTAACATGGTGGAGGAAGATCTCGATGGCGAGCATTGGTTTCACGACATTAAGGAATACATCCGAAGGGGAGTATATCAAGTACAAGCCACAGGTGATCAAAAGAAAACAATTCGTCGCTTGGCAAGTGGATTTTTCTTCAGTGGAGGAGTTCTGTACAAAAGAACTCCTGATTTCGGGTTATTAAGATGTCTAGATGCCAGACAGGCCGCGACCATCATGACCAAAGTACATTCTGGAGTTTGTGGACCGCACATGAGCGGGTACGTGTTGGCAAAGAAGATTCTCCTAGCATGTTATAATTGGCTCACTATGGAGCAAAACTGTATCAGTTTCGTGCGTAAATGTCACCAGTGCCAAGTGCATGGAGATTTGATTCATTCTCCACCATCTGAATTACATACAATGTCTGCACCATGGCCTTTTGTTTCTTGGGGAATGGATGTCATTGGACCAATCGAGCCAGCAGCTTCTAACGGGCAAAGGTTTATTCTGGTGGCCATCGATTATTTCACCAAGTAGGTAGAGGCTAAAACATTCAAGTCTGTAACCAAGAAGGCGGTGGTTGATTTTGTGCATTCAAATATCATTTGTCGGTTTGGGATACCGAAGGTGATCATTATAGACAATGGGGCTAATCTTAATAGTCATTTGATGGAAGAGGCATGTCAGCGGTTCAAAATTACACATCGCAATTCTACCCCATACCGCCCTAAGGCAAATTGAGCAGTTGAGGCGGCCAACAAGAACATAAAGAAAATACTTCGGAAAATGGTGGGAGGTTCTAGGCAGTAGCATGAAAATCTGCCGTTTGCATTGTTGGGTTATCGCACTACTGTCCGTACTTCAGTAGGGGCGACTCCTTATTTGTTGGTGTATGGAACTGAAGCAGTAATACCCGCAGAAGTGAAAATTTCATCCCTTCGAATTGTCGAGGAGGCTGAAATCGATGATGAGGAGTGGGTCAAAACCCGCTTGGAACAATTGAGTTTGATCGATGAAAAGAGACTGGCAGCAGTGTGTCAAGGCCAGTTGTATCAACAGAGAATGGTAAGAGCATACAACAAGAAGGTGCGTCCATGGAAGTTTGAAGTGGGGCAGTTAGTATTGAAACACATTCTTCCTCATCAGATTGAAGCAAAAGGAAAATTTGCCCCAAATTGGCAGGGGCCGTTCGTTGTGACGAGAGTGTTGTCCAATGGTGCATTGTATTTGATAGATGTAGAAGGCAAATGTGTATAAATGGCTATCAATTCTGATGCAGTCAAGAGATACTATGTATGATTTCTGTCTTTGATTGTACTTGTTTGTATTTGGCATGTCTCGAATATTGAAATGACAAAGGCATTTTGTTCTGCTATCTAAACATTTTATCCATTGTTACCCCTTTGAGCCTTATTTATTTTCTTTCATACCCCTCATTCGGAATCAATAGCGAATATTAGAAACACAGGCGTAAAGATAAGTAAAGGAAGGAGAGAAAAAGAGAAAGGAAAAAGAAAAGAGAAAGAAAAGAATGGAAAGAGAAAGAAAAGAAAAAACAACAACAAAAGGAAAACAAAAGAAGAAAAGAAGAGAAAGAAAAAGAGAAGAAAAATCACAATGGACAAAGTAATTCCTATGTCATGAACTATGTTTGACCTGATTCCTTTTAAGGATACGTAGGTAGCCTCACGGTTCAATCCCATCAAAATAAAAATCCAAAAGTCTCCAAACAAGAGACTGGGGCAGAAGTTGTGGTTGTTATCAGAAATCTGATTCCGAAGGTTGTAAATTTGAACCCAATCAAATTGTTTTGAGCTTTTTATACCCTTCCTTTCTAAACCCATCCGAAAGCCACATTACGGTCCAAAGAAAGACCTTCCAATCAGTCTTCGGGAAATGCCAAGTCAAGCAGGTAACGGTGATCCACATCAGGGGCAACACTTTGGTCCAAAGAGGGAAAAGAAGTCAAAAAATGAGAGAGTCTTATTGGTGAAAACCCTCACGGGCACCGTAAGGCGACGGGAGCTGAGAGAAATCAAAATGAGAGAATCTTATTGGTGAAAACCCTAACGGGCACCGTAAGGCGAAAGTGAGTTGAGATATGAAGGAATGAGAGAGGTATGCTAGTGAAAACCTTTCAAGGCACCACAGGATGAACAAGGTCGGGATTTGAGGTGAAGAAATCAGGTTATGGAAATTCTGGGGTAACAAAGTATGGCAACTGAAAGTTGATTGGTTAGACAGACTGGGCCAATTAATCCAAATTGCATGTCATGATCATTGGTGCCAGCTGTTCCACTCAGATAAGTCTCTTTTCTTTTTCTCTTCAGCTAGTCTTCCAGTTTTGGACTTCCTTATCCTTAACTCTGAAAGTCGTTTCATTTCATTTCTTTGGGTTCATCTCTCTAAGATGTTCCCAATATCAGTTCTGTTTAAGAAAATAAGAAAGAATTTCAAAGCTCACTACCAGCTTCAAGATTGCAAAGCACAGTGCGGCCAGAGTATACCAAAGATAGCATGATGTAAAAGGGGATAAAATGCCAGCAAGAGTTCCATCGGCAAAATGATTTGGTAATTTCATGGGAGATGCAGAGGTTCAGTTAAAGGGGTCGGATATGTGAAACAACGGTTCAGGGATAGAACACTCGGATCATTCAAGTTATGGGTTTTTGAAAGTCAGTCGGAAAGTCAAGTGGTTCAGGGCCAGTTCGGGGAAGCCAGTCAAAACAAAACAATGCAACAGAGAGACCTTCAGCAAGAATGCCATCAACTAACCACCACATTTTAAAACTGACAAAATTTTCTTTGATTAAAACAAGGGCAGGAAATTTCGATTGTTGCGGAGAAACCTTCCGTAAATAAAGGTGGTCACCAAACAGGTTTGATTGTTGATTTTTAGGACCTTCCTGAAAAATGGGACCTAGTTTAAAGTTTAAAACAATCACGAGTTACATAATTTAGCACAAATGTATCCCCAGAGGAATAGAAGTTGGTCTACATGTTTAAAATAGGATTCAATTAGGAGTTTTCAGGGCCCTCCTGAATAATGGGACCTAGCCTTACAAATTTCCATTGGATCACAAGATGTAGCATAAAATCCTGTCATAAGGTAGTATAATTCAGTCATAAAAGTGTCATTTTAGGACAAGACTTGATCTTGATTTTCAGGGCCTTCCAGGATAATAGGATGTAGTTTAAAACCCTCTTAGATAACAAGACTTAGCGGAAGCAATACCTTTGCAAGATATAGCTTAGATCTATAATTGTCAGTTGGCAGGACCTCCCTGGATAATAGGACTTAGCTTTCAAATTCTTAGTAATAATTGGTAGAATGATTCAGTTTAACACTCACCCATGTGCCCAGCTACCAAACTGGGGCAGAAATTTTCTTTGTTTATCTGTTTTGTCTATTTTGAAATCAGGAGCCCGCTTGGAGAGCAGGGAATACTTTCAAGAGTAACAGTCAGGATCCCGCCTGGAGAACAAGGGAGTACAATTTAAGTTTAACCTTCAAATACTTTGTTTTGTCTATCTTGAAATCAGGAACCCGCCTGGAGAGAAGGGAATACATTCAAGTTTAGCAATCAGGAGCCCACCTGGAGAGTAGGGAATACGTTTCAAGTTGAAATCAGGAGCCCACCTGGAGAGCAGGTAATACATTCATGTTAGCAGTCAGGAGCCCGCCTGGAGAGCAGGGAATACATTTCAAGACAGCAGTCAGGAGCCCGCCTAGAGAGCAGGGAATACATTTCAAGTCAGCAGTCAGGATCCCACCTGGAAAGAAAGGAATACATGTCAAGTTAGAAGTCAGGAGCCCGCCTGAAAAGCAGGGAATACATTCAAGCGCAGCAGTCAGGAGCCCTCCTGAAAAACACGGGAGTACAATTTAAGTTTTAGCTTTCAAATTCTTTGTTCTTTCTATTTTGAAGTCAGGAGCCCACCTGGAGAGCAGGAAATACTTTCAACTTTAGCAGTCAGGAGCCCGCCTGGAGAACAAGGGAGTACAATTCAAGTTTTGGTTTTCAAAATTCTTTGATATTCGGTAATGTGATTCGTTTTACACTTACACATGGGCCCACATACCCAAACTGGGGCAGAAAATTTTCTTTGTTTTGTCTATTCTGTTGAAGTCAGGAGCCCACCTGGATAGCATGTGAATACATTCACGTTTTGAAGTCAGGAGCCCGCCTAGAGAGTATGGGAATACATATCAAGTTCAGCAGTCAGGCACCCACCTAAAGAAGGGGAAAACATCTCAGCTTACAATTCAAGGTGGCACAAATGGATGTCATCGAGAGAATAGAGGACAACAAGGCAACAAGAAACACAAAAGAAAGTTTGAAGATCTAGATAGGATTTTGTAAAGCGTAGATCATAGTCTAGTCTAGCTTCTTTTATTTTTGACATGGTGTAATAAGGGGGTTCAGTAAGCAGTAGTAGCAGCAACAGCAACAGTGAAATCACAACTTGATGGTGTCCCAGCTACCAAAACTTCCCGAACTACACTGACCTGATTCCTTTTTAGCCAAGGATATGTAGGCAACCTCAGAAGCAGGGTGCGGTCAAATCTTTAAAAAATGCTTCATATGGAGTATTCAAACGGGCAAAAATCGCTTGTATCCGCTCACTTATCTTTGCACGAAAATTCTTCGTGTTTCCGGGCAAAGAGAGGCAGCTGTGAGCACGTGATTTTTTCCCTATATAAATTACTCCAATAAATTCAAAACAAAATAATTTTTTTCATTTGTTTGCAATTTCGTAGATTTTTCGTAGCATTTCTGTTAATTGGTTGCATTTTGTCTGTGTAGTTTAATTGTTGAAAAATACAAAAATATACATTGCATCTGCATTTAGGATTTAACTTTACACATTTTGTAGATTAATTAGTAAATTAGCATTTTACAAAAATAGAAAATTACAAAAATAACTCATTTTTTTTTATTTGGGTTTCGAATTTTGGTAGTTTTTCTTTTAGTTGGATATTTAATTATTTGTGGTAATTGTCATTTAGAGTTAAGTAATTTAAGTTGGTAGGATAATGTTATTAAGAATAAATTTAGATTTTGAGTTTTAATTTGAAAAAAGAAAAGAAAATCAAAAATTGAGTCTCATTTGTAAAGACCCAAAATTGGGCCAGCTCGTGTTTTTAACAATCCCAGGCCCAACAATTTTTTCCCCTCAGATCCGGCCCGGATTGGCCCCAACCCGGTCCGTCCCATACCTCAACCAAACGGTGCCGTTCAGGCTGAAGTGAATCTCAGCCGTCTATGATCTTTAATCTAACGGCTAGGAACTGGGGTTCTTCACGTATATAATTGTCTGAAACTCCAACCCCCTACCCCCTCTCATCTCCTTCACCATAACTTATTGCCTCTGCCAGAACCGCCTGCCGGAAATCGTCTCTGCCGGCGGCGGTACTCCAATCGACCCCAAATTAACGTCGTAGACTCCCCTCCTTCTCCTCTTTCCAAATCTCCAAAACCCCTCCCTAGAATCCTAGCGGAACTCTTCGAATCTTGAATCGAAGAAGAAGGCCAAAACTCCAACTCACCCAATTGATCCCAAACCAATACCACATAACTACCATACCCCCCTCATACCTAATTCACCGTTGGTTTCATTCGAATCTGTTCAATGCTCCTCGAATCTTAATGTTACACCCCATATTTTCGTACATGAAAGTACGCCATAAATAAATTAATGAGAGCCCGGAAGTGAGATGTCACGTGCAGCAGTATTACATTACGGTGATGTCGCGTTTCACAGTATTAAGTTACGACGATGTTTCACCTTGAAGTATTGTACGTTAAAATTTCGTTTTCAGTTAACCGATGTAAGACTCGGGGATGAGATCATCTTGACGTTAACGTACTTACGTTATTTATAGCAAGCAATAAATAAGTGTTATGAAGAATAAGAGGGTACACGGATTAAAGAAAACGAGTTTTGTTGAAAGTGGTCAATTTGGAATAAAATACGGGTCGAGTGATAATACCCGATAATTATGAACTAGTACCATGTAAGGTACCATATGACCGCGGTAGTATAATATATAAAGTATATATGAAGTATATTAAAATAAGTTGAATTTTAAGTTATTTGGGGTAATTTTTAAATTATGCGGGTAATTGGTTAATTACCGGGTAACAGGATATTACCCGATTAACTAATAAGCGGATAAAAACCTAATAGCTATCACCCACCCACGTGGCAAGAAGCCACAAAAAGCTAGAAATGACTAAGTAGTCATCTAGTCTAGGTGGCAATCTAGGAATTTGGGATTTAATAAGGAAATGGATCTTATTCCATTATCTGGACAAAAAGAAAGAACAAGGACGTTCAATTCCAAAAAATAAGAAAGTTACTCCACCTTTCCAATTTCAAATTCATGCTATTACAAAGGTGATCAAGTGGCTGTTACGTGCAAGGATTATGTTTTATTCAAGCTTACTCAAGAACAGTGGAATGCAAACGTCCTTAGATATCAGTTTCAAAGAAGTTCTGGGATTCTTGGTGTGGTATTTGCTTGCTTAACGTGAATTGGTTCTTGAATCCAATTGCCAAGTGATAATGTCTTTAATGTCTGCAATCATACAGATTTTTTCCTACTCCAGGTATGTTAAGGCTATCCCTTCTTTCTTTTGGAATGATCCATACGATATGACCGAAACGTGCAAATGCACAAATTCCATAAGTGACTCTACTCATAGAAGTAATAGAAATATCTATGTTCTTTAATTCTCATGTGTCATAATATTTTATCATTTGTTCATGGGTCTCAGAAAAATACGAAAGTTGAAAAGATGTTACATTATGATATTGCTCAAGAGGCAAAGTAAGACCTTCCGAATGATTTTATTGACGTACTTTTCATGCATTGCATTCATGTGCATTGACCCATGACCATATGGCGTTATATACGCGTACATATGTAAATATATGTATATGGAATGGGAAAAGTTTATGGCGTTATATACGCACCACCACCTGATCAGCTGGTATATGATGATGATGTTTCCAACAGTGGCCGAAATATGATTCAAACGGCGTTATATACGCATATATATGTAAGTATGATTCAAACGGTGTTATATACGCGTATATATGTATGTATATATGTATATGGGATATGGGAAAGGTTATGGCATTATATACGCACCACCACCTGTTTAGCTGGTATACGATGATGATTTTGCCCACAGTGGCCGATATGATATGATGGGATGCCCTCAGAGGCTGATGATATTATGAAATATGTACCTATGCACTACATGACATTCATATGCATATGCATGACGTTAAAAGTAATTTATGATTTACAATGTTATTCAGACTTACAGGTTGAGTCATGTACTCTATATGTCTTCCATATCTCTCATGTATTTATTTATGTGCCCTACATACTCAGTACATTATTCGTACTGACGTCCCTTTTGCCTGGGGATGCTACTTTTCATGCCTGCAGGTCCCGATAGACAGGTCGAGAGCCCTCCAAGTAGGCTATCAGCTCAGCGAAAGATGTTGGTGCGCTCCATTTGCTTCGGAGTTGCTCGTTTGGTTAGTATGATTTAGACGTGTATTGTTTGGTATGGCAGGACTCTGTCCCGACCCTTATGACATTTATGTATTCTTAGAGGCTTGTAGACATATGTCGTATTCATAAAAGATTGTACGGCCTTGTCGGCCTATGGTTTGAGTTTATAAAGGATCATGTTGGCCTATTAGGCCCGTATGCATGTGTATATGATAATGTATTAAGAAAGATACGTTACGTTGGTACTCAATTGAGTAAGGTACCGGGTAACCGTCTCGGCCCATCGGTTTAGGTCGTGACAAAAGTGGTATCAGAGCAGTTCTGTCCTAGGAAGTCTACAAGTCATGTCTAGTAGAGTCTTGTTTATGGGTGTGTCGTGCACCACACTTATAAGAAGGAGGCTATAGGGCATTTAGGATTGTCACTCTTTCTTCTTACTCTAGATCGTGTGGTAGAGCTCACTTATAAGAATTCAAATTTTGAAAATCTATTTTATTCGTAATAAGACGATGTCTACATCCGAAAAGAAGGATGGAAAGAGAGATAGTTGTGGAAGAGCAGAGGAATCAGATTTTTGTATGATGAGGATAAGTAAATGAGGTTTTTAGCAGATCATTGGTGTAATGAAAGGTGTAAGCTTCCTGATAAGAAGCCTTAAGGCAAGAATGCCTATCCACCTTTATGGTGAAAGACAGTGAGATATTAAGAAGATAAGTACAAGTTTCAGCAAGTAAAGGGAGCAAGGTGAAAAAGGGTACGAGGTACCCAGTTAATGAAGGTTAACAGCATTTATAATTGAGGAAGAGGAACATAAAGCTTTTTGAGTTATATTCAATAGTAACAGAGGTATATATAATTGGTCTCACCCCTTCCAGATATGCCCTATGGGGGTTAACAAAAGTAGTATAAGAAGATATGATGGATGAATGGATTGCGTCAGTTGACATTTCCGAAGGATATTGCAAACATGCTAATAGATCTCTTTATGAGACACCTAGATGGTGCACTCTTAAATAGTGCAACCAGATATGAGTACTACAAAGACACGTACTATAAGCCTTGAAGGGATAAATATTACCTTAGTGTGGCTCGCGTCCCTAGTAAAGAGAGAACGTTAAGCAACCAAAAGAGCCATTGGATGGAGCAAAGGGAAGCTAAAAGCGAAAGAATGTCGTATTTAAATTTTCACAAGAAAAGGGATATGCAGAAATATTAGCAAAGTAATGAGAAGAGAGATAAGGAAGCATTATGAGTAATATATGATACACGTATGATAATGGTAGTTCAAAAAAAAATGATGACAGTATTACAGAATTTATAGTCAAGTGAAGGGAAAGACAAAAGATGACAGGCCTTGAGGCAATGAAAGAATATATGCCATAAAGTCATATCCTCACGTCAAAAAATAAGTTCGCAACTCTGATGCAATTACCAAAAGGAAAAGTTAGACCCCAGAGTAATAGAAGCCAGTATGGATTGGTGAACAAGTTAAACCAAACATGAAATAGGGACTAAGTGAGTTGATAATAGTCGGTATCATAAGAATTTCATATCGTATTCCGACAATAATAGGACGGACAACAGAAGAAGGTTCATGAGAAATTCATATGATGTTCATTCAGGAAGACGCTTCCCTAAAGCAAACAATGTTAGCAAAGTTAAGCTTAAGGGACTGTACGTACCAGTTACATTAAGTGTCACCATCGCGAGTAAGGGGATTTGTCATCCTTTGTACAGAAGGAATGCCTCAAGGCAAGTAAGGGTCGTTGATGACGTGAAAGGATATCAAAGATGAAGAGGAAAAAAAATATATATCTGTAGGCAGGTCGTCATAGCTCCAAGTCTTAGCACTCTCCTAAAGGGGAAAATATGGAGTAATAAAGGAAGAATGCAGTAAAAATGAAAAAGGAATGAGATTACACTTATTCAGCTCCTACGTATATGCTACAATTCCAGAACATTATGCAAACACGACATCAATAAGAGGAAGTAAGGGTCCCTGCTCGAGATGTTATTGATAGAAAAGGAATCAGTACGAGACGTAAGTTAAGACAAAGGAAATAACCCAAGAGAGATTTCGCATGAGAATGGGCCAACGAATAGTTAGTAGTTGATTCAGGAAGAGCCTAGTTACGATTAGACAAGAAGTTACAGACAAATCAGCAGATCATGCAAGATAAATGTAGTAAATCCCAACATGGAGAATTCAGCTCCGCAGTTATGACATTGTAATACTTGAGATGTATTCATATAGGAGTTGGAGAAGTTAAAAAGGTATTATATGAGTGTTACGAAAATAAAAGAGAGTGCCACTAGGAAGACGGTCAAAATATCAGTCCAAAAACAACCCCACAAGCACAAGGGTGTGGAGATAAGTAACTACAGATAAGTATAGGCAAGGAAGGACAGTAGAAGGTCTGTCAAGTATATGATATAATAAGCTCGCATCTTTACAAGATTCAAAGGATCCTCCGTAAGTACTACAGTGAAGGACTAGCTTAGGAAATGAGGAAGAAGGCTTCAACCTAAGCATAGTAACCTAATGAAGAAAAGGTCATGTAAAAGCAATCTCACAACAAAAATTGTATGCCCTCCAAAAGAAAGTGACGCCTACCGTGTCTAATGAACGGGGAGAAAGATCGAAGGTAATATTTGAGACTATATTAGTTGCACAAAAATTTTTGGCATGTGTGGGAATTAGGATGAGTTAAGTATGCATGCAACAAGGGGCAGAAAGACCAGAAAAAGTAATTGCATACGTTTTAAGAGAGCTGAGATGGAACGAAAGGAATTATTTGATCAATGATCCAGAGTTAGTACGTTATGGAAATACTCAAGATTTTGGAGCATTATATTTGTTGGCAATCATACAACCATAGAAGACTCCGATATAAGTTAAAAAGAAGAATTGAGCCCAGGGCATAGACAAATGAGTGAATTGTTAGAAGATTGTATCATGGATATTCCATAACGCCGATAAAAGGCTAAGATAATAATTAACACCATGAGCCACAAATCGGAAGGTGGCTTAAGCTTACATAAAGGCTGATCGGAAGGAAGAAGAAGCTAAATAATCACATCACCCAAATAAATCAAGAGTCTGATTATTGGACCTAGAAAAATTATAGAAGTTGTGTTTGAGAACATGACAGAATCACTCTTAAAATCAGATGTTCAAGAGAAATAACACAACAACCATAATCTATAATGGCTCTACAAGGAAGCCAGTTAGAAGAAGTATCAGCCTCATAAGAAGTCAGTACGAAGCTCCCATCGGATAGTATATGTAGCAGAGGTGCGAGTATTATAATAGAGCTTCAAATTATGGACATGAATTATACCTATGTGGAGGGAAGTTCATGAAAGGGATAGAAGATACGATGCGAAATTTAAGGTAAGTAAGTTAAAGGTGAACAACATACGAGATACTCAAAGGCAAAAGATTGTGAATAATCCATACTTCGGATAGAAGTTTATAAGCGCGGGGATTCAATATCCAGGAATGATAGCAGAGGCATCAGTAGTATATCTTCCAACCTATGGTCTAGGTATCGAAAAGCCTGATTATGAGAGTAAAGGATAGTTAGAGACGATGTGATGTCTCGCTTGATGTTCCAAAACAACAAAAGAAAATCTATGGTGCAAGCAAGTTGAAGGAAGTCCGCGGATAGAATAAATAGATATGTATAGGTCCCGAGCTAAAGTATAGTAGAGCGACAAAATTTTAACGAAACATGAGTAAGGATGAGGAAATGCAAGTAAAAGGGTGACGAGAACGGATAAGTCCTCGAGATTAAAACCCATGAAAACAAGAAAGCTAATGGTTTCTCTAAGTTATAAAAAGTCCAGTATAGCCTGAATGAACTCAAAGGAGTCTAAGACTAATAACATTCAGAAGAGATGGAATGTTGCCCTGTAATTATTATAGAAAAAAAATGAAAAATGACGTTTGGGCCTTCGATTGAGTAATGATCAAACAAACAACAGAAAAGGATCTCATGAATTGGACATGATTAAAATACCCACGCAAGGTAAATCATATTGGGATGGCATGAGATACGGTTATGAAAGCAGGGTATCATCCCAAGTGGATCAATCTAATCATTTCAGATGTTCCCCGATAAAACGTGAAACCTAGCAGCAATATTACATAAAAAGTTAAGTTATCAGGGGTGGATTATGGATCAAAATTGAGGTGAATCAACAATGGATGGATAAAAGTTATAAAGTATGAGAAGAGATTAGGTTGTCATTCTTAAGATAAACAGTAACATAAAAGCATTAGAGGACATACATTTATACGTATAGGATAAGTAATGGAAGTAACCTGGGATTTGGTAGCATACCTTAGTAATGAGAAGTCGAGGTAAGAGTTATGGTATAGTATGACCTATGTAGATGCTGTAAAGTCATACGAACGGATAACCACGTCTATAAAATAAGAGATAGCAATATTCGTAAGTTTGACAAAAAGCGAAGAACTTTAGGATTGGCTAAAAAACTGGAGGAAAAAGGAGAGGAGAGTCGCATAAGCACACTTACAAGGTCAGTATCGTAGAAACTGCATGATGGGAGGTAGAAACAGTTATGAGATTGGAAGGAATTTGATCGCAAGTCATGGCGTGAGAAAGACACATAAAAGGGAGGAATACCCTAGCCTTTGGACTTATTCACATAACAGTCAAGAGTACTACTAAAGTATTCGCAAGAGTTGTGGGATATGAGAACGATAAGCACATCAGTCAACATTCGAGGACGAATGTTCCAAAGGGGGGAATGATGTTACACCCCATATTTTCGTACATGAAAGTACGCCATAAATAAATTAATGAGCGCCCGGAAGTGAGATGTCACATCTAGCAGTATTACATTATGGTGATGTCGCGTTTCACAATATTAAGTTACGACGATGTTTCACCTTGAAGCATTGTACGTTAAAATTTTGTTTTCAGTTAACCGATGTAAGACTCGGGGATGAGATCATCTTGATGTTAACGTACTTACGTTATTTATAGCAAGCAATAAATAAGTGTTATGAAGAATAAGAGGGTACACGGATTAAAGAAAACGAATTTTGTTGAAAGTGGTCAATTTGGAATAAAATATGGGTCGAGCAATAATACCCGATAATTATGAACTAGTACCATGTAAGGTACCATATGACCGCGGTAGTATAATATATAAAGTATATATGAAGTATATTAAAATAAGTTGAATTTTAAGTTATTTGGGGTAATTTTTAAATTATGCGGGTAATTGGTTAATTACCGGGTAACAGGATATTACCCGATTAACTAATAAGCGAATAAAAACCTAATAGCTATCCCCCACCCACGTGGCAAGAAGCCACAAAAAGCTAGAAATGACTAAGTAGCCATCTAGTCTAGGTGGCAATCTAGGAATTTGGGATTTAATAAGGAAATGGATCTTATTCCATTATCTGGACAAAAAGCAAGAACAAGGACGTTCAATTCCAAAAAATAAGAAAGTTACTCCACCTTTCCAATTTCAAATTCATGCTATTACAAAGGTGATCAAGTGGATGTTACGTGCAAGGATTATGTTTTATTCAAGCCTACTCAAGAACAGTGGAATGCAAACGTCCTTAGATATTAGTTTCGAAGGAGTTCTGGGATTCTTGGTGTGGTATTTACTTGCCTAACGTGAATTGGTTCTTGAATCCAATTGCCAAGTGATAATGTCTTTAATGTCTGCAGTCATACGGATTGTTTCCTACTCCAGGTATGTTAAGGTTATCCCTTCTTTCTTTTGGCATGATCCCTTCTTTCTTTTGGCACAAATTCCAGAAGTGACTCTACTCATAGAAGTAATAGAAATATCTATGTTCTTTAATTCTCATGTGTCATAATATTTTATCATTTGTTCATGGGTCTCAGAAAAATACGAAAGTTGAAAAGATGTTACTTTATGATATTGCTCAAGAGGCAAAGTGGTCTTATGACCTTCTAAATGATTTTATTGACGTACTTTTCATGCATTGCATTCATGTTCATTGACCCAAGACTAGATGGTGTTATATACACGTACATATGTAAATATATGTATATGGAATGGGAAAAGGTTATGGCGTTATGTATGCACCACCACCTGATCAGCTGCTATATGATGATGATGTTGCCCATAGTGGCCGAAATATGATTCAAACGGCGTTATATACGCATATATATGTAAGTATGATTCAAATGACATTATATACGTGTATATATGTATGTATATATGTATATGGGATATGGGAAAGGTTATGGCATTATATACGCACCACCACCTGATTAGCTGGTATACGATGATGATTTTGCCCACAGTAGCCGATATGATATGATGGGATGCCCTCAGAGGCTGATGATATTATGAAATATGTACCTATGCACAACATGACATTCATACGCATATGCATGACGTTAAAAGTGATTTATGATTTACAAAGTTATTCAGACTTACAGGTTGAGTCATGTACTCTATATGTCTTCCATATCTCTCATGTATTTATTTATGTTCCTTACATACTCGGTACATTATTCGTACTGACGTCCCTTTTGCCTGGGGACGCTGCGTTTCATGCCCGCAGGTCCCGATAGACAGGTCGAGAGCCCTCCAAGTAGGCTATCAGCTCAGCGAAAGATGTTGGTGCGCTCCATTTGCTTCGGAGTTGCTCGTTTGGTTAGTATGATTTAGACGTGTATTGTTTGGTATGGCGGGACTCTGTCCCGACCCTTATGACATTTATGTATTCTTAGAGGCTTGTAGACATATGTCGTGTACATAAAAGATTATACGGACTTGTCGGCCTATGTTTTGAGTTTATAAAGTATCATGTTGTCCTATTAGGCCCGTATGCATGTGTATATGATGATGTATTAAGAAAGATACGTTACGTTGGTACTCAGTTGAGTAAGGTACCGGGCACCCGTCCCGGCCCATCAGTTTGGGTCGTGACACTTAAATCCGAGTTTGAGCCATAAAAGTTCAAAACCAATTCCTGGTGAATCTGGTGGCATGCATCGACTCAAGCCTTTGTTGTTCATGACTAAAAAGTTGATTCATTGCAAAACTGATGTTGTTCGTTTGTTTTTAATAGAGAACAAGTGATTAGCATCAGGTTCGTGTGAATCAGGGCATCAAGTGTAACTTCGAGTTCGATCGGTGAGTTTCTATCTATCTTTGTGTCCATTTGTGGTTTTAGTTCACTTTTCATCCTTCTTCTTTTCTTCTCCTTTTCTCTGGTTGAAAACTTCACCGATTTTCTGATGTTTGAATTGTTCTGTTCCCTCCGAGTATCTCCCTTTCTATGTTAGCCTCATTAGTTTAATTAGGTTATTTCTGATTTAATAACTTAGTTAATTCCCTGTCTAGTCATGTTAATTGATCAGTAATTTAGTTGGTTTGCTTTGAAATCATTTCACGTTATCATGGCTTGCAGATTTTCTCTTCAAATAGATAAGTGTTTGTTTGGGATTTGGGTTGTCTCTGGTCCATTTGGCAAAGAGCAACCCGTCCAAATTGGTTTGGGTTATTGGGTCAATTCTAATCCAGTTTTGGGTCTGGTTTTCAGAGGTAATAATAGGGTCATTAAGGGGTAAATTGGGTAGTCTAGGCTTGGGAATCTTGTATAACTGAACTAGGAAGCTTCCTAGAAGCTGGGGTGGGAGGCTATTTTCAAATTCTGAGGTTTACACTAGGGGCTTCTAAGCTAAAATGAAAACTTCAAAAGGATTTAGGTGCAAAACTTAGCTTATTTCTATAGCCCTAGTAGCTTGCCTATAAAGGCATTGTTACTTAGAGATCAAGGAAGATTTTTAAGAGCTGAAAATCTAAAAATATAGAAACTGCAAAATTTTACTACTTTCATAGACTTCAAGAACAAAGATTACTATTCCATTGCATTCTCTTCAATAATTTCGAAGACTTTTAACTTCTGAAGAATTTTTGATTAATCTGGTGCTGAAATGAATTGAGTTTTGGGTGTTTGAAGTTTGGTTTGAGGTTGCCTTGGGTTATTATTCGATTAAGACTGTCTTGTACTGCTTCGTATCCATTTTTCTGGTTTGCATTGGTGTTGCTGGTGTTGCATTCTGCTGTTACTCTGCTGATCTTTCACTATTTCCTTTTCTGTTTCAATCTCCAGGTACACATCTTTGATTTTAAGCATATAAGACATGGTTCATGAAGTGTTATTTTTAAGGAAATGAAGACTATGATGTTATCTCTGCTTAGCTCCTTTCTCAGTGTGTTTTGAGTTTCATGTTGATACTGTAATAGGATTATTATGTAGTGTATGCTGATTCGTGTTTGTTTAAATTCCTAGGTTATATTGTTATTAGAAATGACCATCACTTTTAAGACCCATAAATGTTGTCTTTAAAATTTAGGTTGTTAGAATGTTTGTTAATCATAATACTGCTATAGTAAAGTGTGAGCATGTGTTGAGAAGTTGAAGTCCAGCTTTGTTTTCTTCTGTTGGTCGTGTGAAATGGTAAGGATGATTAGGAGTGGGATCTCTTTGGCACATTTTCTAGTCATACAAAGTTTCCAGACTTAATTTCTTTGTTTAGTTAGGTGTGTGTTGATTTAGGATTAATATATCTTGCTCCATTTCTACACTCAAGTAGACTATGTCGTCTATTCTGAGCTTTCTCGGTATAATGCAATAGCTAATATGATTCGTTAGTTTTGATTTCCTGTGTAGTGTAGTTGAGGCGTAGGTTCGGATTTACGTCAAACAAGGTTTTTTTTTGCAATCCGTTTTTGGATCAACAATTTGTTAAGTAATTGCAATTATATTCTTTCTGTCCTCGCAGTTAGCAGAGTTTTGCTTAGGATTACTTTAATAACATATTCATAACCCTTCATGCGATTGGATTTATTTAGCAGTACATACTCATATTCCCAGTCGCTAGTACATTTCACTTTGTCATTATCATTTGGCTTTTGATGTTGCTCAAGCTATTGTTTTTTTAATTACAGTATATCAAGAATGTAGTTGAGCTTTCATAATTATTTCCTACGGTCCTTTGGGGTCTACTAAGCTTACTTTAATTAGCCACAGTGTTTGTGTCCTTATTACTATTGATGAAAGTGTGTTTCTTATATCGATTTCCTCCAATCGATTTAGAATTGAATATTTGTATCTTTCCACAGTCTGTCCATATATTGGAACTCTGCATTTTGTCTCAGCTGTAGGATCGATTTTTATTCTTTTTTTAAAAAGGGCACAAACATTGTAGTATATTTTGGATGCATATTAATCGTGATTGTGTACACATTCACGTGATACGATTACGATTCTAAAAATAAAATCGGAGTATGCGTTCGCGCAACTTCAAATAATTTTTTTTTAAATAATAAAAATAGTTGCTAATAGGCCACTAATCAATTTTAGTCTATAGAGTTTTGGGGTGTGCCATCTACAATTTAATTATTCATGGCCCTCATATTAATAACCTAGATATAAAAAATGACAAATGTTGGTAGTTTGCTCTAGGCACATTTAAAATACTATTGTGGTTGTGTATGCGTTTGCGCAATTTTGGCCAATTTTTCTTAATAACAATAAAGCGTCATCAATTGTGGACACGTTGGCGTGACATGATTTCTGACATGCCCAACAAATGGGTACACGTACGCGTGACCCGTTTCAAGATAATCCTCTTAATTTAAAGCGGTAAAAGGTAAATGCACATAGGTTTTAAAATAAGTAATTAGACAATTTTAGCCAAGTATAAATCACTAAGCGACCGTGCTAGAACCACGGAACTCGGGAATGCCTAACACCTTCTCTCGGGTTAACAAAATTCCTTACCCGGATTTCTGTATTCGCAGACCATTAAATAAGATTCAACTTCCTCGATTCGGGATTTTAACCGGTGACTTGGGACACCACAAATTATCCCAGGTGGCGACTCTGAATTTTAATTGAAATAATTAATCTCGTTTCGATTGTCACTTTAACTTGGAAAAAACTCCCTTTTATGCCCCTTTCGATTGTCGCATTTTTCGTACATTAAGGTTTCGTCCTCAGTTAATTGACGTAAACTTGGGGATGAGATTATCTTGAGGTTAGCATATTTATGCTATTTATACCAAGCAATAAGTAAGTACCATGAAAGAAGGATACGCAAATTAATGAAAATGAGTTTCGTTAAAGGTTGCCAAATTTGGATAAAATACGGTCTGAGCTATACTACCCAACACTTATGGACTAGTACCATGCAAGGCACTATATGACCAGGGTAGTATGATATATAAAGTATATTAAAAATAAGTAAAATGTTAAGTAATTTAAGACAAGTTTTAATTCTATGGGTAATTGACTAATTATTGGATAATGGGATATTACCTAATTAATTAGGGGTATATTTAATAATGACTAAGTGACATGGGTGGCTGCTCCGCCATTAAGATAGGTGACTAATGTTTTTAATTAAAAGGTGGCATCTTGTGTAGTTACGTGTAAAGCATTGGTGTTGAGTAAGACTTTCCTAATTCAACTATTTTCAAATCCATTTTCCTTTCAACCATTTCCAAAAAACACACGTTACAACCAATTTTGTAAGCTTTCCAACAGAACTCCTTTCAAACATTTTCCTGGTTCTAGAATTTCGGACAAACATCAATCAAGCAATTTTTCTAGCAAAATTTCTTGTAACAAAACAATTCAAATGAGAATTGTTGGAATCGTAGCAATGTAGAATTTTGCGGTCCTAAAGAAGTACGGTGAAATCTTTTTCAAGAATATTAAATAAATTTTTTCCCTACTCCAGGTATGTTAACGCTAAGCTCTTCTTTCATTTTTCATGATCTTGTCCTTACACGATTTTGTTTATGAGCCATAAAGAAAAATTAATATCCCAGAATTTATGTATATTTGGATAGTCTCGCAAATTACGTATATTTTCTTAGTTTTATAAGTTACAATATTCTCCTTATTGGAACTTCATATTCAATTGAGTAGTTTCTTCTTCCAGTCAAGAGAGCAGAGAGTTTACATATATACAGTATTAAAAATATTTTCATTACCATCGAGCTATAATCGATGCGCAAGCCTCTATTGGGCAACCTCTGATCAGATGGTAAGTTATATACCGAGCCTACTATGGCCGAGCGCATATGAGCGAGCCCAGTTGGTTGAGATACAAAGCCTAGTATGGTCTAGTGCTTCTGAGCGAGCCTACTACGACAGAGCATATATATATGTATACCGAGCCTTATAGGTCCGGACAACTATTTTACTCACTATATTGAGAGAGTTGAGAAAGTATCAGCAGATGAGCATAACTTTAGATTTTCTTGACTCCCAGTTATTTTCAGTTATTACATTATCAGTTCAGCCTCAGCTTCAGTATATTGCTTTACATACTCGGTACATTATTTCGTACTGACGTTCCTTTATGGGGGCGCTGCATTTCATGCATGCAGGTTCAGACAGATAGACGGGTAGACCTCCTTAGTAGCTGTAGCCCGAGCTCAGCTTTATCGGTAAGCTCCCCTTCTTTCGGAGTTACCGGGTCTAGCAGTGTGGTATGTATCTTGTGTATATATGTAGATAGGTTATGGGTAGGTCGGGGCCCTGTTCCGATCATAGTACATCTATCAATAGAGTCTTGTAGACATATCCTGTCAGTTAGTGTAGTATGTTGGGCCTGTAGGCCCTGTACATATATTTTGTTGGTTTGTCAGTTGTAGTAATTATGATGCCTTGCCGGCCCAGCTTTATGTTGATATTTAGTCAGCTTAGTCTCTATTGAGTTTTTATATTTTGCATCGCACCTTATCTTGTAATGTGGCCCATGGTCAAAGTATGATATTACATGTTCAGAGACCCTTAGTCACAAGTGATACGCAAGGATAGGTGAGGCACTGAGTGCCGGTCTCGCCCCTAAGCTTGGGGCGTGACAGATTAATCTACTCCAAATGGCTAAAATCTATTCAATTCAATTGCATAATGTAAATATAACTTCAAGTAATTGATTCCATAAATAAATTCAAAGCTAATACGCGAAATTAGAAAAAATGACAAAACGCCCCCCGAGCCCACATCTCAAAATCGGGTAAAAGTTACGGATTATGAACCCTCATTCACTCACGAGTCTAACCATATCAAAATTATCCAAATCCAATGTCAAATCCCCAATCAAAACTCGAAAATTAGGTCTAAGAACTTTTCCAAAATTTTCTCAAATTTCTCACCCCAAATCCAAAATTAGATGATGAATTTACGTTTAAATTAATAGGGTATAAGCAAAAAGGAGTTAGGAACCATTACCAAATCGAAATCTCTGAAAATCCCTCAAAATCTCACTCAAATCCGAGCTCCCAAGCTCTAGTTTTGATAAATCTGGCTAAACCCTCGACTTTGAAATTTTATAATTTGCCTAGATAAATCCTTCTTCGCGAATGCGGAAGGACCATCGCATTCGCGAAGCACAACTTCACTTGGACCAGTTTCCTTCATCGCGAACGCAATGTACCTGTCGCGAAAGCGGTGACCATCTCTCACCTCCCAGCTCCTCTTCGCAAATGCAAGACCCCACTCGCGAACGGGAAGAACGAAACTAGAATTAACCTGCTGCAATTTTACTGCAATTCTCTAAGTCTAAAAAAATGACCTGTTGAGCATCTGAAACACACCCGAGGCCCCTGGAAACTCGACCAAACATGCTAACCAATCCTAAAACATCATTAAAACTTGTTCCAACCTTCGGAACACTCAAAACAACATTAAAACACCAATTTAACATCGGATTCAAGCCTAAGAACTCCAAAAATTCTCAAATTACGCTTTCGATTAAAAAGTATATCAAACCTCATTCGGATGACCTGAAATTTTGCAAGCATGTCACATTCAACATTACGGAGCTATTCCAACTTCCGAAATCCCATTCCGACCCCGATATCAAAACCTCACTATCGAACCGGGAACTTCAAAAATTCAACTTTCGGCATTTCAAGCCTAAATAAGCTACAAACCTACAAAACACAATACAAACATGCCCCTAAGCCCGAAATCACCCAACGGAGCTAACAGAATCGACGAAATTCCATTCCGAGGCTGTCTTCATACTGCTCCGACTATGGTCCAAATTCTAAAGCTTAAGCTATCTTTTAGGGATTAAGTGTCCCAAAACACTCTGAAACTCAAAACCAAATATCCTGACGAATCAAAATAGCAGAAACAAACACGGGGAAAGAAGTTAATAGGGAATCGGGGCGTTAATTCTTAAAATGACCGGCCAGGTCGTTACATCTTCCTACACTTAACATTCGTTCATCCTCGAACGAGCATAGAGACATACCTGAAGTAGTGAAAAGATGAGGGTAACGGCTGCGCATATCCTGCTCGGTCTCCTAGGTCGCCTCCTCGACTGGCTGACCCCGCCACTGAACCTTCACTAATGCAATATTTTTTGAACTCAGCTTCCGATCCTGCCTGTCCAATATCGCCACTAGTTCCAAAACATAAAATAGATCCTTGTCCAACTGGACTGAACTGAAATCCAACACGTGTGACGGATCACCGTGATACCTCCGGAGCATCGAAACATGAAATACCGGATGAAATCCTGCCAAGCTGGGAGGTAAGGCAAGGTCATAAGCAACCTCCCCAACACGCCGCAATATCTCAAAGGGACCAATAAACCTCGAACTCAATTTCCCTTTCCAAATCTCATAACGCCCTTCATAGGCGAGACCCAAAGAAGAACCTGCTTTCCAACCATATAGGAAACATCACAAACCTTCCGGTCCTTGTAACTCTTCCGTCTGGACTAGGCTGTACGGAGTCTATCCTGAATCGCCTTAACCTTCTCCAAAGCATCCTGAACTAAGTCTGTGCCCAATAATCTAGCCTCACCCGGCACAAACTAACCCACCGGGGATCTACACCGCCTACTATATAAACCTCGTATGGTGCCATCTAAATGATGGACTAATAGTTGTTGTTGTTGTAGGCAAACTCTGTCAATGGCAAGAACTAATCCCAAGACACTCCAAACTCAATCACACACACACGAAGCATATCCTCAGGAATCTAAATAGTGCGCCCGGACTATCTGTCCGTCTGAGGGTAAAATGTTGTACTCAACTCCACCCGAGTGCCCAACGTATGCTATACGGCCCTCCAGAACCGTGATGTGAACTAAGTACCTCTATCTGAAATGATGAAAACTGGAATACCATGCAGAAAAATAATCTCCCGGATATAAATCTCCACCAATCGCTCCGAAGATTAGGTAGTACACAAAGTAATGAAGTGTGCGGACTGGGTCAACCGATCCACAATCACCCAAATGGCATCGAACTTCCTCAAAGTCCGTGGGAGTCCAACTACGAAGTCCATGGTGATCCGCTCCCACTTCCACTCCGGAATCTCTATCTGCTAAAGCAACCCACCCGATTTTTGGTGCTCATACTTCACCTGCTGACAATTGAGATACCAAGCTATAAACCCAACTATATCTCTCTTCATTCCCCTCCACCAATCGTGCTGCCTCAAATCCTGGTACATTTTCACGGCACCCGGATGAATGGAATACCGCGAACTATGGGCCTCGTCTAGAATCAACTCCTGAAGCCCATCAACATTAGGTACACAAATCTGACATGCATCATCAATACCCCGTCATCACCAATAGTCACATCTCTAGAATCACCGTGCAAAACCTTCCCCTGGAGGACAAGCAAATGAGGGTCATCAAACTAACACTCCCGGATATGATCAAATAAGGAAGACCAAGAAACAACACAAGCTAGAACCTGACTAGGCTCCGAAAGATCTAATCTCACAAACTGGCTAGCTAAGGCCTGAACATCCATCGCCATGGGCCTCTCCGCTACTGGTAAATAAGCCAAACTCCTCAAACTCTCTGCCCGGCGACTCAAAGCATCGGCCACCACATTGGCCTTGCCCGAGTGATACAAGATAGTGATATCATAGTCCTTCAGCAGCTCTAACCACCTCCTCTGATGCAAATTAAGATCCTTATGCTTGAACAGATGCTGTAAACTCCGGTGATCAATATTAATCTCACAAGGACACCGTACAAATAATGACGCCAGATCTTCAAGGTGTTAACAATAGCAACTAACTCGAGATCATGGACAGGATAATTTTTCTCATGTACCTTCAACTAAATAGACGCGTTGTCAATCACCCTATCGTCCTGCGTCAATACCGCTCCAAGGCCAATCCTCGAGGCATCACAATAGACAGTATAAGACCCCGAACTTGGGGCTGTAGTCAAAGCTGTCTTGCGCTTCTGAAAGCTCGCCTCACACTTTTCCGTCCACTGGAACGGAACACCTTTTTGGGTCATCCTAGTCATAAGGGCTACAATGGATGAAAACCCCTCAACGAATCGACGGTAATAACCCACCAAGACAAGAAAACTACGGATCTCTGTAGTTGAGGATGGTCTAGGCCAACTCTGCACTACTTCCACTTTCTTTGGATCCACCTGAATACCTTCACTCGATACCACGTGGTCTAAGAATGCCACAGAATCCAACCAAAACTCACATTTCAAGAACTTTGCATATAACTTCTTTTTATCTCAAAGTCTGAAGCACTGTCCTCATGCGTTGCTCATGATCCTCCCGACTCCGGGAATACACCAAAATATCATTAATAAAGAAAATGATGAACGAGTCAAGATATGGCCAGAACACACTGTGCATCAAATGCATGAAGGCTGCTGGGGCATTGGTCAGCCCAAATGACAAAACAACGAACTCGTAATGATCATACTGAGTCTTGAAAGCAGTTTTCAGGATATCTGGCTCCCGAATCTTCAACTGATGGTAACTTGAACGCAAGTCAATCTTAGAAAAAACTCGTGCATCTTGTAGCTGGTCAAACAAATCATCGATACAAGGAAAAGGATAATGATTCTTCATTGTAACTTTGTTCAACTGGCGATAATCAATGCACATATGCATAGAACCATCATTTTTCTTCACAAACAAGATAGGAGCACCCCAAGGTGATACACTGGGCCGAATAAAACCCTTATCAAGCAATTCTTATAACTGATCCTTCAACTCCTTCAACTCAGGAGGGGCCATACGATACAGAGGAATAGAAATGGGCTGAGTGCCCGACAACAGATCAATGCCAAAATCAATATCTCTATCGAGCGGCATGCCCGGAAGATCAGCTGGAAACACATCAGAAAAATCTTGTACTGCTGGGACTGAATCAACTGTATGGGTATCAATACTGACATCTCTCACATAAGCTAGATACGCGTCACACCCCTTCTTAGCCATACGCTGAGCCTTAAGGAATGAAATAACTCTACTGGGAGTATGATCTAACATACCCCTCCATTCTACTCATGGTACACTAGCATATCCAGTGTCACGGTTTTGGAGTGACAATCAAGAATAGCATAATGGGGCGACAACCAGTCCATGCCCAAGATAACATCAAAATCTACCATGCTGAGAAATAATAAATCGGCTATTGTCTCAAAACCACTAAGAGCAACCACACACGACCGATAAACGTGATCCACAACAAGAGAATCTCCCACAAGAGTAGAAACATAAACAGGAGAACTCAAAGAATCCCGAGATACACCCAAATACGGGGCAAAATAAGAAGACACATAAGAATAAGTGCAGCCTGGATCGAATAAAATCGATGCATCCCTATGACAAACCAAGAAAATACATGTGATGACAAAATTAGAGGCAACAACCTTGATACGGGCAGGAAGGGCATAATATTTGGACTGGCCTCCCTCTCTAGGGCAGCCTTTACCTCCCCGACCTCCATCTCTAGCTGGCTAAGTAGGTGGGGTAGCAACTAGAGTTGTAACCATAGCCTGAGAACTTTGTGGGGCATATTGTGGCTGAGAAGTCTGTGGGGGTGCACTCCTCCCAAGTCTAGGGAAATCTCTCACCACATGGCATGTGTTACACACTCAAAAAAGCCCAAGAAGGACGTGGTGGCTGTGACTAGCTCAGGCCAGGTCTGCTGGACTGACCTCTGAAAGCACCCCGCGCAGGAGGCGCATTAGATACTGGAGGTGCATAATAAGGCTCCTGAGGCCTAGGAGGAGTTGGGATACCACTGGCTGCTAGAAGAGATGAATGAATGGGGCAACTCATATAACCCCTACCATGACGAACTGCAGTTGGAGCACGGTCACCAGAATAATGGCTCGACTCTCGAGACCTCTTGGCCTCTCTATCATCTCTATCCCTAGCATGCATACCCTCTATCCTCCTAGCAATGCTCACCACCTGCTGATAAGAAATATCCATCTCCAACTTATGATCCATGCTAGACCTGATGTTGGGAATAAGCCCCTCAATAAATCGGCAAACCCTCTCGCAAATAGTAGAAACCAAGGCTGGGGCATGTCTAGCCAAGCTAGTGTAACGGACAGCATACTCCGAGACAATCATAGCACCCTGGCGCAAATGCTCAAACTCTACACGCCATGCATCCCTGAGGCTCTGAGGAACATATTCTCTCAGGACATATCTGAATACTGAGTCCAAGTCAGGGAAGCTGCCTCATCTGGACTATCTAACTCATAGGTACGCCACCACTCATAGGGGGCTCCTCGAAGCTGAAAGGTAGTGAAGGAAACACCACTCGATCCTGATATACCCATGGTACGGAGGATACTGTAGCACTAATCTAGAAATCCCAGAGCATCATCTGATGCTAGACCAATAAATACAGGAGGCTTGTACTTCTTGAACCTCTCAAGCGTTAGTTGCTCATTCTCGAAAATCGATGCCCTACTCTCGGGCTGATCTGGGACTACAGGCTGTATAGGAATAATCTTTGGGACCTGATCAACATGCACTCGTTGCTCAAGAGTACGGGTGGCAAGAGTATGTGCTCCTCTCCCAGCCTGAAATGTAGCTACAGCAAGGGGATGCAACCCTGCCTGAGCCAGAGTGGTGTATATGATCATGAACTACGCAAGAGTCTCCTAGAGGACTGGAGTAGTAGTAGTAGTAGGCATATCAAGTGCCTGGACTCCGGCTGGATCTGCTGGTGGCACCTCGAACACAGCTCACACGGGTGCTCTGGCTGCACCACGTGCGCGTCCTCGGCCTCTACCCTAGCCCTAACCTCTGACGGCTCCAGTAGGGAGTGCGGGTGCCTAATTGTCTTTGTAGCACGTGTCCTCACCATCTGTGAGAGAATAGAAGACAGAAGTTTAGAATTGGGATATCAAAAATCTCACACAACAAGAAAATCAAATGAAGTGGAATTTTCCTAACAGTTACATAGCCTCTCATAGATAAGTACAGACATCTCCGTACCGATCTGCGAGACTCTAATAAACCAGCTTGTAATTCATGACTCCTATGAACCTAGAGCTCTGATACCAACTTGTCACGACCCAAGTTCGCCATCCGTGAACTGTTGTGATAGCACCTAGTCTCTACGACTAGGTAAGCCTAACAATTGCGGAAAAAGAACCAAAATGCGGAAAAACTAATAAAAACTGAAGATAAACAAATATAGAAGTGTTCAAGATGTCGCTAGGCAAATACCAATACAAGATCTTCAAAACTGAACAATTCCCAAAACCCAGAATCTCATGAAATCACAAGCTATGAATACTACATTGTGCTCTAACTCCAGAATGTCTAAATCATGATAAATACAGAAGGGCTAAAACTATAAAAGAGAATGAAAAGGGATTCCTCGGTCTGCGGACGCGGAAGATATACCTTGAAGTCTCTAGAGGATCGCCTTGTCTCAAGGGTAGTGGGACTGTGCCGAAGTACCTGGATCTACACATGAAAAACATGCGCAGAAAGGGAATGAGTACACCACAACGGTACTCAGTAAGTGCCAAGCCTAACCTCGGTCGAGTAGTGACGAGGAAGTTCAGGGCCCAACTAATTATAGCTAAAAACGAGGTAAAATAGTATAGAATATGACAATATAATTAAATGCTAACAATAAGAACACATGATAATAAGAATAACAACAACTATAACAGAGACAAAATAATCACAAAAGGAATACCGCTCAATATAGAGATAAAAACCAGGGATCTCTTAGTATCCCAAGGATCTCTTAGTATCCTCAATATGTGTGATGGGGATCTCTCAGTATCCCGAGGATCTCTAAGTATCCTCAATATATATGTTAGGGATCTCTCGGTATACCAAGGATCTCTTAGTATCCTCAATATACGTGCTGGAGATATCTCGGTATCCGGCACTACAGTCCAAATCAATATATGTGTTGGGGATCTCTTTGTATCCCGCACTACAGTCCAAATCAATATATGTGCAGGGTATCTTCTGGGATACCGTCCCGTAGTCCCAAAGTAAACACAAAGTAGCAACACGAAGAATACTCAATTAAATTCAATTTCATTCCAAGGTAAAATAGGTATTTCTATCCTAGCATGCTACATATCCAAATAAGGTAGTTGAGTAAGTAAAGCAATTAAGTCAATTAGACATGGTTCCCTAAGCTAACAGCAAGCTTAAATTGCAAGTAATATAAACAGGAAAGGAAACACAATTATAGATACTTAATGAAAATAGGATTTTCAATAATTAGCACAAGTATGCAGTTTTCACCTCACGTACAAGGCATTTCAAATTTTAACAATACCAAATCCTAAGGGGAGTTCCCCCACACAAGGTTAGACAAGCCACTTACCTCGAACCGTCTCAAAATCAACCCGAAACCACGTTCTTGCCACTAGTACTCGACTCCAAATGGCTCAAATCTATTCAATTCAATTGCATAATGTAAATATAACTTCAAGTAACTTATTCCACAAATAAATTCTAAGCTAATACGCGAAATTAGGAAAAATGACCAAAACGCCCCCGGGCCCACGTTTCGGAATCGGGTAAAAGTTACGGATTATGAACCCTCATTCACTCACAAGTCTAACCATACCAAAATTATTCAAATCCAATGTCAAATCCCCAATCAAAACTCAAATATTAGGTCTAAGAACTTTTCTAATTTTTTCCCCAATTTCTCACCCTAAATCTGAAATTAGATGATGAATTCACGTTTAAATTAATAGGTTATAAGCAAACGGGAGTTAGGAATCATTACTCAATCGAAATCTCTGAAAATCCCTCAAAATCTCGCTCAAATTCGAGCTCCCAAGCTCTAGTTTTGATAAAAATGGGTAAACCCTCGAATTTGAAATTTTATATTCTGCCCAGATAAATCCCTCTTCGCGAACACGGAAGGACCCTCGCGTTCGCGAAGCACAAATTTGCTTGGTCCAGTTTTCCTTCATCGCGAACGCGATGTACCTGTCGCGAACATGGTGACCATCTTCCCCTTGCTACACGAACGTGGGACCATCTTCGCAAACGCGTAGGTATAAGATCTCACAACCTCGCGAATGGGGGAACACCTTTGCGAACGCGAAGCATTAAACCTCCACCATCCCCAGCTCCTCTTCGCGAATGTGAGACCCTACTCGCGAACGCAAAGAAGGAAACCAGAACTGACTTGCTGCAATTTTTCTGCAATTCTCTAAGTCCAAAAAAATGACCCGTTGAGCATCCGAAACACACCCGAGGCCCCCGGGACCTCAACCAAACATGCCAACCAATCCTAAAACATCATTCAAACTTGTTATAACCTTCAAAATGCTCAACAGAACATCAAAACACTAATTTAACATCGGATTCAAGCCTAAGAACTCCAAAAATTCTCAAATTACGCTTTCGATCAAAAAGTCTATCAAACCTTGTCTGAATGACCTGAAATATTGCAAGCACATCACATTCAACACTACGGAGCTATTTCAACTTCCAGAATCCCATTCTGACCTCTATATCAAAATCTCAGTATCAAACCGGAAACTTCAAAAATTCAACTTTCGACATTTCAAGACTAAATACGGTATGGACCTCCAAAACACAATCTGAACATGCCCTTAAGCCCAAAATCACCCAACGGAGCTAAAGGAATCGATGGAATTCTATTCCGAGGTCGTCTTCACTCTGCTCCAACTATAGTCCAAATTCTAAAGCTTAAGCTCTCTTTAGGGACTAAGTGTCCCAAAACACTCCGAAACATAAAACCAAACATCCCGGCAAATCAAAATAGCAGAAACAAATACGGGGAAATCAATTAATAGGGGATCAGGGCATTAATTATTAAAATGACCGGCTGGGTTGTTACAAGTTGGGTACTCAGGTTGAGTTGAGAACAAGTGTCATGGGATCAGTTTCTACCGGTCGTAGAGTTTGCTACAATAACACTTATCAGTTGAGTATTCAGATGGATCCATATGAGGCTTTGTTTGGGAGACGGTGTAGATCTCTAGTTGGTTGGTTTGAGTCGGGTGAGGCTCGACTTTTGGGTACAGACTTGGTGCAGGATGCTTGGGACAAAGTGAAGGTAATTTAGGAGTGACTCCAGACAGTGCAATCATGACAAAAGAGTTTTGCTGATGGGAAGGTCTGTGATGTGTCTTACATGGTTAGAAAGAAGGTTCTACTGAAGGTTTCACTCATGAAGGGTGTTATGAGATTTGGTAAGAAGGGTAAATTGAGTCCTCGATTCATTGGGCCTTTTGAGATGCTTCGGAGGATTGGGGAGGTGGCTTATGAGCTTGCTTTGCCACCCAGCTTGTCGAGCGTGCATTTGGTATTTCATGTTTCTCTGCTCCAAAAGTATATTGGCGATCCGTCTCATGTTCTGGATTTCATCACAGTTCAGTTGGACGGTGATTTGATTTATGATGTGGGCAAGTGGCTATTTTGGAGCGCTAGGTTCAAAAGTTGAGATCAAAGGATATAACTTCATTGAAAGTGCAGTGGAGAGATCGGCCCATGGAGGAGGCTACCTGGGATATCGAGAGGGAGATGTGGAGCAAATATTCTCACATATTTGAGGCTTCAGGTATGTTTCTTAACTCGTTCGAGAACGAACGTTTGTTTAAGAGGGGAAGGATATAACGACCTGGCCGGTTGTTTCATGAATTACCGCTCCGTTTCCCCTTTTTTCGCTTCTTTATATGTTGTTAAGCTATATTTTATTGCATTGTGTTGGTTAGTTTGGGTTTGAAGTGGTTTTGTAGAGAAATGAGACACTTAGTCTCTTAAGTTGGCCCTTTTGTTGGAAAAGTCAATCGGAAGTTGGCTTGTGAGTAAACAATCTTGGAATTTTGTTTTTATGATTTGGATAGATTCGGGAGGTGATTTGGGACTTAGGAGCATGATCGGAATGGGTTTTGGAGGTCTGGGGGTAGATTTAGGCATGAATTGGCGAAATTGGAATTTTGGCATTTTCCGGTTGATAGTGGAAATTTTGATATAGGGGTCAGAATGGAATTTCAGAAATTGGAGTAGGTCTGTGGTGTCATTTGTGATGTGTATGCAAAATTTTAGATCATTAGGACGAGGTTTGATAGACTTTTTGATCGAAAGAGGAATTTGGAAGTTTTGCAGTTTCTTAGGCTTCAATCCGATGATGATTTGATGTTTTGATGTTGTTTTGGGCGTTCCGAAGGTTGGGTAAAGTTTTAATGATGTTATGGGATGTGTTTTCATGTTTGGTTGAGGTCCTGAGGGCCTCGGGTGAGCGTCGGGTGGTTAAACGGATCAAATCCTTATTTTGAAAGTTGCAGATTTTCAGTTGTTTCTATTGTAGAGTTTTGCTCTTCGCGTTTGCGAGAGGGTCCTCACGTTCGCGAAGAGATATTGGGTGAGGCAGGAGAATTTCCTTTCGTGTTTGCGATATTGCTCCCGCGTTCACAAAGGGAGAGGCTGAGTGTGCATCGCGAATGCGATATAGGTCTCGTGTTCGCGTAGAGTAATTGGAGGAGTTGAGGGCCCTTATAGTTTGTTCTTTGCATTCGCGAGGTGGAAATCGCATTCGCGAAGGCCTGGGAAGCTAAAGCATTGTGTTCACGATATGGGAGTCGTGTTCGCATAAGAGAAATAAGTGGTCAATGATTTTTGTGCTTCACGAACGCGAGGCTTTGACCGCGTTCACGAAGAAGGAAAATTTCACCTAGGGAGAATGTTTAAATAAGTCATTATCGCGATTTTGGGTCTATCTTCCACCATTGTTGAGCAATTTTGGAGCTTTTTGAGAAGGATTAAAGAGGGAATCTAAGGGAAACACTTGGAGGTAAGATTTTTTGGACTCAATACTCGATTCTATGATGAATTCTACCTAATTAAATATGAAATTAGTGGGATTTAAAGCCTAAAATTGGGAGTTAGGGCTTGAAATTGGAGACTTTGATTTGAGGATTTGAGGAGACGTTTGTGGTTGGATTTTGATGTATTTTGTATGTATGAACTCGTGAGAGTATAAGAATTCTAGTTTTGTGATTTTTATCAGAATCCGAGACGTGGGCCCGGGGGGTCAGGTTTGGCCAATTTCAGGATTTTTTTAGGTAAACTGATAATTTTTGTATGGGTTTCATTCCTTTAGCGTATATTGATTGTTATATACTGATTTTAGTTAGATTCGGGGCATTTGGAGGCCAAATCGAGAGGTAAAGGCATCGTGGGCTAGAGTTTGGCTTGGCTTGAGGTAAGAAATGCTTCCAAACTTGGTTCTAAGGGTTCGAAACCCCGAACTACGTGTTGTATGATTGTTGTTGCGGTGACGCAATGCCAAATGACGGCGTGTGGGCATGCACCATGAGAAATGTGGCCTGGATCATTCCATGGCACCGCTTAGTGACTCTTTTATGATGATATCTGTGTTGTAATTATGTGATTAAGTTAATGAGTTGCAAATCATGTTAATCATCATGTTAAGGCTTCACGCAAACACTGTTGAGACCCGAGAGGTTGTTTCTTGCAGTCATGTCATTAGCTTCATTTATATTCATGTTCATGCATATTATATCACTCCCCAGTCTCGATTATTGCTATTTGACATATCATACCATTGTTCGGGCTAGTATCATGACACTTTGAGCCTGTGTGTGTGAGACTGGAGAGTATTGACTGAGTAAGGCCGAGATCCTGATATTTATTGATAGTATGGGATCGGGATGCATGTCGCAGCAAGATATTCATCATGCCTTCGCTGGCATTGATATAGTGTTTGGGCTAAGAGAAGCCCCTCCGGAGTCTTTACACCCCAGTGAGCGCAGTTGATGATATTGAGGGATGGATCTTCCCTGGACATGGATCTTGTCCGAAGTATTGGTATGGAGATGGATCTTCTCCCTGAGGTTGGATTGACATGTTTCCTCTTATAGTCAGTGATGTATATATTCCAGGATGGATCTTCCCTGGGCCGAATGGGCCATATACAGTACCTAGTTGTTGAGCACTATGAGTGGAAGGATTATACGTAACATTGATCATGCTATCTGTGCATTGGTACTTAGAGGTTCCTGAGCTTTATACTATGTATTGTTCATACTGTGTTTAATCACTGCTGAGAATTTACTTGAATTGTAAGCATGTCTACTTTTCTGTACAATTAAATGTTGCTACCTGTTGAGGTTTGGTTCGTCACTACCGTCAGTCCATAGTTTGAACTTGTTACTTACTGAGTTGATATACTCACGTTACCCCTATCACCCTTGTGTGCAGATCCAGGTATCTCAGGGCACGCTAGCAGTTGTTGATCTTACCAGTTGGTCTCTGGAGATTGCGAGGTAGCTACCTGGCGACCGCAATTCTGCATTCTCCTTCCTTATCTTCCTTGTAGTACTTTTATTGGATTTTTCTCACACTATGTAGTCTTGGTTATTTCAAACGGTTGTAGTAGTTTGCTCATGACTAGTGACACCCAAGGTCGGGCTTGTATTTCTTTCCGCTGGATTTGATTTCGACTTTTATCTTATTGGATTTCTATTAAAAATATTATTTTTCTTAAGTCTTTATTTGAAAAACAGAGTAAATGGGTAATAGTTGGCTGGCCTAGTATCACGATAGGTGCCATTACGACCGGATCAGTTTTTGGGTCGTGGCACAAATATAAACAAATGAATTACCCCGCTCACGAATCATACATGCGACATGGGTACACATAGATACACACATTCAAACAGCCAATCAAGACTTTATCAGGAAAGCAATTACTCAAGGAAATGACAACTTCTCTTTTAACAGTCAAGAAAGTGATGTTTAGCCCTTTAGAAATTTATTTACCAAGTTCGATATGATTTAAGCCTTTTAAATTATCAATAAAATTACAAGTACGGCAAGCAAAGCATGTTTTTGGGTCCTAGACTACCCGGACCTAAGCATAATAGTAGCTACGCACGGACTTTCGTCACCTCGTGTATACGTAGGCCCCACAAATAGGAGCACATATTTACTTATTTCACCTATGGGGTTAATTCCCTCTTACATGGTTAGAAAGGAGATTTACCTTGCTTCGAATATCCATAACCGGCATCAAAGCCCTTCCGATGACTCAAATCGATGCACAACGCTCTAAAACTAGCCAATAATTATGCAAATCCATTAATACATGCTCCAATACTTATTATAATCCAATTTATAACAATTTCTAACCCCGATCAAAAAGTCAATAAAAATTACCCTCGGGCCCACGTGCTCGAATTCCGAAATTTTTCGAAGATAAACTTTAACCATAACCTCACGAACTCAAATGTATAATTTACTCTCAATTTCATGCCCAAATTCATGGTCAAAATTCAAAAACACCAATTTCAAGGTTTTCTACCAAAACCCCAAGTTTTCACTAATTTTCCATGAATTTTCATGTCAAAATATATATATCACCCATGTATTTAACTTGCAATATGTGGGAATCACTTACCTTGACATGGATGATAAAGATGGAGCTCCAATCGCACCTAGCTTGGCTCCCAAGGAGTAAATGAGATGAAATGAGCCAAACCCATTTTGCAAACTTATACACTGCCTAGGCGATCCTTCTTCACGTTCCGAGCCCCCCATCGCATTCGCGATGAACAAATTTCTCAAAAGTCATTTCCAAACTCTTCTCAAACAGCCTCTAGTATATTGGCCATTACTTTTTGTATAGAACTCCAAATGAAAAATGGTATCATTTTTTGAAAACTAGACACCATGATCTACAACGTTCATGTTTTGGTCATCTCCCAATTCTGTATAGATTTTGAGACATAAGCTGCCAAATTCAGCCCTGTGCAACACAAATTTCTTCTTCATCTTCTCGGACAGTCTGTAGTGTACAAGCCATAACTTTTGTACAAAACTCTAAATGTTAAATGGTTTACCTTTCTGAAAACTAGACACAAAGTTCTATAACTTGTATTTTTGGATCATCTCGAAATTCCTTATAGATTGTGAGATATCAGCCTCCGAAATCATACATGCGTAAAAGAGATTTTCTTCTTCGCGAACGTGAAGAACAAAATCCCTGAAGCCAAATCCTTCTTCACGAACGCAAGAGTATCAATACGAACGCAAAGAACAACACCAGACACCAGTATCAGCTATAGCAAAACAACCCGTAATGATCTGAAACTACCCCGAAGCACATCTGAGGCCCCCGGGGCCCCCTCCCATCACACAAACCAGTCCCATAACATAACATGGACCTGCTCGAGGCCTTAAATTACATCAAACACTATCGAAATCATGAATCACACCCCAATTCAAGCTTAATGAACTTTAGAACTTCAAACTTCTACATTCGATACCAAAACCTATCAAATCACGTCCGATTGACTTCAAATTTTGCACACAAGTCACATTCGACGTTACGGACCTACTTAAACTTTCGGAATCGGATTCCGACCCCGATATTAAAATACTCCCGGTAAAAAATTTCAAAAAATTTCAAATTCTAACTTTAGCCAAATGACTCCAAAATGACTTACGAACCTCCGAATCAACTTCCGGATGTGCCCCCAATACAACAATTACCATAGGGAGCTATTCCCAGACTCGAAATTCCAAACGGATATCAATAACACTGAAATGCACTTCAACCCAAACTTATGAAATTCTTCCAAAAATGCGAACTTCCACAATAAGCGTTGAAACGCTCTAGGGTCATTCAAAATCGGATCCGGACATACGCCCAAGTCTAAAATCATCATACGAACCTGTTGGAACCTTCAAATCCTAATTCAGATGCTGTTTACTAAAAAAATCCATTCTAAGTCAATTCTTCCAACTTAAAGCTTTTCGAGATGAGAATTTTCTTTCCAAATCAACTCCAAAATTCCTTGAATTCAATTCCGACAATGCGTACAAGTCATAATACCTGAAGTAAAGCTGCTAATGGCAACAAACTGCTGAAGAACACACTAGAGCTTAAAACAACCGGTCGGATCGTTACAGTCACTTAAACCTCCATTTAGGGACTAAGTATCCAAACACTTCCAAAACCCAAAATGTAACCTCCCCGCAAGTCACAATAGAAGAAATAGATACGGAAAAAGTAGTTAATAGGGGATCGGGGATCTAACTCTCAAAACGATCGGCCAGATCGTTACGGAGGCCCTTAACTTTATTGTATAAAAGTATTTACACTAACAACAAAATTTGCTTTTTAAATAACAAATTAATCATTTAAGACAGAAGAGCACAAAAAATAAAGTGGTGGACTATCGGATTTTGAGATCCCGAACTCAAAGTAATTTTGATTTGGGTACCATCACAAACAAGCAAAAGAAATAAACGTACATAACGTAATAGCTTAAGTATTGACAGTGTAAAAAATACTTACTCCTTCTGATCAATTTAAACGATAATTGTAGTTGATTCTATTATGTCGCACTTTTTAGTGAATATCTAAAATAAATTGTAATATCCTAATATAATATGTCAAATTACAGTAAAAGAAAATCGGTGCATGAATGCTTTTGTGTTCATGCAGTTTCAGAGTATATGTAAAGGAAATTCATTATGTTGTCGATATATATAACTTATTTCCTATATAAAAAGGATAAAATTAAAATTGAAGAGTGAAGCAAATATACTAATTAATTGTGGGGGGGGTTATCATAACTTATAAATTTATTGGTATAAAATGTAACGACCCGGTCGTTCATTTTGAGAGTTATAGCTCTATTTCTCCCATCTATGCTTATTTATGTGTTGTTCAGCTGTGTTGAATTGTATCGAGTTGGTAGGTTTGGGTTCAGAGTAGTTTTGGAGTGAAATGAACAATTACTCTCTTAGTTAGAAATCTAAGTTAGAAAAGTCAACCGGAAGTTGACTTATAAGTAAACGAACTCACATTTGAATTTTTATGATTCGATTAGCTTCGTTGGGTGATTTTAGACTTTAGAGTGTGTCCGAAATGTAATTTGGAGGTCCGTGATAGAATTAGGCTTTAATTGGCGAAAGTTGGAAGTTTAGAAGTTCTTAGGCTTGAATTCGAGGTTGATATGGTGGTTTGGTGTTGTTTTGGTATTTCGTAGATTCGACTAAGTTCGGGTAGTGATATATGACTTGTTAGAATTATTGGTTGAGGTCCTGAGGGCCTCGGGTAAGTTTCGGATTGGGTTGGGTTGTGTTGCACTCGTTTTTCTTATGTTTCGACATCGTTTCTTCAAGCATAAATGATATCATATTAAACAAACGAGCTCTGATTTTTTTTTTGATTGAAGCATTAGATCTGTATCGTAATTATGGACCCGTAGCAAAAAGAATCTTCGAACTTGGACATTGTATGAGAATTGTATGGTCATTTTACTAAGAATTAGGTTGCCAGATTTTTCAGAATAATTACGAAATTGCCACTGATGACATATTTAAAAATTTGCACTATTTGCAAATATTAAAACCTACTTATATCATTCATTATAAGGTCAAATTGAGTGATTCAAAAGCCTAAATTGACTAGCATTTCACAAGGAATCTATTGGAGGCATAAAAACAAGTTTTGGGATCACTTGGCATGAGAAACGAGGCAGAATAACTGACAGAAAAATATATATAAAACTAGGGTTTGTTCATTCGGTCATATTTTGAGTAGGGGAGCTTGGATTTGGGCGATTTTGGAGGCAATTTTCACCATATGGATTGGGTTCAGTGCTCATTACTCGGTTTTGGTTATATTTCATGAATCCATCTTCATTTTTGGGATTTGATTGATGATTTCAAAGTGAAATTGAGGGAGTTATGGTTTGAGTTTTGGAGAGTTTTAAGTGAGGATTTGAGGGACCAAACGAAGTCCGATTTTGACGAATTTTATATGGTTAGACTCGGGAGAGGACTAGGATTATTATTCTGCCATTTTTGACTAATTTTGAGACGTGGCCTCGGGGGCCGGATTTTGGCCGATTTCGGATTTTTGGTATATTTTATAGTTTTTTTGTGGAATTCGATTCTTTAGCATATGTTGATGGTGTTAATCTGATTATGGTTAGATTCGGAGCTTTTGGAGACCGAGTCCAGAGGCGAGGGCATCCCGGAGTAGGATTTTACGTTGATAAGGTAAGTAACAGTTTTAACTCTGGCTTTGAGGGTATAAACCCGAATAAATTGATATCATGTGATTGTTTGGTGGTGACACCCACGCTAGGTGACGGGCGTGTGAGTGTGCACCACGAGGGATTGAGACTTGGTTCGTCCTGTGAGGCTGTGAGGCCTAATAGCTATTATCTATGGTTATGTGTTTACTTGTTGTTGAACTTGATTGCCTTCATGTTAGAGATCACACTTATGTTTTATTCATGCTAACATTATTTGTACTCAGTTATAGAAATTATTGTACATGTTTACCTCAGTCTCTGTTATTTGCTAATATGTTGTGATACTTGATGTGGGCTGTATTCCCTTATTTGTTGATGATGGTGAGGCTAGTGAGGTACATGATTGAGTAAGGTCGAGAGCTTGGTTGTGAGGATATTAATACCATAGCACGTAAGTTGTCCGCGTAGCACGTGAGTTGACCGTACGGGTCCAGGTATTGATACCATAGCGCATGAGTTGTCCGCGTAGCACGTAAGTTGACCATGTGGATCTAGGTATTGATATGATGGCACGTGAGTTGTCCGTACTTAGCGCTTGGGCTTTGGGAGCCCCTCCAGAGTGTGTGCACACCCCCAGTGAGTGCAGAGTGTTGAGTGTATTGAGTGTTGAGTGTTGAGTGCGAGTGCTGAGTGATGGAGTGACATTGCTGTGAAGTTGCATTTACTTTTGTTGTTGCTGCATTTATCTGTTAAATATCTTTTTGATATTTACTGAGTTATGGAATTTACCTATTTATTCATCTTTATTTTTTAAAAATTGTGAAAATAAATAATTGGACTGTTTTACTTAGCTCGTCACTACTGCTCAGTTCCTTAGTTATTTCTGTTACTACTGAGGTGGTTGTACTCATACTACACCCTGCACTTTATGTGCAGATCCAGGTGAGTTAGAGCGCGACGATCGTTGAGTTCAGGCCGGCTATCTGTGGAGATTGCAAGGTGGCTTCTAGTGTCCGCAGGACCTTGTTACTCCTCTTGTCATTTCTTCTTTTGGATAGTTAGATAGTTTAGATATCTTAGTTTATAGTTTTAGACGCTCATGACTTAGTGACACCCCGATGTTTGGGGCTCGTTTCCGTATTTTTCTATATTATATTTAGAGTTGATTTAGTTTATGAAAAATTTAAATAGTGAAATATTTTATTAATTTCTTATAATCGGTTTAGTAGTAATATTTTGGGAAGTAGGCTTGCCTTGTAACACGATAGGCACCATCACGACCATGGTTAGATTTTGGGCCGTGACATAAAATAACTTCAATCAAGTAACAAAAAAATATATTGTAACAATTTTTATACTAATTATTTATATGCAGTGTAGTAGTATATAATAATAATAATAATAATAATAATAATAATAATAATAATAATAATAATAATAATAATAATTTAAAATAAATTTGGGGCCTCCAAATTTTGTGAGCCTAAGGCAATGGCCTCACTGCCCAAAGCCTTAGAGCCGCCCCTCCCAGGACATCACTTCATCAAAAAAAATTATTAAATATATTCTTGTAGATATAAGCAAAACCAAATTATCTCGTATAAAAAGCAGCAAGGGCCTGTTTGGAAAGCCACCCTGTAATCGGATTTGAGGTGTAATAAAATGTAATTATACAATTTTAGCATGTTTGTTTGACCAAGTAATTACTTGGTGATCACACCCAACTACGCCTTATTAAAAAGGACAAACGGACGTTGCAAATATAATCTGAGTATTTCGCCCAAAGTCGAACCCACAAGGAATCAACCTATCAATTACTCTTGTCAGACTCACTTAATTCTACGTAATCAACTTCCTAAATATTTTGAATAACGATTGAGGATATTTTTACTAACTATGACGGACTGCAATTAAGTAAATAAAGACTAATTATGATTAAGCTGTAAACAATTAAAAGAAAGATCTAAGGTTATTATTTCCCCAATTGATGGAATCCCTTCCGGTTATGTTTCACATAGATTCGCCTAATCGCCTCTATCAATCATGAGCACTCTTATTGCCGTAAATCTCTCCTGAGTAATCACGACAATTTACTAGACGCACTCTTCCGAGTTACGCTAGTTGGCTTTGTATATTACAGCTCACTTTAGATTGCACCCAAGGGTTCGTTATCGCTAATCCTGCCTTTAAACCCTCGGTTATTGATCCCTCATATACTCTGACAGTGGTGTTGTTCCACAATTACCTAAATATGCACTCTCTCCCGAGTTATGCATACTAAATAGGCACAGCTAATTGAGGATCCTATCAATTAAATATAATCAGAACGTAGTTGACACAAATAGAGATTAAACCGAGCAATCTATATTAACATAACAAGAAGTGCATCCTTCAATAGGTTCCATCAAAACCTTAGACTAAATATTTAGCTACTCATACTAGTGTTCATCATAACAATAGCCAAATTCATCACAAATGGTAAAATACAAAAGGAAGAAATGAAGAAGTCTATGTTGAAGTCTCCTCCTTGCCTCTTGCTTCTCCTTCCTTGAACTCAGCTATCCAGATCTTGATAATCCTCCTTTGGGCGAGCTGGACCACTTTTTAGGTTTTGTGGAATTGCCCTCGAACTTCCAAGTTTACTCATAAAATTCATTTTTCCGGAGCTGGACTAGCGCAGTCGCGCTAGTGGGCGCGCTAATGACCGCGCATATGGCCTACCAGTTTGCCTCAAATTCCTAGGCTAGCGCGGTCGCGCTAGTCTGGGTCCTCATTTCAGCCCTTCTTTCTCTCTTCTTCCCACGTACTCAGCTCCGAGGGGCTTCCCTTGCTTCAATCTAGATCCAATTACAGTTCTAAGTCCTCACACGCGTACTCGCTCCTGCAAAACATGAAATTCACAATAGAGCCAATTTACCATCATTTAACTATCCTACAATAGTCAAACCTAGTCAAGCTACGCATAAACAGTTGACAAATTACATAAATCTAGCCTATTATCAACACCCCACACTTAAATCATTGCTAGTCCTCGAGCAATCCATCACACTCTATAAAGGTCGCTTCGCTAAGTCTTTTCCCCTAACGTATCACACCAAGAACAAATCACCAAAGTTACGCCGAGTAGTGAAAATCTTTGCCTCAAAAGTCGACTCTTGCGTGCCGTGCAAATTCGTACTTACTCAAATTACTCTATACATTAGTCAAGACTTACCTTTCCTTCGTGAATCACATGCCCTTACATCACACAAGAGAGTAGTTCTGCACATATTAATATTAAGAACAATTAAGAACTTCGATGAAGAGAATCCGCTCACTCTCAAAAAGAACATTCACATGCCACAAAGACGCACCATAGGCTTGCCCGTAGTGTACTACTCTACTAATCGAGCCCATTCAGTCGAAGATCAATTAGGACTTCACTTGGTTGTAATGTAGGCTAAGGGACGGGTAGGATATATTTGGATATAGTGACTAACCTCCCTAAGCACTTTTATACAATCACATTAACCTTTAAAACCATACTTATGTCAACCAGAGTCCAGACATTCCACCACATTTTCATTTATAACATCTCATTCTATTAGGTGCAATTGTATCAAATCACCACTTATCTAACTATTACATTTACTATTTAGTGGTGCTTAATCTTTTACTTTTCCAAACAACTTCACCCTTCCTCTATTTCATTGGTTCTATTCAAAAACCAAACAACCACCCCACACTTTAGCTTTTGCATATTTCGCTACCATTCAAGTGCTTACAGGAGGTAACGGGATTCAAACAGATGTCCGTAGTGTACTACTCTACTAATCGAGCCCATTCAGTCGAAGATCAATTAGGACTTCACTTGGTTGTAATGTAGGCTAAGGGACGGGTAGGATATATTTGGATATAGTGACTAACCTCCCTAAGCACTTTTAATACAATCACATTAACCTTCAAAACCATACTTATGTCAACAAGAGTCCAGACATTCCACCACATTTTTATTTATAACATCTCATTCCATTAGGTGCAATTGTATCAAATCACCACTTATCAACTATTACATTTACTCTTTAGTGGTGCTTATTCTTTTACTTTTCCAAACAACTGCACCCTTCCTCTATTTCATTGGTTCCACTCAAAAACCAAACCACCACCCCACACTTTAGCTTTTGCATATTTTGCTACCATTCAAGTGCTTAATGGAGGTAACGGGGTTCAAACAGATGTCCATTCAAACAATTGGGCAAGGTTTGCAATGTGGTTGCCAAAGAAACAGGCTTAAAGGCTCAACGGGATTGACTACGATGTATTACATTTGGGTGGGTCTACTTTATATATCTGGCTCAACAAATAAATGCCTATATCACTTCTAGGATTAAATGAAACTACTATTTCGCTTTGCAAACACACAGGGCAAGTTCTGGGCATTGAATGTAAATAATAGAATACAGTACAACTCACACACACATGGCATATGACTCACTCCAGATTGGCTTATCTAGGCACTGTCTTTTGAGTATTCAAGTAAGTTACAAACATATAATTTAAGGCACTTTAGCAAAAATTAACCACTGAGACTAAGTGTTATACTCTAGTGTCTACTATGTTCAGGTGTATCAATGCCAAGGGTTTCCCTTTTCTATTTCAGCTCGTAGCCCATCAATACTAACTTAAAAGCTAAAATCAAAATAAACAAAAACTACCTACACCTGGTTCAAGATAAACCCTTGCAAAAGAACCGTGGACCAAAGAAAAATCAATGGGGAGTTACTACACTACCTAAAACAAAACAAGAAAAATACGAAATCATTTTGGTATTTTCTTTAGACTTACTTCCATCAAGAAGACTGTCTAAAAGATCTGTCATCAGAAATAGTCCTCCTATTCCTCTTTTACTTACATACCTTAAGCTTACCTAATGTACTATTACTTAAAACACCAAAAACAATCAAGAAGAAACGAAGAGACATTAATCAGTCAAATTGTTACATATACATATATACATTGAAGTAACCCACACCCCACACTCAAAGTGAAGTCGTGTCCCCATGGCATACAAAATAACGAACAGTGAGGTAAAGGAACTTCCCTGAAAGATCACTCTTGATAGGAGACAGTGTCTGGGTTCAAATTGCAAGCACGAACTGCTGCAATTTCCTCATGGGCTTGTGGCTCATCCTCCGCCTCCTCCTGCTCAGCCTCTGCTTCCTCAGAGTTATCAGAATCACCACTAGCATCATCACCTGCTGCCATCAGCTCCTTACTAGTAGTGACCTTGTCAGCTCGGAACTTGTGGTCTCTTGGCACTCTTCCATCAACATCCAAATTTTCTGGCACCCGAGCCTCCCGGCAAAGTTTAGTAACCAATGAAGGAAAAAAGAACCCATACCTTTTTATTGGACAACGGGTGAACATCTCCTCATGAATTACTTTGGCCACGTCAAAGTTGTGACCATTAATGAAGCACCAAATCAGAGCCGCTCGAGGGCCATTCACCTCTGAAGTGTTGGAGGACGGGATCAGACGGTTGTTGATAAGATACAACCAGCACTTCCTTTCAAAGGTTAGCACCGAGGAATGAAACTTCCAACCATACTTCATCCAAACAATCTCTTTTCTGGGTACACAAATTGTTTCAAAGAATCGCGCCCACTGCATGTGTGATCGGCCATTTACTTGAGCTTACCTGGGAATAGCCTTAATCTTGAGTTATAAAGCAATACCATGTCCCCGGGGTTGAAATGTTGCTCAACAATATTGTGGTCATGCAACCTCTTCATTCTTTCCTTGTACAACCTTGTGCTTTCAAAAGCTAGATATCGGAACTCGTCGAGCTCATGCAGTTCTGTGATTCTCATTGCGTCCGCAGCCCCAATGTCTAGATTCAGCTATTTCAGTGCCCACCAAGCTCTATGTTCAAGTTCCACTGGCAAGTGGCAGGTCTTCCCGAACACCAACTTATATGGTGACATACCAATCAATTTTTTAAAAGCAGTTCTATAGGCCTAGAGTGCATCGTCTAACTTTTTTGCCCAATCAGTTCTTGTGGCGTTTACAGTCTTGGTCAATACACTCTTGATCTCTATTAGACACTTCAACCTATCTAATGGTCTGAGGATGATATAGTGTTGCCACCTTGTGGCGAACATCGTACTTTGCCAGCAACTTCTCAAAAGCTCGATTACAGAAGTGAGTGCCTCCGTCATTGATAATAGCTCTTGGGGTCCCAAAACGGGTGAATATGTTCTTCTTAAAAACCCCACCACCACTTTTACATCATTGGTGGGAAATGATGCAGCTACCACCCACTTGGACATGTAATCTACAGCAACGAGCATGTACTTATTTCCAAAGGAGCTGATGAAGGGGCCCATGAAATCAATCCTCAAACATCGAACAATTTAACCTCTTGAATTGGGTTCATGGGCATCTCATGGAGACGGGAGATGTTCCCGGTTCATTGACATTTATTACATCCCTTCACCCATTGGTAATCATCCTTGAACACTATTGACAAATAGAACCCGGCCTCTAGCACTTTTGCGGCTGTCCTGACTCCTCCAAAATGCCCTCCATAAACCGATGCGTGACATGCCTATAAAATCGAAGATTGGTATATCTCGGGGACACACCTCCGGACCATATTGTCAACACATATTTGAAACAGATAAGGTTCATTCCAATAATACATGTGGCAGTCACGAAAAAACTTTTTCTTTTGTACAAAGGAAAGGTCATAAGGCACTATACCGCTTGCCAGGTAATTTGAGAAGTCTGCATACCATGTCACTTCCTCAAGACTTGTAGTGAGCAGCTGCTCATCTAGAAAGGTTCTAGAATATCCTTAACCTCAACTACGTTTTCAGCTCCCTCAAGTTGTGATAGATAATCAGCAACTTGTTTTTCTGTGCCCTTACGGTCACGAATTTCGAGGTCGAACTCTTGTAGTAACAGCACCCAACGAATTAAGCGTGGTTTAGACTCCTTATCAATCAAGTACCTAAGAGCTGCATGATTAGTATATACTTTTACCTTAGAGCCAATCAGGTATGACCTGAACTTGTCAAATGCAAACACCACGGCAAGCATCTCATTTTCAGTCACAATGTAGTTTAGTTGGGCTCCACTCAGCGTACTACTGGCATAGTAGATCGGGTGCATTAGCTTGTCTTTCTGTTGTCCCAGCACTACCCCCACTGTATAGTCACTAGCGTCACACATAAGTTCGAATGGTTGCTCCCAGTCGGGGGCAATAATGATGGGTATTGTGACTAGCCTCTTTTTTAACTCCTCAAATGCTACCCTGCAATCATCAGAAAATAAGAATGGGTGATATTTTTCTAATAACTTACAGAGAGGGTTTGCAATTTTTGAGAAATCTCTTATGAATCTTCGGTAGAAACTGGCATACCCGAGGAAGCTCCTAATTGCCTTGACTGAAGTGGGGGGAGGTAGCTTTGCTATCACATCAACTTTGGCACGATCAACCTCGATCCTTTTACTTAATACCCGATGCCCAAAGACTATGCCCTCTTGTACCATGAAATGGCACTTCTCCCAATTAAGAACCAGGTTAGTTTCGATACATCGTTTCAGTACACGGGTCAGATTTATAAGGCACTCATCGAATGAGTTTCCCACCACTGAGAAATCATCCATGAATACCTCCATTATGTCTTCTACCATATCAGTAAATATGGTCATCATGCACCTTTGAAATGTGGCGGGTGCATTTCATCGGCCAAAGGGCATCCTTCGAAAAGCATAAATGCCATATGGGCAAGTGAATGAGGTCTTCTCTCTGTCCTCTGGTGCAATGGAGATTTGATTGTACCGTGAGTACCCATCCCGAAAATAGAAGTGAGACCTCCCTGCCAATCTGTCTAGCATCTGATCAATAAAGAGAAGTGGGAAGTGGTCTTTCCGGGTGGCTAGATTTAATTTTCTGTAGTCCATGCAAATTCTCCAGCCTGCGACGGTTCTTGTAGAGATCAGCTCATTGTTATCATTTTTGACCACCGTCATGCCACACTTCTTAGGAACACATTGCACCGGGCTAACCCAGTTGTTGTCATATATTGGGAAAATGATTCCCGCATCCAACCACTTTATCACTTCTTTCTTCACCACTTCCTTCGTATTGGGGTTCAGCCTTCTTTGGTGATCCCTGGAAGGTTTGTGTCCCTCTTCCAGCAGGATTTTATGCATACAATAGGCTGGGTTGATCCCCTTATTGTCTGTCATGGTCCACCCAATGGCAGTTTTATACTTCTTGAGCACCTGCAAAAGTTGTTGTGCCTGCACATCTAATAAACTAGATGAGATAATAACTGGTAATGTGAAGTTAGGTCCTAGGAACTCATACCTGAGATGGGCGGGCAGTGGCTTTAATTCAAGCTTTGGTGGTTCTTCTATGGATGGTTTGGCTGGAGGAGTTTCTCTATTTTCTAAATGCAGGGGTTCGAATTCCAGAGTTCTATCCCAAAACCCTCTGCCCTCTAAAGCCAATACCCATTCTGCCAGTTCTTCCCTTTTCACCTCATCCAAATTTACCAGACATGCAGCAAAGGGGTCCTCAATAGTTAGCGCCTCATCATCAGCTCCTACGATTACATCCACGGCATCAATAAGAGAACAATTAGCGAATTCACTTGGTCGCCTCATAGATTTCTGTACATTGAATGTTATCTCCTCATCGTTCAACCTCATCTTGAGCTCCCCAGTCTCACAAACAATAAGAGCTCTCCTAGTGGCCAAGAATGGTCTTCCCAAAATTATGGGAATTTCTTCATCCACCTTGCAATCTAGAATCATAAAATCTACAGGGAACACAAATTTCCCTACTTGGATCAATACATCATCCAGGATACCAGAGGGTATTTTCACAGTCCTATCAGCCAGCTGCAACAACATAGAAGTGGGTCTATCTCTTCCAATCCCTAACCTCTTATAGATCGTCAGGGGCATGAGATTTATGCTAGCCCCCAAATCACAAAGTGCTTTGGTGAAAGCAAAGTTGCCAATGGTGCATGGAATTGTGAAACTTCCTGGGTCAGACAGCTTCTCAGCAATTGGTTTAGTCACCACCGCACTACAGGTCTGCGTAAGAGTCACCGTGGCCAAGTCTTGAAAATCGAATTTTCGGGACATCAAGTCTTTCATCATTTTTTTCATAAATAGGTATCTCTTTCAAAGCATCAATCAATGGAATTTTTACTTGGATTTGTTTCAGCATCTCTAAGAATTTCTTGTATTGCTCCTCTTTTTGATATTTGGCCAGCCTCTGTGGGAATGGTGCGGGGGTTCTCTTTTTCCCAATGATGTGGGTATTTTCTTTGTCAGCTACCACCTCAACTACCGGTTCCTAGGCTGTCTCAACATCTTTCTCAGCCCTAATCTGGATATCATGTTCTTCCTGGGCAGGTTGTACTGTCACCTCTATCAGTCTCGTTGACTCATCTAACTCAATGGGCACTGGTACAAGTGTCTCAGCCTGTCTGCTTTCTCGAATCCTCACTTGCTCCAATTCTAAGTCTCTGTCATTACGTAGACTCACTGCCATTAGCTGTTTCGGGCCTTGATCTTTTGGATTTATCTGAGTGTCTGCAGGTAGTGTCCCATGAGGATGACTATTCAACGACATCAAAATCTGGCCCATCTGCACTTCAATATTCTTAATAGCTGACTCATGTGCATCTACTCTTTCATTGATTTTTGCATTTGATCCAATAACCTGTTGCACCATTGCCTCGAGTCTAGCAAACCCATCTTCCTGCCTTCCACCATGCTGCTGCTGAGGAGGATGATACCCCTGCTGCTGATTCTGCTTATTATATCCCTGTGGCCTTCGGTAAGGTGCCATATTATTGTGAGGTCTCATACCTCCCATGTTTCCATTGTTGAGCTATGGCTGGACTGGCCTGTATGGAAGATTTTGTTGGCCCCAATTTTGACCACCCTATCTCTAGCCTCCATAATTAGACACATAATTCATGTCCTCATGGTGATAATGATGATCACTTTCTGCATTCCACTGGTTACCAATTGGCTGACTAATGCAAGATGTGCATAAGCCCCCATTGGTAGTATCTACAATGTGTACCTGTTGCTTCTGCCCTTACTCTTCCACCCTTTTGGTGAGTATGCTCATTTGTGTCATTAATGTGGCCATGTTTTCTGCAAGAGTGTTGGATGGATCTAAGGGCACTGAGTGAACTACTAGAGTGATAGGTGCATTCCTGGTTGTCCACCCCGAATTTTGTGCCATCTTATCAAGCAGACTCTGGCTTTCTCTCCATGTTTTGCTCAAAAATGCTCCACCAGCTGAAGCATCAACATTACCCTTCACGCCATCTGCCAAGCCCATGTAGAACCGCTGCCCCAACATCTGATCTAGAATACCGTGGTGCGGACATATAACCAACACTCCTTTGAATCGTTCCCATGTTTCTTGGAGTGTCTGTCGCGTCCCAAATTACTCCGAGACGTGAATGGCACCTGGCTAACACCACCTGCTAGGCGAACCATACATTCATACCTTAACCATTAATTTGGAATATTTAGTTAATTATGAGTATCCAAATAATTGGATAGTTAATTATGAATAATTAATATCTTAAATTATTAAATTAAAACTCTAGCAAAAATTCTACACTAGACCATGAAGCATCTAAGAGAATTACAAAAGACATCACATGGATAAATGATAAAGACTCTTTTGGCAGCCTCCACGAATAATGTGGCGGCTCACCTCAATAACTGAATCAACTCCAACGAACTCGTCAGCTATTAGCTCCGTCTTCACCAATGGTATCTGCATAGACATGCAAATAAGGAGTGAGTTATACGTAAATATAACCCAGTAAGATCCTCGACCCGCCACTTTAAATACCTCTAGATAAGTGTTGGAAAATACAAACATACCACAACACGAATGATATAGTAACTATGATAATTATACAATAACTCAATATATGTGTATCAACAAAGTTATTAAGAATTAACCAACAAGGATACCCACTAAGGACTTATCATAATTGCAGTGAAAGAAATATAGCAACACACCACGAGTCCACAACGGCGCCACAATGCCTCAAATATGTAACAGAGCATACACAATGCCCGGGTGATGTACAAAGGCATACACAATGCCCCAACATCATGGCACACAGTCGTATCAAACTCAATATCATGGCGCACAACCGTATCAAACTCGACATCATGGCGCACAATTGTATCAAACTCAACATCATGGCGCACAGCCGTATCAAACTCAATATCATGGCGCACAGCCGTATCAAACTCAACATTATGGCACACAGCCGTATCAAACTCAACATCATGGCGCACATCCGTATCAAACTCAACATCATGGCGCAGAGCCGTATCAAACTCAATATCATGACCCACAGCCGTATCAAACTCAATATCATGGCGCACAGCCGTATCAAACTCAACATCATGGCGCACAGCCGTATCAAACTCAATATGATGGCGCACAGCTGTATCAAACTACAAAACTCAACCTTATGGCGCACAGCCGTATCACACTATCAAACAATTTATAAAATAATATATTTGCGGCTAGTCTAAGACCACCGATTCTGCCAAGCGCACGCTTCTCCCAACACATGGACCAGGCAGAGAAAATACACTTTGAAAACGGGTTTTAGAGAAACAAGTATCAAAGCATAAAGTCTCACTTACCTTGATAACGACCAGTCCCGCAATTTTGGCGACGTCCAAAACATCGACCAAACGGCCTCCAATGACCGCAACCTATGCAAAATATTGATTAGCATTATCAATCAATTTAGTTGGAGTCATTTTATTTTATTTTGTTTTATTTTTTGGAGTAGGTATATCATAAACTACTAAAACTCCTCATCAGTATGATTAAATCCCCGATCTAACTATATTTCCGAGTTATTCATAGGTCAAGAGTTGAAACCTATAATCAAGTTCTAATCTTAGTGCTAACTGACAGATCAAATCTCATATTTCATAAATTTCAAGCTTCGGTTTAAATGTCTGTATTTTACACCTCAAATACATATTTTAAAGTCAAAACATCATTTAATATCACCATCCGAACTTAATTGGTGAATATTATATCCAACATTTTTGTACTCTTGTGCCAAAATAATATTCCTAGCAAGTATACAATTTTAAAAAAAAATATAGTACATAACGACCAAAACAGTGGCATTCCCATAGAACTAATACGTTAACCTATATTTCCAATTGCTATAATGATTAATGTCATGATTTCATAATAATTATTCTATTCTAAATCATAGCCATTATAATTACATTCAATCGTAGTATCATCATTAAACTAATTACTTCAATTCAAATTAATATGCAACTGAAGGATAGAATTAGATTAACATATTCATATACCTTATTGTTTATAATTCTCCACACAAGGTCTCCATGTAGTGTAAGTTAATCGAGCCCAAACTACCATTTATTTTCCATCGTATTGCCGCCGTCTGCTTCTCCAAATAGTCCCTCTTTGAGTTGATTTTTTTTCTCCTTATCAAATATCAGTCCTAATGAACTAATATACCTAACTCTTTGTAAGATAATCTCACGTGAGGGTATTAACAAGGTGGGCTTGGCCCACTTATTAAACTTTTAGATAATAGATTAAAATTACTTACTTTTAATTTTCAATTTGCAATGTGCAACAATTATTACCTCTGCACAAATTTAATAGGAAGTTAAAAAAAATTACTTAAAAGTTCACTCTTAAAATTCTAGGCTATTACAATCTCTCTCACTTAAATAATCGTTCGTCCTCGAACGAGTTAGGAAGTGTACATGACATCTCAAACAACTGTGAGTACTTGCTCTGTATATCTATCTCGGACTCCTACGTAGCTTCATGTGTCTGGTGGTTGTACCATAACACTTTCACTAAAGCAACTTTCTTCGACCTTAATTATCGCAGTCTATTAACAGTGGATATTAGACGTTCCTCGTAAGTTAAATCTTCCTCTAGTTTCACTTCTCTAGTTGAAGACTCTTGCTATGAATATATCTTCTAACCACAAACACATGCACATAGGGTATACAGTCAAACCTTTCGAATACAAGGTAACTCTCAATGCCACCAGTACACTTCGACCAGAATCTCATACGAGTCAATATATTTTAAACTTATCTTTTCACTCGATATCAAACTCTTTGCATGGGAGAAACCTTGAAAAAGACTTGTTTATCTTGCATGAGCTCTAAATCATGTTCTTATTTATCGGTATAGTACTATTATTTGCACTATGTTATTCGGAGTCGTTTCTGCATTCAATTCAAACTTCCCCAAAGTTGTTAAACCAACTATGGACCCAATAATTATGATTCCTCAGGTTCGAACCAACCAACTGGCAGATTATACTAACTTCATTTGATGCCTCAAATAACAAGATCTGCATAACAAACTAGTAACTAATATGAGGTACAAACTCGGTTAAAAAAAATGATCATAAACCACTCGCTATATAATATCCATCTAGCTAGTATTAGAACGGGATACTCATACTCTCTTATGCATTCACTGCACTAGAACACATACAAGTGCCACGACCATACCATTGTTCTATATATGGTAGTGCATGAACACATTTAAATACCCCTATATAATGATCTCATGTACGATAAAGCTGGAACACATTCATATGACCTTACCTAATAATCTAACGTACGATTGTGTTGAAACACATCCATACACCCCCGTATAAATGTTTTACACATTATTACTACTATCACACATGGTGATGCGAAATCTCGTAGAATTGCAAGTATCTCTCAAATATACCGCTACGTAGGCCAATATGTTATATAGGTGATTTGGACGAAATCGGCACAAGATCTCAACAAGCCAATCACGCTCCTCCAAATTAGGATCTCAACTTTCTAAACTAATGTAATAGACTAACCACGAAGTCTCACTTATATTTACCAAATGAATAGTATAAAATTAAGGAATAATATTTATGATACCCCGTATCACCTCCTAACAATATTAACTCACTTTCTCCAATCCTAATGTATATTTGTGGGTCTCAAAAATACTGAATATTGTAAACTTTATATCTCTTCGGGTGCAAATCTCCTCAACTCAACCCCCACGATTATATACACATTTAACTCTTTAGCTATAGTGCTCTATAATTATTCACTATCAATTAGGTTCCGCCTCTAAGTGCTTATGACTAACCCCTCCAATAAGGGCAGGACTTTCACACGGATAAACTTTGCTTGCTCAAAAAAAATAATAGTGTCATAAGTGCTCTAGCCTTAGCAGGATTAATACCAACGATCTATCACCCTTTTACTAGACATCATAAGTCTCACAATATCACACTATAAGAATAAAGATTTACAAATGTGATGCTAGTATTTAATTAATGTTATCTCGATGTCTACAAGACCCTTCTCAACTGTTGTATATGTTTCTATCAACTATGAAGATATTCTCATTTGTCGTTAATAAACTAATAACAAGAAGACTTAGGAACAATTTTGAATACTCGGTTCATCTAGTTCATGACGATAACTAGCGCATTTGACTATGTAAAAGACATCACCATATGTTCACACCAACCATGACAAGTTTTGGTACATGTTCTTCAGAATATCTAATTCTTTTATCTTTCACTCGTAGTGTTCAGATCATAACTTTTATTTTGAATATAACATAACACCATATAACCGAGGGCACAAATCACTTAAGTGTATAGGGAAAAAAACTTGTCATTCATCACACTTTAAGTCTTCTATTAATTATTGATAAATGCATATATAGATCTACCAGTTTATTTTTTCTCAACTAATAGAACTTAATCACCTCAAAAGTGATATATTTAGTCTGGCGACCTCTTAACCCTAAAATCTTGTAACTTTTTCTTTTAGTTCATTAGACCCACAAAGCTATTCTATAACATAGAACAAATATAGACTAGGTTTCTAGAGATATCTTAATATCCAAGTCTATCTCCTTAATAAGGGTGCACTCGATAAATCCTTTGAAAATACACTCAAAAATTCATTAATCACAAAGACTAATTCAATAGTCGGTTACTCAACTCTGGTACCTTAAGTTACAGTTAAATACAACAAATACCCTTTACTTATCATATCTAGAACTTTTTATTAACGAGGTAGCTTTGCCTAGAGGAATACCAAGTGAATCCTCTATAATAAGCTCAATCAAAATCGGAAATTTGACAGTCTTTCATAGCAAGCAATTGTAAAGAAACACGAAGACGACTAATCCAAGCCCAAGATAACCTCAATTCAACCATGCTAAGTTATAACAAATCCGTTAGTATATCACAACTCTGAACAATGTCCACACATATCCTATAAATTGGTCCAATAGTAAGACTCCCCTACTTAGGTTAAAACCAAATGGTAGATCTAAGTACTCGAATTTTTTTTAATCCCCATATACTCAAACATCTCATAAAATGTTGCTATGCTTTCTCAAATATATGCTTTATCGAATACATGATGTGACTGGCACCCGGCTAACACCACCTGCTAGGCGAACCATACTTTCACACTTTAGCCATTAATTTGCAATATTTAGTTAATTATGAGTATCCAAATAATTTGATAGTTAATTATGAACAATTGGTATCTCAAATTATTAAATTAAAACTCTAGCAAAAATTCTACACTAGACCATGGAGCATCTAAGAGAATTACAAAAGACATCACATGGATAAATGATAAAGACTCTTTTGGCAGCCTCCACGAACAATGCGGCTGCTCACCTCAATAACTAAATTAACTCCAACGAACTCGTCAGCTATTAGCTCCGTCTTCACCAATGGTATCTGCATAGAAATGCAGATAAGGAGTGAGTTATACGTAAATATAACCCAGCAACATCCTCGACCTGCCACTTTAAATACCTCTGGAACAAGTGTTAGAAAATATAAACACACCACAACACGAATGATATAGTAACTATGATAATTATACAATAACTCAATATATGTGTATCAACAAAGTTATTAAGAATTAACCAACAAAGATACCCACTAAGGACTTATCATAATTGCAGTGAAAGAAATATACCAACACACCACGAGTCCACAACGGCACCACAATGCCCCAACATCATGGCACACAGCCGTATCAAACTCGACATCATGGCGCACAGCCGTATCAAACTCAACATCATGGCGCACAGCCGTATCAAACTCAATATCATGGGGCACAACCGTATCAAACTCAACGTCATGGCGCACAGCCGTATCAAACTCAACAGCATGGCACACATCCGTATCAAACTCAACATCATGGCGCAGAGCCGTATCAAACTCAATATCATGACCCATAACCGTATCAAACTCAATATCATGGCGCACAACCATATCAAACTCAACATCATGGCACACAGCCGTATCACACTCAATATGATGGCGCACAGCCGTATCAAACTATAAAACTCAACCATATGGCGCACAGCCGTATCACACTATCAAATAACTTATAAAATAATATAGTTGCAGCTAGTCTGAGACCACCAATTCTACCAAGCGTACGCTTGTCCCAACACATGGATCAGGCAGAGAAAATACACTTTCAAAATGGGTTTCAGAGAAGCAAGTATCAAAGCATAAAGTCTCACTTACCTTGATAACGACCAGTCCCGCAATTTTGGCGACGTCCAAAACATCGACCAAACAGCCTCCAATGACCGCAATCTATGCAAAATATTGATTAGCATTATCAATCATTCTAGTCGGAGTCATTTTATTTTATTTTGTTTTATTTTTTGGAGTAGGTATATCATAAACAACCAAAACTCCCCATCAATATGATTAAATCCCCGATCTAACTATATTTCCGAGTTATTCATAACTCAAGAGTTGAAACCTATAATCAAGTTCTAATCTTAGTGCTAACTGACAAATCAAATCTCATATTTCATAAATTTCAAGCTTCGGGTTAAATGTCTGTATTTTACACCTCAAATACATATTTTAATATCACCATCCGAACTTAATTGGTGAATAAAATAAATCCAACATTTTTGTACTCTTGTGCCAAAATATATTCCTAGCAAGTATACAATTTAAAAAAAATATAGTACATAACGCCCAAAACAGTGGCATTCCCTTAGAACTAATACGTTAACCTATATTTCCAATTGCTATAATGATTAATCTCATGATTGCATAATAATTATTCTATCCTAAATCATAGCCATTATAATTACATTCAATCGTAGTATCATCATTAAACTAATTACTTCAACTCAAATTAATATGCAACTGAAGGATAGAATTAGATTAACATATTCATATACCTGATTGTTTATAATTCTCCACACAAGGTCTCCATGTAGTGTAAGTTAATCGAGCCCAAACAACCATTTATTTTCCATCGCACTGCCGCCGTCTGCTGCTCCAAATAGTCCCTCTTTGAGTTAATTTTTTTTCTCCTTATCTAATATCAGTTCTAATGAACTAGTATACCTAACTCTTTATAAGATAATCCCACGTGAGGGTATTAACAAGGTGGGCTTGGCCCACTTATTAAACTTTTAGATAATAGATTAAAATTACTTACTTTTAATTTTCAATTTGCAATGTGCAGCAATTATTACCTCTGCACAAATTTAATAGGAGATTAAAAAAATTACTTAAAAGTTCACTCTTAAAATACTAGGCTATTACAGTGTCTCCATTGGTCTCTATTTGAAACTCAAAATTTCATCAATTTGTTGAGCAGTCTTGTTGGGTGGATGAAACTTGTTTACAAAATGCTTGACTAACTCCCCCAAGTTGTTATGGAATTAATGGGGAGTGAGTTTAGCCAGGTCTGGGCAGCTCCTCTCACTGAGAATGGAAACAATAACAACTTGATTGCTTCCTGAGTTACATTGGGATGCCTTTGAGTTTTGTAGATTGACAGGAAGTTCTTCAAGTGTTGTTGAGGATCTTCGCTTTGTGACCCCGAAAATAGTCTCTTGTTTTGTATCAAGTGCAGCATGTGTGTTCGTGAATTGAAACGATTCAGCCTGTATCTACGGGACTAAAATCGATGTGGCCAAGTTCTCTGATGTGGGTTGTGCCCAGTCATATAGCGCAGTCTCTGGCACAAGAGCTGCCACTGGCACTACTGGTGCAGCTCGGTCTACTACGTGATCCCCCATGTCTGATTCGGATTGTTCAGTTGTTTGTTGTTGTTTTTTTTCCGGTTGGCTCGATTCAAGGCCTTGAAAACTTTCTCGGGATCTGATAATGCTTCAAATACTTCACCAGTTCTCGATGAGTTTCTAGGCATGCACCTGTGCAACCAAGTCAACAAACATTAAAATTTCAATGTATAGATTGGATATAGAGAAAACTGAGTACACTAAGAACTTTTGTACTTCTTTCAATTGTAATTGATATCACCATTAAATTCCCCGGCAACGGCACCAAAATTTGATCACGCCCAACTATGCCTTGTTAAAAAGGACAAACGGCCGTTGCAAATATAATCTGAGTATTTTGACCAGAGCCGAACCCACAAGGAATTAACCTATCAATTACTCTTATCAAACTCACTTAATTCTATGTAATCAACTTCCCAAACGTTTTGAATAACAATTGAGGATATTTTTACTAACTATGACGGACTGCAATTAAGTAAATAAAGACTAACTATGATTAAGTTGTAAACAATTAAGGGAAGGATCTAAGGTTATGATTTCCCCTATTGATGGAATCCCTTCCGGGTATGTTTCACATAGATTCGCCTAATCGCCTGTATCAATCATGAGCACTCTTATTGCCATAAATCTCTCCCGAGTAATCACGACAATTTACTAGACGCACTCTCCCGAGTTACGCTAGCTGGCTTTGTTTATTACAGCTCACTTTAGATTACACCCAAGGCTTCGCTATCCTTAATCCCGCCTTTAAACCCTCGGTTATTGATCCCTCATATACTCTGGGAGTGGTGTTGTTCCACAATTACCTAAATATGCACTCTCTTCCGAGTTATGCATACTAAATAGGCACAGCTAATTGAGGATCTTATCAATTAACTACAACAAAACGTAGTTGAAACAAATAGAGATTAAACCAAGCAATTTATATTAACATAACAAGAAGTTCATCCTACAATAGGGTTCATCAAAACCATAGACTAAATATTTAGCTACTCATACTAGTGTTCATCATAACAATAGCCAAATTCATCACAAATGATAAAATACAAAAGGAAGAAATGAAGAACTCTATGTTGAAGTCTCCTCCTTGCCTCTTGCTTCTCCTTCCTTGAACTCAGCTATCCAGATATTGATAATCCTCCTTTGGGCGAGCTGGACCTCTTTTAAGGTTTTGTGGAATTGCCCCCGAACTTCCAAGTTTACCCCTGAAATTCATTTTTCCGGAGCTGGAATAGCGCAGTCACGCTAGTGGGCGTGCTAATGACCGCGCATATGGCCTACCATTCTGCCTCGAATTCCTGGGCTAGCGCGGTTGCGCTAGTGGGCACGCTAGTTTGGGTCCTCATTTCAGCCCTTCTTTCTCTCTTCTTCCCACGTACTCAGCTCTGATGGGCTTCCCTTGCTTCAATCTAGCTCCAATTATAGTTCTAGGTCCTCACACGTGTACTCGCTCCTACAAAACATGAAATTCACAATTAGAGCCAATTTACCATCATTTAACTATCCTACAACAGTCAAACCTAGTCAAGCTGGGGCATAAACAGTCGCCAAATTACATAAATCTAGCCTATTATCACTTGGTCATCATGTGATTGGTGTAATCGAGGGGTGTAATTACACTCTCTAATTCTTAGTGAGGGGCTGATAATTGCTGGTAATTACATGGTGTAATTACAAGATTATTTTTTTCATCTCTTTTCTTTTCTTTTTGATTTACTTATTATTTCTATTCATTTGTTTTTTTTAACTTTTTCAATTTTTTTCAAATATAATTTTTTAATATTATTTATCTTTTATTTTCTTATTTCTCATTTTTAATCCTTACTTCACGTGTTTCTACATAATTTCTCATATTTTAGTTTCTTCTTTTATTTTTTAATCATACTTATCTATGTTATTATTCTAATTTCTCAAAAAAATTAGAAATAATAAGTCATCCACAAACTTGACCTATAATGGATGATGTCATTAAAGTTGAATTTTGTTATTGAATTAGGTTATATGCAAACTTAACTATGTTAAAATGATAGATTATTTTTTAATATTTAAATAATTCTCATTTTTAACCTTTATTTTTTGTGATTCTATGTAGTTGCTCATATTTTTATTTTTTTATTTTTTTAATTTAACATAATTTTGCTATTATTCTAGTTTTAAATTAAACCTTCTAATATTAGAAACAATGAGCTATTAATTAACTTGGCATATAATGAATGATGTCATTAAAGTAGGATCCCATTGTTGAGTGAGGTTATAGACAAATGATTTTCTTTTCTTTTGGATTATATTTACTTAAATTATGTTAAAAATTATTTTATGTTATATTGTAATTTTACATAAGAGTATTATGTTAATTTGTTTTGGATTTTGAATTTATTTTATATTTTCGGTTCTATTTTATTTTTCTTTAGTAGTATTGACTTATTAATTCAGATTGCATGCTATTTATTTTCTAGTTAGAATTGATAGATTATTTTCGTATTTGAATAATGTTATGTTTATATTTGTAAAAAAATAATATTTTAATCAAGCATGCATACAAAATATGTACTTTTAATTTTTATAATTAATTAAAATAATGTATTATTAATTTAGAAAATATATATTAATTATTTTTATAATATTAGTTACAAATATATGATTAGTAATTAATTTTTTTTAAGAAATAATATGTATATTTATATCAAATTTTGTATTATTTATACAGACATATATTTGTTACATCTTAACTTTTAATTTTTGATATTTAAAATATTTTACACTTGTTTAACCAAACAGTATACTTAAAATTATACTGTGATTATACCATAACAAACAAATAAGTCGTTGTAATTACAATACTATGTAATCAATAAAGGATGCAGACACCGCTTGATTTTTAAAAAAAAATTCAATAAGTCGTCTAATTACTACCTTTATAATTATTATCTTAATAATTACGTCAATTTCAATTACCTGGTGGCTTTTCAAATAAACCCCAAGTAACGCCCGGTTAAACCCAAAAACCCAGTATCTCCTGGTTAAGTGCTACAAATCTCTGCTTGCGGTCATGAGTCAAATCCCAGTGATGGCAGGCTTATGTTTTTACCATTTTGGAGGCTTTACTTATTAAAATATATAATTATGTAGTGAGGCTTGAACCACTGATCTCATCTCAAACAAAATAAGATTGATCACAACCACTCAAGGTGGCATCCATTTCTTACTTAAATTGACAATAACAAAAATCAAACCATTCTGGGAAAAGACATTTACGAGACTATTATGGACACATTTCAATAAATAAAAACTATTATGAAAATACTATATTATGGATGTCTATTTATTACTCCACTATAGATAATTTTCTTGAAGAAGATTATCCATTTATACTTTGTTGAAGTTTATCTACAAGCAGCTGATGCATGCAGGTTGCAAGCAATTCAATGAAATGATTTGTAGCAGCTTCTTATTAAGTATTGCGAGCAGCTCATGCAGATAGCTTACAAGCAACTCAAGAAAAGTTTCGCGACTGCTTCCTGAAAAGCCTTGCAGCTACTTTCTGAAAAACCTCGCAGCTTGTTCTTTTCTTCTATAAATAGAGGAGTTTCAGTTCATTATGCACATCAGTTTGAAAGTTGGAATAATATATCAGTTTCTCTCTATACTTGTCTTTGATTTATTTACTTTACAGTCACTATTTTATAATACTTTATCAGCACGAGACTCTTCCATCTCGAGCAAATAATTAGAGGTACGAACTTTCTTTTTCTAAATAATGTCAAATCTTTCTAAACTTGAATTTGTAGCCCTGGATATATCGGGCAAAAGCTACATTTCTTGGGTGTTTGATGCTGAAATTCATCTTGATGCGATGGGTCTGGCAGGCACAATCAAGGATAAAAATCAAGCATCAAACCAAGATCGTGCCAAAGCAATGATATTCCTATGTCATCACATTGATGAATGCTTGAAGATGGAATATCTCACTGTTAAAGATTCAGATATACTGTGGAATAATTTGAAAGATAGCTATGACCACCTGAAGATGGTCGTTCTTCCACATGCATGTTATGACTAGACTCATTTAAGGCTACAAGATTTTAAATCTATTAGTAAGTATAATTCTGCTATGATTAAAATTATTTCCTAATTAAAATTATGTGGTGATAATATTTACTGATCATGATATGTTGGAGAAAACTTCATCACTTTTCATGCCTCGAATATGCTCCGGCAGTACCAATATCGAGAGATGAGATTCAAAAAGTATTCTGAACTTATTTCACATCTTCTTGTGGCCGAGCAATATAATGGGCTATTAATGAAAAACCATGAAAGTCGACCTACTGGTTCTTGTCCATTCCCTGAAGCGAATGAGACGAACTTCCACCAAGCTAAGCGTAGAAGAGGTCGTGGCCCCAGCCGCGGTCATGGCCGTGGTCGGGGAAGAAACTCTACTCATCGTAATTGTAATGCACCAAAGAACCCTCCTAACCACTAGTAGTGGAAAAGGAAGGAACAAAAGCATGAAGCTATGCAAGCAACACATGCAAAAAATGCATACTATAGATGTGGTGGAAAAGGGCACTAGTTACGTACCTGTCATACGCCAAAGTACATGGCTGAGCTTTATCAAGCCTCCCTAAATAAGATAGAGAAAAATATTGAATTAAATTTTATTTCTGAAGATAATTTAGATTTCATGCATTTGGATGTAGCTGATTACTTTACACTTCCAGAAGGAGAAACAAGTCATGTGATTGGTGATGAATCTGTAGAAATGTAAATATTTTAATTTTTATTGTTTGTAGTAGATAGTATGATTATGTAATTGTTGTACATAAATAAAAGTTATGCTTTGATAATGATGTTGACTATAATATATTTTTTTATGTCATTTTAAAGAATATGGATAATCCTCAAATTATGTTTCGATCAAAGACTAATCATGAATATATTTGTGTAATTGATAATGAAAAACTCGTGTCATATTCAAAGATAAAAAATACTTTTCTTATTTGCATAGGGAAAAAGCAAATATTTTTACAATTTCTGGTAATATAAGTTTGATTGAAGGCTCCGGAAGAGTCACTGTATTTCTGTCTAAGGGAACAAAACTTATTATAGACAATGCATTGTTCTCCTCCAAGTCCCGAAGAAACTTGTTGAGTTTTATAGATATCTGCCGAAATGGGTATCATGTTGAGACGATAAATAACATTAATATAGACTATCTTTGTATTACAAAGAATATTTCTGGCCAGAAGTGCATTGTAGAAAAGTTACCAACTTTATCTTATGGATTATACTATTCAAAGATCGGTACAATTGAAACACACTCTATCGTAAACCAGAAGTTTATTGATTCAAATACTTTTGTGTTTTGGCATGGTTGCTTGGGCTCCTGGATCAATAATGATGAGACGAATTATTAAAAAATCGATTGGGCATCCATTAAAAAACCTAAATATTCTTACAAATGATGAATTTTCTTGTGATGCTTGTTATCAAGGTAAAATAATCACTAGACTATCACCAGTGAAGGTTAGCATGGAATCCCCTACTTTTTTAGAGCATATACATGGGGATATATGTGGACATATTCACCCACCAAGTGGGTTGTTTAGATATTTTATGGTCCTAATAGATACATCTTCAAGATGGTCTCATGTATGCCTACTATCATCTCGCAACCTGCCGTTTGCAAAGCTATTAGCTTAAATAATTCGATTAAGGGCATAATTTCTAGATTATCCTATAAAGGCTATTCGCCTTGATAATGCTGAAGAATTATCATCTCAATCTTTTGATGATTATTGTCTATCAGTTGGGATAAAAGTTGAACATCATGTAGCTTATGTTCATAATTAAAATGGTCTTGCAGAGTCATTTATTAAATGCCTGCAATTGATAGCAAGACCACTGCTTATGAAAACAAAATTGCCCACTACTGTTTGGGGCTATGCTATCTTGCATGCCACATCACTTATTCATCTCAGACCGACACATTATAATAAATATTCTCCGTCACAATTAGTTTTTGGTCATGAACCAAATATTGCTCATCTACGAATTTATGGATGTGTTGTATATGTGCCAGTAGTACCACCACAATGCAGTAAGATGGGCCCCCAAAGAAGGTTAGGAATATATGTTGGGTTTGAGTCACCCTCTATTATTCGCTATCTTGAACCATTGATGGGAGATTTATTTACTGCTCGATTTGCAGATTGTCGATTTGATGAAACAAATTTCCCACAATTAGGGGGAGAGAAAAAAAAATTAATCACGCCTAACTATGCCTTATAAAAAGGACTAAGCGGTCATTGCAAATATAATCCGGTTTGCAAGTTAAGAGTCGAATCCCATATGGAATTAACTTACTAATCACAACTGCTAGTTTCACAAGAATTCAAGTAATCAACTTCCAACAATATTGAGTAATGAGTAGAGTGTTTACTAACTAACAACAAGGTAATTAAAAATCTATAATTTTATTACTAACAAAACAAATATTGTAGACAAGATTGGAAAGGTCTAGGGTTATGATTTTGCCTCTTATCGGAATCCTCTTTATTACATTTCCTATAAATTCTCCTAGATACTCTCTACCGATCGTGAGCACTTTAGGTGTTGTAATTTTCTTCTGAGCAAATACAATAATTTACTAAATATATTCTTTCGAACTACTGTAACAAACCGGCCTGTCATTTTTAGAGTTATAGCATCGTATCCCCCATCTATGCTTCTTTATGTATTGTCCAGCTGTATTGAGTTGTATCGAGTTGGTAGGTTTGAGTTCGAAGTAGTTTGGGAGTGAAATAAACACTTAATCTCTTAGTTAGAAAAGTCAAATCGGAAGTTGACTTATGAGTAAATGAATTCGAATTTGGATTTTTATGATTCGATTAGCTTCGTTGGCTGATTTTAGACTTAGGAGTTTGTCCGGAATATAATTTGGAGGACCGTGGTAGAATTAGGCTTGAATTGGCGAAAGTTGGAAGTTTAGAAATTCCTACGCTTGAATTCGAGGTTGATTTGGTGTTTTGGTGTTGTTTTGGGTGTTCTAGAGGTTCGACTAAGTTCGGGTAGTGATATATGACTTGTTAAAATTATTAGTTGAGGTCCCGAGGACCTCGGGTGAGTTTTGGATAGGTTTGGGTTGTGTTGCGCTCGTTTTTCTTATGTTTCGATGTCGTTTCTTCAAGCATAAATGATATCATATTGAACAAATGAGCTCTGATTTCTTTTTTGATTGAAATATTAGATCCGTATCATAATTACGGACCCGTAGCAAAAAGAATGATCGAATTTAGACATCGTATGAGGATGTTATGGTCGTTTTACTAAGAATTAGGTAGCCAGATTTTTCAAATTAATTACGAAATTGCTACTAGCCGCGTATTTAAAAATCTGCACTATTTGCAATTATTAAAACCTACATATCTCATTCATTATAAGGTCAAATTGAGTGATTCAAAAGCCTAAGTTGACTATAATTTCACAAGGAATCTATTGGAGGCATAAAATGTGAGTTTTGGAATTGCTTGGCATGAGAAACGAGGTAGAATAGCTGGCAGAAAAATATATAAAACTAGGGTTTGTTCATTCGGTCATGTTTTGAGTTGGGGAGCTCGGATTTGGGCGATTTTGGAAGCGATTTTCACCATATAGATTGGGGTAAGTGTTCTCTACTTGTTTTTGATTATATTTCATGAATCCATCATCGTTTTTGGGATTTGATTGATGATTTCAAAGTAAAATTGAGGGAGTTAGGGTTTGAGTTTTGAGAGTTTTAAGTGAGGATTTGAGGGATCAAACGGAGTCCGATTTTTATAAATTTTATATGGTTAGACTTGGGAGAGAACGAGTTTTATGATTCTGCCATTTTTAACTGATTTCGAAACGTAGGTCCAGGGCCGGATTTTGGCCGATTTTGGAGTTTTGGCATATTTTGTAGTTTTTATTGTGGAATTCAATTTTTTAGCACATGGTGATAGTATTAATCTGATTATGGTTAGATTCGGAGCTTTTTGAGACCAGGCCCAGAGAGGAGGGCATCCCGGAGTAGGATTTTGTCTGGTTGAGGTAAGTAACAGTTTTAATTCTGGCTTTGAGGGTATAAACCCGGAGAATTTGATATCGTGTGACTGTTTGGAGGTGATACACACGCTAGGTGTCGGGCGTGTGCGTGTATACCTCGAGGGACGGAGACTTGGTCCACCCCGTGAGTCCTCATGGTCATCATCTGTGTTTTCGTAGTTACTTGTTGTTGAACTTGTCTACCTTCATGATAGAGATCATGCTTAGGCTTTATTCATGCTCACATTATTTGTACTCAGTCAGAGAAATTATTGTACATGTTTACCGCAGTCTATGTTATTTGCTAATATGCTGTGATACTTGATGTGGGTTGTGTTTCCTTATTTGTTGCTGATGGTGAGGCTAGTGAGGTACATGATTGAGTAAGGTCGAGGGCTTGGTTGTGAGGATATTAATACCATAGCACGTGAGTTGTCCGCGTAGCACGTGAGTTGACCGTGCGAGTCCAGGTATTGATACCATAGCGCACGAGTTGCCCGCGTAGCACGTGAGTTGACCGTGCGGATCCAGGTATTGATATGATGGCACGTGAGTTGTTCGTACTTAGCGCTTGGGCTTTGGGAGCCCCTCCAGAGTCTGTACACACCCCAGTGAGCACAAAGTGTTGAGTGTATTGAGTACTGAGTGTTGAGTGCTGAGTGCGAGTGCTGAGTGATGGAGTGACATTGCTATGAAGTTGCATTTACTTTTGTTGTTGCTTCATTTATCTGTTAAATTTCTTTGTGGTATTTACTGAGTTATGGAATTTACCTGTTTATTCATGTTTATTTTTTAAAAATTGTGAAAATAAATAAATGGACTGTTTTACTTAGCTCGTCAGTACTACTTAGTTCCTTAGTTATTTATGTTACTACTGAGTTGGTTGTACTCATACTATACCATGCACTTTATGTGCAGATCCAGGTGAGTTAGAGCGCGAAGATCATTGAGTTCAGGCCGGCTATCTGTGGAGATTGCAAGGTAGTTGCTAGTGTCTACAGGACCTTGTTACTCCTTTTGTCATTTCTTATTTTGTACAGTTAGACAGTTATATTTCTTAGTTCATAGTTTTAGACGCTCATGACTTAGTGACACCCCGATGTTTGGGACTCGTTTCCGTAGTTTATATTAATTATATTTAGAGTTGGTTTAGTTTATCAGGATCTAAATTATTGGAATTCTTATAATCAAATAAGTAGTAATATTTTGGGAATAGGCTTGCCTTGTAACAAGATAGGCGTCATCACGACCATGGTTAAATTTTGGGTCGTGACAACTACAGTAGCTAGCACTAGTTTACCGCTCACTAAGATAGTACCAAGATTTCGTTATTCCTAATCCCACCTTTAAACCCCCCGTATTGATCCCTCATATACGTTAGGTGTGATGTTGTTCAACAACAACCTAAATATGTACTCTTTTCCAAGTAATACACCCTAAATAGGCATAGCCGATTGAGGACCCTTCAATCAACCACAATAATCACGTAGTTGAACTAGTAGAGAAAATCCAATGGCAAATTTGTATTAAACGCAACAAAAATTCATCCTCCAAGAGGCTCCTTCAAACCCTAGAGTAAAGAGTTTAATTACTCATAATTGTTTTCACAACTACAATATAAGAATTCATCACCAATAATAGGAAAAAGGGAAGAAGAAAGATAAAAACTCATTTCTGAATCTTCCGTCTTGCTCCTTGCTTGTTCTTTCCTTCAAAGTTCGTATAAAATCCAAGCTACCCTCTTTTTGGACGAGCTGGGATTCATATAGGTCAAGGGAAGTCGGCTCCGAAATTACAATTTTAGCCCTGGAATATTTTTTTCTCGAAGGAACGTCCGCGGTTGCGCACTTGGGCAAGTGATCACTCATCTGGCCATGCACTTTGGCTAATTTATGCTTGACTTGCGCGGCACAGTACGCGGCCACGCACTTGAACAATTTTCTACACTCTTATTCGTTCTTCTTTTTAGGTGCGCTAACCTCCTTTGATCCTCAAACGAACTCCCAATTTACTCCATAAGCTTTCACTTGGCCTTCAACGCTCCATATTAGCTCAAAAACGCCCCCTAACCTCATTGTAGCTCGGAATTGCTCCTGCAAAGCATAAAGTACTCAGTCAGAGCAATTTACTACCATTTAATGCTCAAACATCAGTAAAGTACAGCAAATTAGAGTGCAAATAGTAACCAAAATACATAGTTATAGCCTACCATCAACACCCCACACTTAAACTATTGCTCATCCTCGAGCAATCAAACCACACTTCACATAGACGCAACCTCACTAAGCGACTTTCCTAACTCGTCACACCAAGAATATTTAAAATAGACTAAGTACAATAGTGTAACATCTTCACCTCAAGAATTGACTCACATGCACCACGTATTTTTTACAACTTACTCACTTACTCTAACACAGAGGTCAAGAATTACCTTTCCTTCATGAATCAGGTGCCCTCCCATAACAAAAGAGAATAGTTACACATTCAGTAAAATTCAAGAACAATTAGGAACTCAAGATAGAAAGAATCCACTCACTCTCAGAAACGACATTCATGTTCCACAAAAGATGCACCATAGGCTTGCCCGTAGTGTACTACTCTACTAATTGAGACTATTCGGTCAAAGATCAAGTAGGACTTTTAACTGGTTGTAATGTAGGCTGCAGGATGGGTAGGATACATTTTGATATCAGAGTGACTATACCTCCCTAAGCACTTTAATACATACACTTTAGCAATTTAAACCCCACACTTATGTCAAACCATAATTCCGCCTTCACATAAATATGCATTAACTCCCAACTATTTAAGCACCTTTACATCAACAGTCACCACTATTTCACAACAATATAACTCTTTTTTTCTTGTTTTCTAGTACAGGTGACTCTTACTTTTTTCAAAACATTGCACTCTTCTCCTTATTTCATTAGTTCTACTCAAAAGCCAAGTCAACTACCCCACACTTCAACTTTTACAAAGTTCATAATAATTTTAAGTGCTCATGGGAGGTAAATGGTTCAAATAGATGGTCAATTCAAATAAAAAGGATAAGGCTTGTAATGTGGTTGCCAAAAAAATAGGATTGCAGGCTCAAAGGGGTTAACTAAGATACATCACAATTAGGTGGTAAAACATATCATTCGCTCAATAAAGAAATGCCTATGTCACTTTCTAGACTGAACAAAACTACTATTTCACTTTGCAAACACACGGAGCAAGTTCTAGACATCAAATACAATGCACAGAATACAACAAACCTCACACGCACATGGCACACGACTCACTCAAGATTGTATCATCAAGACACTCTGGTCAAAACAGTTAAGCAAGTTAAGAACATACACTATAAGGCACTTATATAAGAGTCAAAAACTAAGCCTAAGCATCACACTAAAGCGCTCACTATTCTCAATATGTAACAAAGTCAAGAGAACTTGTTTTCATTACAACCCATAGCACAAGGGCTCCTACTTCTACAAAAAAAAATTAACTACAACCGGCTCAAAAGAAACTCTTGGAAAAGAACCGCGGCCCCAAGAAAACCATGGAGGAATTGATACACTACAAATAAAACAAAATCTTTTTATCTTTTTCTTTCAGACTTTAATCCTTCAATAAACCCGTCGAATGATATCCATCATCGGGAAAAGTCAAAAATTTTAAGTTATCCACGTTTTTTATCTCTATTGCTCAAACTAACAAAAGAAACTAAAACTAATATACATTACTGCATATATACAACTGTCCCCAAGCCGGAGACAGTGTCGGGGTCTAGATGGCAAACCCTACCAAGTGCACGCAGCCATGCCATGGACTTTCTCTCAGACATGGCATTTTGGGTAGCAAGGGGCATCCACTCGAGCTCCCAAGTCTATGACAGGGGTACGCACCCCCGCCATTTCCTGCTCTAAGGCACTCATTCTTGTTTCCCATCTGACAACTGAGGTTCCCTCAACAACCTGCTCGTATGGGGGTGAAGCAACCACAACCTCAGCTTGCATTTCATTACCCTCTTCTGGTTCATCAAACTCATCGTTATTTGCCTCAACATGTCCAACAGGGTTTTTCCCATCTACCACTTTATCAGCCCGAAACTTTTGTTCCCTTTTTACTTTCCTATCCAAGTCCATGTATTCCAGTACACGTGCCGCACGGCATAATCGAGTGATTAAGGATGGAAAAAAGAACCCATACCTTTGCACAGGACAGCGAATGAACATCTCGTCGTGAATAACCTTAGCCACATCAAAATCATGGTCATTGATAAAACACCATATCAGTGCAGCCTGGGGACCATTCACCTCAGTGGTATTAGAGGAAGGCAACAGACGACTATTTATGATGTAGATCCAACACTTTCTTTCAAAGGTAAGCGATGCCAAATGAAACTTCCGCCCCGGCGTAACCCACGCTACCTCCTTGTTGGGCACATATATTGTTCTAAAGAATAATTGCCACGAGGTTGGTTCTCTGCTATATGTGTCATAGTAGTCCTCCGCTTCAGGATCTTCCCCAAACACCGGCAAATGGTAGGCCCTTTGAATGGACTTTATGGATGCATCCACACTCTTCTTTCAAACCGTGCAGACATGGTTAACATATTCAAGGAAGTTCGCATAAAACTCCCAAACAACCATGAAATTGGCTTCTTCAGGTTCTTCAAACAATATCCCCATCCCTCGCGGACCAATTCACGATACATATTGGGGCAGTCATTTTGGAGGGACCCCATATCAATTCCCCTTTCCGGTATGGGTTTCTTGGGTTACTTATCACAGAAACGTTCATAGGCTGCAGTGGATACAAACTTGTTATTATCAAACTGACGAGCATTGGCAGAAGATCGCGGCCGGGACAATCCAGTGTGACCACTGGATGAGGCACTTGTGGTTCTTCGTTTCTTGGATGGTGTCATAATACCTGAAACAAATTTCAATATCATCTAAAGGCACGATGTGTGAACCAAGAGCGGCTACTCAGACTTCACTAGCACACTTGGTCACAAAATTATATTCTCAAACTCATTGTGGCATTTATACAAACATCTAATATGCACAGTTCACCCAAACCTCCAAATAACAATTTTATAACCCCAACTCAATGAAAGATATAGCAGTGTCGCACCTAACCCATCATGGTGAAATTTGACTATTACCCCAACACACGAACAAGTATAACTAGATAGAAAGAACTAACAAAAATCAACTATAATTCAATAAAAAGAAAAGAAGGTAAACTAAATTAAGAAGGGAAAAACATTTCACTTACCTGAGGGAAATTTGTGAGGATTTAGGTTAGGGAGAAAAGGAAAGAAAGCAGAAACAAACGATGAGAGAAGGGGGATCTATGGAAGAGAAGAGATGAGAGAAGGGGGTAGGGTTGGATTTTTGAAATTGGGAGTGTTTAGGAAGGGGGGAGGATTCAAATTTAGGTTAAGCAGAAGGGGGGGGGGGTCGGGTTTTCTTAAACAGAAAAAAAATAAAATACATAAATAAATAAATCACATACAAGACGGGTACCCAATGCGCGGTCGGTGCGCAGCCGCTCATGTGTGGCAGTGAGGGTCTGAAAATGCGTGGCCAGGTGCATGGCCGTGCATGTTTTATTTTGTTTCTTTTTTTCCAGCTTTTAAAATTTATCCACTTTTGGCCTTTTTCATGATTTCTTCACCTCGAGTCATTCTAATCCGCACAATTTCATTCCTGCAACATTGATACACATGTCAATACTTCCACAATTCAAAATCAAGCAAGAAAAAAAAAAGAAAAACACAAAAATTGGGTTGCCTCCCAAGAAGTGCTGGATTTAATGTCGCGACAAGATGAATTACAACAAAACCATGGGTTGCCTCCCAAAAAAGCGTTTTATTTAACGTCGCGACACAACTTGGGCTATCCCTTATCAAGGATCTTTCAAGTACAAGGTCGAGATCACTTAATCTTCCTCAACCATGCCCTGATAATGTTTTAGTCTTTGCTCATTAACTTTGAACTTGTGGGAGCTATCTTCCGATGTAATCTCGACGGCTCCAGTTGAATGCATCTCTACCACATGAAATGGTCCTGACCATTTTGACTTCAACTTGCCCGAAAACAACTTCAATATTGAATTGTATAGCAATATCATATCTCCATGGTTAAAACTCCACTCAAGAATATTTTTGTCATGCATCATCTTTATTCTCTCCTTGTATAGTCTTGTGATCTTAAAAGCATGGTAACGAAACTCATCAAGCTCGTGCAACTCTGTGACTCTACTTGTACCCGCATCTTATATATCAAGATTCAACTGCCCCAATGCCCACAAAGCTCTATGCTCCAACTCCACTGGTAAGTGACATGCCTTCCCAAATACCAATTTATATGGCGACATGCCAATCAGAGTTTTGAAAGTGGTGTGATAGGCCCAAAGTGCATCATCTAAATTTCTCACCCAATCCGTTCTTGTAGCATTCACGGTCTTTATCAAAACGCTCTTTTTCTCTCTGTTCGAAACTTCCACTTGCCCACTCATTTGTGGGTGATATAGGGTGGCAACCTTGTGGCGCACACCACATTTTTCTAACAATTTTGCGAAGGCTCGATTGCATAAGTGAGTGCCTCCATCACTGATTATTTCCCTTGGAGTGCCAAATCCGGTGAATATATTCTTTCTCAAGAAACCAATGACCCCCTTTGCATCATTTGTAGGGAGCGCTGCAGCCTCCACCTATTTTGACACATAGTCCACAGCTACGAGTATGTACTTGTTGCCATATGAGCTGATAAAAGGCCACATGAAATTGATTCCCCATACTTAAAACATTTCTACCTCCTGAATTGGGTTCATGGGCATCTCATGTCGGCGGGGGATATTCCTGGTTTGTTGGCATTCATCACAACCCTTCAGCCAGAAGTGTGCATCTTTGAACAATGTCGGCCAATAAAAGCCCGACTCCAACACTTTCACAGCTATCCTTAGTTATCGGAAATGGACACCATATGGGGATGCGTGACAAACCTGCAAAATAAAAGATTGGTCTATCTCGGGAATACATCTCTGGATCATGTTATCAACACAAATCTTGAATAGATAAGGCCTATCCTAATAATACATGTGAAAGTCATGACAGAACTTTTACTTTTGGACAGAGGAAAGGTCATATAGGACAATACCGCTCGCCAGGTAGCTTGTAATTCCTGCATACCATGGCGCTACCTCAAGGCTCGTGGCTAACGGTTGTTCATCCGGGAAAGTCTCCACTATCTCTTCCACCTCAACCTTCTTCTCTGCTCCTTCCATCCTAGACAAGTGATCAACTACTTGGTTCTCCATCCCTTTCGGTCACTGATTTCTAAGTCAAATTCTTGTAGCAGTAGAACCCATCGAATCAAGTGCGGCTTTGACTCCTTCTTCTCAATTAGGTACCTGAGAGCAGCATGGTCAGTATAAATAATTACCTTCGAGCCTATCAGGTATGACCTGGATTTGTTAAATATGAACATCACTGCTAGCATCTCCTTCTCGGTTACTTTGTAATTTAGTTGGGCACTACTCAAGGTTCTACTTGCGTAGTAGATTAGTTGCATGACTTTATATTTTCTCTGCCCAGGAACTGCTCCCACAGCATAGTCGTTTGCGTCACACATCAGCTCAAATGGTTGTTCCCAGTCGGGTGCAACTATGATAGGTGCAGACACCAGCCTCTTCTTCAATTCCTCAAAAGCTACTTGCAGTCATCAGAAAATACAAAAGGGTGATCTTTTTCAAGCAATTTACACAAAGGGTTAGCAATTTTGGAAAAATCTTTTATAAACCGCATGTAGAAACCGGCATGGCCAAGGAAACTTCTTATTGCCTTGACAGAAGTGGGTGGTGGAACTTTTCTATTACATTAATCTTTGTATGATTCACTTCCATGCCCTTACTCGATACTAGGTGCCCCAAGACTATACCTTCTTATTCCGTGAAATGGCACTTTTCCCAGCTTAATACCAGATTAGTCTCCATACACCTCTTTAATACACTTTTCAAGTTCATAAGGGAATCATCGAATGAGTTCCCCACCACTGAGAAGTCATCCATAAAAACCTCCACTATTTCCTCTACTATATCTGTAAAGATGGCCATCATGCACCTTTGGAATGTGGTGGGTGCATTGCATAGGCCAAACGGCATTCTCCGAAAAGCATAGATGTCATATGGATAGGTGAACGACGTTTTCTCTCTATACTTTGGGGTAATAGAGATCTGATTAAACCCCGAGAATCCATGCAAAAAGCAAAAGTGGGACCTCCCTACCAATCTATCTAGCATCTGATCAATGAATGGCAGTGGGAATAGTTTTTCCAGGTGGCCTTGTTCAACTTTCTGTAATCCATACAAATTCACCATCTTGTGACTCTTCTTGTTGAGATCAACTCGTTGTTCTCATTTTGCACTACAGTCATTCTACCCTTCTTAGTGCACACTGAACTGGGCTGACCCAGTTAGTGTCAGATATGGGGAAGATGATTCCCGTACTTAACCACTTGATCACTTCTTTCTTCACCACTTCTTTCGTGTTGGGGTTCAACCTTCTTTGATGTTCTCTAGAAGGTTTTTGCCCATCTTCCAGTAGAATCTTATGCATACAAAATGTCGGGCTGACACCATTAATATTTGCAATGGTCCAACCAATTGCAATCTTGCACTCCATTAACACCTGCAACAGCTGTTATGTCTACATATCTAACAAATTAGATGAGATAATAACAGGTAAGGTTGAGTTAGGTCCCAAGAAATCATACCTGAGGTGATACGGTACCGGTTTTAGATCCAACTGTGGTGGCTCTTCAATTGATGGCTTAGCTGGAGGGGTCTTTCTTTCTTCTAAGTGTAAAGGTTCGAATTCAAGCTCTGTTTTTCAATACCCTTGGCCTTTAAGGGCCAAAACCCACTCCTCCAAGTCCTCACCATTTACCTCTTCTAAGTTCATGAGGTAGGCTGCTAGAGGGTCTTTTGCGTTTAGAGCCTCATCTTCCTCCTCCAAAATCACATCCACAGCTTCTATCAAAGAGCAGTTAGCAAACTCACTGGGTCGCCACATAGACTTCTGCACGTTGAACGTTATCTCTTCATCGTTCAGTCTCATCTTTAGCTCCCTAATTTCACAATCAATTAGAGATCTCCCAGTGGCCAAGAAGGGCCTTCCCAAAATTATGGGAATCTCCTCGTCAACCCAACAGTCCAGAATGACAAAATCTACAGGAAACACAAACTTTCTAACCTGGACTAGTAAATCATCAAGCATACCTAATGGCCTATTCATTGTTCGGTCAACTAGGTGTAGTAACATGGATGTGGGTCTTGCTCTTCCAATGCCTAACCTTTTATAGATATCCAAGGGCATCAAGTTTATGCTCGCCCCTAAATCATACAATACTTTAGCTTAATCATAGTTGCCTATTGTGCATGGGATTGTAAAACTCCCTGGGTCGGACAACTTCTTAGCTATGGGTCTCGTCATGACAGAACTACATGTCTGAGTTAGTATAATAGTGGCCAAGTCTTGAAAGTCGAACTTACGAGACATCAAGTCCTTCATCATTTTTGCATAACCAGGCATCTCCTTCAAGGTGTCAATCAATGGAATGTTCACCTGGATTTGCTTCAACATCTCCATGAATTTCTTATACTGCGCATCCTTATGATATTTGGCTAATCTCTATGGGAAGGGTGCTGGAGGTCGCTTCTTTCCTATGATTTGAGCTATGGGTCTCATCATGACAGCACTACATGTCTGAGTTAGTATAACAGTGGCCAAGTCTTGAAAGTCGAACTTACGAGACATCAAGTCCTTCATCATTTTTGCATAACCAGGCATCTCCTTCAAGGTCTCAATCAATGGAATGTTCACCTGGATTTTCTTCAACATCTCCTTGAATTTCTTATACTGCTCATACTTATGATATTTGGCTAATCTCTATGGGAAGGTTGATGGAGGTTGCTTCTTTCCTGTGATTTGAGTTTGATCCCGCTCAGGCACTATTTCTAATGCCTTCTCTTACACTAACTCAATCTCCTTCGTAACCTCTTTTTCTTTGCTTGATTCCGTTGATGCATGTTATACTGTCACCTCTATTAACCCTGTTGAATCATCTACCTCAATTGGTACTGGCACAAGTATCTCAGTTGGTCGGCTTTCGCGAGCAATTTCTCGCTCTAGATCAAGATCTCTACCATTTCTTAGACTCACCGCCATAAGCTGTTTCGGGTCCAGCACTTTTGGATTGACATGCATGTCTGCAGGTAACGTCCCTTAGGGACGATTATTCATAGCCATGGATAACTGCCCTAATTGAATCTCAATGCCTTTTATCGCTGAGTCATGTTCTTTGACTCTCTTGCATTTTTCCATTGGACTCAATCAGTTGTTGCAACATTCCTTTAATTTCAGGTAACCCATCATCTTGTCTCGCTATTTGTTGTTATTGAGGCTGCTGATAAGGTAGCTGCTGATTTTGCTGATTGTATCCCTATTGCCTTTGGTAAGGCACAACTTGACCCTGTGGTCACATAGCTCCAGGATTGTTATTATTATTGTACTGTTGTTGTGCTGGTCTATAGTGTTAATTCTGCTGCCCCAATTCTGACCATCTTTCCTCTGTCCTCCATAGTTGCCCACATAGTTTATTTTTTTCTTGATAGTTTTGGTTGTTACTTTCACCACTCCGCACGCATACATATGGTTGGTTAATACATGGTGTACATAATCCTCCATTAGTCGTGTCAACTATGTGTACCTGTTTCTGGCCTGATTTGTCAATCCTCTTGGTGAGGATACTCATTTGCGGCATCCGAGTGGTCATATTCTTGGCTATGGAGTTGTTTGGGTCCAAAGCCACTGAGTGAACTACATGAGTGATTGTAGAGTCTCTTTTCATCCATCCTGAGTTTTGAGCCATTTTATCAAGTAAGATTCCCTGAATGATTTGCTCAAAAATGCTCCATCTGCTGAAACATCAACATTGGCCTTCAAGTTGTCTACCAATCCCATGTAGAACCTTTGCCCCAACATCTAATCTGGAATGCCATGATGTGGACACTTAACCAGCATACCTTTGAACCTCTCCCATGTTTCTTGAAATGTTTCAGCTGGTTTCTACCTGAAGCTCAATATCTCATCAACTTGTTTGGCAGTCTTATTTGGTGGGTAGAACTTGTTCAAAAATTGCTTGACTAATTCCTCCCAAGTGGTAATGGAGTTTATGGGGAGCGAATTTAGCCAAGTCTGAGCCTCTCTAGTCACTGAGAATGGAAACAACAACAACCTTATTGCTTCAGGTGTCAAATTTGGTTGCCTTTGCGTGACACATATTGACAAGAATTTTTCAGATGTTGCTGAGGATCTTTAAAGTAAGATCTTGAGAATAGTCCCTTGTTCTGCAACAAATGTAGCATGTTGTTTGTGTTTGAAATAATTCCGCTTGTATCTGAGGGACTCTAATTGCGGTTGCCATATTTTCAGCGGTGGGTTGTGCCCAATCATACAAGGCTGTTTCTGGCACAAGAGGTGCCACACCCTAGTTGTTCGGGTCATTCCCATTGTTTTTGTTGTTTGGGTATCAATTACGTCACCCATTTCTAGTTTCATTCACTCTGTTGAGTTCTGTTGTTGTTGGTCTTTCTTGTTTGCTCGATATAGTGCCTTGAAAGCTTTCTCAGGGTCCGGTAATGCTTCGTACAATTCACCAGTTCTTGAGGAGTTTCTAGGCATGCACCTGTAACACACAAGACTACAAACGTTAGAATTTCAATATAATGAATTTAAAGTTGAGAAAACTGAATAAACTACGAATTCTAACAATTCTTTTAGTCATAATTGGTAACACCGTTGACTCTCTGGCAACGGCGTCAAAAGTTGATCACGCCCAACTATGCCTTATAAAAAGGACTAAGCGGTCGATGCAAATATAATCCGATTTACAAGTCCGGAGTTGAATCCTATAGAAATTAACATACTAATCACAACTGCTAGTTTCGCAAGAATTCAAGTAATCAACTTCCAGAAATATTGAGTAATGAGTAGAGTTTTTACTAACTAACAACAAGGTAATTAAAAAGCTATAATTTTATTACTAACAAAATAAATATTGTATAAAAGATTGGAAAGGTCTAGGGTTACGATTTTCCCTCTTATGGGAATCCTCTCTGCTATGTCTCCTATAAATTTGCCTAGATACTCTCTACCGATCGTGAGCACTTTAGGTGTCGTAATTCTCTTCCGAGCAAATACAACAATTTACTAAACCTATTCTTCCGAACTACGCTAGCTAGCACTAGTTTACCGCTCACTAAGATCGCACCAAGATTTCGTTAATCCTAATCCCACCTTTAAACCCTCCGTATTGATCCCTTATATATGTTAGGAGTGATGTTGTTCAACAACTACCTAAATATATACCCTTTTCCAAGTAATACACACTAAATAGGCATAGACGATTGAGGGCCCTTCAATCAACCATAATAATCACATAGTTGGACAAGTAGAGAAAATCCAATGGCAAATTTATATTAAACGCAACAAATATTCATCCTCCAAGAGGTTCCATCAAATCCTAGAACAAAGAGTTTAGCTACTCAAATTGTTTTCACAACTACAATATAAGAATTCATTACCAATAATAGAAAAAAAGGAAGAAGAAAGATAAAAACTCATTTTCGAATCTTCCGTTTTGCTCCTTGCTTGTTCTTGCCGTCAAATTTCTCCTACCCTCTTTTTGGATGAGCTGGGCTTCATATAGGTCAAGGGAAGTCGCCTTAGGAATTACAATTTTAGCCCTGAAATATTTTTTTCTCAAAGGAACGTGTGCGGTCGCGCATCTGGCCATGCACTTTGGCCAGTTTTTGCTTGACTTACACGGCCCAGTGCGCGACCGTGCACCTAGGCAATTTTCTGCACTCTTCTTCGTTCTTCTTTTTAAGTGTGCTAACCTCCTTTGATTCTCGAACGAACTCCCAATTTACTCCATAAGCTTTTACTTGGCCTTCAACGCTCCATATTGGCTTAAAAATGCTGCCTAACATTATTGTAGCCCGGAATTTCTCCTGCAAAGCATAAAGTACTCAGTCAGAGTAATGTACTACCATTTAACGCTCAAACATCAGTAAAGTGCAGCAAATTGGAGTGCAAATAGTGGCCAAAATACATAGTTATAGCCTACCATCAGAAATCAAAAGAGAAATTGTGTGAAAAGTTTCATCATTATCTCATTTTGATCCACGTACCCCTATATGTAATTAGGAGGTCCAGAAGATCATCTATTTATAGAATATAGCAAATCAAATGCCAGACGTGTTTACTGATTTGAAAAGGATAGCTAAGTCACATATCCTTGTAGAAGATGTGTCTATTCGAATTGATGTCCCAGCACGACCATCTACTAGCATGAGAGCTAGTTAACCTAAAGCACGCCTTAAGCGTGGTGGGCCTTTGGGTTCTAAGGATAGAAATCCTAAGAAAAGAAAATCGACAAATGATCAAAATAATACTATAAAGGGATCTCCTGAAGAGACCTAAGATCTGATTAGTTCTGATGTTCCTGAAGAAATAAATGAACCCGAGACTCAAGTTGGCGAGGAACTTTTAATAAGTTCTACTAGTGATATGATTAATTTAAATGGATTTGAAATAGTGGTGGATAATATTCACTCAACATTATGCAAGACAGTGAGGATCTTGAACCCTGATCTGTCGAAAAATGTCGACAAAGATCTGACTGGCCAAAATGGCAAGAGGCAATTCAATCATAATTGAACGCACTTGCTAAAAGAGAGGTATTTGGACCAGTAGTCCAAACACCTACTTGTATAAAACCAGTTGGTCATAAATGGGTTTTTGTGCGAAAAAGGAATGATAAAAATGAAATTGAAAGATACAAAGCTCTAATTGTCGCACAAGGATTTTCACAACGACTTCAAGTTGATTTTGATGAAACATATTCACCTGTTATGGATGCCATAACATTTCGATATCTCACCAGTTTATCCCTACATGAAAGACTTGAAATACATCTAATGGATGTAGTTACAATTTATCTTTACGGTTCACTTGATAATGAAATTTATATGAAAATCCCTGAAGGATTTAAAATGCCTGAAGAAAATTCAAAATCTCAAAAAATGTATTCAATCAGATTCCAAAGATCTTTGTACAGTTTAAAGCGATCTCGGCGCATGTGGTATAATCGCCTTAGTGAATACTTGCTGAAAGAAGGTTACACAAATGATGTTATTTGTCCAGTATTTTTATAATAAAAAAATAGCATCAGAATTTGTTATACTTATTGTTTATGTTGATGACATAAATCTTATTGGAACGCCAGAAGAGCTCCAAAAGGCAATTGAATATCTTAAGAAAGAATTTGAGATGAAAGATCTTGGAAAGACAAAATTTTGTCTTGGTCTGCAAATGGAATATTTAGCAGAGGGGGTCTTTATCCATCAATCTGCCTATACAGAAAGGGTCTTAAAACGCTTTTACATGGACAAAGCGCATCCATTAAGTACATCAATGATTGTTCGATAACTTGAAGTGAATAAGGACCTGTTCCGACCTCCAGAAGAGGATGAAAAACTCCTTGGTCCTGAAACACCCTATCTCAATGCAATTAGTTCATTTATGTATCTTTCTAATGCTACAAGGCATGACATAGTATTTTTTGTTAATTTACTAACAAGATATAGCTCTTCTCCTACACAGAGACATTGAAATGGGATTAAGTATATATTGCGATATTTAAAGGGAACTCTTGATATGAGCTTGTTTTATGCTAACAAAGATAGTGAAGATCTTGTTAGTTATGCAGATGCAGGTTATATATCTGATCCCAATAAAGCTCGATCTCAAACCGGGTATGTGTTTACATCTGGAGGTACTGTCATATCGTGGCACTCCACAAAGCAATCGATTGTTGCTACTTCTTCGAATCATGCTGAGATAATAGTTATTCATGAAGCAAGTAGGGAATGTGTATGGTTGAGATCGGTGATTCATTTTATTCGAGAAAAATGTGGTTTGGAATGTGATAAAAGATCCACAATTTCATACGAAGACAATGTTGCATGCATAGCCCAATTGAAGAGAGGATTTATAAAAGGAGATAGAACGAAGCACATTTCACCAAAATTATTCTACACACATAATCTTCAGAAAAATGGTGACATTGTTGTGCAACAAATCTGTTCAAGTGAAAATCCAGCAGATTTATTCACTAAATCTTTGCCAACGTCAACTTTTGAGAAGATGGTATACAAGATTGGAATGCGAAGACTCAAATATTTGAAACAAGATTTTCATCAGGGGGAGTAAAATACATACTGTACTCTTTTTTCCTTACTAAGGTTTTTCCCATGGGGTTTTTCTTGTAAAGTTTTTAATGAGGCAGCTAGAAATTCATATTACTAAACATGTGTACTCTTTTTTCTTCACTAGGATTTTTTCCACTGGATTTTCCTAGTAAGGTTTTAACGATGCACATTATCTTTTAATGAACATCCAAGGGGGAGTGTTATGAAAATATTATATTGTGGATGTCTATTTATTACTCCACTATAGATAATCTTCTTGACCATTTATACTTTGTTGAAGTTTATCTACAAGCAGCTGATGCATGCAGGTTGCAAGCACCTCAATGAAATGATTTGCAGCAGCTTATTATTAAGTAGGCCGGTTGCGAGCAGCTCATGCAGATAGCTTACAAGCAGCTCAAGAAAAGCCTCGCGACTGCTTCCTGAAAAGCTTTGCAGCTGCTTCCTGAAAAACCTTGCAGCTTCTTCTTTTCTTCTATAAATATAGGAGTTTTCCGTTCATTATGTACATCAGTTTGAAAGTTGAATAATATATCAGTTTCTCTCTATACTTGTCTTTGGTTTATTTACTTTACCGTCATTATTTTATAACAAAAACGCTATTGTAGAGAGTTGTACTAATGTTTGAGTTTTATTTTTTTTTAAAGTGCGATGTTATTGTAATAATATTTATTTGTTCATTTTTTTCTTTTAACTATAAAAAAAAAAGTGACATTGCTTTCGAAAATCTCGTGTACGCCACTGATTTCATGTACTTTTTTATCCTAATCTTGTGGGTATCTTTTCTAGGTTTCTTTGTCGCATTTCTAATAAGATCAGTTTTGTTGGGCACGATGGTCAGATTGTTAATATGATTAGTCGAGCAAGAATTGTTTTCACTATTTATTATTAATCGACTTCAAATTGTTCACCTTTCAGCAATGGAAACTTACTTGCCTATCTATCTATCTATGAAAGCATGGGCGGCTCTAACATTATAAGAGGTAAGGCTTATGCCTTAGACCCCAAATTTGAGGGGCCCATCTTTTAAAAATAATAAGTTTATAGAATATTTAAAAAATAATATTTAAAACTTTTAATATAAAAGTAGCGTTTTTAATATAAAATGAAAGAAAGCTCTTTATATATATAAATAAAGTAATAATTTGACTTACTTAAAAATAGGTAGATGAATAGTTTTTCCAACGTTCCAATTTTTTACTTTTTACTCATTTATTAGATAACGTGTAAAATTTTATTCTATCTTTCTTAATTTGTTCAAGTCATTCTTTCTTTTTTCCAATCTTTAGTAAAGATGATATCTGGCGTTCGGTTGGATCACCAACAATGTCAAGTAACAGAATTTCTTCAAGTACAAATACCAAAAGTAAGCTTAACTCAAGAGCTCCAGTATTTGTTCCTAATAGTAATAGGTCTCCATGTAGTGCTATAATGTGGGGTGATCAGGTTCCTATTAGGGGTGTTCATAAAATAAGAAAAATCGAACCAAACCGAAAACAAAATCAAACCGACCAAAAAAATCGATATTTTTTGGTTTGGTTTGGTTTGGTTTTAGTTTTGAAATTTAAAAACCGATTAACTTTGGTTTGGTTTTGGTTTTAACAAAAAAAAAACGAACCAAACCGAATATAAGAGTAGCTATTGTAAATTTAGAATTACACCTATATATATACACACACATATATACATACACACACATATATACTTTTATACAAAGTTTCAAAATTGTTATAGTAAATGTTAATCGTTTGCACTTTTAGTACAGTTCTTTACTTTTACATTCTAGTTTGATTGGTAGTTTTCTTTTGTTAAGTGGAAGAATCTATTTCATGTTAAAAATAATATATTTTTAATTGAGTCCTTAAATTATTCATCATTATTTGATTCAATTATCATCAATATATTTTGGTAAATAATAGATTTCTCAAAGGGCAATTGATTTGATAGTGTTACGTTAAAATGTGGTCGCCGAAATATGTGTTGGTAGTGTATGTCTTATATTTAAGAAAAAAACCCGACAAATAACCGAAAAAATCGAAAAATCGACATAAACCGAATCGAGAAATACCGACTTAATTGGTTGGTTTGGTTCTAATATTTGAAAAACCGACTTATTTGGTTTGGTTTCTTTTTTAGGAAAAAACCGATCCAAACCGAACCATGAACACCCCTAGTTCTTATACATGGGTGGCTCAAGGGTGAAGCTAGTAAAGCCTTTGCGTTAGGCCCCAAAAATTTTGAGGCCCCAAAAAGTGTTAATGGTAAAATAAGTAATACTAATATTTTGACTTAGACAATTTTGAATTTTGTAGAAAAAAGTATAAAATCCGTGTAAAAAGATTTTTAAAAAACAAAGAATATTTACATTTTAACATAAGAAATATTCTAGAACTTCGAAATAAACTACTCAAATCTTCGTATTAGCAAATAAAGTTTTTTACATCAAGATCCAAGGTAATGTATGACAAACATATGGCTAACATCTTATTAACTTGAATTAACCCTTGATAATATAAATAATAATAATATTACTATATGAAGCTAAAAGTCAAATATCTTGTATGAATACTATTATATAAATAAGTACAGAAGGAAAAAAGACAACATCAAAGTTTTTGCATATACTTGTATAGGTGTATAAAATTTAGATTCTTATTAAAATTCGGCTTTAGGCCACTAAATTCGTTGAGCCGCCCTTGTTCCTATACAACCTGCCAAAGGGAATGAAATTGTTGAACTTGGGCAGCAATAACTTGTATTATCAGGTACAAGTTTTCCAAATATCTCTTTTATATTTCAAAAACCCCTATATATTTTTTATCTTTCTCTTTAATATTTTTACTCACATTCTTTCTCCAAGATTTTATTAGTTTAAGTGTTCAATAATATTTTTAAGCATCTAATAGTTCTATACTTTTATTTCTCTATAATATCTTATCTAAAATCAACAATATCTTAAGAAAGACTAAATGAATTTGCTATAATAACAATTAAAAAAGAATTATTAGAAAAAATTGATTATAAGAAAGATTATTAACAACTTTATATCTCAAAAACTAGAAGAATAGATGTCAAATAAAAATATATCTTATAACTTTTTTAAAAAAAATATAGGCCTCATATTAAATTTTGGCTTTGAGCTGCCCTTGTATAAAAACACGAATGTTAGAATGCTAAATGTTGATGGATGAAAATATCCTTTAAATGTTAATCGACTGTTATACCTTTCAAGGGAAAAATGATTCTATAAGGAATCAATTTATTTTTTGATAAAATTGTATTGTTTAAGATTTATCCAAAAACTAGGACTTTCGAATTCAGCTTAAGCATTATTATTTGCCTAAAATTGTGAAAAGAATCCTAAAACCAAACATCAAATTTAAGTTGGACTTTCACCGGAATCAAGCTATCATGGTCGTGTCGAAAACGCACAAAATGTATTTATCTTGCACTGAATCCTAACCACTGAGCAATTTTGATTGCTCAAACTTTAATTCTACTTGAACAATAATACTAAACAATAAATGAATTTTCATAGAGTTTCAACTCCAATCATATTTCGAAAAGAATGTCAAAATAGCACGGGTTAGTCAGTTTTTGGATTAGTCATTCAAAAATAGCCAGCGTTTGCCAAGTCATTGAAAAATAGCCACTATTTTGCTGCAACAGAGACCGGTCCAGTATAATATACAGGAGTTCCAGTATATTTTGCTGAACTTCAGTATAATATGCTGGAGTTCCAACATAAGTATACTGGAACTCCAAACTCCAGTATAATAACTTATGCTGGAACTCCAGTATATTATGCTAGAGTATTTTTTCGGATTTTGAACAGTGATTTCGTTCATATTTATCTTTACATGAAAAATGGTTAAATTTTGATGACTTTTGAAATTGTGACTATTTTTGAATGACCACTCGTAAATCTGACTATTTTTTAGTTTCTCACAGAAAGAATACTTTGATTGAACAACTCTTACATCTATATAAAGGGCAACATCCTATCTTGAGGTAATTTTAATTTCCTTCGTCCTATGAAAACTCTCTCAAAGATTAATTCGATGTACTATCGGCGTATAACCTGTTGAGAAATTATCTCACTAAGGTAAAAGGGGAAATTTATAGTTAAAGTATTACTACAACAATAATATACCTAGTAATTAGTATGATTCAAATGTGGCATCTGGAGAGGATAGAGACTTTACGTGGCTAAAAATGTGTCATTCTTTTTTATACGGACTAAAATGAAAGAATGTCATGAATAGGGGTGGCCCTTCCATAAAGCAAGTAAAGCAAATGTTTAAGGTCCCACATTTGTGGGGGGCCATTTTTTGTTACACCTAATAGGTTATGTATAAGTTTTAAAAAAAAAATTATAAAGTGAAAAAGTTCGATTTCTTTTTTTAACAAATATAGAGAAAAAGGATTCGCAATTGTTAAGATTTTTCCCAAGGAAATTTGCACTTGAAATGAATATCGAACTCAAATTTCGTAAGAAATGTGTGATGTATATGAAGTAACAATTTAATGAGAATGTTGATTATGAAATTTCAAAATCTTTCGTAGAGTCCTTTAGAGGACAGGTTATTCACATTTTATTTGATGGAGTGAATTAAAAGCTAAGCAGTGAAAGTTCAAAAGATTCCCCTGAAAAAAATAGAGATGTATCCTATATTACCCATCGATTACTTTTATACATAGTAGACAAGGATATTTTTCACTTTAAAATAGATTTGAACAATTCGAAGCATATGAAAATATTTTTGGTTTTCTATTTAGCGGTAAAATTAAGATCACTAGATGATGAAAATTTGAAAAAATATTGCCTTAATCTTGAATGTTCCTTAAAGCATAATAATCAATTCGATATTTGTGTGCGGTCGATACCGGGGGTCCCGATATCAAGGCCTTTATGGCATGTCAGGCCCAATCTGGAGGGGTTCGGAGTAAAAACTGAAGTTCGAGCCGAAATACATACCTCGGGAAAGCATGTCGAAGGCTCATCGCAACCTACCTCGAGGCAGTATAAAATCGATGACCATCATGGAAAGGCGGAAAAACTCCCAAGGACGCGTGGTTAGAGCTGATAAGGTCTGCAAAGATAGTACAAGCCCGTACAAGCCTGTTACACAGCTGTACCAATAGCATTTCTCTGTCATGATTAGACTTGTACTATGTTGGGATTTACCCCTACTATATAAAGGGGATCCAAACATTCTTGTAAGGGGACTCTTTTTTCACTTTGCAACACATATGAATATTGAATACAATAGAACATTCGCTGCTCTTCTTGCCTAAACGTGTTCAACAATTACTCTACAGATTTATTACTTGCTCATTTATTGTTCATCTATTGTGCTTCATTTATTGCCCATTATTAACCGCAAAAGGTTGTCTTCGAGGCCTTCGATATCATTGTTTCTTCGTCAATTATTCATTGCTAACTGCCTTAACTAGACCTCGAGGCCCCCTATTCCAGCCAGCTCGAGGCCCAGCCTAGCGACTACATTGGTTTGCATATCTTATTCTCTTCATTTACTCTTAGCATCTATTGCCTAACAACTAGTATTGAAATAAATCACATATTTTTAGAACCACAAAATCAAATATAATTGTTAATACCATTTTTAAGGTAAACAGTTTGGCGCCCACCGTGTGGCTGAAAATAATAGTGATTGTTTTGGAGCTAGATTTCTGATAACACACGTTACTCTTCACACTTTTTCTTGTCAAATATTCTTTGATTTCAGACTTAATCATGTCACACAAAATGCACCTCTTCACAACAGTGAGGGACTTGGAGAAAACAGCGGCATAGGGCTCGGTGTACCACCTGTTGATACCCAATTTTTCCCTATATATTTTCAATATGCAAAATAACTTTAAAAAAGTATATATATATATATATATATATATATATATATATATATATATATATATATATATGCATATATAAGCATGTCCAAGTATTTTATTATTTTTTCATAATTTTTAAAGGTTTAAATTGATTTATTTTCTCCCTTTTTTATCCATAAAATCCCAATAACTATTTTCAAAATTATTATTTTTGATAATTCATCCATTGGATTTTTATATTTATGCCAAAATATGGCTAAATTATTTCTTACACATTTTTACAATTTTATTTAGTATTTTTAAAGCTAAATTGCACATAATTGCAATATTAGCTCCTTTTAAGGTTTAATTAGGTTTTATATTTATAAATGGGATCCTGTATTTTTAATTTATTATTTATGCCCTATAAATCATTTTTAGCCCTTTAAATTAGTTTTCAGAAATTATTTATTATTTTTATAAAATTAAAAGGGAAAAATGGCTATTTAATTTATAGCCAAAATTGGCTTTAAAATCTAGCCCAAATTGAATCCACAATTCCCTGCCCCAATTTCGATTTAAACCCGACCCTAACCCAATTTTAACCCAAGCCCAAATTGGATCCCCACCTACCCCGTTCAATCTGGACCGTTGATCATTCAGATCAACGGTCCCCATTCCACCTGCCATAATTAAACCCAAACGACCCCCTAACCTAATTCATTTCCCACCAATCCGCCGCCCTTGAATCCCCTTCCTCTCCAATTCTCTATGCAACCTCACTCATCCCCTAGCCACCGCCACCCAAATCCACCCTAAACCCCTTCAATCCTCACTCAATCTATGGACTCCCATGGCCGTTTGAGATGTATACCGGTCTCATATGTCTCTTGGTTGCCTATTTTCGTGATTTCGCAGAAAGATATTGAAGAGATCTAGTCCAGCTTGCTCAAACTTCTATCCATGGCCTTTCTCCGGCCATCCATGGCCATTCGAGTCAGATCCATGGCTTTTCCGGCTAGATCGGTAACTTTTCGAAGTCTTTCTCATTTTTCTGGGTTCTCTGAAACCCTAGCTTTAAAGTCTTTCCGATTTTCTTTCAAATCTGTCTTAGATCTGTGTATGTTATGAACCTCTTAAGTGTTTTCCTTAAAGTTTTTTCGATTTTTCAAAACAACTCTTCGTCTTCAACGATTAGGGTTTTCTTGACCTCTTTTAAAAGATCTCTTCTCCGATTTTCAGTGTTAGTTTATCATGTTTAAACGATTTGCTTATGATTTTCTTCTACCTGGTTCAGCATGTTGAAAACCCTAAATATCTTTGGTCTTATTCAGGGTCCTGGAATTGTCTTTGCTATTTTATACTTATTCCGACTGAGTTCTTTGAGTTTAAATCCTTTTTTTTGTTTAACTTGACTGATTCTGAGTTCCTACCTTTTAAACTCAGCTTTGTTAAAACCCTAGTTTCTTGAAATTTTCCTCACTTGTTATAGAGAATTTTTAAAAGATCTCTTTTACCTGTTGCTATGTGTTAGATTGTTTCCTCCATTTTTTGGTTCTATGTGGCTACTTGACTTAGTTGACTACTATGCTTCGAGTAGGTTCTTTTTCTACTGAGCCGTAGCCTACTCTTGTTATTGTTGTATGTTTGTGTGCTTCTAGTTGTTTCTTTTGTCAATACGGTTGGCCTTGCATGTTCAGTCTTCTCTATTTATATGGCGAAGTGCAAAATCATGATTCTTTCTCGATTGATCTTGATTTCCTCAAGTTATGACTGATTGCAAATATCTTCTTATAAACCCCTGGTTTCACTCGTTTTGTTTAAGTTGATTGATTCCATTCCTTTGCTGTGATGTTTTACCCCTGCTGAACCCTATCCCAAAATTAAGTATATTTTGTACTTAGACTCAATTATTTACTCTATACTTTCACTATCCCCTATATGGTCAGAAATCAATTTTTCTCAAATTAATTTTCTTTCCTTAATTACCCCTGTTAGTATCCGTTTGAGTAGTAATTCCTTGATTAAAAGGAATACTTGTATTAATTGATTCTGACTGTGATTACTTCCATATTTGTGCTAAACCTTTACTTGTTACCTTATTTTTTCTACTCGCTTTAAAAGCTATAAATACCCTAATGCTTTCATTAACAAGACGAGCAACTAAGTTCAAAAACACACACTTACACATTCAAAACTCTCTTTCTTTCTCTACTACTTGTGCTACTGCCTTGTCTAGCCGGTTGAAAGACAAGGCTAGACTTTGGAACTCTGATTGCTTTACTTTTTCTGTACTTTGCTCCTTCAACTGGTATGTTTTTAATTTAAATTCTGAAACTCACTCTATGTGTTCCCTTGTTTGTCAACCCTTGTCTCTTTCTGCACTAACTTAATGACACATGTTTTTGAGTTGTATTGTTTGTTTATTGCTTTACTCAGCATGCTCATAATTCTTCCCTTCTTTGTTCAAATATGATCAGCATATTTACTTGTTCCTATTTATGTCTTTCAACTAGCACGCCTATAATGTACCTAATTCATGACATTGTGTGTTTCTGATTGGGGTCATCTATGTCCCCAACCCCTACTCCCCTGTTTGCAATTGATGAAGCATATAATTCTCTCTGAACTTGTTCTGTATGTGCTGTTATTGCTCCTACCCTCCCCCCTTTTCAAAAACTATTTTATTAGGAAATTCTTCTGCTGTTTTACAAACTCACTTCAAACATGTTGTTTCTAAAACTATTTTCCAACTCAACTCCTTTGAATCTATGCCCAGCACTCTCACATGCATTCTTAGATCATTAGGTTCTGCCCCTCTTGTGTGAGCCTTGCTTTGGGACCCTTGAGCTCCCTCTAAAACTGGACACATAAGTGTTGGCTCTTCCATACTGCACTTATTTTTTGTTATGCAATCTGGGTGTGAGCACTGCTCGGGATCCCTTGAGGTCCTTAAGGAACTCTGACACACCCAGGTATGAGAATGGCTTTGGAACAGTATTGACATTTGAAGTGGTTTATTACATAACTCAGAGAGGAAGTCAAGATCGGGCTTCTTATGGTTGTAACTTCTTATTTTTGCATTTTTATGTAATTCCATCATTTGGTCTGTAATAATTTGTAAATAACTCTAGGATGGATAGTGGAAAGGGAAGGGGTGACTATGCATGCTTTAGCTATCAAAAGGGTAGAAAACATGTTAATAGGTTTATATTCCTAATTGAGCAATAGAAACCATGCCTAGGACTCATTTCATGCATTAGAGATCATGCTCACTAAGATTTACACTTACTGTTTTCAGCATGTCCATTTCACTAACATATCACTCAGCAAATCCTGCAATTAAATGTGTTAATAACCGGTGTTTCTGCGATCATGTTCCTACTGCCATGCATACTTAGAGATCCTGGTTTAGGCTAAAAAACACTAACAAACATATCATCTCTACATATTCTGGTAATCATGTTTAAACGCTGTAATATTTGTGCATATAGAAATCCTGCTTAGGATTCTGCATATATATCATTCTGCATCTCTGCACATTAGATATCATGTCTTTAGGATTTCATTTATATTCGCTTAAGCACACTTAGGCTAACTATGAATGCATAAAAGGAATAAAACAATTTTACTCAGTTTTTTTACAACCAACTGACAATAATTCTATGTGCTGAACACCTAGAACAACATGTTTTAGGTAATAATAAGCTCCAAATTGTCTCAGTAATCCTGAATAATTACTGAATACTTCTTACGCCTAGGCAAGCCTTAGGTAATTCCTTAAATAAATGTGGAACTGCCTTTGTTTAATTATCAACTGCTACAATTAGCAGGTAGGCCTGATTCAGACTTCTTTTCTAAGTTATATAATGAATCTGGTTCTAACTTAAACACCCTGCTTTAGGATTTTAAAATTAAGACCTTAACTGTGTGTAAGTCGTGCTATCTATGTGCACTGTTTGCGGAGGTATAACTGATCCTTCTATCTGCTTATATGTTTCCCCCCTAATTGTTGTCTTATATGTTTTGTAAGTTGCTTTAGCATTTTTACCTTTAAACCTGAGTATCTATCTAGAACTTCCTCCTTATAGGAATAGGAGTCCTAAATTCCTCTGGGAGTGATAGGAATGGGACGGGTAACAACATGCATTAGAGGTCGAGATCAACCCTCGCTTTAATTACCTTCATGGGGCGGGAAAGGGTAGATATGAATATGATGACCGGTGCGCTAATACCATGTGTATCCCCTCTTTTGAGGAGTGTCATACCAGGTATTGCATTGATGTGATCCATATTACAAACAAACCTAGGACACTCCCTTTTATATTCATAAGCATGGCTTAGATTATAACTCTTTTCAAAATTTCACCTTTCAATAATTATTTTCAAACACTTGTGTGTTTAAACTTAAATCCCCTATTACTTGAGCCTTACTTGTTTATCTGCTAATTGTACAAATTCACAAAAAATTGTCTGGCCGGGAACCACACTAGTGGATCCTGAGGGGTGCCTAACACCTTCCCCTTAGGATAATTTCAAGCCCTTACCCTATCTCTGGTTATCAAACATAGTTGTAGTTGAACCTTATAGGTGCTCTAACACACCTTAAAACCCATTATGTGGCGGCTCTTAAAACACCCAATTCCCAAAAGGAAATGAGTCATCACACCCCATGAGTGTCGAAACCCGGACTCCTCTCCGCGGAGGGAAAAAAGGAGGCGCGACAGCATGGCGACTCTGCTGGGGATCTTTAGACTTTTACCATTTCAGATTGTTCTTGTGAATTTGTACCTTCCATATGTGCAATTACTAGTTTAAGTTCTTTTTCAAAAGCTAAACTGACATATCTTCTTTGTTTCCTTCCTTTATTGTTGTTTTAAATTATAAAACTGCTGTATTTATCGCTTTCTTAATATGCAAATACATGTCAACATGTCTTTAATTATTGCATAATCATGTTCAACATCATACTCCGCTCGTTCCAAACAAAATACTATAGCAACGCTTTAATGAGTGGTTGTGTTCTTCCTATATCACTACCCCCTAAATTCGGAAAGGCATATTTGGGGTAAAACTAGTCGATCAGTGGTACAGTCGACAGTTCCGTGCCTTCACCCTTGAGTTGTCCGCTCAAGGGTACTAGTCTAAAATCCCATAGAAACACTCTATTTAAATTGTGCATGCATCATGGTCAAACCTATCCGGGTCGGTTATGTTGTCCACATAATGATCCTTTAAGATAGCCTTGTCCAAAGTCCACTGGGTTTCCCTAAACCCAAACGGACATCACCACGTTCTGTGCATTTATTTGGAGAACTAAATACTTCATGCTAATTGTTGGTATTAAATAGTCGAGTCTGGTGGGGGTAAAGACCTAACCATATTTGTCTTGCAGAAATATGAGGCACGAAGTCCCCAGATTCGGCATGGTCACCAACATCCACCCAAGATTGCTAAGTTGGTGGAGAGATTTACACTCTAGTGACCAAACTCTTGTCAGAAAATATCTGGGAAATCTATCATCCCTCCTGGAGATCCAACCTAACAACATGATTATACAAGCTACCACATTGTTTTGGGATTGTGAAAGGGTCGTGTTTCGCTTTGGGGATATTGAAATGGCACCTTTACTAGAGGAGATAGGAGGACTGGCTGGTCTAGCATGGGAAACTCCGGGTTTACTAATGCTTGAGAACCCAAAGGTAGGGGTTTCCTTAAAATAATGGGTTTGAAGAAGAATACAGAATTGACATGCCTGAAGGAATCACACATCCCTTTGACTACCTGTATGAAAGGTATGGCCACAGCAAATCCTACCGTACCTACCTGACGAGTTCGCCATCACATCCTTGGGACACATCCATTGTAGGGTTTTCATCTTCATGTTCTACTTCTTGGGTATGATCGTGTTTCCGATGAAGAAAGGGAGAATCCATACCATATTGGCTATGGTAACTAAGACCCTAATGGAGGGGATTGGTGGGCAGACATTCAGCATCGTGCCCATGATCGTTGCGGACATATACCGAGCCTTGGAGAAGTGTCAACGAGGAGCAAAATACTTCGAGGCTGCAATTTACTACTTTAACTCTGGCTCATGGAACACCTCCAAAGAGGCGAATACCGACCAGAAATTCAGCGAAGGGACTGGGATGATCACATCGCTTTCCACCATCCAAAGCGAATGAATTACATCCCCGACATGTACGCTCAGCCTGAGAATGCCAAAGTATGGGTTGAGTTATTTGATAATCTGACTGAAGAACAGGTTCAATGGACATTCGAGTGGTTTCCGACCAAGGAGTTCATCGCCCGATCCAGAGATGCGCCTTTCCTAATACTAATTGATCTAAGAGGAACCTACCCTTACGTCCCTCTTCGAGTTATGAGGCAAGCTAGTAGGAAGCAAGTTATATCCAAGGTCAACAAGATGAGCCATTTCCAAGCTAACTTCCAAAGTGATGATAGTCCCTACAAGTGCCAAGCCCAGCATATGTGGCACTGCAAGATCGTAATGGGGAAAGACACCATCGAGCTAGACATATATCATGCTGGTTGTGCTCCTTTCTATTCAGGTTGGTTGGAAGACAATCATGATGGTGTAGGCCAGCCAGGGTTTGTTCGAGGTAACAGAATTATAGATGAAAAGGCCGAGGCGCAAGTCAAGTACAACCAGCTGCGCAAAAGGATCCGTGAGTACGAGAGCAAACATCGCGAGGTACAAGAGTCCAACCAGAAGCTGATTGAGGAATGGAAGGACATGGCTGTCAGTGCCAACAAGAGGCTGGGATACTTGGAGCGAGGCATATTAGAACTGGAAAGAAAATTTCTCAAAAGGGTTGAAGACTGTCAAGAGGCTGAAGGGACCGAAGGTGGACATCTAGCGAGAGTGTACCTGTTGTTGGGACTTCGCGAGTTGGGGAAGCTATTCGACGGAGCCAAGGATGCCGAATCTGGGGAAGGTCCTTCTGGGACCAAGTAGATAGGAGTTTATCTTTTTCGCTTTATAAATGTAATAAGGCCAATGGCCATTAGTGACTTTTATTTCTTGCTTATTTAGTGTCGTTTTGGGATTCGTCTATTTTTATCAATAAAATGAGGCATTTAGCATTCTAAGTTTCTTCAAATCAATTTGTCGCTAGGCCTACCTCGGGCACGACGAGGTTCCCAAATTAGGAAATGCTTTACATTCCTGCACTATGTGTTTAAATATCGCAATACTTTTTATGATCCTCATTGACTTGATTACCTTTTATTTTTATTTTGTTTTCTTTCTTTATTCCCCCCCCAAAGGTTAGTTCGTGCATTCTAGCATCGTTATCTTATTCCACGAGATCCAGGGGGCCTCTACCCACTCCTCCTCTTAGTCCTGTTAAAAACAAGAACAAAGGCAAGATGGAAGATTTGAACAACATCAGGAAGGAGAACCCAACTGAACGGGTTGAGGCCACTGATGGCCAGGGTATTCGGGTTCGAAACAAGAATGTATCACAACTTGAGCAAAAACTGATAAGATTCCAAGAGGAGCTCGATCAGGTTTAGAATCTGGCAAGCCTGTCATTTTCCCTCAGCACCCCAGATGTCAACTTCCCCAACACTCAAAACCCTACACCTCCTCAAAATATCCCAAGGCAACAGAATCATCCCGCTCATCACCATCACATTTCTCCACAAAAGACCCAATGCAACACCTGCCATACCCCAAACAACACTCCACTGCTCATCCCAGAACCCCAAAACTCCACAAATGACCATTTCCACACACACACACCAGGCCACCATAACACTCCTATCTACATGGAGACCATGCCACACTCCACCCAACCTATCTCAAGCACACCTGAGTCTGAAGAGAAGGATCTACTTATTAGGAACTTGGCCGAGGAACTTAAGAAGTTGACCAGCTGTATTTAGGGCGTTGAAGGAAGCAAAGGAATCGAGGGGCTGAACTATGAGGATCTTTGCATACAACCTAATGTCGAACTGCCTGAGGGTTAAAAGCCTCCTAAGTTTGAGATGTTTAATGGTACAGTTAATCTAAGGGTCCATCTGAGGACATATTGTGACAAGCTGGTTGGAGTAGGGAGAGATGAAAGAATCTATATGAAGCTGTTCATGAGGAATTTGAAAGGAGATGCATAATCTTGGTACATCAGCCAAAATCCCAAGAAGTGGTCAAGCTAGCTAGGCATGGCATTTGACTTCATGGATAGATTCAGGTTTAATACAGAGAATGTGCCAGACATGTTCTATATTTAGATTTTGAAGAAGAATTCCACGGAGACGTTTTGCGAGTATGCCACTCGCTGGAGGTCCGAAGCTGCTAAGGTCAGACCCGCCTTGGAGGAGGAGCAAATGAACAAGTTCTTTGTCCGAGCTCAGGACCCACAGTACTATGAATGGCTGATGATGATTGAGAACCACAAGTTTTCCGACATTATCAAACTGGGTGAAAAAATTGAAGAATGTATCAAAAGCGGTATGGTCACAATATTAGAGGCCTTACAAGCTACAAATAAGGCCTTACAGTCTAGTGGTGTGTCCAAGAAGAGGGACTTAGGGGCCGTAATGGTTGCACAAAAGGCCAAGTCTCCCCTCAAATACCAAACTTACCCAACACCTCCACGCATATATCAGCCAACCGCAAATTACCAAGCACCTTCACCCTCATCCTTGTTGCAACCCCTGAGAACCCTTCTCAGTGGGTTAACCCAAACAAATCCTATGCATACCACTCCGGTATGAAAGGGTACACCATCGATGAGTGTCGCTCCTTGAAAGATAAGATACAGTCTTTAATTGATAACAAGATCATTGTGGTAAAAAAAACCCGCTCCAAACATCTGCAACAACCCTCTGCCAAACCATAAGGGTGGAGGTATCCACATGATTGAAATAGAAGATGATTGGGATCCTGAGGGGTCAATCGGATTGATCGCAGAAGGTGATAACCCAAAGAAACCAACAATTACTCTCAATCCAATCATAGTCCAGATTCAACCATCTAAGGACGCTAAGGTGAATATGTTTGTGCCACTTGAGTTTGAAGCAACATCATCTGCAAAGACACTCGCACCGATTGAGGTTGAATTCGTGTCTCCAGCAAATGCACCCGCACCATTTGAGGTTGCAGTCTTGCCACCCAAGGCATATGTTCCCTTCGGAGTGAGGATAGCCATGACGATCCTAGTGGCAATGTCAACCACGACACCATTCCATACAAATGTCATACCTTGGGACTACACAGCCGAGGAAAAAAGGAAAGGCAAGGTCAGGTTTGAAGAGACTGTCACTGCACAGGGTATGACAAGAACTGGTAGAGTCTATACCCTGGAACACCTAGCTGAATCAAGCAAGCAGGCCTCCAATCGGCCACCCCTCATTGAGACAGGTCCGGGCAATCTTTGGAGGAAGATACATATTAAGGAATATTCGGTCATCGACCAGTTGAACAAGACGCCAGCACAAATCTCCATTCTCTCTCTGCTGCAAAATTCTGAGGCACACAAGAATGCTCGGTTAAAGGTGTTAAATGAGGCATACGTACCAAGTAACATCACTGGCTGGGAAATGGCTAATATGGTGGGACAAGTGCTGGAAAGCTATAAGATCACCTTTCATGAGGACGAGATACCACCTGAAGGGTTGGGGCACAACAAGGCATTGCACATCACCGTGCAATGCGAAGATTATTTCATCACTAGAATCCTGATCGATGGAGGTTCCAGTATTAACATTTGTCCGCTGATGACGCTCAAGAAGTTAGGTAAAGGACTGCATGAGATAAAATACGGAGCAATCAATGTGAAAGCCTTCGATGGTTCTCAGAGGTCCACCATTGGTGAGATTAGTCTATGCTTGCAGATGAGACCAACCTAGTTAGAGGTCGATTTCCAAGTAATAGATGTACCAGCATCTTACAACTTGCTGCTGGGACAGCCATAGATTCATGCGGCTGGGGTCGTAGCATCAACACTGCATCAGGTAGTAAAATTCGAATGGAATTATCAGAAAGTGATCATTCACGACGACGGTAGCAACCCTATATACAGTCGTCAGACCATTCCGGCGATCGAGGGAGGAAGAAAGCTGGGTGGAGAGACTTACCACCACATTGAACGGGTCAATGCTAATGACAAAGACAAATGGTGGGATAGCAAAATCAAGAGTATACTGAATTGGAGTAGGCACGAACCTGGCAAAGGGCTCGGCAAGAACCTCCAAGGAATCTCTAAGCCTATAAAACTCAAGAAACATGGCACTAATTTCGGTCTGGGATATGATTACACCTGGGAAGAATTCAACAATTGGTCGACACCATGGCGCGGTCCTTACTATCCACTAGAGCAGCCAATACCACATTTAGAGCAGACTTTCCAACCGGCTGACGTTATTTATGGGTCAGATTAAGAAGAAGCACTTGCAGCAGTGAAGAACTTGTTTCTAGAGGACAATATTATGGATTGTTGTGTTATTATCGAGGAGGAGGGAAAGGAAGGTCGTCATGACCCTAACCCCAAACTTGGTCATGATGGCGCCTCTTGTGAAGACAAGGCCAGCTAATTAAACCCAATTCACTTTTTAAAACAGTTAAACAACATAAAAACAGTCTAAAACATGATTTGATGATACTAAGTAGCGAATAATAGCAAGTAAGTGTGGAAGTACAACCCGACACAGCCCTAACCGGGGTGTTACAAGTCACGAGCATCTAACAACATGGAATCCATAAATGTAACTATAGATTGTAAATACTGAACTAAGGATATAAAGGAAAAGAGATCGGGAGGAGCTGCAGGCTATGAACACCAACAGCTACCTAAAGACTCCTCGATATCCGCCTGAAGCTGGAATGAATCAGCACTTGGGAGCGGGACCAGCTATGCCTAAATCTGCACACGGGGTGCAGGGAGTAAACTGAATACTCCAACTCAGTGAGTAACAAATGTAAATAACGACTGACAAGTAAGAAAACATGTAAGGCACAAGGCATTCTATAATGAAGCAGTAAAACCATTTAAAAGCAGTAAACCAGTGAAAAGTTAAGTAACAATCCTTTTTCAACAAGTAAACAAGTAATTGACAGGCAGTTAAGGCAAAGTAAACAATTAGAAGTTCGCCCCTCGGGCACAATATCAACAAATCCGCCCCTCGGGCAATATCTCAGAACAATACTAGTCCTCGCGCTCAATTTCACATCACAATGGGTACACGCGCTCATTGGGGTGTGCAGACTCCTGGAGGGGCCCCTTACGGCCCAAGCGCAATATCAAGCCATCTCGTGGCATCAAACTAGGCACTCGGCCTCATATCAATCAAGACACCTCGTGGCGTACATATCTCAGGCCCTCAGCCTCATAATCAGTGTCAAATCCTCACAACATAGGCCCTCGGCCTTACTTAGTCAAAATCCTCACAAGCCCCTCGGGCAATAGTAAAACAGTGTTTCTCAGCCTAAACATCATTTAAAATGTCATTTAAGTATTAAAACTGAGTAAACATGGCTGAGTAGTAAAACAGTGGAAAATAACATGACTGAGTTCAAGTATAAAGTCAAAATAGTGAGGAAATATCAATAAAAATTCCCGAAGGGTTCAAATAGTTGGCACTAGGCCCAAATATGGCATTCAGCCCAAATAATGATGATAGAAAATAGTTTTCAATCAAATACGCGGTAAAATAGTCATTTGGGATGGACCAAGTCACAATCCCCAACAGTGCACGACCCCACGCTCGTCATCAAGCGTGTGCCTCACCTCAATATAGCACTACGATGTGCAATCCGGGGTTTCAAACCCTCAGAACATCATTTACAATCACTACTCACCTCGAACCGTCTAAATCTCTAACTCGCGATGCCTTTGTCCATCGAATCGGCCTCCACGCGCATCGAATCTATCCAAAAGCAGAACGAAGACGTCAAAATATGCTAAGGGAACAAAGCCCAAGCGAAAATAATCAATAAATGGCACAAATCCCGAAATTACCAAAACCCGACAACCAGGCCCAAGTCTCGAAAATCAGAAATTTTCATACCAATAGATTCCTTATCTCCCCACGAGTTTATACATACCAAAATTTCTCAAATCCGACCCCAAATGGTCCTTCAAATCCCAAATCAAAAGTCTAATTTCTCAAACCCTAGTTCTTCAATTTTTAGGCTTAGCTTTCATGATTGTTTAGGTGGAATTCGCATAATAATCGAGTTTTTTAGTCCAAGAATCTTACCTCCCAACGATTCTCCTTGAATCCCTCTTCAATCCCCTTCAAAATCTCCCAAAATGGCCAACTATGGAGGAAATAAACCCAATCTTCGCGGACAAGACGAGTTTAAAAACATTTTTGCCCAGGCATTTTTCTTCATTGCGATCGCGGAACATCCCTCGCGATCGCGAAGAACAAATATTCAGCTCCCAAAATTTACTCTATGCGAACGCGAAAAAGCCTACGCGAACGCGATGCCCAGATGACTTAACACTACGCGATCGCGGACACCCCTCCGCGTTCGCAATGAACAAAGACCAGCCAAGCCCCCAGGTCCATTTAACTCTATGCGAACGCGACTACCTTCCCGCGTTCGCGATGAATGACCTTCCCATGCTATGAGATCGCGAGCCTCTCTTCGCGAATATGAAGAACAACTGGACAGCTTCCTCAAAACCTTCTACACGATCGCAGGACTCCCCTCGCGATTGCGAAGGGCAAAGTTCTGCAACATCCAAACTTGCAATTTCTGCTATCTTCTCAACTCCAAAATGATCCGAATGACCACCCGAAACTCATCTGAGGCCCCTGAGACCTCAACCAAAGGCACCAACATACCCTAAAACCTTATTCAAACTTGTCCAATCATCAAAATACCTCAAACAACATCAAATCACCCAAAACACATCGGATTCAAGCCTAAGTTTCTAAAATCTTCTGAAATACGCTTTTGATCAAAAACCCAATCAAACCACGTCCGAATGACCTGAAATTTTACACACACATCCCAAATGACATAACGAAGCTACTGCAACTCTCAGAATTCCATTCCGACCCCTATATCAAAATCTCGCCTATCAACCGAAAATCGCCAAAATATCAACTTCGCCAATTCAAGCCTAATTCTACTCCGAACCTCCAAAACTCTCTCTGATCACACTCCTAAGTTATAAATCACCTCTCAAAGCTAACTAAACCATCAGAATTTACATCTGATCCCTCTGACATATAAGTCAACATCCGGTTGACTTTTCTAACTTAAACTTCCTTAAAAGAGACTAAGTGTCTCAAACCTTACCAAAACCATTCCGGATTCGATCCGACCAACCCGATACCTCAAAACATGGATAACGAAGCATAAAGAAGAAGAAATGGGGAAAACAGAATGATAACTCAAGAGACGACTGTCGGGTCATCACAAAGGCCCTTCCATACAGGTTGTGAGCAGAGGGGCATATCTCAAGAATTGGACCATCAGGACAACCAAAGCCCAACGTGCCTCGGGGTAGCAAGGCTAAAACAAGCATTATTCATTGTTTTTACTAAATGATTTTCTATTCGCATTTTTCAATTATCGCAGTAAGATCTTCGATGTTCAAAGCAGTTGTTCAATTTATCAAAAGCATTTCTGATTTTCTTATGAATTAATATTTATTGCTATCTCTCCTTACTTTACCAATACAATATTACTATTACTTGTCTTGATGAACCAACGACTGTGACATGCAATGAGACAACGTAACAAACAGACATTGATTCAAAAGAAAATGACATGTCTGACGAGATTGTCAAAGAAGTTGAGAACTTTAAAAATAGACCTAAGTCCAACTTGGGCAAAACTAAAATTGTCAACCTAGGAGATGCAGAAAACGTCAAGGAAATATGAATCAGCATTCACTTGTCGCCATCAGAAAAGGAAGAATACACAGAATTTCTAAAGGAATATAATGACATATTCGCCTGGTCGTATGATGACATGACTGGTCTGAGTACATCTATTTTTGGCTCACAAACTAACAACCGATCCAACATGTCCGCCGATAAAGCAAAATCTCAGAAAGTTCAAACCGGATATGAGTTTGAAAATCAGGGAAGAAGTCAATAAGCAGATCAAAGCTAAGGTTCTCAGGGTAGTAGAATACCCGACATGGTTAGCCAACATTGTGCCAGTGCCAAAGAAGGATGGGAAGGTCAGAGTCTTTGTCAACTACCGAGATCTCAACCGGGCCACTCCGAAAGACGACTTCCCTCTACCGAATATACACATATTGATTGACAATTGCGCCAAGCATGAGCTGCAGTCATTTATAGATTGCTTCGCTGGTTATCATCATATCTGGATGGATGAAGAAGATGTTGAGAAAACAGCTTTCATTACACCATGGGGAATGTACCGCTACAAGATGATGTCATTCGGCCTGAAGAATGCAGGGGCCACCTACATGAGGGCCATGACTACCATCTTTCATGATATGATACACAAGGATATAGAGTTATATGTGGATGATGTTATTATCAAATCCAAGAAGTCCACTGACCACATGGAAGTTCTTCAATAGACTGCGGAGATACAACCTGAAACTAAACCCCGCAAAGTGCGCATTTGGGGTTCCTGCTAGGAAATTGGTTGGGTTTATTTTGAGTCGTCAAGGAATAGAACTGGATCCATCAAAAGTCAAAGCCATTCAAGAACTACCATCGCCAAAGAATAAGAAGGATGTGATGAGTTTCTTGGGAAGGCTCAACTATATCAGCCGATTCATAGCACAGTCTACAGTTATCTATGAGCCAATCTTCAGATGTTAAAGAAGGACACAGCTACAAAATGGACCGATGACTGCCAAAAGGCCTTTGACAGAATCAAGGAGTACCTGTCAACACCACCAGTCCTAGTCCCGCCCGAGCCAGGTAGACCCTTACTACTCTACCTTGCAGTGTTAGATGGAGCTTTCGGCTACGTTCTGGGACAGCATGATGAAACGGGGAGGAAGGAACAAGCCATTTATTATCTCAGTAAGAAGTTCACCCCGTACGAGGCCCGGTATTCTCAATTAGAATACACCTATTGTGCTTTGACTTGGGTAGCTCAAAAGCTGAGACATTACTTCTATGCCTACACTACATATCTCATATCAAGGATGGATCCTTTGAAGTACATCTTTCAGAAGCCCATGCCCACCGGCAAGCTAGCCAAGTGGCAAATCCTGTTGAGTGAGTTTGACATTATTTACGTAACTCAGAAAGCGGTCAAGGGACAGGCACTGGAGGACCACCTTGCTGAAAATCCCGTGGATGGAGGATACGAACCCTTGAAAACGTATTTTCCCGATGAACATGTATCATTCATAGGAGAAGACATTGTGAAATCCTATGACGGTTGGAGAATGTTCTTTGATGGAGCAGCAAACTTCAAAGGAGTTGGCATAGGAGCAGTCCTAGTATCAGAAACCAGTTAGCATTATTCGGTGTCTGCCAAACTTAGGTTCCCATGCACCAACAATATGGCCGAGTATGAAGCCTGCATCTTAGGGCTCAAAATGGCTATTGACATGAACGTTCAAGAGCTACTAGTGATTGGATATTCGGACTTACTTATACATCAGGTACGAGGAGAATGGACAACCAAGAACTCCAAGATAATCCCGTATCTATATCATGTACAGGAATTGAGAAGTAGGTTTACGAAGACGGAATTCCAGCATGTTCCCAGAGTCCAAAATGCGTTCGTCAATGAATTGGCTACCCTATCATCTATGATACAGCATCCCGACAAGAATTTCATTGATCCCATTCCGGTGAAAGTCCATAATCAGCCAGCTTACTGTGCCCATGTCGAAGGAGAAGCAGACGGAAAGCCTTGGTTTCATGATATCAAGGAATATTTGGCAAAAGGAGAGTACCCAAAGCTTGCAAATCCTACTCAGAAATGCACACTTCAGAGATTGTCCAACAACTTCTTTCACAACAGAGGAATTCTGTATAGGAGGACTCCCGATTTAGGACTATTAAGGTATGTTGACACAAAGGAAGCATCCAAGCTACTAGAGGAAATTCATGTTGGGACCTGCGGTCCACATATGAACGGTTTTGTCTTAGCAAAGAAGATACTCCAGGCTGGTTACTTCTGGATGACTATGGAAACAGACTGCATCCAGTATGTCCAGAAATGCCACCGCTATCAGATTCATGCAGACATGATAAAGGTACCTCCAAGCGAGCTTAACACAACAAGCTTACCATGGCCATTCGCCGCCTGGGGAATGGACGTTATTGGACCAATCGAGCCTAACGCTTCCAACAGACACAGGTTTATCCTAGTAGCCATCGACTATTTCACCAAATGGATCGAAGTAGCATCTTACAAAGTAGTAACTAAGAAAGTCGTGGCAGATTTTGTTCGCGACCACATTGTTTGTCTATTCGGGATTCCAAAGTCAATCATTATTGATAATGGCTCCAACCTCAACAGCGACTTGATGAAAGATATGTGTGAAACCTTCAAGATCAGACACAAGAATTCCACAGCCTACAGGCCTCAGATTAACGGAGCTGTAGAAGCCTCCAACAAGAATATCAAGAAGATATTGAGGAAAATGATAGAAAAGCATAAACAGTGGCACGAGAAGTTATCATTTTTTCTATTGGGGTATCGCACCATAGTCCGCACATCAACCAGGGCAACCCCTTATATGTTGGTTTATGGTACATAGGCTGTCATTCCCGCTGAAGTAGAGAATCCTTCCCTCAGGATCATACAGGAAGCTGAGCTCGATGACGTAGAGTGGGTAAAAAGTCATTATGAGCAACTAGCCCTTATAGACGGAAAGAGAATGAACGCGGTTTGCCATGGACAACTCTATCAGAACAGAATGTCCAGATCTTTCAACAAGAGAGTCAAGCCAAGACAGTTCATACCGGGGCAGCTGGTGTTAAAGAAATTTTTTCCGCATCAAGATGAAGCCAAAGGGAAGTTCTCTCCCAATTGGCAGGGTCCATACATGGTTCATCGGGTTCTGACAGGAGGAGCCCTCATACTTGCAGAAATGGACGGAGAAGTCTGGACAAAGCCAATTAATTCAGATGCAGTCAAGTGTTACTATGTGTAATTTTTATGTTTTCCTTATTTGATGTAAATTGAACTACGCCTGACCTGATTCCTATTTAAAAGGGGATACGTAGGCAGCCCTATGGGTTCGATCACAATTCAATAAAAATTTCATCCACCCCCCCCCCCCCCAAAATTGGAAACTGGGGCAGAATTTTGAGGAGGACCCTCAAAATTCCGAAGTAAGTTCAGCCAATCGCCGCACAAGCAGTAGTCAGAAATGTCAACCCATCAAATTGGGGCAGAATTTTGAAGGGGACCTACAAAATTCCATAGCTGGAGAGGTAGCAATGTCCCGAGCTACGTCACAGTCGTCGGTTCATCTAAAAGATATTTTTAACTTATGTCATATCTTTACAAAATCATGCATGATTATTTTTGAAATTGCTTTGTTTAGAAACGCTACCCCAATGATACAAATGGTATCACCAGATCAAAGCCGAACGAGTCAAGCAAAGCCGGCGGGTATACGAACTAACCTTCCCCCTTGCAAAACTCATGATTTTTCTTTGGATGCAGGCACTAGGATTGCGAAATCATTAAACATATTGTACGCCCATGGAACAAACATTGTTCAAGAATACGACTCTCCGAACCGTTGCACTTGCCAACATTTGCTATCAGCACACACCAGTGATGTCCTGTATGTCACAATGCTCCCAGTAATCACAACGCCGCAATCTGCTATCAGCTAAGAAAACTCTACTGTCATCCGAGACTAAACGTTGTCTCCATCTGAATTCTTGCATTGCATAAGGCTACCATTCTTCCTTCCGAGACTAAACAATGTCTCCATCTGCATTCTTGCATTGCATAAAGCTACCATTCTGCCTTCCAAGACTAAAAGTTGTCTCCATGTGCATTCTTGCATTGTATAAGGCTATTATTCTGCCTTTCGGGGTTAAGCTCTACCTATCTACATCTGCACTGCATAAGACTACTATTCTGCCTTCCAATCTGCATAAGGCTACCATTCTGCCTTCCGAGGTCAAGCTCTACCTCCATCTGCATTCGCATCTTTTCATAAGGCTATCATTCTGCCTTTTGAGGCTAAGTTCTGCCTCCAATTCTCTTCAAAACTAAGCGTCATCCCAAGCACTATTTATCTCGCTTTTTTCTTACGGGCTAAGCTCTGCCCTTCAATTCGCAAGACTAAGCTCTGTCTTGTCCGTATTATACTACTGCATCTTTCATGGGCTGAAATATTGCCAATTCTTCCAAAGGTGTCATCATTCGGAGGCACAATCTTCATAGCCCGAGAACACCATATCACGGCCTGAGGATCTCTTTCAATCTTTTGTATATCATTATTCAAAGGCGTTATGGTTCGGAGGCACCACCCTCATAGCCCGAGAGCATCATTTCATAGCCTGCGAATCCTCTATCATACGCTTTATGGCCCAGCACATCATGGTCTAAAGACGTCATCCTAACCGTCCTAAGAAAACATTCATGGTCCGATGGGAATTTGCATCATGTTTAAATTTATGCACGGTATATGCTTGTATTGTTTCTAATTGCAAATAAACCGGCGAGCAACGGCCATCCCAGAAGGAGCGGTGCCACTCAGAGTTCCCCAAGCCATGTCAAACCTAACTAGTCTTGTAAACCGTTCACTCATCCAACCCTAGATATTGCGTCCGTTCTTGAAATCGCTTCATCGATATACTCCGCAGGTGAATCTTGAACTACATACGACCTGATTCCTGTAAAACCAAGGATATGTAGGCAGTTCAGAAGCCAGGGTGCAGCCTAATGATCTTCAACCCGTTTCACTCGGTCAAAATTGGCCATCATATCTTTACCCGACAACTCTTTCATCTTTCCCGGGTAAAGAGGGGCAGCTGTTGATACCCAATTTTTTCCTATATATTTTCAATATGCAAACTAACTTCAAAATAGCATATATAAGCATATCCAAGTGTTTTATTATTTTTCCATAATTTTTAAAGGTTTAAATTGATTTACTTTCTCCCTTTTTATCCATAAAATCCCAATAATTATTTCCAAAATTATTATTTTTGATAATTCATCTATTGGATTTTTCTATTTATGCCAAAATATGGCTAAAGTAATTTTTACACATTTTTACAATTTCATTTATTATTTTTAAAACTAAATTGCACATAATTGCAATATTAGCCCCTTTTAAGGTTTAATTAGGTTTTATATTTATAAAATGGGATGATGTATTTTTAAATTATTATTTATGCACTATAAATCATTTTTAGCCCTTTAAATTAGTTTTCAGAAATTATTTATTATTTTTACAAAATTAAAGGGAAAATGGCTATTTAACTTATAGCCAAAATTGGCTTTAAAATCTAGCTCAAATCGAATCCCAATTCCCTACCCCAATTTCGATTTAAACCCGACCCTAACCCAATTTTAACCCAAGCCCAAACCGGATCCCCACCTACCCCGTTCAATCTGGACCGTTGATCATTCAGATCAACGGTCCCAATTCCACCTGCCATAACTAAACCCAAACGACCCCCTAACCTAATTCATTTCTCACCAACCCGCCGCCCTTGAATCCCCTTCCTCTCCAATTCTCTCTGCAACCTCACTCAATCCCTAGCCGCCACCACCCAAATCCACCCTAAACCCCTTCAATCCTCACTCAATCCATGGACTCCTATGGCCATTTGAGATGTATACCGGTCTCCTATGTCTCCTGGTTGCCTATTTTCGTGATTTCACAGAAAGATCTCAAAGAGATCTAGTCTAGAACTTGCTCAAACTTCTATCCATGGCCTTTCTCCGGCCATCCATGGCCGTTCGAGTCAGATCCATGGCTATTCCAACTAGATCGGTAACTTTTCGAAGTCTTTCTCATTTTTCTGGGTTCTCCGAAACCCTAGCTTTAAAGGCTTTCCGATTTTCTTTCAAATATGTCTTAGATCTGTGTATGTTATGAACCTCTTAAGTATTTTCCTTAAAGGTTTTCCGATTTTTCAAAACAACTCTTCGTTTTCAACGATTAGGGTTTTCTTGACCTCTTTTAAAAGATCTCTTCTTCGATTTTCAGTGTTATTTTATGATATTTAAATGATTTGCTTATGTTTTTCTTCTACCTGGTTCAGCATGTTGAAAACCCTAAATATCTTTGGTCTTATTCGGGGTCCTAGAACTGTATTTGCTTTATACTTGTTCTGACTGTGTTCTTTGAGTTTAAATCTTTTTCTTTGTTTAACTCGACTGATTCTGAGTCCCTACCTTTTAAACTCAGCTTTGTTAAAACCCTAGTTTCTTGAACTTTTCCTCACTTGTTACTGAGAATTTTTAAAAGATCTCATTTACCTGTTGCTATGTGTTAGATTGTTTCCTCCATTTTTTGGTTCTATGTGACTACTTAATTTTGTTGACTACTATGCTTCGAGTAGGTTCTTTTTCTACTGAGCCCTAGCCTACTCTTGTTACTATTTTATGTTTTTGTGCATCTAGTTGTTTATTTTGTTAATACGGTTGGCCTTGCATGTTCATTCTTCTCTATTTATATGGCGAAGTGCAGAATCATGATTCTTTATCTATTGATCTTGATTTTCTCAAGTTACGACTGATTGCAAATATTTTCTTATAAACCCCTGGTTTCACTCGTTTTGTTTAAATTAATTGATTCCCTTCCTTTGCTGTGATGTTTTACCCCTGCTGAATCCTTTCCCAAAAATAAGTATATTTTGTACTTAGACTCAATTATTTACTCTATACTTTCAATATCCCATATATGGTTAGAAATCAATCTCTCTCAAATTAATTTTCTTTCCTTAATTACCCCTGTTAGTATCCGTTTGAACAGTAATTACTTAATTAAAGGGAATACTTGTATTAATTGATTCTGACTGTGATTACTTCCGTATTTATGTTAAACCTTTACTTGTTAACTTATTTTTTCTACTCGTTTTAAAAGCTATAAATACCCTAATGGCTCCTCCTTCTCTCTAGGATTTTCTGTGAATAGTGTCGCCGCCACTATTCACGCCCCATAACTCCTGCGTCCGGCAAGGTAAGATCGCAAGATTGGTCTCAAAAGAACCCCCTTGTCTTAGAAAATAATCCCTAATTGTTTTCATCCTCAAATTCATAACCAATCTTTACAAATCTTAATTTTTCCGTATTTTAGCTTCATTTGATGTTCTTCGCGTCATTTATGTGATGTTCTGACCAGCCATGGCTTCCTTCGTCTCTCCCCAGCTCCAAGCTGTGGGAGAGCCACATCAAGTACCTGTAAAGAATGTTCAAAATGATAGCACACACAATTCATATGCTGCCCAGTTGTCTCAACCAAAAGTAGCAACAACATCGAATCAAAAAATCTTGAAACATATTAAAGTTATTCATGGAGTTCCAACAATTCAATTCTCAATGGAAGAAAGGATGGAATTTGTAAAGGAGGAAGGTTTGCATCAAGCTATTGTAGTGAAACTTTCTTTGAACTCTCCAGATTTATCCGCATTGAGAAGTTTACTGCCAAAAATTTTCGGCATCAAAGGACATGCTTTAATCGGGCAACTTGCACCAAGACAGTTGCTCATTAGGGTCGATCAACATGACGACTTCGTCAATTCACTTGCAAGGTCAGTTAACTACTTTAAATACAATGGTATGGAGCACCAAAATCAGAACACTCCCATGGTCTATTGGATTTAATGTAAATGAGGAAACAACAAAGGCAGTGGTTTGGATTTCATTGCCTAATCTGCCAACTGAGTTGTTTGAAATGAAGGCTTTGTTGTCTATCGCTTCAGCAGTTGGCAAACCAATAGCCATTGACAAAGCAACTTAGACCAAGTCGCGTCCTAGTACTGCAAGGGTGAAGGTTATCCTTGATTTAATGGATAAACTCCCTGATAAAATAAAGTTTCAATTTCTGGACAAACAAACAGGCAGAATGGTTGAAGTTTTTCAAGAGTTTGTTTATGATAATTTGCCATTATATTGCACCCATTGAAAACACCAAGGACATGATGATAAAACATGTCGACGTTTGAATGAAATGGCATCTGGAAGCAGGGCAGGTAAAGGAGATACTGTCGTGAACAGTGAAGATCAGCTAAAGAATAATGAAGGTCAATCAGTTAAGAAATATCAAGGGGATTTGAGGCAATTGCTTGATGAAAAAAGAAGAATGCCTGTTGTGACTGTGGCTGCAGGTGTACAAAATGTTGTAACTGGAATTGATAAAATCCCAGTTGAAGCAGGTAGACAAGCTGAAACCTTATGCAGGGATTCAGAGGTTGTACCATTTGATGTACAAACTGGTAGAGATACACAGGCAAATAGTGTTGCAACGGGGCAATTTCAACTTGGTTTGCAAAAACATGTTGGTGCATTTCAGAATGAAAAAACAGTTGCGTTGAATGCTACTACTGTGCATGATAAAGGTCCTCCTAAGCCTTCACATGATGTCCCTGCTAAAACAGCATTGGCAAGGATTTTCAATGCTGTGAATCCAATTGTGCAAGCATACGACAATTTGGCTTTTTCTAATGCTACAGCTGTTTTGTCAACTAATGAAGGCCCAAAGGATGTTGTTGAACCTGGCCTGATGGATGACAGTACTTTAGCTGTCGTTGTTCGAGCACTCTTTGCCAAGAATAATCCAGCAATAACAGTTGCGTCAAAAGATGCAAATTTAATGGAAGATGTTGATCGAGATGCTTCTACTGTTTCGAAGTTGGATGACACTGCTGGCGATGATCGTGGAGCTGCTGAAGTTAAAAATTTAAAGGCTACTGTTGCATTGAAGGGAGCTAGTGATCGAGATGCTGCTGGGGTTGCTGAACAATTGTTGATCGAGCAACCAATGCCAAGAATCATGGAACAAATGTGTTTGTAGGACAGAAATCTGGAATTGAAGCAGCTATTATATGTTCAAATGTGGGGGCTACTGTTGCATTGAACACAACTAGTTATCGAGCCACTGTGGGGGATACTAAAACTAATGTTGCAGCTGATATTGTTGGAAGATCATCAGGTCTTAAGGCTACAGTCATACATTTTGAGGGGCAGGTGTCGAATACTCCAAGGCAAAATGCTACAGTTCCATGCAACTCAGATACAAAGAGCAAAAACTGGGCAGTGGTGAATAAATCGACAAACAATAAGCAAGCTACAGGTGCGCAAAATCAGATTGTTCCATCAAATGTTATTGGGGTCTTGAACTATTTTGATGCTTTGGTGAATGAGGGTGAGCATGTTACGAAGGAGGCTGAAAATAGAGAGCAACAGATGGATGATGACACACGATCAATAGTTGGAAAAACCAGCTCTACAGGTAGTGGGAAACAGCAGATAAATGCAAAGGACATAGGTGCTCGACTTGAGATTGCAACTATTGATAATCACTCTGCTATGCTGACGAAAACAACTTCAAAAAATGGGCAACCAAAATCCCCAGGCAGTAACACACAACAGCAAACTTTCACAAACACAGGTGATCGGATAATTATTTCGAAGGACATTGTTCTTGTTGATGTGCAAAAGGCAGAAGCACACAACTCCAATGCTCCTAAGTTGCATTTTTCCAATCCTAATGTAGAAAATATAATCAAGGATGCCCGGTATGAAATGATGATAAAGCCTACTTTGCTGAAACAACCATTGGCAACCTTGAACACCTCCGTATATGATATCCCTTCTCAATCTGTGGAGTCGTTTGGGAAATTTGAAGGTGAATCTGGGAAGCTTATGTTGTCAACGGGGAATAACAACGAGGTTATACAAATAAACATAAGGCTTAAGGCTATTAAATCCAAACTGTGGCAAGATCAACGAGAGGAAGATGAAGAGGAGGACTGGGGCGTTGGTTTTGCAGGTTACTCAGCTAAAGAAGGAGACGAGGAGGTGGAGCAGGAGAGTGTAGGTGAGGAGCTTCTAGATATGTCAAAGTCTCATGGGAAAATTGCAGCAGTCCCCACGAGCAAATTAAACCTCCATGCTACTGTATTTGTTCCCAGAATGTCTCCTAATGCTGCAATTCCAATTGCCCCAGCTGGAATTTTGCCTCAAGATGTAGCATCTTCTTCCAAGCAGCTTACTATAGGTGCTAACATCAGTTCCCCAACTACAAGTCCAAGTCAAGTTGCAACAGCAGGTACAAGGCAGTCTATTAAAGTTGCACGTCCTATAGTTGATCGAGCAAAATCTGGGCAGCAGCAACTGATGAACACTAAACCAGTTATTTCAGAGGAGGAGAGAAAGCTTTTGGAAGCTATGGTAAGTTCCATACCTGTAAATCCTATTACATCTAGCACAGGTCCTGTAGGTAGGAATAACAACAAATTACAACAAATTGGACAACAACAAAGTAAGGCAATAGTGGCAACTGGAGAATATGCCTTGGTGTCACTACATACGATTCAAAATGAACCACAACATGTGAATTTAGGGAGAGAGTTTTTTGAACAAGGAGAAGAAGATGCAATGCTACAATAGTGCAGAGAAGAGGCGGCAAGAAAAGGGGATTTATCACCATTGCATAGTGGAAAAAGTTGCAAATCTCATACAAGGAAAAATAGTTGGGATGACAAGGTTAGTAATTTTTTAAATGTTAGGCGACCTCCAATGAGAGTTTCCAAACAACAGAAGGCTGCCCCAACTGCATCTACAAAGTCCAATCGTTCAAAAAAGAAATCATGAATTTTGAATACATCTTGAAGAATTGGGGTTGTGATGAAAAAGAATTACAAATTGAAGAATTTACAAGTTCGAACAAGAAGGTAAAACATTGTAATTCCTTCATCATTTTATTCTACCATTATATTAGTATAATCATTTGTAATATCATCACAGAGTATGGTATAAACTCTGTGATGATCAACGAATATTTGGTACTTTCTAGTTCTTTTTTTTACATGCATGCTAGTAGGTGAGGTTTTTTATGCCTCAATAGGATTAGTAAGGTAAGGTTTAGCCCAGTTTGTGTTGCCTTGGTCCTATGCCTTTGGAAAATATCCACACGGCTATGAGATTATATGCCCTTGTGAGACTTTGCAGGCAGCTACACCAAGAATCCTCTACATGAGGCTGCCATAGGCAATGGGAGGCGTAGAGGAGTGATTATATAGCCAAGGCATATGGGTAACAATATCGGTGCTATTGTCCCCCTTATTTGTACTTTTCCTAATTGTTGTATTTTTCTTTTCTGTTATTAATAAAGAAAATACCATAATGCTTTCATTAACAAGACGAACAACTGAGTTCGAAAACACACACTTACACATTCAAAACTCTCTTTCTTTCTCTACTACTTGTGCTACTGCCTTGTCTAGCTGGCTGAAAGCCAAGGCTAGACTTTGGAACTCTGATTTCTTTACTTTTTCTGCACTTTGCTCCTTCAACTGGTATATTTTTAATTTAAATTCTAAAACTCACTCTATGTGTTCCCTTGTTTGTCACCCCTTGTCTCTTTCTGCACTAAATTAATGACTCATGTTGTTGAGTTGTATTGTTTGTTTATTGCTTTACTCAGCATGCTCATAATTCTGCCCTTCTTTGTTCACATATGATCAGCATATTTACTTGTTCATGTTTATGTCTTTCAACTAGCACGCCTATAATGTACCTAATTCATGACTAATTGTGTGTTTCTAATTGGGTCCTCTATGTCCCCAACCCCTACTCCCCTGTTTGTAACTGTTGAAGCATGTAATTCTCTCTGAATTTGTTCTGTATGTGTTGTTATTGCTCCTACCCCCTCTCCCTTTTAACAACTGTTTTATTAGGCAATTCTTCTGCTGTTTTACAAACTCACTTCAAACATGTTGTTTCTAAAACTATTTTCCAACTCACTCCTTTGAGTCTATGCCCAGCACTCTCACATGCATTCTTATATCATTAGGTTCGACCCCTCTTATGTGAGCCTTGCTTTGGGACCCTTGAACTCCCTCTGAACCTGGACAGATAAGGGCTGGCTCTTCCACACTGCATTTATTCTTGGTTATGCAATCTGGGTGTGAGCACTGCCCGGGATCCCTTGAGGTCCTTATGAAATTCTGACACATCCAGGTATGCGAATGGCTTTGGAACAGTATTGACATTTGAAGTGATTTGTTACATAACTCAGAGAGGAAGTCAAGATCGGGCTTCCTATGGTTGTAACTTCTTATTTTTGCATTTTTATGTAATTCAATCATTTGGTCTGTAATAATTTGTAAATAACTCTGGGATGCATAGTGGAAAGGGAAGGGGTGACTATGCATGCTTTAGCTATCAAAAGGGTAGAAAACATGTTACTAGGTTTATATTCTTACTTGCACAATAGAAACCATGCCTAGGACTCATTTCATGCATTAGAGATCATGCTCCCTAAGATTTACACTTACTATTTTCAGCATGTCCATTTCACTATCATATCACTCAGCAAATCCTGCCATTAAATGTGTTAATAATCGGTGTTTCTGCGATCATGTTCCTACTGCCATGCATACTTAGTGATCCTATTTTAGGCTAAACAACACTAACAAATATATGATCTCTGCATATTCTGGTAATCATGTTTAAACGTTGTAATATTTGTGCATATAGAAATCCTGTTTAGGATTTTGCATATACATCATTCTGCATCTATACACATTAGATACCATGTCTTTTGGATTTCATTTATATTCGCTTAAGCACGCTTAGGCTAACAATGAATGCATAAAAAGAATAAAACAATTTTACTCATTTTTTTTACAACCGACTGGCAATAATTCTATGTGTTGAACACCTAGAATAGCATGTTTTAGGTAATAATAAGCTCCAAATTGTCTCAGTAATCCTGAATAATTACTGAATACTGCTTACGCCTAGGCAAGCCTTAGGTAATTACTTAAATAAATCTGGAACTGCTTTTATTTAATTATCAACTGCTACAACTAGCAGGCAGGCCTGATTCGGACTTCTTTTCTGAATTATATAATGAATCTGGTTCTGACTTAAACACCTTGCTTTAGGATTTTAAAATTCAGACCTTAACTGTGTGTAAGCCGTGCTATTTATGTGCACTGTTTGCGGAGGTATAACTGAGCCTTCTATCTGCTTATATGTTCCCCCCTAATTGCGATCTTATATGTTTTCTATGTCGCTTTAGCATTTTTACCTTTAAACCTGAGGGTCTGCCTAGAAACTCCTCCTTATAGGAATAGGAGTCCTAAATTCCTCCGGGACTGATAGGAATGGGACGGGTAACAGCATGCAATAGAGGTCGAGACCAACCTTCGCTTTAATTACCTTCACGGGGCAGGAAAGGGTAGATATGAATATGATGACCGGTGCGCTAATACCACATGTATTCCCTCTTTTGAGTAGTGTCATACCAGGTATTGCATTGATGTGATCCATATTACAAACAAACCTAGAACACTCCCTTTTTATATTCATAAGCATGCCTTAGATTATAACTCTTTTCAAAATTTCACCTTTCAATAATTGTTTTCAATCACTTGTGTATTTAAACTTAAATCCCCTATTACTTGAGCCTTACTTGTTTATCTGCTAATTGTACAAACTCACAAAAAATTGTCTGGTCGGGAACCACACTAGTGGATCCTGAGGGTGCCTTACACCTTCCCCTTAGGATAATTTCAAGCCCTTACCATATCTCTAGTTATCAAACATAGTTGTAGTTGAACCTTATAGGTGCCCTAACGCACCTTAAAAACTGTTAGGTGGCGACTCTTCAAACACCCAATTCCCTAAAGGAAATGAGTCATCATACCCCATGAATGTCGAAACCCGAACTCCTCTCCGTGGAGGGAAAAAAGGGGGTGCGACAGCACCTATAAACTCTGAGGGAGTGCCAAATGTGGAGCCAGTTGATATCAGCTCCCACAACACTCTAAATGCGGAAGCAGGCGCAGACCTCGTAAGGAATGGACGCAGGGAAGCCCAGGCTGGAGGCCAAGAAGCACGAGGAATGGAAGAAGGAGTAGTGAACCTCCAAGTGATATTCGAGATGCTTCAAGCTCAGCAAGTCACCATCGCCCAACTTCAAAGTCAGAACAGAACCCCTAACACCGTTGAACCAGTAAACATGCAGCACGAACTAGTGCTATAAAGACCCGATGAAAGTGGCTCCATAATTGATCCTACAATCATGAAAATGCTCGAGGAATTGACTAAAAAATCGAGTCAGGAGAAAAGAATATAGAGGCTAACGATAAAAAGGTGAAGACTTATAACTTGAGGGTCGATCAGGTCCCGGGCGTACCCCCAATTCTGAAGGGTGTAGATTCAAAGAAGTTCGTGCAGAAACCATTCCCGTCAAGTGCAGCTCCGAAGCCCATCCCGAATAAATTCAGAATGCCCGATATCCCGAAGTATAACGGAACCACGAACCCCAATGAGCATATTACCGCTTATACTTGTCCTGTAAAAGGGAATGACTTAAAGGATGACGAGATTGAATCCATCTTGCTGAAGTTTGGAGAAACACTGTCGAAGGGGGACATGATGTGGTATCACAACCTACCCCCGAACTCGATGGATTTGTTTGCCATGTTGGCAGATTCTTTTGTGAAAGCACATGCCGGTGCTATCAAGGTTGCTACAAGGAAGTCCGACATCTTCAAGATCAAACAAAGGGAGAACGAGATACTGATGGAATTTGTATATCGCTTCCAGATGGAACGAATGGAATTACCACCGGTTTCAGTTGACTGGTGTCACGACCCAAATTCCACTAAGGGTCGTGATGGCACCGGACACCACTGTCAGTCAATCCAACCAAAATACTTAATTAAATTCTCGTTTTAATAATTTTGAACATTATGATTTTCCTTCAATTTTACCAGTAAAAGATAATCGTTTCAAATCAAATATGAATGTTAAGAAGTTAATACAAGATACCCCATAATCATCCCAGAACCCGGTGTCACACGTGCATAAGCATTTACTAGGGAATGGAATAAAATACAATAATTGTCTGGAATACAAAGTGGATAGAAATTAAAAACACAGTAAAATACTCTGAAGGGGACTCTGCTGGTTGCGGGTCATCTCGATAAATGCAGCTCACATAAGTCTTTGTATCAACCATGCCGCTATGCCACTAAGCTACTAGCCACATATGAACCTGTGCAACAAGAATGCACAGCAAGTGTAGTATGAGTACGAAAACAACATGTACCCAATGAGTATCCCGTCTAATCTCGAAGAAGTAGAGACGAGAGGTCGACTTCGACACTTACTAATAGTCCAATGATAATATAGTAAAAGTGTGAGGAATTCATGGATTTCATAAAGCAAAAATTTAACTCATAAAGCCAGAAAGCAGGTAAACAACTTTTCAAATAATAAAGGATTTCCAAGGATTTATTTTCCATTATCTTTATCAATTTATCACTGGCCAGGAAGGGCAATTATCAACATTTAAAATTCTTAGGCAGGCAATACAAGCATGCGCATATCATGTCGAGGTCGTACGGCCCGATCCAACATAAATGTAAAATGTGCACTACCGAGGGTCGAACGGCGCGAACCATAGATGCATCTATTACCCCGCTCGTGAATCATACATGCGACGCGGTCAAATTTAAATAAACAATCATCTTGATCGCGAATCATACATGCGACGCAGGTACACATAAAAATACATGCTCAAACAACCAATTAAGAATTTATCGGGGAACGTTTATCCAAATAAAATCCAATTATCTTTTAGCGATTTAAGAAAATAAAGTTTAATCCTTTTTGAAATTCATTTACCGATTCAATAGGATTTAAGCAATTCAACTGCCAACAAAATTACAGATATTCCAAGTATAGCATGTTTTTGGGTCCTAGACTACCCGGACTTACATATAATAGTAGCTACGCACGGACTCTCGTCACCTCGTGCGCACGTAGCCCCCACAAATAGAAGCAAATAACAATTTATTTCACCTATGGGGACAATTTCCTCTTACAAGGTTATAAAGGAGACTCACCTCGCTCCGAAGATCCACAACCAGCATTCCACACCCTTCCGGAGACTTGAATCGATGCTAAATGCTCCAAAACTAGCCAATAATTATGCAAATCCATTAGTATATGTTCAATTACTCATTACAATCCAATTTATAAAAATTCCTAATCCTGATCGAAAAGTTGACAAAATTGTCCTCGAGCCAACGTGACCGGATTCCGAAATTTCTCGAAGATAAAGTTTACCCATGAACTCACAAACTCAAATACACGATTTTCTCTTAATTCCATACCCGAAATCGTGGTCAAAATCCAAGAATATCAATTTTCTAGATTTTTCCTCAAACCCCAAGTTTCTACCAGTTTTCATGCTCAAATCCATAACAAAACCATGTATTTAACTCACAAAGGGTGAAATTAACCTACCTCATGTTTGCTGATGAAATCCCTCTCTTGAAGCTCTCCAAAAATCGCCCAAACAAGAGAAAAATGGAGGAAAATGGCCAAGACCCCCAATTTAAAATAACCTTACTGCCTCCAGCAATTCCGCACCTGCGATCACACGATTGCTTATGCGGTTCCGTAGGTGCGGCCCCTCTACCGCTCCTACGGTTTCTCTCTGGGCTCCCCTTTCATCTTTTGCGCCTCAATTCCCTCAAGTGTGGTCCCGCTTCTGCGGCGAGATGACCGCATCTGCGGTCCTTACACTTCCAGCCCAAAATTGTATCTACGGATCTCCTCGCCACTCCTGCGGCTCCGCACTTGCGACCAAAACCTCGCAGGTGCGGTTACACCAGATATCAGCTACCTCAATTCTTCCTCAAATTCCAAAATTGATCCGTTAACCCTCCGGAATCCACCCAGGCCTCCAGGACCCCAACCAATCATGCCAACCAGTTCCAAAACACATTGCGGACTTGCTCGAGGCCTCAAATCATGTCAAACAACATCAAAATCATGAATCGACCTCTAATCCAAGCTTTATGAACTTTAGAACTTCAAACTTCTACATTCGATGCCAAAATCTATCGATTCATGCCCGATTAACCTCAAATTTTGCACATATGTCACATTTGACATTACGGAGCTACTCTAACTTTTGGAATCGGAATCTAACCCCGATATCAAAAAGTCAACTCTCAGTTAAACTTCCCAAAATCCTTCAAATTTCTATCTTTAGCCAAATGACTCCAAAAGGATCTACGGACCTCCGAATTCACTTCCGATCGTGCTCCCAATACCAGAATTACCTATGGACTATTCCCAGACTCAAAATCCCAAACGGACATTGTTAACACTGAAATGCACTTCAACCCAAACTTATGAGATTCTTCCAAAATGCTAACTTCCACAATAGGCGCCAAAATGTTCCCGGGTCTTCCAAAACCCAGTCCGGACATATGCCCAAGTCTGAAATCATCATACGAACCTATTGGAACCTTCGAATCCCGATTCCTAGGTTGTTTACTCAAAAATCCAGCCTTAGTCAATTCTTTCAACTTAAAACTTCCGAAATGAGAATTCTCTTTCCAAATCATCTCCAAACTTCCCGGAATTCAATTCCGATCGTGCACACAAGTCATAATACCTGAAGTGAAGCTGCTCATGGCCTCAAACTGCTGAACGACACGCTAGATCTCAAAACAACCGGTCAGGTCGTTACAACTGGGCAGTGTAGGCCTTCACTCAAGGCTTGAATGAACGAAGCTCGATACCTTCGAAGCAGCTAAAGCAAAATTTGATCGAATATCCCGATGTGACTTGGCAGATATGCATAACAGGTATCATTCGAAGATCAGGGTCGAAGACGACCAATTGGTAGCCCCATCTGGCTCAGTATATCCAAGCAGGCTCCTAGCAAAGGAACCAAGGTCTACAGAAAGGGAGTCGAGATCAAGCAAAGAAAGGTATCAATCATACTTCAAAGATTGAAGAGACTCTTCGAGGGGGAACATACCTCAAAATAATCAACGAGTAGATCGAGGCCAAAATTCCCGAGGACTTATGAGCAAGACCATGTTTGACAGGCATTTGAGGCCAATGGAGGCACCTCGATTGTCTGAATAAAACTTCAACGTTAATGTCTCAAACATCGTATCGGCCATGGGTAGAATCAGGGATACCAGATGGTCAAAGCCCGCACAGTCAGATCCTCCCCGAAGGAATCCCAACTTGATGTGTGAATACCATGGCATTCACGGTCATAGGACTGAGGATTGTAGGTAGCTCTGAGGGGAGGTGGCTCGGCTGATCAACGAAGGGCACCTTCGAGAATTTTTCAGCAATCGAGCCAAGAAACACTTTCAATAAAGAGAGGCGAAGGGAAAGAATGGACCAGAAAAACCTCAGCGCATCATTCACATGATCGTTGGAGGAACCGACGTCCCATAGGTAATCATGTTCAAACGGGACAAAGTGTCCATCGCAACAGAAAGGCAAACTCGAAGCTATATACTCGAGTATGCCCTTACATTTAGAGAAGAGACATCGAGGCCTTGTCCCAACCACATAATGATGCACTGGTTATTTTTTTTCTTTTGAATAACGTTCAAACTAAATGTATGCTCGTGGATCTAGGTAGCTCGGCTAACATAATCAGGTCGAAGGTGGTGGAGCATCTTGGACTGCTCGATCAGATCATACCCACCTCTTGAGTCCTCAATGGATTCAACATGGCAATTGAGACAATGAAGTGAAAAATCATCCTCCCAGTCAACATGTTCGGTACAGTTCAAGACACCAAATTTTATGTCATCGAAGGTGACATGAGGTACAATGCCTTACTTGGAAGGTCGTGGATACAAAACATGAGGGTGGTACCATCAACTCTTCAGCAGATGATGAAGTTCCCAATAAAAGATGGTATAAAACAGTGTACGGAGAACAACATGCAGCAAAGGAGATATTCGCGGTAAACGACATGGCACCAACATCGACTCCCCGTCCAGGATGAGTCAAGAAACGGGCTGACCCCTGCAGAACAGGTGGTCTGTGAGCATTCAAATGAAGATGACGAAGAAGACTTCCTCACTCCTCGGACCTTTGTTTCCCCAGAAAGTCGGATGTAACAAAATCAATGGTCAAAGAACTCGAACAAGTCGTCTTGATCGAGCATCTTCCAAATCGAAAGGTATACCTGGGAACGGGATTTACCCCCAAACTCAGGAAAAAACTCTTCCAGTTTCTTATTAACAACATTGATTGTTTTGCTTGGTCCCATTTAGACATGACAAGGATCTCGCCGGAAATAACCACCTATCGACTAAGTGTCGATCCCAGGTTCAAACCAGTGAAGCAAAAAAAAGGCCTCAGTCCGAGGTAAAACATGCATTCATCAAAGATGAGGTAACAAAACTCCTCAAAATAGGATCAATTAAGGAGGTAAAATACCTCGAATGGTTGGCTAATGTAGTAGTGGTTCCCAAAAAAGGAAATAAATTATGAATGTGTGTAGATTATAAAGACTTGAATAAAGCATGCCCCAAAGACTCATTCCCATTGCCCAACATTGATCGCTTGATCGATGCCACGGCCGGCCACGAGATCCTCACTTTTCTTGATGCCTACTCTAGGTATAATCAAATTCAAATGAACCCAGAGGACAGGGAAAAGACTTTGTTCATCACGAAATATGGTACATATTGTTATAATGTAATGCCCTTCGGGCTAGAAAACGCAGGAGCTACGCACCAACTCCTAGTTAATAAGATATTTGAACATCAAATAAGCCAATCTACGGAAGTTTACATTGATGACATGCTAGTTAAGTCCCTGCGCATAGAGGACTATTTGACTCATTTGCAAGAAACATTCTATATCCTTAGAAGCTACAACATGAAGCTTAACCTTGAAAAATGTGCCTTCGAAGTAGGATTAGGCAAATTTTTAGGCTTCATGGGGTCGAATAGGGGGATCGAGATCAACCCCGACAAAAGCAAGTCCATTAAAGAAATCACAGTGGTGAATAATGTGAAGGCCGTATAGCAGTTGACCGAGCGGATAGCGGCCTTAGGCCGATTCATCTCGAGATCGTCAGATCGGAGTCATCATTTCTTCTCCATGCTCAAGAAGAAAAACAGCTTTGAGTGGACTCTAGAACGCCAACATGCTCTAGAGGAATTAAAGTGGTATCTCTCGAGCCCACCTTTGCTCCAAACCCCGAAGGAAGATGAAACTTTGTACTTGTATCTGTCTGTATCTGAAGTAGCGGAAAGTAGTGTGTTGGTTCGGGAAGAACAAGGTACACAATTCCCTGTTTATTACGTAAGTCGGACTCTAAGAGATGTTGAAACCAGGTATCCACACTTAGAAAAATTAGCTCTTGCATTAATAAGTGCATCTCAAAAATTAAAACCTTATTTTCAATGCAATCGTATATATGTTTTAACGACATACCCTCTTCAAAAAATCTTGCACAAACCTAAATTATCGGGCATATTGGCCAAATGGGCCATCGAGATCAGAGGGTATGATATCGAGTACCAACCCCCAACGGCTATCAAGTCCCAAATTTTAGCGGGCTTCATGGACGACTTTACGCTTGCCCTCATACCTGAGGTAGAGAAAGAACTCTTGCTAAAAACAAGCACATCATCGAGAATATGGACCCTTTTCACTGACGGTGCCTCGAATGTGAAAGGGTCTAGGCTCGGCATCGTTCTGAAACCGCCTATGGGCAGTATGATTAGGCAATCTATAAAAACTTCAAAGTTTACTAACAACGAGGCCGAGTATAAGTCCATGATTGCAGGTCTCAAACTGGCTAAGAGCCTAGGAGCAGAAGTCGTCAAAGCAAAATGCGACTCCCTTCTAGTAGTCAACCAAGTAAATGGGAGCTTCGAGGTTCGAGAAGACAGGATGCAAAGATACATAGACAAACTTCAGGTCATATTGCATCATTTTAAAGAATGAACTCTGATCCACATTCCTCGAGATCATAACAGCGAGGTCGATGCACTTGCGAACTTGGGGTCATCCGTCGAAGAAGATGACATACTCCCGGGGGCTGTTGTACAGTTATCCAAGTCGGTGATTGAAGAAAGCCACGCCGAGGTCAACTCAACAAGTGGGATTGGAGTAATAAATACATCAACTATTTGAGAAATGGGAAGCTACCCACAGACCCCAAAGAATCGAGGGCCCTTTGAGCCAAAGCAGCTCGATTTTCACTCGATGAGAATGGAACATTGTACAGAAGGACCTTGGACGGACCTCTAGCAGTATGCTTCGGACCGGGGGCACACCGATTATTTACTTTGAGAATCCATGAGGGCACTGTGGAAATCATTCCGGTGCTGATTCTTTGGTTCGAAAGGTGATCAGAGCAGGCTATTATTGGGACAGCATGGAGAAGGACACCAAGGAATTCATTCAAAGGTGGGATAATTGCCAAAGGTTCGCGCCAATGATTCACCAACCTGGTGAACAACTATATTCAGTCTTATCACCATGGCCATTCATGAAATAGGGGATGGACATCGTCGTCCCCCTACCAACGGCGCCAGGTAAAGCTAGATTTATTCTGTTTATGACTGACTATTTCTCGAAATGGGCGGAAGCACATGCCTTCGAGAAGATAAGAGAAAAAGACGCCATTGACTTCATCTGGGACCATATCATATACCGATTTGGGATCCCCTTCGAGATTACATATGATAATGGGAAGCAGTTCATAGGCAGCAAGGTGATAAAACTCCTCGAAATCATAAGATCAAGAGGGTCCTATCAATGCCCTATCACCCATGTGCAAATGGACAAGCCGAATCCACGAAAACGACTATCATCCAAAGCTTGAAAAAGAGGTTAGAAAATGCAAAGGGAAAATGGAGAGAGGTATTGCCCAAAGTACTATGGGCATACCGAACAACTTCGAAGTCAAGCACAAGAGAGACACCGTTCTCTTTGGTATACGGGTCCGGGGCTTTGATACCAGTCGAGGTCGAAGAGCCAAGCACCAGACTTTGACATGCCATTGAGGACTCGAACAGTGAAGCCATGACTACAGCCCTCGAGCTACTAGATGAAAAGCGAGAGGCTACACTAGTCCAAATGGCCGCCCAAAAATAGAGGATCGAGAGATATTATAATAGGAGAACAAACCTCTGATACTTCGGAGTCGGGGACTTAGTCTTAAGGAAAGTCACCCTCAACACTCGAAACCTAAATGAAGAGAAGCTAGGCCCGAGCTGGGAAGGACCGTACTGCGTCCTTGGAGTAGTAGGCAAAGGGTTCTACAAACTTGGCACCATGGAAGGCGAGCAGCTTCCAAGAAATTGGAACATATCGATGCTCAAACGCTATTATTGCTAAGGTGTAGCCTTCTCCCTTTTTGATTTATGTCTCATACTAATTTATTACAGGTGTTCGATGGGAGACGCCGAAGCACCCTTTGACTCGAAGGCCTTGGGTTTTAAAGCATTCGTTGCACTCATTTTCCCTTCGATCGGTTTTTATCCCAGATGGGTTTTTCTGGCGAGGTTTTTACCGAGGCGACATCTATATGCTACCTAAGGAGAACTCAACAAGTATTCAAGGCTTCTTCTCAATCAGCCTCGAATATTCGGCGGCATGCCCATCGGAGGTTATCTTTTCGAAAAAATTGAACTTATAAGGAGACCTCGATAGGAAAATATTGTATTGGGCCAAATGGTTGAATGAACTGTGTCCATGTTGAATAATCGAGCCTCCGAAGTTAAGAACATGTACACACATATCAAGTAATCAAAGAAGCCTCTCTGCTTGTCAAAACATTGTGTGCCTTAAAGAAGTTTACTACTTTCACGCAAAAGGGCTCAAGGGCCAACAACTCTTGGACACTTGGGGACTGTCATGACAGTCAGCTTATCGAGCCATCGAAAACTCGAATTCGTAAGACCTCGATCAGGAAACTTCAATCTCGTAATCCCTCAATGAGGCAACATCAAATCTGTAAGACCTCAACGAGGCATGCCCAAACTTATAAGACCTTAAAAAGGCATAACCCTGATATTAAGGCCAAGGCATATATTCGAACTTGTAAGACCCCTAAAAAGGCATACCCTCGATATAGATGCCAAGGTCACCTCACCCGGGGACTAAAGGCTACGGCCAAACATAAAGACTACGGTCGAACTAAAAGGCTACGGCCAAATTAACACAGCTCGGAGACGTCTGACTACTGCCATAAAACTAAAGGCCTTAAAATACTTTGAAATATTTCGAAAAGAGCCAGTTAATCATGCTACCCTCGGCGTAAGCAAAGGAGCTTCGATAATATCATCTCCGAACAATAAAAGGGCTTTGAAAACAATCAGCCTTCGATGAAAGGGTTTCGAAAACACAACCTTCAAGAGAACCTCCCGAGGTACTCAACTATCGTCACATATCGACTCATAATCGAGGTTCTCATTTGAGCCGTCGAGGAGTCGAACTAGCATAAAACATGCCAAGGAATAATCAAAACTTCAAAAGTCTTTAGCCAAAATAAGGGAAAACTATAGCCATATTAGAGGTCGCATCGACCCAATCTAAAAAGAGCCTAAGGGCCAATGCGTAAGAGCCTAAGGGCCAGCCTAAAGAGCCTAAGGGCCAATTAGTAAGAGTCTAAGGGCCAGCCTAAAGAGCCTAAGGTCCAATGTGTAAGAGCCTAAGGGCCAGCCTAAAGAGCCTAAGGGCCGATCTAAAGAACCTAAGGGCCAATGTGTTAAAAACTTGAGGGTCGATAGCCCTGGGTCGAAATTTGACTCAAGGATCGAACCCCGAACGGTCAACTTTTATCGATTATTCATTGAGCATGAAAACCTAAGGGGTTTATATTATAAGTCTAGTACATCATACTGGTTATCGACAAGCATCAAAATTTATTCCGAAAAGGCAAAGGGAAGACAAGAAATGACGAAAAGCAAAGATCCTTATATATATATAATAAAGGTTCACAAAGACATATTTGCAATGCTCACGCCTGGAGCCCTTACACAAAAAAGGAACAAATAAAAACCTAATCTACCACCGGGTTCACTTGACCGGTCAGAGCCCCCTCAGAAGTTGTGTCTTCAACGGCTTGGCCCTCGACCCCCGGAACATCAAGGGCCTCCTCCCCCTCGGGAACTTCACCTTCATCTTCATCATCCTTCAAGTCGTTGGCCGAACCACTAGCTAAACCATCATTGGAAGAAAGCAGAGTTGTCGATTCTTCCTCTAGGGCCTTTACCCTATCGATCTCAGCAGACAAATCGATGCCCCTTGCATTGTACATTCTCGAGAGCCTATCTCCGAGATCTTAATCAGGCATACTCCAGGGCTCGAGTCAGTTCAAGCTCGACCTCTTCAGATACCTTCTTGGCTCAAGCATTTGCAATAGCAGCATCTTCTCCGTACGAGTATATGAGCGCATCGGCTTCGGACTTGGCTGCAAATAGCGCAGCGACTGATTCAGCATGGAGATCATTATACTTACTACTATCCGCCCTTGCATCCTGAAGATGATGCTCAACCGCGGTCAACTTCCCCTAGAGGGTATCTCTCTCGGAGGCTATCTCGTCCACATATTGCCTGAGTTCGAGAATCTCAATATCCTTGGCTCTGAGCCCCTCCATCATTAGGACATCTTTCTGCTCAAGCTGCAAAAATCAACCCAAAGGTGTTAAATGCTAAAGTCGGACAAGTATGAAAATAAAAACATACGAAAACTGTATTACCTGCTCAGTAAGAGTAGTCTGCTCTCAAGACACCATCTCCAAACGAGCCCGAAGGTCATGAAGTTCTTCCTCCTTTTTGGTAAAAAGAGCTCTGAGCTCGCCATCCCCTAATGAGAGCCTCTTACGCTCTTCCTCATAATGGGTCAACTCAGCTTGGGACTTAGCAAAGGCCTGATTGTAAAGCACTATAGCCTGAAAGCGTAAAAGAACAAAATTAGGAAGATGAGGATCAGAGCTCAGAGCATAGTCGATGAAAGATTACCTGTTTACGGAGTTTCTAGGCTTCCTCAAAAATGAGCGAGAAGGACTTTAACTCAGGGTTTTCTTCGACCCCAGTGAAGAACCCCTCAAACACGTCATTTTCCCCGAGGGACTCCCCCGCATCAAAAGTCTCTCTATTATGGGCATCTCGTATCTCCCTCGGAAAGAATGTCAGATCCGATGGAGAATTACCCACATCAATAACTCTGGCTGGATCGATCGGGGCTTTCTCTTGCCTCCGGGGAGCCTCAGAACTGGGCTCCCCTAACTCATCTACCGAATACCCCTCGGCTCGGGAAATGTTTTGTTCGTCGACCAGCTCAGGGACATCATCTGGCCCACCCTCAAGAGCTTCTTCAGCTCGAGGTGGGACAACATCATCAACTTCTGGTTTATTTTCCTTCAGCTCAACAGCCATCGGCTTAGCAAGGTCCGAAGCAGTCACGCTTCCTCTTTCCCCGGGTGCTAGTGGGGAGTCATCTTTCTTTTCGCCCCCAACTCGAGGGCTCTCTGCTACTTCCGAAGTAAAGGTCGCTGAATCAACCTTGGGCTTTTGAACTTTAGACTTCTTCCGCTTCGGGGACTCAGCTGGTGATTTCTTCTTTCTCTTTTTCTCCTTAGCAGGCTTCGGGGTATCTGCTTCCCCAAGCGAGGGTTCCCTCATCAAAACGGCCTCTCCAAGGCATGCATAAGCACAAAGGGTGAGAGTACTATGAAGAGATATCTTCTATAAGAAGCTCGAGTATGACAGAAATAAAAACTCACCATGGTTTTTGGCCTCCCAACGGGTCTTAGCCAAATCATGCCACACACGCTTCACATATGGGCAGGTCGAATCGAGTTGTCGGACCCAGCCCGAGAGATCCTTGACAGCACCGGGGTACCACTCGACAGCTGCATCATCGAAGGGAGTTAATTTGAAGGCAAGAAAATATATCCGATTAGCAAAACATATTTACCTGACTCGGACAAAGCGGCTCATCCACCCTCGATCCTTGTCCTTGTCAATACTAGCAAAAAAGGTCTTCGGGGATCGATGTTTTAACTTAATCAGGCCACCTCGATAAATTCGGGGGCTGTACAGTCTAATCAGATGATCAAGGGTATAAGGAATCCCCTCGACCATGTTCGAGAAATACCTAATCAGATAAACGATGTGCTAGAATGATGGATAGATTTGTCCAAGTGTCACCCGATATTGTCTGCAGAAATCAAGGATCACTGGGTCTATCGGTGGCGAAGAGGCTTCTACCGGGCCTAAGGTGAAAGGATATGTGTATACACTAAGAAAACCGGCTTTGTGTTTGGTTATGTCTTCTTCACATCAAATAATACAAAATCAAATATAATTGTTAATCTAGTATAAAAATATTTTTGATTTTCTATTTAGCGGTAAAACTAAGATCACTAGATGATGAAAATTTGAAAAATATTGCATTAATCTTGAATGTTCCTTAAAGCATAATAATCAATTCGATATTGATGATTTAGATTTATTTTTTGAATTAAAATTTTTAAGGAAAATAGTCCTATTAGAAGATAACAGGTTAATTGATACACTCAATCAAATAAAAAGATCTGATTCTTTTCCAAATACCTATATTGCTTATGGAATAATATTAATAACTCACATTACTGGTGCTTCAGCGGAAAGAAGTTTTCAAACTTAAAATTGATAAAATTTTATCAAAGATCAATAATGTCTCAAGAAAGGTTAAGTGGATTAGTTATATTGTATTGTGAAATACTTATTAGGAGTTATTGATTGATTATAAGAAAATTATTAATAACTTTATATCAAAGAAAAACTAGAAAAATAGACTTCAAATAAATAATAAATAAATTTTTAAAAAAAGTTAAAGCCTTTCGTAAAGTTTGGCTTTAAGCCACAAAATTCGTCGGGCCGCCCCTAGTCATGTAAAGAGAAATTTTCATAAAGCACTATCTTTTAGTGGTAATTAGTTATCTATAGATACCATTTGCTATATTACGGATTGTAAATACGTTTTCTATTGTTATAAGATGTATTTGATGTATTTAAGCTACTGTATTCATGAATACAGTATCATTTCTAAGCGTGAAACAGGGAATTACAGCTAGACAGATTTTTGTATTCGAGTGTATTCGATTGTATTCATGGCGTGAAACATGGGATTACAGCTGGACAGATTATTATATTCACGGCGTGAAACAGGGGATTACACTATTTTTGAACGGAAAGTGAATCAATTAACATAATCGACTCCTAATATAACTCAACAAACTCAACTACAACACACAAATTTTGTATTTCGAGTTATAAAAAAGATTCTTAACCAAAAAATACCCCAAAAACAAAGCAATCTTCAGAGAAATTATATAATACATCTAAATACATAAAAACATATGAATACATTCATGGCATATAGAGACAGTGAATACAATGAAATACATAAAGTACAGCGGGGTACATTGAAATACAATAAAATACATGGAATACAACGAAATACATTGAATTACAATGAAAAAATAGACAATGAATACAATGAAATATATGAAAATACAACGTGATACATTGAAAATACATTAAAATATATTAACAGAAAACCAAGTTGCTCAGCTCCAAATTGAATTTCTGGACATGCTCGGTAACCTTCCCAGTTTTATCATCAACAAATTGAATCCTCGTATATTGCGGCAGCTTTCCTTGAAGATCAAGTTCAACCTTAACCCTAGTTGTGCTAGGTCTAGACCTTTCTTGCGTGGCCTTATCAATAGCAAAGAGCTTACCTGCTGCTGAGGCAATAGAGAGCAGTGATTTCTTCGCGAACAACATAGGCGGCAGATTCAGAAACGAGATCCAAACAAAGGCTCTTGAGATTCAACCTTAACCCTTCTGATGTTAACTTGATGGAGAGGATTGCGCATCCATGGCAGCCTATACTACACCATGTCGCCCTAGAGAGAGAGAGGAGAGAGCGTGGAGTTTTTGACTAATGGTAGGTGATGTGGGTGAGAGGAATTTTGAGATTGAGCATCGTGTTTTCAGGGAATGGGGGAAGAGAATGTCATGTATCAAAGTAGAGAGAAAAAGAAAATAGTCTAACCGAATAGTGTATTTAGTAGCTTAGGGTTAGGAGGTAACGAAAATTAGATATTTTGCTATAAACATTAAATGGTATCTATAGAAGATAATTTTTTAAAATGGTATTTATTTAAAATAAATAAGGTATTAACCTTTGCTATAGGAGGTCGTGTAAATTGAGACGGAGGTATCAGTTAGCATATTTGTATAACATTTTATCAGAATCATCGTTGCACTATGCCCCAGAATCTTCAGTTATCTTATCTAAACGCCATTAGCAGAGAGGACAAGTGACGCCAACCCCCAAAAAATACCAATAAGTTGAGCCACGGAAGAAGAATCAGTGTTAAAATAATTGTCGAAAAAGAAAATCTCCATTGGAGCATAAAGTTTTATTTTCCCTTAGGTTAGCAGATCTGTGACTTTTACTCAATTTTAGCAGATTTCAAGCTGCTGCTGCTTCTTTTTTTTGGGGATTGAAATGGTATTTTGTGTATTTGTTACGATGGAATGATTGGTGGTATGATGTTTTTGTGGTGGTGATGCGGCGGATGACGTGTGAAAACGGAAAAATGGGCATTTGAAGTGGTGTTTATCATGTATACATGTGCGCGTATCACATTGTGTATATATATATCCTCATATACATTGTCAGATACATCATCTTGTGGGATGTGTGATACACAATGATAAACAACGTATATCTTTCCCGTATAAGGGGTTGTTGGAAAAGATGTGTAAGGTGGGTTGAGAAAAATATGAAGAGGCAAATGCCAATTTTTTGGGGCTACGGATAACAATGCCAATTATTAGCTAAATGAGTGAGAATTGTTATTTGGAGTTATATATATGCTCCATTGTCTTAAATCCAGAATATAAGCGTAAACCGGTAAACATAGAGATTTCTATATCTTTTGATCACTTGACACCAAAACAAATCTCCAAACATGAAGTGGACCAAAAAGCATAATCTCTTTCATTTCTGACTCATATATGCACAGAAGCCTCGCCATGGATAAAACAGGAAGAGAACTCGAAACTGGCGGAAAAAATAATAATTTTGCCCTTCCTAAAATACATGAAAAACGTTACATAGCCAAGCAGATTATATGATAATTTATCCATTGATTACATCTATTTTCCAGCAACCTAAATCAACTACAAGAGATCATCATCATCATCCCCACTACTAAAGGATTCAACAAGCTCACTGTCATCATCATCTTCACCGTCGGTCACAATCTCCAATATACCAGCTCCGCCACCGAAGTCTACACCATCTACAATGAAGTCTCCGTCTTCATCCTCTTCGTCATCAAGCTCGCTCACGCTATCATCATCATTGCTGATATCATCAGCATCGCTTTCACCATCCCCATCAAGATCCGTTCCAAGGATTGCTTCCTCGTCAATGTCATCATCATCTTCTTCATCCTCTTCGCTTTCAGCATCATCAGGGTCTGAATCATCGTCTGTTGGCCGCCTCCGACCAATTTCATACACCCTAGCCGAAGAATACATCTCATCTTGGTCATCCATGGTGACCAGCCCAACAAAAGAATCAGTTGGCTCCGTCGCGAAGTCAAGGACACAACGGTCTACTGGAATGGTTGCAATGTCGGAGTAGTTGACAGCATCTACCGTCCGGAAAGCAGCAAAGAGTGGGTGTTTAACACGACGTGTCTGGAAAGCGGACATGACATCCTCAAGATTTCTCCTCAAGATGGCATATATCACATCACCACTCGCATTAAATGTTATTACTGTCTGGTCCAAAGAAGGTACACTTCGCAGAAGCCTGAAGTTCCGCAAATCCCATACCTCAGAGTTTATTATGACCTATACACAGATGAGAGTTTCAGCAAAGGTAAAACTAAAGATCCGCAAAGGTGACAATGAACTACTGTTTAAAAGATTTACCATCAGGCTTACAATATTATCCACCCAAAGGAAAATAAGTGAAATATCTTTACCTCATTGCCAGCAGGATGAAAGCCCCCGCCACCATAGTCAGTAAATTGATCAAAACGATGTATTGGGCCAGAACCACGACGATCCCATAAAACCCCATTCCAGAGAAGCATATTGTCTGATGGGCTAAAATGCACTAGAGAATACATATGTCCACGACCCGAAGGGATACTGGATGTGTCTGTAAGCTTCAGGTCCACTTGGCAGGTCTGAACGTCATATAGAAGAATCTCACGCCGGGATGGCTCTGCAGATAATGCAGCAAATGTTGTACCGGAGTTGCTAAATCGTGCAGCTTTACAACCTTCAAATGAATGCCTAGGCCCAGCCGAAACAGAAGTCGCATCCCATAACCGCACATCATGAGCACTTGAAGACAGGAGCATCTGAGTCTCACCAGAAAGGTATGACTGTAGAAGTGTCAAAGGTGCCTGGTGGCTGGTGAAGCTTTCCAAGATACTGTTGCTGTTAGAGTCAAAAATTTTCAGCTCCCCCGAATGGGTGCCAGCAGCAATTTGCGAAGAATCTCCCATAAAAGAGACACATGTCAATAAGACACCAGCATCATCCCGACATGTTCGCCAAGGTCTAAATCTACTGTAGACAAATTGTCGATCCTTACGCCTTCCGTGTGGCCCACCATTCAAACTTCTATACTCACGAGTACTAAGCCGGGATGTCACATTTGATGGTGCATCAAGGCTTCGTTTTGGTTCAGGACAGACATGAGGGTGCAAGAGCGAAAGGGGAGGTAACGTTGTGATAGGAGCAGGACATTGGCGATGCTGATGCTTCAAGTACTGAACAACCACAGAGTCCAAGGTTAAACGCTCTGCATTCAAGGGTTGTATATCACTTAGAAGACCGTGTTGAGAAGACGACACCATTGGAGTCAGCATACCATTGCTGCACAGGTTATCATCACCTTCAGTTGGAAAAGTACTTGAACCAGGTCGATTATGGATCTCTCTCACAGTAGAATTTGGTGTTGAAGGCACATTAGGATCCGATTGTAGACCGCTTCTACGGACCGCATTTGGAGTAACAGAGACTGGAGACCTGATTGCATGTTCACCAGTATTGAGTCGCTTACCTAATGGTACTGATGCACCTTCCTTCTGATCAGTCAACTTACGTTTCATTGGCAATACAATGGGAGTTTTAAACATGATGTCTGGATCTCCACCAGATTTTATTGAAGATAGAGATGGAGTTTCTGCTGTGGCTGTAGGTGTGACACACTTTCTCGCATTGAATCTGCAACCTGATGTCATTGGAGAGGTTTCAGCAGGAAGAGTTTTTGAGGACAGATTACGTGCAGATGAAAAGAAGAATGGTTTCCTTTTTGAAGAACAGAGAATCGACTCAGATTTTTGTTCGCCATCCTCATTGAGTGATGAAAGTTTCGGTTTAACTGACATGAAGCCCCTAGGTGCACGACCAGATGGCCACTGAATTTGAACTGACGACGTCTCCTGCCCAGATGTTTGATGTGCCAGAGATGACGGAGCAGCTAAAGATGGCAAAGGTGTCAGCTGAGCCTCCTGTAGAAGCATAGTTGCAGTATCTGTCAAACCAGAAGCTTCTAGGTGTTCATGGATGAGGAGTAGAAGTTCCCTGAACTCAAAGACAAAGGAGGTTAGAAACTAGTAAAGAAGGAAAAATGAAGAAAGCCGTGATCCTCAAATTTAATTGGGTTGGAGCAAACACCAATTTACCTTGCATGATATGTGATTGGAGTAGCAGCAGCGATAGCAGCTCTCTCTATACGCCTTAATGTTGGGGTAGCAGCATCTGTAGCAACTAGCGAACTTGCACGCCCGGAATTAGTTACAACCTATCAAATTGCAAAAGACACCATTGCACCGCAATTAACCAAAAAAAAAGGAAAGGAATGATAGGCAACTCTGCAGAGCACACTTGAAAGATGAATCTGTATAAGCATTCCAAAAAACTACTAATATATCACTCTCGCCATCCCAAATGTCTTGACCTACTTTTTAGATTTTTGAAATTGAAAAAATCTAAAAAGTAGGTCAAGACATTATGGACTAATACTTTTTAGATTTTTATTAACCCTGATCCTTAAATTGTAACTCCCTTTCTCCAAAAATTAAACTCAAATAAACTGATACAACTGCACATAATGAAAATAAGATGCAGCATCTTTTCCAGTTAATAGTCCATAATCTATTCAAATTTTCTCCTCACCATTTGCTTTCTAATCAAACCAACTACTCTATTCAGCACGAAATTAGTACTTAACAAATAAGTGCGAATGAAAATGAGATGCAGCATCTTTTCCAATTATTAGTCCATAATTTATTCAAATTTTCTCCTCACCATTTGCTTGCTAATCAAACCAACTACTCTATTCAGCGCGAAATTAGTACTTAACAAATAAGTGTGGGTGTGTTAATCTAAGCCAACATTAGAGCTACAGATGTATTCTTTCCAAATTATTAGTGTAATGCACATAATCACGTGTAGTCATTACCTAAGAAAGCAAGGATTAACAAAGAGTTAACAATGGAAGGGGAAATACTTAATAAGATTGACACTACATAGCTGACAAAACAAAATCCAGATGTGAATGAGTAGAAATACTTAATTGCAGGAGAAAGCCAGTGAAATTTCTCTCTCCTCTCATTTCCCATCCCCCAAAGAGATCATCAAAATGATTGTCCAATTTGTTTGCTTAAACACAGGAGAAAACCTGTGAAAATGCATCCCTGTCATAGTCCCTACCTCCCCTGCCCTCCCCCTCCCCCCCCAAAAAAAAAGGAAAAAAAGAGAGAGAGAGAGAGAGCATAAAACTCAAAATTATCATCCAACTTCTTAGTACCCAAGCCCCTATTTCCAATTCAAGTATTAAAAATTGTACAGAGAAAGAGATAGGAGTGTTTTCTTACCCCAATAAGCTCAATGGCCACCTGGGCAAGTTCTGCTTGCCATCGATTCTGTTCACTGCTGGGAGTCTGGTTTCCTGAATCCCGAATGAGTTCTGACAACTTTTTCCCAACCTAAAACCACAAAAAAGAATAATGTAACTTAGTACATTTCAACCTCACCAACACCAGAAGATAAAATCTTTTTGCACTGATGTTGCATAAGGGCATTCATGATGAATCTTGGACATTGATTTTCAGGTATACAGAAACTAAAGAAAGGTTAAAAGATCTTGACAGAAGAAGGTCCACAACTGGATACATCTTTACCCTCGTTGGCAGTGCCGTCAGTTGGAAGTCGACTTTGCAGTCGATTGTCGCTTTGTCTACGACAGAAGCAGAATACATGGCAGCAGCGGAGGCGGTAAAGGAAGCTATCTGGTTGAAAAGTTTAGTAGCGGAATTGAGTTTGGTTCAGCTGGAATCAACTCTTAGATGTGATAGTCAGAGTGCTATTCATCTAATGAAAAATCAGAGATTTCATGAGCGCACTAAACACATTGATGTCAGATTTCATTTTATTCGAGATGTTATTGATGAGGGAACTATCAAGGTCGTGAAGGTTATCACAGACGATAATGCTGCAGACATGTTGACCAAGATAGTCCCGCTCGCTAAGTTTGCACACTGCAAGGACTTGGCGGGGGTGTGCATCAACTGATGCAACTCCGAAGAGAACAGTTGCTAGGTGGAGGTGGTATGTTCAACAATGGTTTGATTCTTCTTGTTTCTTACAACGGGGTTGCCCAGTAAGCTTAGAAGTTTTGGCCAGAGTTGTTCACACGCTCGAAACGCAAACCAAGGTGGAGATTGAAAATGTTGGTTTATGTTTAGTTAACAATGGCATGCTGAAAATGTTGGTTTATGTTTAGTCAACAATGGCATGCCAATTGGAAGAGTTGGTGGAAAGAGTTGGTGTGGATGCTAGGAGGAAGCTTCCTCCTTTGATGTCACCCATGACATCAAGAGGAGGTAGTTTGATGTCACCAATGACATCAAGAGGAGGTCTTTACCTCTATAAATAGATGCACTCCTTCATTTGTAGAAACCATCCCAAAAATAATACAACACATTGTAGTGAGTAGAGAGTTAAGAGAGAAATTCTCTTAAGTGTAATTGGGAACTCTCCCCTTCCTTTGTTAATATTAAAAAGGCAACTGTTCTCTGGTGGACGTAGGATTATTTTGATCCGAACCACGTTAAATCTTGTGTTCTTTCTTTTACGTTTCCGCTAACAATTGGTATCAGAGCAACAGGATTCTTTAACGATCCAAGGAGGAAGAACAAGCAAAGATGAGTTCCATGAAGTTTGAAATTGATAGATTCAGTGGACGCAACAACTTCAATATCTGGAAGATCCAGATGATGGCGTTACTGCGGAGGGAAGGTTCAATCCATGCTATTGACGGAAAGTATCCTAAGGATATATCAGCTCCCGACAAGGAGAAGATTGAAGGGGATGCATTGAGTGCAATCCAACTATCCCTTGCACCTAACGTGCTTTGTGAAGTGAGTACGGGTACCGAAGAGACGGCCAAACAGTTATGGGAAAAGCTAGAAGGGCTATACCAAGACCGATCAGTGACAACAAGGATGTTGTTACAACGGCGTCTTCACACATTTAAGATGGGGTCAGGTACTTCGTTACAAGATCATTTAGATGCGTTCAATAAACTTGTCATGGACTTACAGATTGCAGGAATTAAAAAGGGAGGAGGAGACGCTTGCATGTGCTTTGCTATTTTCATTGACTTCAGGATATCGTGATATTGAGAATTCAATGATGTATAGCAAGGAGCCTATCAAGCTTGAGCAAGTGCGGCAGGCACTTAACTCTAGTGATGTGCGGAGGCACATTGAAGGAGATAGAGATGACCAGGCAAGTGGGCTCTTTGTGAGAGGCCGGACTAGCCAACAGGGAAAGAGCAAATCAAAGCACAGATCAAAGTCTCGTGTGAACAAGAAGAATACAGAGTGTTGGGGTTGTGGCAAGAAGGGGCACTTTGAACGAGACTGCCCAATGTCAAAGTCCAAGGAAAAGGCGAGTGCATCCACAGTTGAACAGGTACATGATTTTGATAATGATTATGTACTAACAACATCGTGTAATAATAATAGTAGTTATGGAAACAAATGGGTGTTAGACTCTGCTTGCACTCTGCATATGACGTTCCGAAAAGACTGGTTTAGCAGCTATGAGAAAAGTGGAGGAACCGTAGTAATGGGCAATAATGCAACTTGTGCAATAGTTGGCATTGGCTCAGTTCGGGTTCGCTGCCATGATGGAGTCGTGAGGACTATTACACAAGTCCGTCATGTTCCTGATCTGAAGAAGAATTTGATCTCCCTGAGTACTCTGGATGAACAAGGCTACAGGTACATGAGCGAAGCAGGAACTATAAAGGTGACTAAAGGTTCTTTAGTCATGCTGAAAGGCAAGCTGGAGAATGGCCTTTACACATTGGCCGGAAGCACCATTGTTGGCTCTGCAAATGCATCTACAGTGCAGTTATCTAATGATGACAAGGCAAGACTATGGCACATGAGACTGGGTCATATGAGCGCACGTGGACTGGAGATGTTGAGCAATCGTAACCTTTTGGAAGGTGAGAAGATCAGCACACTTGACTTCTGTGAGCACTGCATTCTAGGGAAGCAAAAGAAGGTCAGCTTCAGCACTGGCAAACACAAGACAAGAGGAGTGCTAAACTACATCCATTCAGATTTATGGGGTCCCTCTAAACTTCCATCAAAGGGCAAAAAGAGGTATCTTCTCACTTTTATTGATGATTTCTCACGAAAGGTATGGGTACATTTTTTGAAGGCAAAAAGTGATGCTTTTGAAGCATTTAAAGAGTGGAAGATTTTGGTTGAAAATCAAATGGAGCGGAAAATCAAGTATCTTCGCACAGACAATGGCTTGGAGTTTTGCAATGAAGAGTTTAATGAATTCTGCAAGGTTCATGGGATCTCAAGACATAGGACTGTCAGGCATACCCCACAGCAGAATGGAGTTGCCGAGAGAATGAACAGAACTCTTCTTGAAAAGGCTCGTTGTATGCTCCTACAAGCCAAAATGTCCAAAGTATTTTGGGCTGAAGCAGTTCACACTGCTGCTCATATTGTCAATCGATCTCCAGCATCGGCAATTGACTTTAAGACTCCGAATGAGGTATGGTCAGGTGAACCCTCTAACTATTCATACTTACGAGTATTTGGGTGTCCAGCTTATTATCACGTTAATGAAGGAAAGCTTGAACCAAGGGCTAAGAAGGCCATATTCGTAGGGTATGTGGATGGAGTAAAAGGGTACAAACTTTGGTGTTTGTCTTTACTCAAATTTATAGTTAGTAGAGATGTCACCTTTGATGAATCCTCTATACTTGATCCCCGTAAAGTTTCCGTGGAGTTTTCAGGAAACAAGAACGACGAGCAGGTGGAGCTTCCGGTGGAGCTTGCCAAGGAAAAGGATCAAGAGACTCAGGTTAAAGATGAGTCAGAAGATGTAGACCTTGAAGAACTTGCTGTCAATGAACCATACACAATTGCAAAGGGGAGGGAGAAGAGGCAAACACGAGAACCGGAACGCCTTATAGATCAAGCAAACTTGATTGCATATGCGTTCGTAGCTGCACAAGAAGAGATTAAGGATCTGGAGCCCTCCTCGTATATTGAAGCAACTTCTTGCAAGGATGTTGTACAATGGCGGTTAGCCATGACTGAAGAGATTGAGTCTCTTCACAAGAATCAGACATGGGTCTTAGTGAAAAGACAAAAGGGGAAGAGGACAGTTGGATGCAAGTGGGTCTACCGAAAGAAAGAGGGAATTCCTGAAGTGGAAGATGCTAGGTTCAAGGCGAGATTGGTTGCAAAAGGATTCAGTCAGAAGGAGGGAATTGACTACAATGAGATTTTCTCTCCAGTCGTGAAGCATAGCTCAATTCGCGTGCTACTAGCATTGGTTGCCCAATTTGACTTGGAGCTTCAACAGCTTGATGTCAAAACTGCTTTCTTACACGGTGATCTAGAAGAGACAATCTATATGGATCAGCCTGAAGGTTTCCTAGCTGAGGGAAAAGAAGATCACGTATGCCAACTAAAGAAGTCTTTGTATGGTTTGAAGCAATCCTCTAGACAGTGGTACAAGAGGTTTGATGCATTCATGACTACACATGAATTCTCAAGGAGTGCATTTGATAGCTGTGTGTATCACAAGAAGATGTCTGGTAACTCAATGATTTATTTACTGTTGTATGTTGATGATATGCTTATTGCTGCTAACAACATTACAGAGATAAATGCTTTGAAGAAACTGTTGAGTAAGGAATTTGACATGAAGGATTTAGGAGCTGCAAAGAAAATCCTTGGTATGGAGATTTCAAGAGAAGACGGTGTTGTACATCTTTCTCAGAAGAGGTATATTGAAAGGGTTCTCAAGAGATTCAATATGCATACGTGCAAGCCTGTAAGTACACCATTAGCTCCTCATTTTAAACTTTCAGAGTTACAAATGCCTCAGTCCGAGGATGAGGTGGAGCATATGTCAAAGATTCCTTATGCCAGTGCAGTTGGTAGCATTATGTATGCTATGGTATGCACACGTCCAGATATTGCTCAATCTGTAAGTGTGGTAAGTAGATACATGTCCAGCCCAGGAAAGAGGCATTGGGAAGCTGTCAAGTGGATATTGAGATATCTCAAAGGAGCTTCTGGTGTTGGTCTGACCTTTCGAAAAAGTGGTGGAGGTATTTCAATTCTCGGTTATGTAGATTCTGACTATGCAGGAGATCTTGACAGAAGAAGGTCCACAACTGGATACATCTTTACCCTCGTTGGCAGTGCCGTTAGTTGGAAGTCGACTCTGCAGTCGATTGCCGCTTTGTCTACGACAGAAGCAGAATACATGGCAGCAGCGGAGGCGGTGAAGGAAGCTATCTGGTTGAAAGGTTTAGTAGCGGAATTGAGTTTGGTTCAGCTGGAATCAACTCTTAGATGTGATAGTCAGAGTGCTATTCATCTAATGAAAAATCAGAGATTTCATGAGCGCACTAAACACATTGATGTCAGATTTCATTTTATTCGAGATGTTGTTGAAGAGGGAACTATCAAGGTCGTGAAGGTTATCACAGACGATAATGCTGCAGATATGTTGACCAAGATAGTCCCACTCGCTAAGTTTGCACACTGCAAGGACTTGGCGGGGGTGTGCATCAACTGATGCAACTCCGAAGAGAACAGTTGTTAGGTGGAGGTGGTATGTTCAACAATGGTTTGATTCTTCTTGTTTCTTACAACGGGGTTGCCCAGTAAGCTTAGAAGTTTTGGCCAGAGTTGTTCACACGCACGCTCGAAACGCAAACCAAGGTGGAGATTGAAGGTGTTGGTTTATGTTTAGTCAACAATGGCATGCCAATTGGAAGAGTTGGTGGAAAGAGTTGGTGTGGATGCTAGGAGGAAGCTTCCTCCTTTGATGTCACCCATGACATCAAGAGGAGGTAGTTTGATGTCACCAATGACATCAAGAGGAGGTCTTTACCTCTATAAATAGATGCACTCCTTCATTTGTAGAAACCATCCCAAAAATAATACAACACATTGTAGTGAGTAGAGAGTTAAGAGAGAAATTCTCTTAAGTGTAATTGGGAACTCTCCCCTTCCTTTGTTAATATTAAAAAGGCAACTGTTCTCTGGTGGACGTAGGATTATTTTGATCCGAACCACGTTAAATCTTGTGTTCTTTCTTTTACGTTTCCGCTAACAGTTCTGATAATGCTTGGATTTGTCTCAAAAAGGACTTGTCAATATATTATCTTTTGTAGATAAGGTGTGCCACAAATATCTCCTCTTCTGACAGCCCATGTTAATAGAAATACAAACCAAATGGGAATCCATTAACCATTATCGAGAATATGACCATAAGTATGCAATGATGGATCCATATTCTCTAACTTTCACCCCAAACCAAATCTTACAAAAGAGAGTTCATAAGATCATATGTTATTCCTATGTCCAAGCCTGCACAATCCCTAATGCTCTTCGGTCTAGAACCCACGACCTTATTTGCAACAACTCCCATCTAGGATTTGTCTTCCACCCTGGCAACAACTTAGTGATGTTGCAAGTACCCATGCAATGATCTTGTAAACATTGCTACTACGATAATAGGTCAATAATCCTTTTCATCCATTGCAAAATCCAAAGTGGAGTCTGGCTACAAGTTGTGTCCTCTTTTTCTGGGATAGAGTGAGTACCTCATTTATATAGATACTTCTATTTTAATGCCCCTTCATGCATAGGTCTGGTTCTTTTTCTTGGCAAAGAATGTGAAACATTTTGTTGATCAACCATTCAAAATTTCACAAACTAAAACCATACTTACACATCTGGAAGATGCTCTCTCTGACAGCTTAACATTTAGATGAGCTGGCTACGAAATTCAACATGATATTAGAGCGTGCAGAGGTCCTAACAAGTATTACTAGCACCCGCTATAAAAGAAAGTGAGACATGATTGACCCATAAAAAGGTATCAGATCCACACCTGAAGGCGTGGGAAAGACCCAAAAATAAATAAATTCAAATGTATCATGTCTAACATATTAAAATTTCAGATGACGTGGGTTATACAACAAAACAATGACTGAGGAGTTAAGGCTTCTTTCAAGATGCAACACCTCTAAGAATAAGAAAAAATCAACTTACACCGCTTCCCAAAAAACAGTGGAGAAGGCTAGAGTGAAACCATTACTACCGCGCCTTGTCCCTAGCATAATTCCACACTGCTTCCTGCACCTTCTTTCTCAAAAATCCGCCCTAAGAGCTTAATTCTTCATCGAAATTGATTTCCTTAAAGGTAATGCATTCATTACTTGGTCTCCCCTCCTCGTTTTCTCCATAGCTGGACGGGTAGTAATATGTGATGCCTTCTTTGATTCACTCTCCCCTTCCAACATGTTTTAATCTATCTAGAATTTTAAATAAAGTTGTTTATCCTTTGTGCATTTGGCGGCGTAAGAACCTAGTATTCTTTACACCACTTCTGCTCCCAGCTTATCTCTAGAGCTATCAGCATCCATCCTACTTTGCGCTTTAACCTAGTTTAATCCAACGATCTTAATTCTTGCATCAGACTTAAATGTATGTGTTTCACCTTACCAAACAATTCCACATTCCACTGTTTGGATATAATGTGAAGCCCCTGTTTGCCCCCCTTATCGTCGGCACTGATCGGTTACATCTTGTTCCTACCACCGCCAAGTCAGGAACATTTCAGTAGAACGGAATGGACCCTGCAAGACTCTTTCCTTTTTTTTTGGGGGGGGGGGGAGGGGGCGGGGTAAGGACTCTTTCCTGTTTTCACAATTTTGGAAAACTTCCAGCTATCAAGGAAATGAAAAGCTATGTGATATCAACATCAACAACAACAAACCCAGTGTAATCCCATAAGGAAAAGCTATGTGACATAAAAGGAGAAAAAGGCCGCACCTCCTCAATAGACTAAAACGAAAGAATTTCTCAGAGCAACCCCCAAGTTCCAATCACAGAGTCTAACGAGTTTAGCTTTGCAGCTAATCTAGACTAGGGCACCCCTGGAATGTAAATCTCTCCAACTATAATTTCACCAATTCCTTAAACCTTCCGGTTACAACCACATATTTTTGGTTCAAAAAAGGAGATTCTCCAACTTATTCTACCAGTATCTAAAAGCATAGGGCAATGATCTGAAACAAGTCCAGCAGATTTCTCCTTTTACTTGCCCCGTCTTTTTTCTTTTTGTTGGATGCATACCCTTTTCCCTTGTCCGTTGGACCATCTTCTGGTTTAACACCATACGTTACATTAAGCACCAGTGTGTCAAACTAGAATCTTTTACTGAGTTCCAGTCAAGCCAGCACTATACCTTCATGAGAGCAACTGGTGCAGATACCGGTGGTTTCAGATATAGCAAATGGTTGGAAATGCATCCACGGGTAGCTTCCAATTGAGTATTTATTTTCAAACCCAATATTTCCATGATTGAAATCCCTTACTCGGCTCAATGTTCTTAAGAATTTAGCACTTCTACAAAGGATAGATAAAAGGCAGCAACAGTTTTGGAGAACTGTCCCTCTATGCGTCATTGCATCTTTTGGTTGATACGGTTGGAAAGTAACAAGTCATGCTTTGAAGGACAGGGAAGTGATGTCTGTGGAATTAAGAACAAAAGGATCTTCACAATTTATACTTTTGGTGTAAGAGTAGCAGACTGGAAAATGTAGAAGAATACTAGGATTTTGTAGAGATGCTTTGGGGGGATACTGTAATAGGCTGCGTTCGAGCCTTCTGTCATGTACCTTTGTGTACCATCTTGGTACTTTATTCATTGAAACCTTTACCTTTTATAAAAAAATAAGAAGAATTTAGCAGCTTTCCATTTGCTGAACTGACTGATTTCAACTACGGATCAACCCTTTAACCATTTCAAGAAACACTGAAGGTAAAAAGTGTTAGAATAAATATAACTACAGCCAAAATCACATACACCAGTTATTACAATCAACCCTTGAAATCAACGATGTCAACCATGCGGGAAATTGGAGACAGAAAAATGGATATAGATTCTTTTTTAGGCACAAAACGCAAACATTCAAATAGGTATATTGTGTGTGGTACTTCACGTTCATTTTCATTTTCCTTTCTTAGTTTATTTAGCAGGGGTCAAAATGAGTAGACCAAGGTGAGCCTACCTGAAGTTTTGTTAATATGTGTGCAATTGTATCATCTCTTGCTAAACCAAGAAGTACTCGGCAAGCAAGAGCACGAAGACAGTCAATTGCAGCTGGAGGAGTAACAATCCGGGGCTGGAGGAGCTGCAGGAGGACCTTAATACCATTGTTGGCCCGAACAGCTTCTCTGGCTTGGCGGTATCCTTGTTCCAGCTGAGCAGCAAGGCCAGCACAACCAGCTCCAACACCTAATGAAATTCTCCGTTCTCCAACTAATCCTGAAGCCACTGTAGACACAGGCGCTTGAGAAGTACCACTGACCGCAGATGTGCCAGGAACTGCTGCGCCTCCACGGTCAGGTATAGTAGATTCTGCATTCCTTTCTCTATTTTCATTCTGGCTGGAGACATTAACAGCTCTATCTGGAATAAGCCGCTCAGCATTTCTGTCCCTGGTCTCACTCCTTTCTGGATTCCGTTCTCTGGTCTCCCCACCAGGAACATTTGCAGATTGGTTAGCAATGGTTTGCTGTGCTTGAGTAGATACAGATGGTTTGTTGCTGATTGAAGGTGGGGGACACACGAGACAGACCAACACATTCAATGCTGCTTCAACAATCTACCAATATCAAAATAAATGGATAAGCATCTGAATTGCATAATGAGAGAATGAGAAGAGTTCATTGAGACTATACCTCAGGTTCTACATAACCAACACTGTTTGCTGCATCCAATATAACAGCTATACCCACACGATCATTGCTTAATGTTGCATTTACAATAAGTTTACGGCTGTAAGGTACTAAAGTGACAATATGAAGTACACCGAGAGCATACTGAAGCAAGTCATGCAAATAACGCTCAACAGGTGGAGCCTACATTTGAAAATATAGTAAGTAAAGCAGAAAGCATATGCAAGTAGAAAGAATGAACGGTTTTATAGAAGCATGTACTACCTACCTGACATAATTCCAACATCGTAATGTGCCCATTGGAACTTAAAAACTTGTCGACTACAGGCCAGCGGGCCCTGACAAATGCAGGACCAAGTTTTCGATCTTTCTGTATTAAACGGTGAACTGCATCCATAGCCTCATTACTAATGTCAAGGGGCTTATACGCAGCCCTAACACTTGGGATATTTCGGGCAGCACTGCGAACACTTTTATTAGGACGAATTGAATCCGCCAGCAAGAGAAGATGTGCTCTGAAGTACTGGCGAAGAGCGACACAGGTGTGATATGCTATCTGCTTCTCAGATGCTGTCAGCACCTCTGGTGGTGATCTATCACTTCGTAATGACCCTGAAGCAGTTAATGCCCCAGAAGAAACTCCAGATCTCACTGCTGCAGCATCATGCAAAAGATTAAGCATTTTCTGTAATCCATCCTGAGCATCAAAAGCATCTAGAACAGCTCTGAAAACAAATGCAGCTGCAAAAAATAAAGCAGCATTTTTTCTGGCTTGATCTTGAGGACATTCAAGAAGCTGAAGTGCCACCTCAACCACCTGATGAATAATGTTTGAAGGAAGGGCACAAACACGTTCCATTATTCCCTGTGAAATCATTTATCAGAAGTTAAGGACTTCATTCAGTCAGCAACTAAAATTTCTAGAGCCATAATGAATCAAGATTTATTTTAATAGGTCATTGTGAATCAAGATTCAGGGTATACCTAACCAAAATATAACATTAAAAGGAGTAAAGAAATGGAGAGAGACAGTTACCTGAATTGACCCTATAGCGAATAAGCATGAAGAAAGACCACAGAAAGTCTGAGGAGCTCTTGGGACAGCAAGCAATTTTTGCATGCCACCACGATCCACAAATACTGCAGCAAATTTCCGATGTGTGGCCAAAGCACATATTAGCTTCAGAACATCAGGCAAAAGAAGCGAAATCTTGCCCCCCTCTTTATGTTTGGAATTGCGCTGCAACAGCGCAATACACACGTCGACTCCTTTTTCGTGCAACACAGGTCCAAGTACTTCAACATACTCTCCCAAAATAACAAGACACTGGATGCAGAACTTCTCTCTCAACTTTGCAAGAGAGTCGCTATCCAGTATGAAGAATTCATCGACATCCTCATTTGCTTCTTGTGCTGTTGCTTTAATATCTTGTGATTCACCTTCAGAAATAGCACTCCTACAATGTCTCAGCACCACATTACTATAGGTTAACTGTAAATCACGGAAAGTAGCAGATGAAGGCAAAATAAAATGTCTTTCCCAGTCATCAATTGGGGATGGCTCATACACAAAAATAACACACCAACCTTGAAGCTTCAACTGCAATACCAGCATCAATGACTGTGGATGCAGCTTTTGAAGCAGCCAAAACTGCAGCCTCGTCATCATTTGTCTTCTTAAACTCCTGAGATATGTAGGGATGGTGTTAAGATAAAATCAACAAAGACTCTGTAAAATACTACACAGGATAAGAACTGAAGACAAACCTCATAAGCAGCATTCTTGACTACTTCTGCAGCAGCATCACCAGCTGCTTTAATGGCTTCGATTGGAGCATTAGCTGCTTTTGCTTCTGTTTCAGCAGCTCTAACAGCTTTTTTCACCAGGTCAGTGATATCCTTGGAGCCGACTTTACATTCTAGGAAACATTCATCATTTTCATCCCTCTCCATCACAAAACCATCAACATTAGTCCTACTCGGATTCTTCTTGCTATCTGGTGCTCTTATTGATTCTTGATTTCGGATTAAATTTCTGCTCCGAGATTGCCCACCCAATCTATTTGTGGACCCAGGAGATGTCAAAGCTGCTTCATTCTCTGGAAGACCCTCAGTAACCCTTCCTCGTCCTCTGTGTCTTGTCCACCCACGATTCACCCTGCGTCTTGATAAGTCATCTCTAGCATTCTCATCATGATCTTCTTCCCTTAGGGATCTGTTACCAGACTTTGCCTTTCCCTCACGTAAATCTCTGATATGCCATCTTTCTTCACCATCTACATCTGCCTGATAATTATCCTCATCAACAGCCATAGAATCAGGTGGCTCTTCATCAGTCCAACGTTCATCCCCACGCATATGCTTACTGGCACTTCTATCGCGGTCCTTATCCATAACTTGATCACCATGAAATCCATCTTCCGCTACTCTGGTACTATCCAAGTGAGAACTTTCTGCAACTTGCCGCAATCTAGTTCTACATTCCTCTCTAGCTCTTACACCAGTACCTGTTGATGATGCTTTGCCATCCACCAATGCCGTTGCATCCCTTTGGCTTGTGGTGGTCTCCCCTAAAATTCTAATCCGAAGATAGCGCATAACTTTTGCTGGGAGCCCAGATGTTAACACATCTTCAACTACTTGACCACCACTACCATCAATGGAGCAAATAATGAACATGACTGAAACACGAGATGTGTCATAAAACCAATAAAGATATGGGCGTAAGAGCATACCTCGCCAAGCATACAGCAAGAAGTCCAGTAGAGTAGGTCTTCAGCATCTCAGAATCAGACGACCTCCGATCACCTGACTCATGCTTCCAATAATGATCATCACCGGACAATCTGGTTGTGTCATCCATTGTCCAGCTTTTTAGATTTTCCAGCACAGTGTCTTCAAAAACATGTGGATACTGGATTCCATTTGCTATGTATTAATCTACATGCATAACAATGACAAAAACAATCCTTTAAATAAAATAATCAAGAAAAGAACTTTACCATCCAAGTTAGTGAACAGCTAAAAAGCAGCCTTGTAGCAGCAGCCTGCACAGAAACTGAATATCTCCTCTCAGATAGGAATTTTGAAGATATCAGTTCAAAGAATTCATCATTGTCCTGCAGGACGATGGGAAGTGAGTAGTTAATATTGTGACACACTGGTATACGAGGTGCAGATACAAATGACAAAGAAGAAAAGGAAGAGCTACTATAGCTTACCCGGATAAGGTTTCCTAGTCGTCCAACGCTATGGGAAGACCGACTGTTATTAGAGGCAGAATGACCACTCTCTTCCATGTATCTGCTTTTGAAAAAGTGAAAAAATCTGTCATTGTCTTGTTCCAGCCGGTGAGACAAAGCATTGATGTGTTTACCTCTGACAAGAGGCGGATGTATTGAATAATGCAAGCAGGAAACAAGACCTAGCCCCACTATGTTAAAGTTGATTAAGGTCAACTATCATGTTTTTTCAATATATTTCCAAAAGTAGGGAATAATAGTAGGAAGGTACTGACTTAAAATTAAATAAATTTGATAATAAAAAATGAAGAGAAAAGAGGCAAAGGTAGAAAATTATTCATAATATCATGTAGCACTTGCTACAGGATAGAGCCATGGTTAACTTTGTTAGTTCTCTACAAAATCTGTGACAATTAATTTTTCTGTATACAGATGTTTCATACCAGCATCCTCTTGATGCTGATATATAAAACTTCATCTTGCTTATAAAAGAAAATGCCATGTAGAATTATCAAATTGCTAGTGATAACTTCCGGATACCCATCTTAAAACTGTGATGAAATAAAATAGCACTCTACCTTTCAACTTGCTGGTCCAAACACATCATGCAATGTAACAAGGATTTACAGCAGTTTCTAACAAGCATAATTCGCATTCTCTTTTTTTTAATGAAAAGGTAGAGACCATCCGCATAATTTCAAACATAGAAACAATTAAGAAACATGAATATTATGCGGCACTAATATAAAACCACAACAAAGACAAGATCCACATACTCCAATATACTGCATTCTTCATCATAAAAAAGGACACCGGGCGCAACTATACTAAAAATGCAATTGAACTAGTTCCACCTCCCCCATTCCCTTCATTACTGATGGGTACCAGTGCTCAGGTCCTTTACTGAAGCAAGCATAAAACCTTTACGCACAAAGGAAGTAATTAAAAGAAGTCAACTTAAAGATCAAAAAGTATCAGTCAAACTGACCACTGCAGCAAGAAACTAAAAGCAATGCCAATTGTCACAAAGAACCCAAAGCTTAGGAAAATACAGTTAGACCTCCAGTATCCTGCAAGCGCTACGTATACACGATACTAGTCATGATGATCGTTTTGATTCAAAATTCATAACTTCATCATATGCACCTTTAAGTAATATTTATTAATACATGTAAATGTTAGAGTTCAAAGCGTACAAGTAGATATGAAAGGTTAAATTAACAAAAGGAAAGATGATCAATGATGCAAGAAGTGCTTTTCACAGAACGTATGTCAGTTTAATAAAATAGTAAAAATAGATGTAGAAACCCATTAAGGTACCCATGTTTGTACATAATCAGCTTTATCCGCAAAACTTTTCGTTGCTGAATCAACAGCCACTTAAAGAGTACGATTTATTATCTAACTTCAGTTTTCACTCCAAAACCACCCACATTGGACATAGTCATAATTGAATTTTTGAAATTCACATAAGAAGGGTCTTCTTAGTTTGTCAACTTTATACACTATCTATACTGATTAGATGTAATAATAAGTAGTATGTGTATGCTATTCGGTCCACTATCTTGAGGGCGTCTCATATACAAATATATTCTCATATAGCCAATCTACGTTCAAATTCTCAACTATATTCGACCAAAGACTTGTTTTTCTTTGTTTTTCCCCTAAAATCAGCTACAAATATGTGCTATGGAAGTTCTCAAACATGCGAAAATATCATTCAAAGCGGAAACATAATTTATAAACAAAAATGACTGGAAAAATTGTTAAATATAGAACATAAATTCTTATTATTCATCCCTCAGAATCCCAAGCTTCTACACTAAAATATACATTTTAATTTTAATCAACATAATTGGAGAAGTAATCTTTAAAAAACATTTCGTATTCTTCTTCCATTTCATAAGAAATCTTTCCCCATCAATCAAAAAAGTTTCGTAATACACATTCATCGAAGGAAACCTTAATAATTACACCATAAGAAACTAACACCCACATAAAATTCCGAAGATAATTAAGTTCTTCGTACTTTTAGAAAAGTAATTTCAATCACATTAGCCAAACCCCAAAGATTAAACACTGAAATTTATATTTAAACACGACCATAATTGGACAAACAATTGTCGAGAAATAACAATCTTTATTTTTCATTTAATAACAATTTCACTACACTTACATGTCCTTTTCCCCATCTTTCCTTTTTTCCATCCAATTCAAAAAACGACATGACAAGAGAAAATAACACATCTAACAGAATCTTAACAATGAACTACAATCCGTCGAAAAATAAAGTTTCCATAACATCCTTCAAAATTCAAGTTTCAAAACAAATAATAGATTTTTAATTGTACTTCCAACCGATAAATTATCTTTACAATGGCTGGTACTGGCCTCCCCGTGATCCGCCAACACACCGATAGTAGAAGCGCCAAATATATTAACAGACAAAATCCAAGAGTGAAAAGAAAGTGTCATAGGGGTTTTTGATTTTTCACGAGAATAAAACTAAAAGGTGGCATCTCTTTGTGGTATTCTTCAAAAGAGGCGTATGGAGTGTTGGCTTACTTTGTAGGCATTAATTTTTTTATTAATAAAAAAGGGTAATTAATAAAAAGGGAATTAAGTCAAGGGTATTCTTGTAACTTGACTTTTAAATTATGGGCTTCATGCTTTTGCTATATATATAGAGAGAGAGAGAGAGACACACTCACACAAATTAGGTGAATTAGAAATGTTCTCAAGAAAACAGATTTGGTCTTCTCCTTTAGATATGGAGGGGCAGATTGAGATAGGCAGAAGATTACAATTGACCCAATTCCAAATAGCAAAATGGTTTCACGAAGATGAGTAAGTTCAGTATTTCACGCCAATATAGAAGACATGTTGCACTAAGAACCCAATAACAAACCAAATCATTTCGCAACCAGCACTGAAAACATTAAAACTAAATAAAATCATATCGGACCAGTGTGCCCCAATAATCATAACTAGAAACAAGATAATTAGCAAAGGCACGACATCACAACTCCCAATAATCCACTATATTGTTATTTTTCTGTTATAAGGCTTCTTACTGTTTTTTAAAAGGCTTGTTTACTACATTTAGATTATCTTTTATTTTTTATGATCATGCTGTCTAGGCATTAACCAGGCAAAATTCAGAAGAAAGAAAAAAATAAAAAACAAAGACCAGCATAGGTGCATGTAACAGAACTTAACTACCCTGTTATTATATATAGGAGGTATTAAAATGACATTCATGTGTCTCATTGCTTATCTGCTTGCTAAATGCTAAACCATCTGTACCATTTTGAACGATTAAAATTCAACATCAATAACCACACGGCCAACACGCACACACATACTGCCGAGTAGAATTTTTTTCTGTGCATCAATATAATCCGTAAAACCCAAAAAATCGAACTTCAATTCAAATATAACACAAAATTCACTTCACTAAAGCTCCACAATTCTGAATACCCAAAGAAATCAACAAATGAAACTGTACCTGGATTCTTGAGTTTCAAAAAGAGAAGAAAGGGCATGGATAGTATTAGGGTTAGGGTTATCAGGCGCAGCAGTGATTTTCTCCATAAAAGCTTGTGCTTTCATGATCAACTCATCATTCTCCGCCTCTTCTTCATCTTCCTCTCCTCCTCCACCCGTTTCTTCTTCTTCCTCCTGATCCTCCGCTGGCGTCGTCTCCGGACGCCGCTCCTCCTCCCCCTCCGCCGCCGCCAATGATTGTTGTTGGGGCCGCCCCTCCTCCATATTAAAATAAAATCAACAAAAAGTTCAAAAAACTAGGTTTTTCAAATAGTGTGTGAGAAAGCGTTTGCTTTAGGTTTGAAGTGTTTCTGTAAATGTAAGTATGTTTTCCAGTGTAGAAGAAGAGAGTACAAAAAGAGCCCTCGCCACCATGCTTCTTCTCTGTTATATGAACACGGGGGAAGGAAAGTCTCAAGAATCATTCGAGCCGAATTCTTCTTGACCCGACCCTTAATAAAGAGCCCAACTGCGTAAGCCCGATGCTTTTAATGGGGAAACTGCAAAAATAGCCGTTTTTAGGACCCTTATTTAAAAAGAAGTTAAATGTATAATCGCCCTCCAAAATAATAGCGGATAACTTTTTGTATATTAATAAATAATATATATATATATATATATATATATATATATATATATATTGTATGCATGCAAGGGTTGTTTGAATTGGTTGGGTGAGTGATTTCCTATGTAGGATATGTGGGATCATTTCCCCTCATCAGTAGCCTCCTTAGTCAAAGCTCGTTGCACCGGACTTATCTAGTGCGGTTTTATATCTCCTATGTGGTTTGCAAGTTATTGCACAGTGAGTAGATTATCCAGTGCGCATCTGAAGGGTAGTGGTTGTGGATTTCCAAAGAATTTTTCAAAAATATATATATAACATACATATTTTATACATAATAAGTGCGTATATTTTTATATATTTAGCGATTATAATTATTTTTGGCTGAGCGATCAAATGTGTGAAAATCCTTTAGAAAATATCCAAAATTTATAGAAAAATTTTAAAGTTTGGCTGCCTCACAATCAACTTAGACCCCGACGGATTGGATTGAAATCGCGGTTCTAAAGTCTCAAAATGCATACCTTGAAACTCATCCAAAGCTTAATTTTAGACCTAAGTTTGAAGTTTCATTGCATTTTAAATTTAGATGTGAAAACTTTGTAAAACTAACTTCAGACTCAACGATCGAAAGAAGAATAAGAAGAAGCATTAGCATGCATGAGCAATCCAAATTTACCAAAACTGATTAAATTTTGAATAATTTTTAATAAGTTGATATATTTTAAATACGAGTTGTGTCAGCACGTGATTTTTGCCTCACATGAATTACTCCAAAAAAATTCTCAAAATTAGGCCTTTTCTTTAATTATGTGTTATTCTAGGAATTACTGTGCAATTTTCTTGATTGTTTGCATATTTAATTTTAATAATGCATTAAAAAATATCAAAAATATAGCATTTGCACTTAGGATTTGATTTTACATTTTTGGTTAATTTAGTAAAATGTTATTTTTACAAAAATGAAAAATTCACAAAAAATAACGTACTTTACATTTTTAAGTATTTAATGTCAATTGTGTGACTCTCTTTTAATTTAATTATTTGAGTTAGTTAGTTTTTAGGATAATTTGGTCAAGGTTTCTTTTTATTAGAAGGAAAATTGAAAAGAAAAATAAAAATAAGAAAGGAAAACAAGAAATTAGGAATGTGAGACCATTTTTAATTAAATCCATAAGCCCAATTCCATTTTCCCGGTTAAATCCAATTAACCCAGCCCAACACAAACCCCATACCGGGTCCAAACGTCCACTCTCTGAGACCATCGAAATGACGTAGTATAGGGACAGAACTACGTCGTTTCGATCTCAACGGATCTCAACCGTCCGTTCATCTATATCGAACGATCCAAAGCTTTCTTCACAACCCGACCCATTCCTACCCGGACCGCCCCAGTTGAAACCAAAACGACCCCGTTTCCATTAATGATCTAATCAGAGCCGTTGGATTCCAATCATCCAACGACCCTAATTAAATCAAACATTTTCAATATATCAACCCCCCCAAACTCGGCCATTCCCATCTCATTCCCCCCATCTCTTCAGAGACCTAACAGAACGCCACCATGAACCGCCGCCTCCCGCCCACCGAAAATCGCCTCACGGCGGTTCCGGTGGCCCAAACAGCCCCAAATTAACACCGTTGATTCTCCTTCGCCTCATCATCTCAAATCCCCAAACTGTTCCTTTCGAGTCACGGCCAAAATCGTCGAATCTTCGATCGAAATTTGACCCCCGAACCCTAATTAACCTAATCTCCTCCATATTTACACCATAGAATCTCCTCACTCCCCTCTTTCCGAATCCATGAACCTTATCCCTCGAATATCCTGGGAATCCCTCGAATATGGATTTAATGAAACGAAACCTAAATCCCAAAATCCAAATTATTATGTGTTTAAAGGTTTGAGGTCAAAATCGACCTTAGTTGTGTGTTCTCAGTCGAGAACACTCGATTAAGGTTTATTCCGACCACAAATTCTAAGATCATTGAAGGTCTAGTTTGAGACGGTATTCAATCAATCTTGGTAGGTATTCCTGGTTTTAATTTTTTTTTTCTTTCTATTTTTTCTTTTATTATTATCTTCTTCTACTCCTTTCTGTTGTTAGAATGTTATTTGGTCAGTTGTTCTATGATTTTGTTTTTAGTTGAATTCTTTTCGAATTAATAGGTTGTTTGTTGATTTCATTTGGTTTTTGTTTTGTTGCTCAGTAGTTTAAACTCGTATAACAGTAGTTCTTGAATTGATTCCTGATAATTTTCGTTGAAAGGCTGAAATTGTTTCGTTTTTCTGTATTAAGAGCTTAAGCAGTCTGCTGGTAGATTTTATTTGTATTAAATGATGTGAATTGGGTTCAGCTTGGTCCATGAATTTTAAGTTTTTTTTTTATAAAAAAAGGAACTTTAAGATAACAGTGGGAATTATTTAATTGTCACCTAACTGGAGAAGCTTCTAAATGGGTGGTAGGGTAGAAATTGCATTACTGAATTAATTAAGAAAGCACTAAGCTAGTGGATAGTTAAGAAATGAAAAGTAGAATTGAAAGTGGGGAATGCACTGAGTTGAATGCCTATATATAGATACTAAGTTCATACAGAAAGGGGGCTGGACTCTGAAGATACTGAAAAACACAGTGAGAGAATACAGAGAGGAATAAATAGAGAGATTGAAGAGAAACAATCTGAAATTAAAAAGGCTATACTGTTTTACTGTTTCATCGATCACTTTGCATTTTTGATATTTCTAATCTCTGAAAGAACATTTAACTCGTCGGGGAGTAAAAATAGATAAAGATGAGTTTGTGAAAGTTTGGTTTTGACGTGTTAAAGTTTAATGTTCGATCAAACTTTTTCTGGGCCTGCTGCACATAACTTTCTGCTCAACTTGGCTCTACTGGTCGTTGAGTTTCTGCTGCTATACTGCTCGGCTACTGATTTTCATTTGTTTTCCCACATTTTATATTTCAGGTACATGTCCCTGGACTTATCTCGCTCAAGTTTTGATTTTGTAATGAAATGAAATCCGGAGTTCCAAATATGTTTTCTACACATTCAAATCGATTAGTTTAGTTTTAGTTTTTTTTTTAGTTAATTGACATGTCATATGCTCAACGGGAGCTATTAGTAAACTTGCCTCTGTTGAAGTTAGTATAACTCAATAGTAATTTTACTTGCTTCTGAAGTTCATTGGTTATAGCTGGTTTTGAACTGCTGAGATGGGGAACTTGGTAAAATATTGACCATTAGCTAAGTTTGGTGTTTAAACCATGTTAGCTAAGTGTATGGTAGTATGGAACTATCAAGGAACTAAAATAATATACTTTGTCAAACATCGGAGCTTTGTTTTAATTCTGTGTGAGATAAGTGCTCTTGTTCGTATGTAATCTTGTATGATAACAACTGTGAGCACGTGATTTTTGCTTCACGAAAACTACTCCAAAAGAAATCGAAAAATAAAACAAATTGCCTTTGGGTACAATTTTGAGAATTTTGCGTGACATTTTGGATAATTATTTTTGTCTGTGAATGTTTATCTTGTTTTAATTAATAAAAAAATACCAAAATACACGTTGCATGTGCACTTAGGATTTTTATTTTTACAATTAGGAATTAATTAACCATAGTTTGGTTTTAAAATAAAGAAAATCACAAAAAATACATATTTTTTGTATTTTTGGCATTTAAGGTCCAAGTGCCCGATTTTGTTTGTAATTAATATTTTATTTTGGTGCGATATTTATTGTTAAAGGTCAATTAGTATTTTCTAAGTTAATTTTGTTTTTACAATTTATTTTAGGAATTTTGGTATTTAGGAATTAAAAGGAAAATGAAAGAAAAAGAAGAAAAGAGTGAAAATCGGATTGGGCCATTATTTTTGGACCAAAAATCAGGCCCAAATCACCCATGTACCAGGTCCAGTTGGCCTGGCCAGAGATGTCTTAAAACGACGTCGTTTGGTCACTCTTAATCAAGGCCGTGGGATTAAATCGATCCAACGGCTGGGATTCAATCTTCCTTACCCGTTCCCGAACCCGACCCATCTACCCCGAACCAACGCCTCAGTACTTAACCAAAACGACCCCGTTTGACCCCCTAACCTAATCTGGACCGTCGATCTTCACAGATCCAACGGATCACATTAATCCCCTCAATCTAATGTACCAAAATACCCAGACCCATTACCCCCTCTCATTTCCAAACACCCCCCTGTTCAGTCATCTCTCTCAGAGACGACCCCTCGAAATCCTAGAGCCGCCACCCCACACTTTCTCCTAAAACCCGGCGGCAACGACGCCGCCGGCCACCCAAATAACACCCCTGAACCATCTGACCACCCTCGTTACAGATCCGCTAACCGTTTGCCTCGAATCAACCCCCAGTTTCTCGAATCTTCAATCGAAGATTCGAGCAGAACCTAAACCTACCCCAACCAGTCCCAAACTCATGCCGGACATCTCCATGACCTCCCTCGTCACCAAACCACCGTTGGTTTGGTTCGAATCAGACCAGAACCGTTTGAACCCCCAAGAACCCTAGAAAACCAAAGGTTGAAGTTTGTCCAAATTAAATGATGATTTGGGGGTCTAATCGACCTTAGTCGAAGTGTTCTCAGTTGAGAACACTCGATTAAGGTCCGTTCGACCTCAAAGAGTCCAAGTTAGAGTCCAAGTCAGGATCGTCTTGTTTCCGAGTTCTTGAGGTATTTTTCCTTTCATGTTTGTTCCATTTTGTATTTGTTTATATCTGTTTATTTGTTTAGTTTAGTTTTATTGATTTTTCAATTTTTCTTTTGTCGATTGATTCTGTCCTTCTTCAACGACCTTTTATTTGGTCGAACTTTTTCTGATCATGGTCAAGTATATGATAAACTATATAATCGATTTGAATGAGTTTCGTCGATTAGTTAAGTTTTATTATAAATCCCTGCTTCTATCAATACGACTCAAATCACCTGTGTGCCTGTTCGATTCTGATTATTTTGCTATTGATTGTATGTGTTGTAATTCGTGTAGTCGATTGGATAAGTGTCGTCGATTAGTTTTACATGCTTGAATGTTAGAATAACCTGATAATAATTTGATTCATACTGCTTCAATCCTGATTGAATCATTGTTGGAATTTGATAGGCTGGATTGGTTATAGCTGAGGTGTTTAGAGTTTAAATTCAGTTCATTTAGATAATTGAATCAGTGTAGCAAATGGTTTAGTTGAATATTCTGACAGTAGGGTACTAAAGTACCATTAAACTAATGAAATAGTTTAAAACAGTAGTTGGGGGGGGGGGGTTGATGGTTGTGTAAGGGATCATGGGCACCATTTCACAAGGTTTAAGGGATTTGAATAAAAAAATTGGCTGCCCATACCGCGTGGGATTAATAAATAAAAAAGAAGTTTAGTGGGGAACAAAACATACTCTAGTGGGGAACAAGTGAATTAAAAGGAGAACAAAACATGTAGTAGTGGGCAGAAATAATTTCCTAATTAGCTAAGTGCTCCTTAGAGCTGGAAAGGGGCTGAGGTTTGGGTATAAATAGGGGTTTGGACAGAATTAGGGGGGTCCTTTTTTAGTCTGGTCTGGCTGTTCTTTGGGGCAGACTTTAGAAGAGAAAAGACTCGGGAAATCTTAAGGGTTTGAACATTCTGAAAACTGGAAGAGAGTTTTAAGAGCTAGTCTAGTTCAACTAGTGCTATCCCATTGAAACTAAAAAGAGTTTCAGCTTTAACTGTGGAGTTGTATTTTCGAGTTTTTCTTGATTACTGAATTCCAGGGGTGTTTTTGCTTGTGTTTTGATTGATATTTGGTTGCTATCAAGCTGTTTTTGGGGTCAGTTACTGGGTATTTGTGTTGTTGTTGGTATTGTTGGGTGTTTGTGTTTGCTATTGGTTATTTGCTACTGTTTCATTGGGTTTGCTGGAATTCTGCTGGTTCCTTTTAAATCTGTTACTGGTTTGTTCTGTCACTGTGTTGCTATTGTGTTGTGCTATCTGTTGTGCTGATCACTCCTTCTTCTTCTCCATTGTATTCCTTATCCAGGTACACATTCTAAAAATCTGTGTTGATGTAAGCTCGAATTTGAAGTTGAAGTTGAGATGAAATGGAAATGCAACTGTTAGTTCTATTTGACATGACTATATAAATAAACTAAAACTGTTTCTTTATTAGCTAGATTATCACTCGATATGTCTTGAATGTATATAAGCCTGTGATCTCGAGCAGTGGTTGTATTTAGTTTTATGTTAGGTTAATAGGATAGTTAGATTAATTTCAGTTTTGGTAATTTGTTTCGTGAAGTCATTTGAAAGCGATTCACATTGCAATAAACCTTTAGTAATGGTCGTCATGTGTTTTGTACTAAAATAGGACTGTTTATTTGCTACATCATGGCATGTTAAAATTGGCCCATAAAGAGTGTTGTGGTTATTTTGTTCAAGTTGTTCCAAATAGAACGACGTACTGCTTTCACTATAAAATCAGGATGCTTACCTAATGACATGTAAATGAATAAGTAAATGCTTGACTTCAGGGGCTCGATCCCTCGATCTCTCCTACGCAGCTTGGCACGCCCCATTCGGTTTTGGGCTTGCCTCAAGGCCCACATGTTGTTGTTCGTTCACAAGTAGAACTAGTTGGCCCATTTAATTTGGGCCTGATTTAAAGGTTTCAGTATATAGTTAACACAATATAAGTTTGGGGCTTTGAGTTAGGTTGCGGGTTCAAATTAAAAGGTCCGTCCTTTTGTTTGGACTCGAACTTGAACTCGAAGCCCGCTTTTATAATATTAACTAATTAGGACTTCTTCTCTTTTATTTTAGAGACAAACTTAATAGAAAATGTAGTCACTTTAGGATTGTCCTTTTAAAATAAACGAGATGAGCCTCGCCTAGTAAAACGCATAGATTGCGGGGCCCTCACAAATGTATGTATTAATAACTTAGAACTCGGGATCGGCTGCTTAGCGAACTTCACGACCTTTTTCCCAAAATAACCACGCGTTAATCTCTTTAGGCGCGTACTTTAAATAACATTACCTTCTCAAATTCGGGTGCACATTTATGTGACCCAAATCCAAATCCCAACGGAGTCAAAATGTGTCGCTAATCACGGGTACATTGATTGTGACGTGGTTCGAGATGCATTTCCACGACGTTGCAAATTCCTTTAAAAATAATGAATGAGACGAGCCTCGACAAACAAAAGTACACAAACTACGGGGCCCTCTATACGTGTTGGTAAAATTACTTAGATTTCGGATGGGCCGTTTAGCAAAATTTCACGGCTTTACCCAAAATAATAATACACTAGTCGCTTTAGGCGCGCCTTTAATAACAATACTTCCCTAAACTCGGGTGCACATTTATGCGACCCAAATCCAAATCTCAACGATGTTAAAACGTGTCCAAAATCATGGGTGCATTGATGTGACGTGGTTCAAAACGTGTTTTAATAACGTTGAAATTCTCTTTTAAAATAATAATAATAATAATAATAATAATAATAATAATAAAAGCGGTAAAAAGTTAAAATTTGCACATAGGTTCAACATGTATTAAAATCAGATAAATAAGCCGAATATGATGGTTGAGCGACTGTGCTAGAACCACGGAACTCGGGAATGCCTAACACCTTCTCCCGGGTTAACAGAATTCCTTATCCGGATTTCTGGTTCGCGGACTGTAATACAGAGTCAATATTCTCCTCGATTCGGGATTCAACCGGTGACTTGGGACACCATAAATCTCCCAAGTGGCGACTATGAATTAAATAATAAATCCCGTTTCGATTGTTCTTTAATTGGAAAAACTCCCTCAATCCATCTGCGCCCCTGCGAGCGCTGGCCAAAAGGAGGTGTGACAACAACTATTGGGATAACCATGAGTTAGAGGAGAATTGATATAGTCAATTATGTTCAAAGTATTGGAGTATTCTGAGAGGTTCAGTTGTGTGTTCGTGGTACATGTAGTGTGAATTTGCCTGTCAAATCAATTTGTAAACTAGTTTTCTTTCTTGATAATAAATTTCCTATTTAGTTTAGGAGTGCAATTAACTCATTTCTTATAACAAAGTGATGTTGACATTATTACAAGTATAGATTTGTTAATTATAAATAGTTTTCACAAGTTTGGACAATAATTGGCTTGATTTTGTTCGTCTAAACCCAATCGTCACAAGCGAATTAACAGAATGGTTAGGATTTGGACTAGAAATGAACGTGTAGAAGTTATCTGGAAGGCGGTTTTGGTTCATGTTATGAGTTTGTCTAGATTGAAGTGATGATTGCTTAATTGTGTAAAAATTTCGGTGCATTATATATGATAAAAATTGTGATGTTAATAAATAGGCAAATGCCAAATGTGTACTTAGTACGAACAGATTTTATGAGTACTGACTTGGCATTTTAAAAGAGGATATACAAAGTTGAGTTTGCATTGGGTAGAGTGATGGTTATTTCATAAAACAAATGGTATTCATATTTCCTTAATTTTGCACGTAAACCATTTTGCAAGTTTAAACACATACAATTGGTCTCAAGCATAGGAAGAGAACAAACAACTTATGAATATGGTGATCAAGCTTTCGGCACATAATTAAATCAAGGGCATTGTTTTCGTGGTGCGGTTATGATAGTTATTTTCAAATTAGTTTTTTTTATTACGTATCTCCCTAGTTCTTTTAGTTGAATAGTTTTGAGGCGTGTCATTCACACATTTGGATCATATATAACCTATGGCCACCACTGGATGAATCTTAATTCTTTGAAAATCGAGGCGCGCCATTTAGCAAATTCCCATGGCCCTCGCAAACTTGAAAGTGCGTGGTTGTTTTAGGCACTATTTAAATTAATTTCCTTAAACTCGGGTGTGCATTTCATGTGACCCAAATCCAAATCTCAACAATGTTAGAATATGTCAAAGACTGCAGGTGCATTTATGTGACGTGGTTCAAGACGTGTTCTAGCAGCGTTGCAATACTCCTAAAAATTAATTAAAGCGGTTAAAAAGTTAAAATTTGCACATAGGTTCATAATTGTTTAAAATCAGATAATTGAGCCAAAAAATAATAGTTGAGCGACCGTGCTAAAACCACGGAACTCAGGAATGCCTAACACCTTCTCCCGAGTAAACAGAATTCCTTACTTGGATTTCTGGTTCGCGGACTGTTAAATAGAGTCAATATTTTCCTCGATTCGGGATTCAACCGGTTACTTGGGACACCATAAATCTCCCAAGTGGTGACTCTGAATTTTTATAATAAATCCCGTTTCGATTGTCCTTTAATTGGAAAAACTCCCTTATACACCCTTACGGGGGTGTAGGTAAAAAAGGAGGTGTGACAGCTCTGCCGACTCAGCTGGGGACAAGAACCCAGAATCTTTGGTTCAGGGTTCAAAATTCGAGCTTAGATGAATTGTTATATTTGGCTTTATCTGTTATCTTATTTTATTACATGTTTGGGCCTAATGTGCTAAATGATGCCTTTACCGCTTTGATATTATCTGAACTGTAAATAAATTGCTACGAAACCCCTCTCTTCTCTCTCCCGAGGAGTGCACGCTAGTCGTGACTTCTTTCTGTTAGAGTCCTATTCCAAATAGAACGAGGTTCAGACAAGTTGCAAAGCCGGATGATCTTTTGGTTACCGGTACGCAGCCCCCTCTCGGCTCGAGTTGTCCACTCGGGTAAGCCAGGTCTAGGACAAATAAATCCAAGTTTTTAACCTAGTATAACAAGACCTCATGCCGGATCCCTAGTAGGAACGTTTGTCTGCATCACGTGCATTTTGACTTTGGAGACTCAACACAAGGGTTGGGTCTGTCTAGGACAGGTGTACAAGAAATGAAAAGATCATCCTGATGCATCTTACTTGCTACTTGTGCATTTATTTGCTTCGAATTTGCATGTTGACCGGTTTTTGAATAAAAGGAAAGAGTTTTGAAAAGAAATAGCAGTGTGAGGGCTAAGGGAGGTAATTACCTGTTTTGAAAACCTATATATGCCAAAACTCTGCCGAAATTTTGAAAAAAAAAGAGAATTTATTATTTTCCAAAAAAAAAGTTGGTTTTTGTGTTATCAAAATTGCTCGAACTACGCCAGTTTGATTCTCATAGGGTGTGAGATACGTAGGCAACCCTCATCGGGTCCAACTTCCTTTTCGCAAAAATCGCCAGAAGAACAAATTTTACTTTTATTTGAAAAATAGTTAGGGTGATGCCATTCTTGTCAATATCCTTAAAAAGGGCGCCGGAAGGCCGTTTTTGCAAGAACAGCCACATGTGGTCATTGTTTTCAAGGTTTTCACCGGTGAGCAAACACAGCCTTAAAATCTTCGTTCTCGAAGTGCTGAAAGACCGTATTTGCGAAATCGGGTTTTTATTTTATTTTTGAAAAAATGCGTGTTAATTTTATTTTGAGTCAAATAAGTCTTAAATTTTAAACACCCCAATAAACATGCAGAGAGCACGAGTTAGAATTTGCCAGTAACAATTATGAACAAAATCCCTTTGGAGTTGCATATGTGGTGGGAAGATCTGCGCAAATCAGAGCAAGATAAGGTCAATCTACATTTGGGGGGTCTCACCGGGTTATTAAAGATCAGACCTAGAGGAGACATCACAAAGGCTTTGGTTACGTTCTGGGACCCGGCCCATAACGTATTTCACTTCTCAGATTTTAAACTCACCCCAACCTTGGAAGAGATAGCAGGTTATATGAAAAGTACTGCATGTTTGAGGCATAAGCATCTGATCGCTCCAAGGGTCGTTAATTCTCACAAATTCATGGATTTGCTAAAGATACACAAGGGAATCCCATATTCCGAGTTGGAAGGGGTTTTTTCCACTCTACGTTTTATATACTAGAAGTACGGGCATGTAGGAGGGTTCAATGATTCGGAAAGCGGGGTTTGCAGTAAAGGGAACCGAACAAAATGGGACGAGCATAGGCATTTCGCTTTCATGGTAGCATTCTTAGGCCTTGTGGTGTTTCCCCGAAAAGACGGGAATATCGATTTGCGGGTGGCTGGAGTCGTCAAGGTCCTGGTTACCAACGCCAAGAGCACTCTCACCCCTATGATAGTGTCTAAGATATACCGAGTTCTCACAGCTTGTAAAACTGGGGCAGACTTCTTCGAGGGATGCAATTTGCTACTACAAATGTGGATGATCAAGCACTTGTGCCACCACCCTCAGTATATGAGTTATAGATCCGCAGAGAAAAGCTGCATTGAAGAATTCAACACAAGGGTTTCAGGGTTCAAGTTACTGGATGGGTTTGGAGAATGGATAGCCCGCCTTCGCGCCATCACTACGGGACAAATAGAATGGACACTAGGTTGGCTTCCTGTTGAAGAAATTGTGTATATACCCGCCACAGGTCCTTACTTCCTCCTAATGGGTCTTCGAGGTATTCAGCCTTACGCTCCCTACCGAGTGATGAGACGATTAGGAAGATGTCAGGTGATGCATCCAGATGAAGATCTTAGTATCCACGCGGTTGAGATTAGTTCTGACGGCCAATTTCACGAAGAAATAGTTCGTTCTGTTTGGAACGAGTGCTAGTATTTGACGGCAAACACCCAAGTGCGAAACCTATCTAAAGGCGAGGTCTCACCCACCTACCTTGCCTGGTATAGAAAGAAGAACGATTCAAGGGCCGAATCAGAATGACCGACCAAAAAACCACACATTCAGGAATTCGTCGAGGCATCACAAGAACCGTGGGCTTGGTTGGCCAAAGAAAACGAGTACAGGGCCACAATAGGAAAGCTGGAAAAGCAAGTCAAAAACCTTCAATTCGAGAATGGCTTACAAGCAGCGACGGATGAGGGTGAAAAGAAAAGTTAGCCAAAGAAAATGAGGCCCTTTGAGCTCAAATTCAGAAACTGAAAGTAGCGGCAGAAAATCCAGTCCGAAGTAACAGAGATGAAAAGCTCGTAGCTAATCTAAGGCAGAAAGTGAGTAACTATAGTTTCTATTTGAACAAAGCATAAAGTGAACTATCCGGGGCTCAAAAACAATTGGCTAAAAATGCAGATGAACGGGTATGCCTGGTTAAGCAGTTGAGAGAAAGGTACGACGATGAGGTCGCGAGGTTGAAGAAAAGGGTCATCGCCATGAGAAACAAAATGATCAAGCAGGCAAAAGACTTCAAGGTTGAAAGGGAACACTGTTACACGACATTGGCGCAGTTAGAAATAGACTTGCAACAACTTCAGTAACAAAACTATGCAGCCAAGCAAACTTTGGAGGTCAGGGCCTAGCAGATTGGGCGATTGTTACAAGAAAAGGGCATCATAAGAGAGAGAATTAGAAACATCGCTGACTACATCGTTATGAAGTGCCACATTTGTGAGGATATGACTCGCACTACATTCTTTGCAGCGGTGATGACCTTTGTTAAACAAATAATGAACATCTTGGACCGACTTCAAAGGGATCTTGCACATAGGCCCGTGGCGAGACCGAATGATCAGGAGCATTGATGTACTCATGATTTTTAGTTTGAGTCTGTATTTCCTTTTCTGTCAGAGTCTGTAAGGCATTTTGGGTTTATATTTTCTCTCTGTTTTTGAGTCTGTATTTCTTTAAAGTATGATAGCTTAATTCAGAGTTTGTACTTTGTCTTTGCATCAGAGTCTGTTAGTCTTTTGAAATTGTTAGTATTGAGTCTTTGTGATCGAAGCATCTGTTTTTATAAAAGCTGAAAATCCCAAAAATATTTTATTTACTTTCACACTTATCTGACAAAACTATGCACGGTATGATTCATGCGGGGACATGATACGTAAGCAATCTCTATAGGATTCGACCACCACTAAAAAGAAAAAGGGGAAATAAAGAAGGATAGAATAAAAGAAGCTTAAAAGAAGGGGCACAATTATGAGAGGCCGGAATGACGCACGCTACCGAAGCAAATGCATGATAAAAAATGGTTAATTGCCTAGGTGCATTGCATCCCAACGTGTAATTGCATATGTGTTAAACTCTAAGAACTAACAAGATTGTTGTTTTTCAGAGAATTCAAGCAGTTAGTTTATTTAGAGGATACTGGCACATTATCATTACCAAACCAGATCAAAGGGACCAATACCAGAAATCATGTCTATCCCGGATGTCGACACTACTGTTGAGGTAGAGGAGTTGGACGTCAATAAAATGAAAGAGGAGACGCTCAAACTTAAGCAACAGATGGCCGAAATGTACCAGGCCTGGTCCAAAGGGCAATCACCGCCATCTTACCCAGCCAACCCGGCTTTTACCCCACCATTAGCTCAGTCTCAGGATCATCCCGCCACCGATCCAGGTTTTCCCATTTATCAACACTACCATGGCACTACTTCTCATTTACCGCAAGCTCCACCACCAAAATCAATTCCATACCCTCCTCCGCTAGTCACCCCTGTCTTTGTGGCATCTCCACCAGCTGCACTCCATAGATCCCCGAGTGAACCTGTGTTCCAAGCTCAGGACAACCAGTATTATCCCCCGGAGCCCACCTTCAAAGCTCCCGAAACCTACCCCTACGATCCACGTTTTGATCTCCCAAGAGAAGCTGAGAGACCAGCCAAAAATCCCGAACATGAGGAGATGTTCAGAAAAATGAAAAGCATAGAACAATACTTTAGGGATATGAGAGGGCTAGGAGGTCAGGTAAGCGTGGCTGACAAAGACCTGTGTTTATTCCCAAATGTACAACTACCGGTAGGGTTCAAAATGCCCAAATTCGACTTGTACAACGGACACGGTGATCCGGTGGCTTATTTGAGAGGTTTTTGCAGTAAGATGAGGGGAGCCGGAGGAAAGGATGAATTGCTAATGGCTTACTTCAGTCAGAGTTTGAGCGGAGCAGCATTGGAGTGGTACACCCACCAAGATCACGGAAGATGGTACACATGGGATGATCTGGCACAAGCATTCGCTTGTCACTTTCAGTATAATCTTGAGATCATTCCAGATCGACTATCTTTGACTAAACTAGAGAAGAAGCATAATGAAAGCTTTAGAGAATATGGTTTTCGGTGGAGGGAGCAAGCAGCAAGGGTAGATCCCCCAATGAAAGAGAGCGAGATGGTTGATTACTTTTTGCAGGCTTTGGAGCCAACTTACTTTGGTCATTTGGTGCCCGCAATTGGCAAGTCTTTTAATGAGGTTGTAAAAATGGGAGGCATGGTCGAGGAGGGGCTTAAGTCCAACAAAATCATGAGTTATTCAGCGATCAATGCAACCACTCAGGCCATTCAAAGCGGCACTGGGGGTGTACTTGGGAAGAAGAAGAAAGAAGATGTCACGACTGTTGAGTCCGGAGCCTGGTTCGGATCTACAGGCCCGTCACCCTACTATAGCCAACCACGACCCTACCACCAAAATTACCCCCACACTCCATATAGCCCTCCACAACATTACTACCCACCGCCAGATCCCCATTTTTCCGTCCATCATGCACAAACCTATACCCAAACTCCAGCACACGCACAATAGCGTGCGCCGGCTCCACAAAATCCATACCCAGCTCCACAAAACACATATCCACCCCCAAGAGCCTACAGAAATCCCCCCCGGAATGGGTTTCCGACCAAACCAAGCCTTCAAGAATGAGAGGTTACCGAAGCAAAAGACTTTCACTCCACTGGGGGAATCATATACTAGTCTTTTCCACAGGTTGAGGCAGTTGGGCATGCTGAATCCAATTGAGCCTAAAATGCCAAATCCTTCTCCTAGAAATCTTGACCACTCGGTGAGTTATGAGTACTGTTCAGGATCCCCGGGGCATGATACAGAGAAGTGTTGGAAACTAAAAACAGTTGTGCAAGAGCTTATTGATACTTATCGGATCGAGGTTCAGGCCCTAGAAACACCAAATATCAATCAGAATCCACTGTCAGCTCACCATGAGACCCATATGATTGAGTTGATACACAAAGGAAGGGATCCCAAGAAGCCCTTGCAGACGGTAATGATGATCCGTTCCAGTGAAACCAACTCAAAGGAAAAGGTAACTAGTGGGAAATCAATGGTCCAGTTGAAAGGGGTAGATAATAAGCCAGCTGTGGTAGCCCAGAAAGGGTCGTCAAACATTGTTTCAGTGAATCCTGAGAAAGCTAAAGTGGTAGTACTAGGGGTTGCAAGTAAACCTGTTGTGGTCATGAAGGGGGATCGCACAGAGCCTATTATTATAAAACCAGTAACTCAGCTTCCAGTGATCAACAACAAAGTTGTTCCTTGGAATTATGAACGGGTGACCGTGATTTACAAAGGGAAAGAAATCAAAGAAGAAGTTTGTGAAGCACAAGGTTTGACTCTCTCAGAAAGGTGTTTTACTCCAGAGGAGTTAAGAAGAGCTAAAGATGATCCAACGCCGGTGAAGAAAGCTGTAACTAAAGAAGAGGCAGAGGAATTTTTGAGGAAAATGAAAGTGCATGACTATTATATTGTAGAGTAGTTGAGGAAAATGCCAGCTCAGATCTCATTGCTCTCATTGCTAATCCATTCAGATGAGCACCGCTGATCATTGATGAAAATCCTGAATGAGGCCCATGTTCCCGACAAGATCTCGGTGAACCATCTGGAAAAGATAGCCAGCAAGATTTTTGAAGTAAACAGAGTCACTTTTTCCGATGATGAATTGCCCGTAGAAGGTACTGAGCATAACAAAGCCCTTTACCTTACAGTGAAATGCGAGGATTCTGTGGTTACCCGGGTATTGGTTGACAATGGTTCAAGTGCGAACATCTGTCCTCTCTCCACTCTAAGCAAGCTGAAAGTAGAAGAAGAGAGGATCCATAAGAATAGTATCTGTGTGCGGGGATTTGACGGCGGAGGCAAAGACTCAGTTGGGGACATAATGTTGGAACTGACCATAGGTCTAGTAGAATTCACAATGGAATTCCAAGTACTGGATATAGCTGTTTCCTACAATTTGCTATTAGGGCGACCGTGGATTCACGCCGCTAAAGCAGTACCATCAACACTCCATCAGATGGTCAAGTTTGAATGGGATAGACAAGAAATAGTTGTGCACGGCGAAGATAATTTGTGCGCTCACGGCAACACCATTGTGCCATTTATTGAAGTGGAAGATGATAAGGGACCATGGGTCTACCAAGTTTTTGATGCAATGTCAGTCGAGAAAGTTCCAGAAGGGAAGTGTATCCCAAATCCGAAGATAACCGCCGCATCAGTCATGGTAGCGTATGAAATGCTGAAGAATGGTTTTGTACCAGGAAAGGGTTTGGGGTCAGATCTGCAAGGCATCATACAGCCCGTGTCTCTTCCTGAAAACTTGGGAACATTTGGTCTGGGATTCAAGCCCACAACCGCAGACATAAAAAGAGCCAGGAAATTGAAACAGAGGACATGGGTCCTTCCAAAGCCGGTCCCACGTCTTTCCAGATCATTTGTCAAGTCCGGTACAAGGAGTCACCCAGTGACAGCAATTCCCAGTTCTGTGATTAATCCTGACAAGGAGTTGATTGAAAGATTTGAGAAGTTGTTCGACAGTGTGAACATGGTGGAGATTGGAGAAGGTTCTAGCAACGCGGAAGTGCAATTTGTCGGACCAACGACAAAGCTTAATACTTGGAAGGCTACTCCTCTCCCTACTCGGAAGGAGTCTTGGTAGTTTGCTTTGATTTTCCTTTAATTTTGTACAAATTATTCCAGGGTTGTAATCCAGATTTCATTTTTTTCAGTCTGTTTGAGTGTGCAAACCTTGTTATCTTTTGTCATTCAATGAAATACAATTTCCCTTTCTTCATCATTCCTGATGGTTTTCCTTTTTGTTTTTGTCTTCTTTTTTACACAGTTCTTTTTACGCTGGTTCTAATGACATGGCATGCATAAGGAATCCTCAGCCCAGTCTTAAAAATCAATCTGATTCCGAAATATTAGTACAAGAAGTAGATTGTGATTACGAATCATAATACGATGATGAGGATGAAGCCTTCGAAGAGATTAGTAAGGAGTTAATTCACTTCGAAGAAAAATCCAAACCCGACCTGAATGACACAGAAGCCGTCAATTTAGAGGACACAGACAATGTCCGAGAGACTAAAATAAGTGTCCACCTCGAGGCAAAAATCTGGGAGGAGTTAATCAAAGCACTCATCGAATACAAAGATGTTTTTGCGTGGTCATATGACGACATGCCGGGTTTAAGCACTGATTTAGTGGTCCACAAATTGCCCACTGATCCAGCATTCCCTCCCGTCAAGCAAAAGTTGAGGAAATTCAAAACTGATATGAGTGTGAAGATCAAAAAAGAAGTTACCAAGCAGTTGGATACAAAGGTTACCGGGTCACTCGATATCCTGTTTGGTTGGCTAATGTTGTGCATGTACCGAAGAAGGACGACAAGATCAGAGTATGCGTTGATTACCGCAATATCAACAAAGCAAGTCCGAAGGATAACTTCCCACTACCCAATATCCACATTCTGATTGACAATTGTGCCAAGCGCGAGATTGGATCTTTTGTGGATTGATATGCCGGGTATCATCAGATTCTAATGGACGAAGAAGATGCGGAAAAGACAACCTTCATCACGCCATGGGGAACTTATTGCTACCGGGTAATGCCATTTGGGTTGAAGAATGTTGGGGCAACTTATATGAGAGCAATGACTATTGTGTTTCATGATATGATACACAAGGAGATTGAGGTATACGTAGATGATGTGATCATAAAATCAAAGCATCAGGCCGACCACGTCGGGGATTTGAAGAAATTCTTCCAGAGGCTTCGCAGGTACAACCTCAAGCTTAACCCTGCCAAGTGTGCATTTGGTGTTCCATCGGGAAAACTGTTGGGATTCATAGTCAGCCGGCGAGGCATCGAGTTGGACCCATCAAAGATCAAAGCCATACAAGAATTGCCACCTCCGAGGAACAAGACTAAAGTGATGAGTCTGTTAGGAAGGTTGAACTATATCAACAGATTTATTGCTCAGCTCACGACAACCTGTGAGCCTATTTTCAAGTTGCTGAAGAAGGACGTTGCGATCAAGTGGACTGATGAGTGTCAAGAAGCATTCAATGAGATAAAGGGATACTTGTCTAACCCGCATGTGGTGGTACCACTAGAATCAGAGAGACCTTTGATTCTTTACTTGACTGTCCTGGAAAATTCATTTGGCTGCGTACTGGGGCAGCATACCGTCACCTGCAGGAAAGAACAAGCCATCTACTATCTTAGCAAGAAGTTCACGACTTATGAGGTTAAGTACACTCACATGGAAAGGACATGTTGCACCCTAACTTGGGTGGCACAGAAATTGAAACATTATTTGTCATCCTACACTACTTACCTCATTTCACGCTTGGATCCATTGAAGTATATCTTTCAAAAGCCAATGCCGACAGGAAGACTTGCGAAGTGGCAGATTTTGCTCACAGAGTTTGACATAATCTATGTGACTTGGACTGCGATGAAAGCCCAAGCATTGGCTGATCATTTGGCCGAGAATCCGGTTGATGATGAGTACGAGCCATTGAAAACTTACTTTCCCGATGAAGAGGCATATCGATGAACTGGAGCAAATTGAAAAACCAGGCTGGAAACTTTTCTTTGATGGGGCGGCTAACATGAAAGGAGTCGGAATAGGAGCTGTGCTTATTTTTGAAACAGGGCATCACTATCCTGTCACGGCTCAACTTCGTTTTTATTGTACCAACAATATGGCTGAGTACGAGGCATGCATTTTAGGTTTGAGGCTAGCTGCAGACATGGATGTCCAGGAAGTTTTGGTCTTGGGAGACTCGGATCTTCTGGTACATCAAATTCAAGGAAAATGGGAAACACGAGATTTGAAACTCATACCATACCGACAATGTTTGCATGATCTTTGTCAACGGTTTCGATCAGTGGAGTTTAGGCATATTCCTAGGGTCCATAATGAGGTCGCCGATGCTTTAACTACCCTAGCGTCAATGTTGCACCATCCAGACAAAGCCTATGTCGATCCTTTGCACATTCAAGTACGAGATCAGCATGCTTACTGCAACATGATTGAAGAAGAACTTGATGGCGAACCGTGGTTTCATGATATCAAGGAGTACATCAGAATGGGGATATATCCAGTGCACGCCATGGGGGATCAGAAGAGAACAATTCGACGGTTGGCGAGTGGATTCTTCTTGAGTGGGGGAGTTTTGTATAAAAGAACACCAGACCTTGGATTGTTAAGATGCATAGATGCTAGACAAGCTATGGCTGTCAAGGCCGAAGTACATTCAGGAGTCTGCGGACCACATATGAGCGGATATGTACTGGCAAAGAAAATTCTCCGAGCAGGTTATTATTGGCTCACCATGGAACGAGATTGTATCAGTTTTGTGCGCAAATGTCATCAGTGCCAGATACACGGAGATTTGATTCATTCTCTACCATCGGATTTGCACACGATGTCGGCACCATGGTCTTTCGTTGCTTGGGGCATGGATATCATTGAACCAATTGAGCCAGCAACGTCCAATGGGCATAGATTCATTCTGGTAGCCATTGATTATTTCACCAAGTGGGTTGAAGCCAAAACTTTCAAATCGGTGACCAAGAAAGCAGTGGTCGATTTTGTTCACTCAAATATCATCTGCCTATTCGGAATTCCAAAGATGATCATCACGGATAATGGTGCTAATCTTAACAGTAATTTGATGGAAGAGGTATGCCAACAGTTTAAGATTACACATCGCAATTCTACCCCATATCGTCCCAAGGCGAATGGAGCAGTTGAGGCAGCCAACAAAAACATAAAGAAGATACTTTGGAAAATGGTAGAAGGTTCCAGGCAATGACATGAAAAATTACCATTTGCATTGTTAGGTTATCGCACTACCGTCCGTACTTCAGTAGGTGCAACTCCTTATTTGTTGGTATATGGAACTGAAGCAGTGATACCTGCGGAAGTTGAAATCCCGTCCCTTCGGATTGTTGCTGAGGCTGAAATTGATGATAATGAGTGGGTCAAAACCCGCTTGGAGCAGTTGAACTTGATTGATGAAGAAAGATTGGCGGCAGTGTGTCATGGCCAGTTATATCAAAAGAGAATGGCAAGAGCATACAATAAAAAGGTACGTCCCCGGAAGTTTGAAGTGGGCCAGCAGGTGCTGAAACGTATTCTTCCACACCAGGTTGAAGCAAAAGGCAAGTTCGCCCCAAATTGGCAAGGGCCATTCATTGTGACCAGAGTGTTATCCAATGGTGCTTTATGTTTAACAGATATCGAAGGAAAATGCATAGACATGGCTATTAATTCTGATGCAGTAAAGAGATATTATGTATGATTTCTTTGGTATAATTCTTGATTGTTTGTATTTGGCATTATTTCGAAGATTGAAATGACGAAGGCAATTTGTTCTGCTATCTAAAACACTGTACTCTTTGTTTCCCCTTTTGAGCCTTATTTATTTCTTTCATACCCCTCTTTTGGAATCAATAACGAAAAAGAGAGAAAAAGAAAGAAAAGAAAAGAAGTGAAAAAGTATAACAACAAGGAAATTCATGTGTGAACTACGTTTGACCTGATTCCTGTTAAGGAAATGTAGGCAGCTTCACGGCTCGGTCAAAGTGAAATAAAATATCCAAAGATCCCCAAGCAAGGAACTGGGGCAGAAGTTATATGTGTAATAAAAAATGTGATTCCAAAAGTTGTAATTTTAAACCCAGGTCAAAATTATTTTGAGCCTTTGATACCCTTTATTTCTAACCCCATCCAAAAGCCCACATTACGGTCCAAACAAAGACCTTCCGATCAGCTTTTGAGAGATTCCAAATAGAGGTGATTCATATCAGAGTAATACTCTGGTCCAAGCAGGGAAAGTAATGAACATGAGAGAGTCTTATTGGTGAAAACCCTCATGGGCACCATGAGGCGACGGAAGCTGAGAGAAAATAAAAATGAGAGAGTCTTATTGGTGAAAACCTTCACGGGCACCATCAGGCGACAAGTAATTGAGGAATCAACAAATGAGAGAGGTTTGTCGGTGAAAACCCTTCGGGGCACCGCAAGTCGAACAAGGTCCGTAAAGTTAGCGGAAAGTAAATTTGGGTTATGGAAGATCTTGGAGCACAAAGCAAAACAATTGGAAAAAAGGTTGATTAAATAGACTGGGCTGATTAATCCAAAATGCATACCATGATCATTGGTGTCAGTGACCCCACTCAGATAAGTTTTTTTTCCTATCTCCAACAATCATCCAACTTTGGATTTTCTTCTTTATTCTTAATTCCCAAAATCATTGCATTTCATTGCTGTTAATTTTTCCAAGTTTAGCCTTGTTTCAACAAATAAGAAGGAATTTCAAAGTTTACTACCAGTTTCGAAATTGCACAAAGCAAAAATACGGCCAGGGCATGGCAGAGACAATATGATGAAAAGTGGGACATAGGGTGTAAGCAAAAGTTAAAACGGTGGAATGGTTCAGTAATGTCGTGGGAGGTATACGAGTTCAGACGGAAAAGTCAGACGTGGAAAACAACAGTTGGGGATCCTGCAGTCACGGATCGGTCAAAAGGTCAAAACAGTGTTTTCGACCAGTTCAAGGCAGTTGGACGAAGCAAAGAATGGAAAAAAGAACCACCTCCAGCAAGAATGCCACAACTAACCACCACGTTTTAAACTGACAAAATTTTCTTTGATTTGAAACAGGGGCAAAGATGGCATCTCATTTCAGGAAATCATCCGTAAGGAGAGTAAGTACCAGGCAGGTTTGATCGCAGAATTCTCAGGACCCTCCTGGAAAATGAGACTTAGTTTAAAATTCAAAATAATCATGAGTAGCGGAATTTGGCATAAATGCACCATAGAGGATCATAAGTGAAACTCCGAAGTTTGTATGTTTACACTTTGGACATTACCTCATGAGAACAAAGATTCTGACTTCTCTTCTTTCCCCAACTGGTAGTCATGATTTTCTGCTTCCTCAACCTTTCCCCCAAGAAGAAACACCATTTTTCCACCTTTTCCCCAATTTAGTCGGAAATTCTCAGGACCCTCCTGGAAAATGGGACCTAGTTTAAAGATCGAAACAATCGTGAAAAGCAAGATCTAGCATAAGGGTACCCCAGAGGAATATAAGTTGATTTCAAAGTTTGCATGTTTTAGATAGGATTCAATTAGGAATTTTCAGGACCCTCCTGAATAATGGGACCTAGCTTTGAGATTTTCCATCTGATAACAAGATTTAGCGGAAGTCATACCTTTAAAAGATATAGTTTAAATTTAAAATTTGTCGTTTAGTTAAAGAGTCGTCAGGATCCCCCTGGATAATGGGACCTAGCTTTCAAATTCTTAGTAGTATTTAGTAATATGATTCAGTTTGACACTCAAAGATGTGCCCAGTTACCAAACTGGGGCAAAAAAATTTGTTTTTGTTTTGTCTATTTTGTTGAAGTTAGGTGCCCATCTGAAGAATAGGGAGAACAACAAGAATATTAAAGATAAGAGCGTGACCAAGTACTAGCAATCAGGCGTCCACCTGGAGAACAAGGAACAACAGTTGAAGTACTGGCAATCAGGCGTCCACCTGGAGAACAGGGAACAACAATTCGAGTTTCAGCAATCAGGGGCCCACATGGAGAACAAGGGAAAACAAATCAGGTTTCAAGGAAGATTGGCACAAGTATTGGTAATCAGGCACCCACCTAGAGGAACGAAGGAGAACAAGTCAAAGAAAAGCAGTTTCAAGAAGAAGATGGACCAAGTTTCAGAAATCAGGCGTCCACCTGGAGAACAAGGAAAGACGGTTGAAATTTCAGCAGTCAGGAGCCCACTTGGAGAACAAGGGAATACATTCGAGTTTTAGCAGTCAGGAGCCCACCTGGAGAGCAAGGGAATACAATTCAAATTTCAAGAAGTCAGGAGCCCGCCTGGAGAACGAAGGGAAGAAGCAGTTCAAGTTTCAGTAATCAGGAGCCCACCTAAAGAACAGATGAAAGGCAACAATAATCAAAGGACGACATTTAAAAGGTTTAGCAATCAGGTACCCGCCTGGAGAAGAAGGGAAAACATTTCAAAAAAATACCGTTCAAGTCAGCCACAAAGGAACTCCTAAGGAAAATACAAGCCAACAAGGCAACAACAGTCACAAGGCCAAGTTTGAAAATAACTCTTTGTAAAGCATAGATTATAGCTTAGTCTAGCTTCTTCATTTTTGTCATGATGTAATAAGGAGGTCAGTGAGCAGTATCAGCAGCAACAGTAACAGTGAAACCACAGCTTCATGGTAGTCCCAGCTACCGAAACTTCCTGAACTACATTGACCTGATTCCTTTATAGCCAAGGATATGTAGGAAACCTTTGAAGCAGAGGTTCGGTCAAATCTTTCAAAAATGCTTCCCACGGAGTATTCGAACGGGCAAAAATCGCTCATATCTGCTCACTTTATCTTTGCACGAAAACTCTTCATGTTTCCGGGCAAAGAGGGGCAGTTGTGAGCACGTGATTTTTGCCTCACATAAATTACTCCAAAAGAATTCTCAAAATTAGGCCTTTTCTTTAATTATGTGTTATTCTAGGAATTACTGTGCAGTTTTCTTGATTGTTTGCATATTTAATTTTAATAATGCATTAAAAAAATATCAAAAATATAGTATCTGCACTTAGGATTTGATTTTACATTTTTGGTTAATTTAGTAAAATGTTATTTTTACAAAAATGAAAAATTCACAAAAAATAACGTACTTTACATTTTTAAGTATTTAATGTCAATTGTGTGGCTCTCTTTTAATTTAATTATTTGAGTTAGTTAGTTTTTAGGATAATTTGGTCAAGGTTTCTTTTTATTAGAAGGAAAATTGAAAAGAAAAATAAAAATAAGAAAGGAAAACAAGAAATTAGGAATGTGAGGCCATTTTTAATTAAATCCATAAGCCCAATTCCATTTGCCCAGTTAAATCCAATTAACCAAGCCCAACATAAACCCCATATGCGGTCCAAACGTCCACTCTCTGAGACCATCGAAACAACGTAGTATAGGGTCAGAACTACATCGTTTCGATCTCAACGGATCTCAACCGTCCGTTCATCTATATCGAACGATCCAAAGCTTTCCTCACAACCCGACCCATTCCCACACCCAGACCGCCCTAGTTGAAACCAAAACGAACCCATTTCCATTAATGATCTAATCAGAGCCGTTGGATTCCAATCATCCAACGGCCCTAATTAAATCAAACATTTTCAATATATCAACCCCCCAAACCTGGCCATTCCCATCTCATTCCCCCCATCTCTTCAGAGACCTAACAGAACGCCACCATGAACCGCCGCCTTCCGCCCACCGGAAATCGCCTCACGGCGGTTTCGATGGCCCAAACAGCCCCAAATTAACACCGTTGATTCTCTTTCGCCTCATCATCTCAAATCCCCAAACTGTTCCTTTCGAATCACGGCCAAAATCGTTGAATCTTCGATCGAAATTTGACCCCCGAACCCTAATTAACCTAATCTCCTCCATCTTTACACCATAGAATCTCCTCACTCCCCTCTTTCCGAATCCATGAACCTTATCCCTCGAATATCCTGGGAATCCCTCGAATATGGATTTAATGAAATGAACCCTAAATCCCAAAATCCAAATTATTATGTGTTTAAAGGTTTGAGGTCAAAATCGACCTTAGTTGTGTGTTCTCAGTCGAGAACACTCGATTAAGGTCTATTCCGACCACAAATTCTAAGATCATTGAAGGTCTAGTTTGAGACGGTATTCAATCAATCTTGGTAGGTATTCCTGGTTTTAATTTTTTTTCTTTCTATTTTTTCTTTTATTATTATCTTCTTCTACTCCTTTCTGTTGTTAGAATGTTATTTGGTCAGTTGTTCTATGATTTTGTTTTTAGTTTAATTCTTTTCGAATTAATAGGTTGTTTGTTGTTTTCATTTGGTTTTTGTTTTGTTGCTCAGTAGTTTAAACTCGTATAACAGTAGTTCTTGAATTGATTCCTGATAATTTTCGTTGAAAGGCTGAAATTGTTTCGTTTTTTTGTATTAAGAGCTTAAGCAGTCTGCTGGTAGATTTTGTTTGTATTAAATGATGTGAATTGGGTTCAGCTTGGTCCATGAATTTCAAGTTTTTTTTTTAAAAAGGAACTTTAAGATAACAGTAGGAATTATTTAATTGTCACCTAACTGGAGAAGCTTCTAAATGGGTGGTAAGGTAGAAATTACATTACTGAATTAATTAAGAAAGCACTAAGCTAGTGGATAGTTAAGAAATGAAAAGTAGAATTGAAAGTGGGGAATGCACTGAGTTGAATGCCTATATATAGATACTAAGTTCATACAGAAAGGGGGCTGGACTCTGAAGATACTGAAAAACACAGTGAGAGAATACAGAGAGGAATAAACAGAGAGATTGAAGAGAAACAATCTGAAATTAAAAAGGCTATTCTGTTTTACTGTTTCATCGATCACTTTGCATTTTTGATATTTCTAATCTCTGAAAGAACATTTAACTCGTCGGGGAGTAAAAATAGATAAAGATGAGTTTGTGAAAGTTTGGTTTTGACGTGTTAAAGTTTACTGTTCGATCAAACTTTTTCTAGGCCTGCTGCACATAACTTTCTGCTCAACTTGGCTCTATTGGTCGTTGAGTTTCTGCTGCTATACTGCTCGGCTACTGATTTTCATTTGTTTTCCCACATTTCATATTTCAGGTACATGTCCCTGGACTTATCTCGCTCAAGTTTTGATTTTGTAATGAAATGAAATCCGGAGTTCCAAATATGTTTTCTGCACATTCAAATCGATTAGTTTAGTTTCAGTTTTGTTTTTTTAGTTAATTGACATGTCATATGCTCAACGGGAGGTATTAGTAAACTTGCCTCTGTTGAAGTTAGTATAGCTCAATAGTAATTTTACTTGCTTCTGAAGTTCATTGGTTATAGCTGGTTTTGAACTGCTGAGATGGGGAACTTGGTAAAATATTGACCATTAGCTATGTTTTGTGTTTAAACCATGTTAGCTAAGTGTATGGTAGTATGGAACTATCAAGGAACTAAAATAATATACTTCGTCAAACACCGGAGCTTTGTTTTAATTCTATGTGAAATAAGTGCTCTTGTTCGTATGCAATCTTGTATGATAACAGCTATTGGGTTAACCATGAGTTAGAGGAGAATTGATAAAGTATTAAATCAAGGGCATTGTTTTCGTGGTGCGGTTATGATATTTATTTTCAAATTAGTTTTTTTTATTACATATCTCCCTAGTTCTTTTAGTTGAATAGTTTTGAGGCGTGTCATTCACACATTTGGATTATATATAACCTATGACCACCACTGGATGAATCTTAATTCTTTGGAAATCGAGGCACGCCATTTAGCGAATTCCCATGGCCCTCGCAAACTTGAAAGTGCGTGGTTGTTTTAGGCACTGTTTAAATTAATTTCCTTAAACTCGGGTGTGCATTTCATGTGACCCAAATCTAAATCTCAACAATGTTAGAATATGTCAAAGACTGCGGGTGCATTTATGTGACGTGGTTCAAGGCGTGTTCTAGCAGCGTTGCAATACTCCTAAAAATGACTAAAAGCGGTTAAAAAGTTAAAATTTGCACATAGGTTCATAATTGTTTAAAATCAGATAATTGAGCCAAAAAATAATAGTTGAGCGACCGTGCTAAAACCACGGAACTCGGGAATGCCTAACACCTTCTCCCGAGTTAACAGAATTCCTTACTCGGATTTCTGGTTCGCGGACTGTTAAACAGAGTCAATATTTTCCTCGATTCGGGATTCAACCGGTGACTTGGGACACCATAAATCTCCCAAGTGGCGACTCTGAATTTTTATAATAAATCCCGTTTTGATTGTCCTTTAATTGGAAAAACTCCCTTATACACCCTTACGGGGGTGTAGGTAAAAAAGGAGGTGTGACAAGTTGGTCAAAGGGCTTAACCTTGAATTGATTTATATTGAGATCCCAAGGTAGGTTGCTGAATTATATAAAACTAATCAATATATAGAATTCTCAAAATATTGAATATGTACGAACATAATCACCTAGGCATGTTTACATGAACCAGATGTGTGTTGCCCGGGCTGAGCTCGGGCCCGACATATTGGTCCATAAAATATGAAATATATTGATACATTTTATTTTTACTTAATAAAAAGTAAAGAAACCATGTAACACCAAATATGACAAAGCAATACAAGAACGTTGAAAAGTAACGAAGGAATATCAGAAACATGAGATTTGCTTGAGGGAATGTGCACCGGTAAAGTGATGAAGCACCAAATTATTACACCATGTTATGTCCAATTTAAATTGCACAACACAAAACCATATACATTAGTGACTCTAATCTGTCACTCAAGACAGGCTCCAAGATTTGCATCAGTTGTTAGCCTTGCCCTCTGTCCATTTTCATGCAAAACATTTAAAAGAGGACATAAAATGTTAGTATTCTTTAAATAATCAATTTTGACAGGCTAAGCATGCTTCAACACTTTAAGCATTTATATACTTGTTGAAAGTCTACTTTATGTCCATGTTGAGTCGAATCACAAATACTTTTTACAGTCACAACATATAATGTTTGCCTATGTGAAATACCAGTTTGCAGTGTAGCTTGCAACTACATGCTAAGTGCCATAAAAAATTTGTTCAGGAAGTTTGAAGCTAAAAATTGGAATATAACAAGAATATAATCACTTACACAAAAATAGAAACTAATAACTTACAATAGAAAGAACTATGATAGTATGACAGAATCACGATTCCCTCAACTGCATAAATTTAATCTTGAATAACATTCTCCTCTTCTCAAACAAAAGCATCAAACTGAGTTGAACAGCCTCAAGGAAAGCTGAAAATTCTCATTGTGCTTGTTCCTTCTCCATCCTAGTAAAGTTAGGCTTTTTCGCTATATGCTAATAAGTAAGTCAAACATAGGCATTAAACCTTAGATTATATAATGTAGATTAAATTTATGTATATCTTCTCAACTGGGTATTTTACATGAAGAAAATAAGTCAAGCATAGGGGCAGGGTTAGATTAATGAGCGATCATAACCTTATCTTCAAGACAAACTTTTAATCCGAAAAGAATATCTCCAAGTCAAACATGGCAATATCCAGTTTCCAAAAATCAAAACTCGTAGTGGGACATCAGCCACGAATACCCTTGAAACCACACGATAGTAGCCTATATTATGCTATGTAGATGCTATTTATGCTCTAAATTAACCATACTTTATTGATGTTTTAAGGGCTAAATGATAACAAAATGCTCTAATTGAGGTTTTGATGCTCTGCAGGAGTTGCTCCAAGTTAGGAGGAGGATATAGAGTGTTCTGGAGTCAAATATGTAGATACAAGGCCAATTGAGAAGAACTCGGATGAAAACGAGCAAGAAAAGGTGAATAAAAACTGGGCAACGTTCCACCGCGACCGCAGTTGGAACGCAGTAAGAGAAGGCAAAAAACAGAACAATCGTCATTCACCGTGGTCGCGCCGCGGTCGTGCCGCGATCGCGGTAGATCTGGAGAACGCCAAGAAATGTTAGGGCTAAAGTGTAAAACGTGGGAAACTTATCCTAACCCTATATAAACTTAACAAACTCGCCCAAGTGAGAAAAAAAAACTTGTTTCTAGACCTAAAGAGGCTGAGGAGGAGACATACTTTTGACATAATTTAGACCTAAGGAGGAGGAAAGACCAATTTTTGACACAGATTCGACCTAAAGAGGCGGAGACACAATAGGAGCAAGACGGAGAATTCTTCTACGAGTTTTTCCTTCCTCTTCCTATTTTTTCATTGTGGTTATGACTTTTAGTATTGTAATTTTACATACTATTATGAATAGCTAATTTGTTATCTAGGGTTTTGATAGAACCATTTGTAGGATAAATTCTTGTTATGTTTTTATATAATTGAGCCGTTGGATTTCTCTACTTGTTCAACTACGTGTTTGTTGTTGTTGATTGAATGGCCATCAATTGACTATGCCTATTTAGTGTGTAGTGCTCGAGAGAGCGTACATATTTAGGTAGTTGTTGAACAACGTCAACGTATGTGAGAAATCAATACAGTGGGTTTAAAGGCAGATTTAGAAATAACAAAGCCTTGACGTGGTCATAATGAGCGGTTAGATAAAGCCAACTAGCGTAATTCGAGAGAATATGTCTAGTAAATTGTTGTAGTTGCTCGAGAGAGAATTACGACACCTAAAGTGCTCACGACCAGTAGAGAATACATTGGAAAAATTGTAGGGAACATATCTAGAAGGATTCCGCCAATTGGAGAAATCATAACTCTAGACCTCCTTAATTTAGTCTCCAACCCTTTGTCTCGTTAGTTGATAATTTTACCGTTTCTAGTATTTTCTAGTTAATTAGTTAGAAATATAAATCTCATTTTTTATAATTTAGAAAATTGTTCAAACTTGTCTTTTTAGTGATATTAAACAGATATAGCTAAGCCTTAGTTCTCTGTGGGATTCGACTCCGGACTTTTAGACCGGATTATATTTGCAGTGACCGCTTATCCTTTTTAGGATTAGAGTTGGGCGTGATCAAATTTTGGCGCCGTTGCCGGGGAACTAACGGTGTAGTTGTAGCTGTATATATTGCTAGGGTTCAAGTTTGAACTTTTATTGTGTTTTTTTTTGTATTTTTTTTGTAACTGTTGATTTGAGCAACATGACATCTTGGAATTATGGGTTAGGTGTAGATAATTCTATTATTGATCTCCATATATATTGTGAAGGAAACCACCCGTGGCAAAAATTTCAAAATATTCCTAAGAGCGAGTCACCAACTCAATCTTATTTGTGGAATGTGTGTGATGTGTGTGATGTGTGTGGTGGTAAAAATGGTCACTTTTATGGTTGTACTTATATTTCTTATCTTCCCCCAACCCCTTACTATGATGGTTCTACCTTTTCTTGTGAAGTTAACAGGAATAAAGAACCTAGGGATGCAGACCTAAAGGAGATCAATGATATGTTAAAGTGCCTTTTGAAACAAAATAATAAAAAACAATTGCAGATAGAAAGGCAAGAGACAACTATTCGCAAGTTGGAGGCTCAATTGAGTCAAGTGGTTGGAGCTTTTAATGCTCAACAAGCCAATATTGAGGATAGTAGCCATGAAGAGCGTGAATTTGAGGTGTTAATTGGGAAGGTCAGAGTAGAACATTAACAACCTAGCCAACTACAATTTGAGGATGTCAATGTTGAAGAAGTGAGATTAGAGCCAGCCAAGGACTTTGAGGATATAAATTTTGTTGACTCTAGTATCATTGATGTTGAGGATGTTGAAAGTTCTGAAGTTCATGTGTTTGAGCGCATTGGTCCACACTCCCAACATTTTTCCACATTATGTTTGGCTGATGATATGGGAATAGAGTCATCCGAACCAATTGAAGAGTCAAGGAATGAGGAACAAGGTGCATATATTCTGGAATTCTTCTTTCCAAAAAGTCAGGACTACATACCTCATTCAAAGGCCAATGAGTACAGAATACTACATTATTTCCTTGGGCCAATTAGATTCGTTCCACTGCCCCATGACCATAATCATAAGCTTGAATCAAAACTTGGGGTTCAATTCATAAGCTCGAGGTGGAGGCAAAAAAGTGATTCGCATCGTGCCGCGACGTTAAATCAGGCGCTTGTTGGGAGGCAACCCAACTTTATTGCTTTCTTTTATTTATTTTTTATTTTATTTTTTTAATTGTATTATTTTTATAGTGTCAGTTTTTTATTTTCTAGGAGCATGGAAAGCAAAGGTATTGGAAGGATGCAACAGCAAACCAAATGGTTGGAACTAAGTGTGAGGTACCCGCACGAATGACCAAGTTGGGGAGAAATCTGAATACCCCATGAGCTGTTAGTGCTTCGGCCTTTGGCCTACCAGGGAGTCTCTTTTACCCTTTTATTATTTATGGTGTGCATTAGGGACAATGCGCAATTTTAAGTGTGGGGTGAGGAGATTGTCTGGGTGACTTTCTATGCTATTTTAGTTGTGTTAGTTTAATTGAATAATTTTTTTTAAAAATAGAAAGGATTAGACTTTTACCGACGATGGATCTATTAGACAATTTTCTTGAGGGATTTAAGTCTAAAGAAAAAATAAAATAAAAAGATTTTCTTTTGGTAGGTAGTGTAGCAATTCCCCCTTGATTTTTCTTTGTGCCGCGGTTCTTTTTCAAGGGTTTTATTTGAACCGGGTGTAGTTAGTTTTTTTTTGGGAGTATGATCCATTATGTTGTGTTTTGAATTGAAGCAATATCTCTTGACTTTGTTATGCCTTGAGAATAGTAAGTACTTTGGTTGTGACGCTTAGGCTTAGTTTTTTACTCTTGTACAAGTACCTTAAATTTTATGATCTTAAATTTGCTTAACGACTTTGACTAGATTGTCTTGATGAAACCAATCCTGAGTGAGTTATGTGCCATGTGTGTAAGGATTTGTTATATTCTGTGCATTGCATTTGATGCCTAGAACTTGCCCTGTATGTTTGCAAAGCGAAATAGTAGTTTTGTTCAGTCTTGGAAGTGATATAGGCGTTTCTTTGTTGAGCCAGATATGTATGTTTTACCCACCTAATTGTATGTATCGTAGTTAACCCCTTTGAGCCTGTAATCTTGTTTCTTTGGCAACCACATTACAATCTTTCCTTACCCATTTGTTTGAATTAACCATATATTTGAACCATTATAACCTCTCATGAGCACTTGAATTGTTTATTAACTTTGTAAAGGTTAAAGTGTGGGGTGGTTGGTTTGGCTTTTGAGTGGAACTAATTAAATAAGGAGAAAGGTGCACTGTTTTAAAAAAATGAGAGCCACTTGAATTGGAAAAGAAAAAAAAATAGTTGGATTGTTGTGAAAAAAATAATTCCTTGATAAGTGCTGGCTCTTGATGTAAGTGTGCTTAAAGAAGAATAGGGTAATATACATTGATGTGAAGGTGGAGTTTGGTTTGACATAAGTATGGGGTTTGAATGTTAAAGTATATGTATTAAAGTGCTCAGGGAGGTGTAGTCACTCTTATATCTAAATGTATCCTACCCATCCCGTAGCCTACATTACAACCAAATAAAGTCCTAATTGATCCTAGATTGAATGAGCTCGATTAGTAGAGTAGTACACTACGGGCAAGCTTATGGTGCATCTTTTGTGGCATATGAATGTTATTTCTGAGAGTGAGTGAATTCTTTCTATCTTAAGTTCCTAAGTGTTCTTAAATTTTATTGTGTAGAACTATTCTCTTTTGTTATGTGAGGGCACTTGATTCATGAAGGAAAGGTAATGTCAGTGACCTCTATGTTAGAGTAAGTGGGTGAGTTGCGAATAATGCGTGGTACTTGTGAGTCAAATCTTGAGGTGAAGATGTTATGCTTTTGTGCTTAGTCTATTTTAAATACTCTTGGTGTGATGAGTTAGGAGAATTGTTTAAAAAAGTCGTGTCTATAAAAAGTGTAGTTTGATTGCTCGAGGACGAGCAATGGTTTAAGTGTGGGGTGTTGATAGTAGCCTATATTATGCTATGTAGATGCTATTTATGCTCTAAATTAATCATACTTTATTGATGTTTTAAGGGCTAAATGATAATAAAATGCTCTAATTGAGATTTTGATGCTCTGCAGGAGTTGCTCCGAGTTAAGAGGAGGATATAGAGTGTTGTGGAGTCAAATATGTAGATACAAGGACAATTGAGAAGAGCCCGGATGAAAACGAGCAAGAAAAGGTGAAGAAAAACTAGGCAACGTTCCACCGTGATCGCGGTGGGACCACGGTTGGAACGCGATAAGAAAAGGCGAAAAACAGAACAGTCTTCATTCACCGCAGTCGCGCCGCGGTCGTGCCGCAACCGCGGTAGATCTGGAGAACGCAAAGAAGTTTTAGGGCTAAAGTGTAAAACGTAGAAAATTTATCCTAACCCTATATAAACTTAACAAACTCGCCCAAGTGAAGAAAAAAAAGCTTGTTTTTAGACCTAAAGAGGCTGAGGAGGAGACATACTTTTGACATAATTTAGACCTAAGGAGGAGATGAGACCAATTTTTGACACAGATTCGACCTAAGGAGGACGAGACACAATAGGAGCAAGGCGAAGAATTCTTCTACGAGTTTTTCCTTCCTCTTCCTATTTTTTCATTGTTGGTTATGACTTTTAGTATTGTAGTTTTACATACTATTATGAATAGCTAATTTGTTATCTAGGGTTTTGATAGAACCTTTTGTAGGATAAATTCTTGTTATGTTTTTATATAATTGAGTCGTTGGATTTCTCTACTTGTTCAACTACGTGTTTGTCGTTGTTGATTGAATGGCCATCAATTGACTGTGCCTATTTAGTGTGTAGTGCTCGAGAGAGAGTACATATTTAGGTAGTTGTTGAACAACGTCACTCCTAACGTATGTGAGAAATCAATACAGTGGGTTTAAAGGCAGGTTTAGAAATAACAAAGCCTTGACGTGGTCATAATGAGCGGTTAGATAAAGCCAACTAGCGTAGTTCGAGAGAATATGTCTAGTAAATTGTTGTAGTTGCTCGAGAGAGAATTACGATACCTAAAGTGCTCACGATCAACAGAGAATACATTGGAAAAATTGTAGGGAACATAGCTAAAAGGATTCCGACAATTGGGGAAATCATAACTCTAGACCTCCTTAATTTAGTCTCCAACCCTTTGTCTTGTTAGTTGATAATTTTACCGTTTTTGCTAGTTAATTAGTTAGAAATATAAATCTCAATCTTTATAATTTAGAAAATTGTTCAAACTTGTCTTTTTAGTGATATTAAACAGATATAACTAAGCCTTAGTTCTTAGTGGGATTCGACTCCAGACTTTTAGACCGAATTATATTTGCAGCGACCGCTTATTCTTTTTAGGACTAGAGTTGGGCGTGAACACCACAAAAAGCACCTACGCCTCCCAAAAGAATCTGAATGCATTTCATATTGATAGAAGTTTAAATAAGTCTAATTCTACTTTGGGTTAATCATTCTTTCCTAACTTTTCTTTTTCTCTTTTTCATCAAGAATACCTACTACCTATATATATATATATATATATATATATATAAAAGCAAGAAAGTTACCATATATAATTGACATTATAGTTAAGCTAAGTGACAAACTAATAAATGTTAATAGTATATGATAACTTTATTCTATATTTGACTATTTTAGTTAAATACAAATATATAATATATACACACACACACACACACAAAATTTGAATTAAAAGATAATTTTGAATTTATAGATAAAGTTTTAAAATTTGAATTTAAATTAAAAATAAAATTTATCTTTTTTTATCATGTTATCATACTTAATTCGGTTAATGATAATATGCAATCATGTTAGGAACTTTTGTTATTTTTTCTAATTATTTAAATACTACTTCGTCTCTAGCAACAAAAAAAACTACTCCATATAACTATAAAACTCTTTCACATTTAAAATCCTATAAGTATAGTTGTTTGAAACACTGTAGCTAGATTTGAATAAAACGAATTTCTTTTAAAATAAATGTAATATATAGGGTACACGTCTATGTTTATCCAAATAACAAAAAAGAGTTTACAAAACCAAATAAAAATTTACTTACATATATAATAAAGTAAACATACATGCTGGAGAAAGAAACATCACAAAATCAGTCAATATTAAAAAAAAAAGTTGTATTTTTTTCTTCTCGAAAAATATTTGTTTGAAGAGTCAATTTGCATAAATGTACATCAAACAAATAACAAAACTCTGGCTATACAATTGCTATCATTAATTTCAAATTGAAGGGTATAAGCTGAAACCCCTTCATTTAGCTGTAGTCAAGCCAATATTGCAAGGGTATAATATTTTTTTCGTTGAAGAATATTAGTTTTGAATCATTAGATTATGTGAAAGGTTTTTTTTTCAAACTCAACAAGAGAAAAATTGGTTTCTAATTGATAATTTCTATAGCGACTTTTAAGTGTAACAAAGAGTATATATAAAGAAAAAATTGGTATGACGTAATTTTTTTTTAAAATGTAAACAAATTATTTCGAAAAAACTCTTTACTTTTTGTACTTCAAAGATAATAAAAAGATAAGATATTTTTGAACATTAGTAAAGAGTTTTAAAATTATTATAATAGAAGTTATATCATGCATAAACTCAAAAAATCGAAATCTTATGGAATATTTACATAATATCCGGCCATATTTATTGTTTACTTTTATAGATAATATAAATAGATGATAAACCGACAATACACGATTATACATATATTATATATGGATTATATATAAATTACACATCATTCAATTTTTTAATTTAAGTGGTCGGGTGACACCTATTTAGGGTGATTAGATAAAGCCAAAAGGAAAAATATGAAATAATTTCAACCAAAGACTAAAAATATAATTAAATTTCATATGTAGACAATTTTTATTAAAACTCATCCTTTTATAGTAAAATAAATTAATTTTTTGTAACAAAAGAAATAATGACATAAAAAAATAAGATAAAAGAATATAAATGTTGAAAAAAAATGTTAGAAAGATCTAAAATCTAGAAATAAAAGATGACAACAAATTTCTTCTTATGTTTCATCTTTGTTGAGTATAAAAAAATTGAAAGTTAATCTTATCGATTTCAAATATTTTTTTTCAACTCAAATACATAGATTATAAGATAAGGATATCTTAGAATATTTTTTTTTAAAATTTACATTATGCGCCGTTTTTAAAAAATCATTATTACTAACAAACTGATATGATATTCGAATTTGAATTGAAATGCAATTTAAGTAGTTTGCATTGAGGTTAATAATCAACTAATTTAATATTTAATGATTCAAAGAACAAATATTTTTGTATATATAGGGTATTAAAAATTCAAATTCTGGAGCTAGAGATATCGATAAACTTAAAGTGGAGTCATACAGAAATATTTAGATAGCCGATTAAAATGAATTTTAAATTAAAGATAATATCTTCACTTGCATCATTATAAAAATAATCATTATTATAATATATATAAAATTTTAGAAATTGAAACTTCAAAATAGAAATATTTTTGAAAGATAATATCGTACCAAATAAGAGTTCAAGTCGTAGTATAAGAGTCGCGTCATAATCAAAGAATCGTTTATATCGTGTCAACCTTTGTGCTTTGCCATAAATATGAGTTATTATTTCACTTTGTGGCTATTTTTAGGTTCCAATGACACCTATGAGAATAATGCAAAAATAAAATTATCACTACGAGAATTGAGAAAATGTTAGTCTTTTTTCATGTAGTGTTTCGTAATTAATATCTGACGATTATCTATATTATTTAGAAGGTTTAAATGTTAAAGTTATTTACATATAATTCAAATAACTTAGATATTTAACATGGTTAATGTCAAATATCAAAATGGAGTAAAAAACAATTCACTAGCTAAAGAATTTTTTATATTTTTAGATAGCCAACTAAAATGAGTTTTGAATTAAGAATAATATTTTCAATTACATTATTATAAAAACAATTATTATTGAAAAATAAAGTTTTAGAAACTGAAATTTTAAGAAAAAAATATTTTTTAAGAGATATCAACACACCAAATAAGAGTTCAAGAAGTAGTAAAAGAGTTAAGTCTTATCCAAAGAGTCATTCATTATCTCAACATTTGATTGTTTTGCCATAAATATGAATTATTATTTTGCTTCCTGACAATTTTTAGGATCCAATGATACCGGCAAGAATGATATCAAAAAAGAAAAATAGAAGAAATAGTTTATTTTTTTCACGTAGTTAATATCAAATGATTATCTATATTTATTGAGAAAGTGTAAATTTTAAGAATATTTACATACAATCCAAATAACTTAAATATTTGACATGATTAATGTACGCGCATCCGCACGGGTAATAATACTAGTACAAAGTAATGGCATCCAAATCACATGTGAAACAGGCTCACCGGTACATAAGCTATTAAAAGTGAAAATTCATCTAAAATGAAAAAAATATTTTGGATTATCCGTCTAAAGGAACACTAATCAGGTCACAATGATTAGATTTTTTGGAAAAACCAAAACATATTCTTTTTTATTGTCAATTTAACGGATGTCCTTGAAGGGACATTTTGATTATTACTAACCAATATCTATTCTAAAAGAACTTTGTCCTCTCTTTTAGTCACAACAAACTTATCGAAAATCACGCTACAGAGTTTCAAGATTCACTTAGCCATTCATCATGAAGTGTTAGTACTATAAATCCATCAGTCGAATATCAAAGTCGAATATCAACACCTAACCATTTCACATGACTATTCAATTATTTCAAACTGTCAATGAGGAAGGATTGTTGAATTAAAAGTTAATTCACTTTTCATCTTTATTATAGTCTATAGCAATTGATCAAAGCAAATTTGTATCAAACAGGAGGAGAACCACAATAATGCTTACCATATATCCGACAATATTCCAGAGAAAGATCACAGGGATATCAAAACATATCTTAATAAAATGTTTACCTTCTGAGAAGATTCATTAAGCAGGTTGCCCACAAGTTCTTCCGAAGCAGTTATAAGTGGCTATATGTACCAATGAGGAGGCTCATAAAACAAATGAATAAAAAAAATGAAAGAAAATTATGATTTGTTAAGGAACAAAAGGGTCTCATAATGCAATTCAATTTCTTGGATTCATACAATTCACTTCATCAAGCATGCAAGCAATAACTTATCGAATATAAATGGTTGCCTTAGGTCTATTGGATCAATCGAGTGAAATAAAAGGAGATTCAACGACAAAATCTAACCTAGTAGACATTAAATACACAAATTAGAAACATGAAAAGAGAGATAATTTTAGCTTCATTACACTCTCTTAGCGAAGTGTCATTTTCCTTCTCTTTTCTTTGGGCCAGAGTTTAATGTGCTAGTGAATTACTTTATCATATAAGTAGTCCGGCAGCAGAAGCTCCAACTACAATTTATTGGTAGTACCTATGGCAATATTGAAAATATAAATGATAAACTCCAGGTAGTAGACGGGATGAATTAAGCCATTGATCATGTGAAGATGAAAAAATAAGCAAACCTTTTATTCCTCTTTTGTTCTATAATAAGTAAAATATGAATAACTTACCACAGTATCATTTTCCTATTTGCTGAGTGTTGGGTCCAAAGGTATCTCTGTAAGCAACATGAACATCAAATATGAAGCTTCAAAGCTGTAAATTATAGTCCAAATCCATGTGAAATGAGATGTCCATATAGTTACTAATATAAGAAAAGATTTAACAAATATTAGACGCAAAAATGATAAGTTTATTTTCTTCCCTTTTATTATCATGAACCTAGTTTGCAATTTTTTAGCAGTGAAATCAAAATTAGCTTAAAATAATCAGCTAGAACTTAATTCAGTTATCATCAAAGCAGAAGTGCTTCAGGTGGCAAATCTTCCAACTATAATTTCAGACATATGCTTACATATTCATCACACAAATGCGCATATAAAATACTCAAAAAGAAATTTCTTCAAATTGAAACCTGTTACACATTCTCTCTCTTGGTGAACATAAAATTTCAGGAATTTACTAATGGCATCAAGTGATGTACTCTTTATCTTACTCGCCTCGGCTTCCATCAACCTTATTGCCCCTACTACAAGCCCATCTTGTTAGGACCGTAAAAATCAGGTGTCATACGGAAGCTAGCAAAGCAAACTTTGAGCGACGATAAATCATACAACAAAGGAGAAATATACCAAAAGAGACACAAACATTTAACGTGGTTCGGTCAACTAACCTACGTCCACGTGCGGAGATGAGCAATCCACTATATAAAAAGAGAGTACAAAATATCGAGAGAACAACCTCACGAAGAGGCAAACACAAGTGACACACTAACACTTGTCCCGTAAAGTTCTCCCCCTAAACACAACTCTCAAGCCCCTATGGCTACATCGTGGATGCTACTCAATGAGAAGGAAAGATCCTCAATTTATAGAAGTCCAAACATTTTCCTACAAGAAAAAGGACTTGCCAAGTATAGGAGAATTATAATTTTCTTCTACAAAAAGGAAAACCCAATTAAGGTAATATTATTGCTCTTTCCTTCAACAAATAGGAAAACCAAATATGGTAAGAAAATTATGGCAAACACCTAACAATTCTCCCTCTTGGCCGGAATTTTCTGACAAAATAAACTTGATCCACCTTCTTCACATAGCCTTCAACAGGTCGCATCTCCAAATCTCCACCACAAAGTTTGTCTCAACGTGCGTAGCACACCGATCAAATTTCTCAGAAAAAAATCACGATTATCGTCAAATATGTTGTGGCTAGAACTGAACCCGCCAAGATGAACCTGTCTTGAACCTCGCTCGAAGCTGGCTCTGATACCACTTGTTAGGACCGTAAAAATCAGGTGTCATACGGAAGCTAGCAAAACAAACTTTGAGCGACGATAAATCATACAACAAAGGAGAAATATACCAAAAGAGACACAAACATTTAACGTGGTTCGGTAAACTGACCTACGTCCACGTGCGGAGATGAACAATCCACTATATAAAAAGAGAGTACAAAATATTGAGAGAACAACCTCACGAAGAGGCAAACACAAGTGACACACTAACACTTGTCCCGTAAAGTTCTCCCCCTAAACACTACTCTCAAGCCCCTATGGCTACATCGTGGATGCTACTCAATGAGAAGGAAAGATCCTCAATTTATAGAAGTCCAAACATTTTCCTACAAGAAAAAGGACTTGCCAAGTATAGAAGAATTATAATTTTCTTCTACAAAAAGGAAAACCCAATTAAGGTAATTATATTGCCCTTTCCTTCAACAAATAGGAAAACCAAATATGGTAAGAAAATTATGGCAAACACCTAACACATCTACTTCTTTTTTTACCATCATTTTGCCAACTTCAGTATAGATCGTAAGTAATAATTGACGTGACATAAATGCATTATTGACGGGATTTTGTTCACATAGCATTTCTCTATTCTCGTCGAATACTTCTTAATATCTACTGACATCTATGAAATTGACACAAAAATAATGAATGAGTACATGCACTTCAGTTGTTTTTCAATCGGGGCCACCGAAGGATGAAAGAGAAGGGTAAAAATAACACCCAATTACAGTCCCTCCCGGATCTTCAAAACCTCTCTAAGAACGTCCTTTTAGGAAATCTGGAGAAAATCAAGAAATTTGACACCTAATATTCAAAGCAGAAAATGCATGAGTAGACTCAACTATGAATAAACTTTAATGCACAAATAGTTCTAGAATAGCCATCAGTTAGCAGTGACTCAACCAATAATATCGTCTATGGAATTGGAGGAGAAGACGGAAATTCCTCAAGAATGAACACTTAATGGTCGGAAATACAACATCATCAGAGTAAAACTCAAGCCAAAATGGATAAATTCTAAAATAAAACCAGAATAGTAAGAGAGAGATACATGAGATATATAGCAAGAGAAACGAAGATGCAATTGACATACCAAAATCGAAGAAGGAGAACTAACAATTGAAGTAGGAACGGAAGCAAATGACCCGAAAAGATAAGTACGCGTCATTCCAAAAAGAAGAACAATTCAATACGTGTCAGCAAGAAAGGAGGGCAAAAGCTATACCAATGAGATTTGGCCAAATTTATAGTACAATACAAATTGCTTTTGTACAATTGTTCATTGCTGAGTTCGTCCTCCTTGGACATTTATATTTAGTAGTATAGTAATAGTAATATGAGTGTAGTGAAAATATGCAAGTAATTCTATCACATCATTGCTTGGGTTTGAGGTATAATCAAGAATTTATATATCTGGAATGGAGTTGGGCAAAATAGCTTGGTCCAACCATATACGTGCATGAATGTGGTATTGGATAAGAAAGGTTCCACATCTTTATTGAAGGATGAAAGCAAAGAAACTAACCCAAGAAGGTCAAATTCACATAAACGGTGGCAATTTAGGCCATTGGCAGATAAATTAATCAAATTAGCAGTACACATTAAAGAGATAAGAGTTTATATTTTGTGTCAACAAGCTACTGAGCGAATCAAGAAAAGGGCTATTGATAGCCCTGTTAGGTTATTGTCCACTTTTCTTGGAAACGTTAACAATACAAAGCAGCTAAGTAGCAATGCAACCTAATATTAGACACTTACAAGTTAGACACATACAAGTTAACTCCCAACTAGAGCTAACATTACAATGAACACATCTCCTAAGCCAATCATTTCTTCGTTGAAGCAGCAACGAACCCCAAAAATAGTGCCGATGAAATCAATAGAATAATCCACATCTTTGATACTTTCTCTTCCAATGTTGAAACTTTAATTACTTGAGAATGGTTTTTAGCCTTCATGGCAGCTACTTCTTGCTTCAATTTCTCTATGTCCAACATAACATCCATTGACGACCCCAATTCTCTAATTGCATTCATAGGATTAACTGGGAAAACTTCATTTTCTCACAAGAAAAACCGACATGAATAATCCTGTCAATAACAGTAAATTACATCTAGACTAAAACACTTATACTTTATACAATTAAAAAGCTTAATTTGTAGTTATACATTATACAATTGGAAAAAAGAAAAAACCAAACTTAGAAGATGAGACCAACAAACCTTAGTCTTAGGGCATTTATAAAACTTCCTTCCAAGATTAAAAATAGTTTTCGAAGTTAAGTGGCTGACTATCATACCACAATGACACTTAATCTGAGGAGAGACGAGAGTAGATGAGCTTCCTTGAGACATTTCACATTCGAGGAAAGAAGGACAGAAGATGAGCAAAAAATTTCTCCGATATGAACCCTAGAATTTACGCCTATGGTGGTATTGGGAAGAAGAAAGCATCTGACGGGTTATATTAACGGGTTACTGGTCGGATCTGTCCACGATGGCTTTCCAGGTGGTATTTTAATTGCTTTGTTGGACGGGGGTTAAAAATAAAGGTAATTTTTTTCACTTTCCTAACGTTAGGCCTTTAAATGGCCTGGTAGTATTACGGGGGAGAGGAATGTACTATTTATCAAAGTACAAGGGTATATTAGAGCATTTTCCCCATAATTAACGATTTAATATTATGGGATAGATAGATAGATATAAGAATAAAGAGATATAATCATTCTTAAACCGGGTCAATAGAATAAAATCGTAGACCTAAAAGGAATTGGTGATACGATTATTTTGTTAAGGCTTCTTGAGAAAGAAAACAACCAATTTTATTAGTGTTTATGCTTCACAAATAGGACTAAATGAGCAAATGGCCTATAAATCTTTATTGAGAGAGTTTTGAATGCATATAGAGTAAGTGTATTGACAGTTTCATCGAGCAAACGGATAATACTATTACGGAATTATATATGTTATGAAGAATGAAAAGTACACGTGAAACGTATGGTTATAGAATTGTAGATGAAGAATGGATGGCTATCTTAGAATTTACCTTAACTTATGATTTAATACTTTTAGCTGACATATACTTAAAATCAAGGAATCGCGCTTTATTTAAGAGTTGAGGTAATAGCCAAATCATTCATCCTACTAGAAAGCCACGTGTAAATATGTGATAATAACACTACATATCTTCATTTCTCAATTTATTCTGGAGCAGCAAAATATTTATTCTTGGAAGCGTCATTCCATATTTGTTTCTACTTAAAAAGTTGATAGGAACTTGGTCAATGTTGGCAAATTTACGTAATTATTTTTGCAGTATTGAAATCTGTTTCTGTATACGGTCAAAGTCGAGGAGTATGATTTTGGAGTCTTAAATCGGGATATAGGCTCGAGTCCGGGAGACTTGAGGCATGGGGCAGATCCGGCTAAGGGACACCTACCTCGAGAAAGCTGATCGAAGGCCTGACACGGCCTGCGTCGAGGACAACATAATCTCGAAGTCAATCAAGAAAGAGGGGGAATTTCTCAAGGACACGTGGATCCGGGCATTAATTATAAGATAAGGGTTGTACAAAATAGTACTGGTCCATACTAGACCGTCATACACACCTGTACCAATAGGATTCTCTACTTTTATCGGCAAGGTACTATATTGGGGTTTTCTCCTCTTATATAAAAGGGACCTCAATCATTTTGTAAAAATCAGATTATCCACAACAATAGAACATACTTATTCTTTTCTTGTCTAACGTGCTCAGCAATTACTCCTCAACTTTATTGCTTTTACTTTATTGTTCATACTCTTTTGGTCTCCACCGACCTCGAGCCCCCTGGATAGCCAAGCTTGAGGCCCCTACTGCTTCAACAACTTTGGTTTAGTCTATTATTTCTTCTTACTTAAGCTCAATATTACTTATTTAATCACTAGTATTAGAATATATCATGTATCTTTAAAACCACAAATTATCATTACTTGTTACTCACATTTTTTGAGATAAACAGTTTGGTGCCCACCGTGGGGCTAAAGATAATAGTGATTATTTTAGTGCTAGTTTTCTGATAACATACGTTATTCTTCACACTTTTTCTTGTGAAAGATTTTTTTGATTTCAGACCAAAATATGTCTAGCACCCAAAATGCACCTGCTTATGACAATCAAAGACTTGGAGAAAACAGCGGCATAGGGCTTGGTGTACCACTTGTAAACCCTGAGGGAGTGCCAAACGTGGAGCCAGTTGATATCAGCTCCCATAACGCTCTAAACACGAACGTGGTCATAGACCCCGTAAGGAATGGATGCAGGGAAGCCCGGGCTGGAGGCCAGGAAGCACGAGGACCGGAAGAAGGAGAAGCCAGCCTCCAGGTGATATTCGAGATGTTGCAAGCTCAGCAAGTCTCCATCGCTCAAGTTCAGAGTCAGAATAGGACTCCTAACACCGCCGAACCAGTAAACACACAGCATGAACCTGTACTTGAAAGGCCCGATGAAAGCGGCTGGGGGACTGACCCCACCATCATGAAAATGCTCGAGGAACTGACTAAACGAATCGAGTCAGGAGAAAAGAGGATAGAAGACAACGATAAAAAAGTGGAAACTTACAACTCCCGGGTGGACCAAATACCGGGAGTACCTCCAGTTTTGAAGGGACTAGATGCCAAAAATTCATACAAAAACTTTTTCCCTCGAGTGCGACTCCAGTGCCCATTCCTAAGAAGTTTCGCACGCCCGATATATCGAAGTACAACAGGACAATGGACCCTAACGAACATATTACTTATACACTTGTGAGATCAAAGGAAATTACTTGAATGATGCCGAAATCGAGTCAGTATTATTGAAAAAGTTAGGAGAAACACTATCAAAAGGAGCTATGATCTGGTATCACAACTTAGCTCCTAACTTTATTGATTCATTTGCTATGTTGGCGGATGCCTTCGTAAAAGCACACCCCGGGGCCATAAAGGTGGCCACAAGAAAATTGGACGTATTCAAAATAAGGCAAAGCGACGACGAAATGCTAAGGGAGTTCGTGTCCCGATTTGAGATGGAAAGGATGGAATTACCCTCGGTCTTCGATGACTGGGAGGTTCAGGCCTTCATACAAGGTTTGAATGAAAGGATTTCGATATCATCTCGGCAGCCAAAGCAGAACTTGATCGAATATCCAGTTGTGACATGGTCGTATCCGTTGAAAATTAGGGTCGAGGATGACCAGTTGGGAGCCCCCTCAGGCTCAGTTCACCCGAACAGATTCGAAGTCAAACCCCCGAGGGACACAGACCGAGGATCAAGATTCAACAAGGAAATATATCAACCGTACATTGAATATAGAAGGAACATTTCAAGGCGCAATGCACCTCAGAATGATCGAAGAATAGATTGAGGCCAAAGCTCCTAGGGATTCGTGGGCAAAATTGGGTCTGACAGGCGCTCATGGCCAGTGGAGGTCCCCAAGTTATCAGAATACAAATTCAGTGTCGATGACTCAAATATCATCTCAGCCATTGGCAAAACTAAAGATACTAGATGGCCTAAGCCAATACAGACAAATCCTTCTCAGAGAAACCCCGACTTAATGTGTAAGTACCATGGCACTCACGGGCATAAGACCAAGGATTGTAGACAACTCAGAGAAGAGGTAGCTCGACTATTCAACGAGGGGCACCTTCGTGAATTTCTCAGTGATCGGGCTAAAAACCATTTCCGGGAAAGAGATGCAAATAGGAAGGATGAACCTGAAAACCCCCAACATGTCATTCAAATGATCATCGGAGGAGCCGACGTCCCACAGGGACCTACATTCAAACGCACTAAAGTGTCCATCACAAAGGAAAAATGGACTAGGAGCTATGTGCCCGAGGACACCCTATCATTTTACGACAAGGAAGCAGAAGACATATCCCAACCTCACAATGATGCCCTGGTAATTTCTATCCTTTTAAATAAAATTTAGGTTAAATGTGTTTTAGTGGATCCAGGTAGCTCAGCGAACATAATTAGATCGAGGGTCGTGAAACAACTCGGTTTGTAAGATCAGATTGTACCTACATCCTGGGTGCGGAATGGCTTTAACATGGCAAGTGAAACAACAAAGGGAGAAATTATCTTGCCTATAAACGTAGCCGGGACCATACAAAACACCAGATTCCATGTCATCGAAGGTGACATGAGGTATAACGCACTCCTTGGGAGGCTGTGGATACACAATATGAGGTCATTGTCTTCGACTCTCCATCAGATGATAAAGTTACCGACAGAGGAAGGAGTGAAAATAGTCCACGGAGAACAGCATGCTGCAAAAGAGATGTTCGCAATCGAGAAAGTAGTGTCGATACCGGAACCCTTGACCTCGGAGACATCGACCTCCAAAGGTAAGTAGGTGGCAAAGTAGTAGTCACAACTCCGAACCTCGACGGAAGCGGAATAACACGTAATCGAAGGCGAAGAAAGGAATTCTCTAGATCCCCAAACCCTCACCGTTTTCGGAAATACCGATGCTACCAAGCCAACCGCTAAAAGAAAAGGTACACCTGGAACGGGAAGTAATCCCCGCTCTCAGGAAAAAAACTCATTTAGTTTCTTGTTGACAGTATAAATCACATTGCTTCGATATGATAGGGATTCCGCTCGATGGATAAACAGGTAAAATAATCAAAACTTATATTGATGATATAACTGGTTAAGTCCCTGTGCGTAGAGGACCACTCTAACTCATTTGCAGGACATAGTCAACGCTTCGGGGCAACATGATACGAAGCTCATTCCAGAAAGGTGTTCCCTCAAAGCTGGGGCAACTGAGTTTCTCGGCCTTCGCGGTGTCAAATCAGGGCAGTGAAGTCATCCTCGACCAGGCCAAGGTCCTCAGAGATAGCATGGTCACGGACAACAAGACCTCGAAGTCGCCGGCAAATGAACTTGCAAGCTCGGCACAATGGAGGCTCTCAAAGCTCGTGCTCTCAAGAACGCCCATTCCTACATGAAGGCCATAGGTTATAGAGCATACGTTGCACTCTTTTTCCCTTAGCTCGGATTTTGTCCCAAATGGGTTTTACCGGTAAGGTTTTTAACGAAGCAACACCTATATGCTACGTGAAGAACAACCAACAAGTATTCAAGGCTTCTTTTTAATCAACCTCGAATACTGGGGGGCATCACCCTCGGAGGCCACATTTTTGGGAAAAATATTCCATGCCTAAATGGGGCTCGATAGGAAAACTTTATAATGGGCCAAACGGTCAAACGAGCCGTGTCCATATAGAATAGTCGAGCCCCGATAGCTAAACATGTACGGATGTATCGAGTATTTGAAGAAACATTCAGGTTTTATCAAAAATACTTTGTGTCTTATACAATCTCTACACTTTCAATCCTACGGGAAACGGCTTTAAATCCAAAACATAGAAGCACCCCGAATACTCAGGGATTGCCATCAAAATTTGAATTAACAAGACCTCAAAGAGGCACCCCTTCGAAACAAAGGCCAAGGACAATATTCTCAGGGTTTTAACTTCTCAAAAAAGTTCAGGAAGTTATCAGGGAACAAGTCCCAGTGACATACCCAAAGGCCACAGCCATACAAAAGACTACGGTCACATAAAGGCTACGGCCAAATAATGCGGCTCGGAGACATCCGATTTTCGCTATAAATTAAAAGGCCTTCAAACACTTTGTAAAAACCGGTTAAATCAAGCTACCCTCGGCAAAAGCAAAATACAAAGGGCTTCGATAAATTCAGCCCTCGAAAATTCCAAGGGTTTCGATAACATCGACCCTTAGAAACACCTCAAGAGGTGTTCTATTATGTTTACACAAACAAATCATTAATAAGGTTCCGATATGTTGAACATTCGAAAAACCTACGGTTGCAAAAAACACATGCTAAGGCATAATCAAATTTTCACCAAGTCTTTTAAGCCGAAATGAGGGAAAAATTATATAGCCTTTCTAAGAGGCCGAATCGGCCTAACTTTAAGAGCCTAAGGGCTGATAAATAAGAGCATAAGGGCCAATAAATAAGAGCCTAAATGCCGATATATAAGAGCCTAAGGGACGATAAATAAGAGCCTAAGGGCCGACATATATAAGAGTCTAAGGGCCGATATGTAAGAGCCTAAGGGCCAACCTCGAAAGGCTAAAGGGCCTAAAACTTATAGTTTGAAGACTCCGCTTTCATTTTGATTCAGACTCGAGGTTTACAAAGTCCCGATCCAACAACGAGTTGATTTAATCTCGGCTCAAAAATTATTATAAAGATCTAAGGGTTTGTAATATCCCAACCAACTCTCGAACCGTCATTCAAATGAAGTTTTCCATAAATAAAGGCGATGTTAAATACAAGCCATGTTAACCAGCACTAGCCAAAAATGAGATAAAAGTCCTCCTCGCATTTCCAAAAGATGATATTTACACAAGGAAGGCTTACAAGGAAACAAAATAAAGTAACCTAAAAACTACTTCGGGGCCACGCCTTTAGCAGCTGCATCTTCAGGAGTCGCATCTTGGGGAGCTCCATCCTCGGCGTCTTTATCCCCGTCTCCTTCACCCTTAGAGGCACTGGCTGAATCATCCTCATCGGTAAGTAGAGCGGCTGCATCTTTTTCCAAAGCCTTCTCCGCTTCAATATCGGTAGAAAGGTCGAAGCCGCGGGCATGTATTTCCTTGAGGGTCATCATCCGGGCCTATTATCTAGCATGGTCGAGGGAATTTTCTAATTTGACCTCCACCGGAGAAGAGATATCCCTTGGCCGAGAATTAGCTGCCTCGACATCGTCTCGATACGAAGCCATAATTGCCGCAACATCGGATTTGGCCTTGGCCAGCTTAGAAGCAGATCTGATTTTAAGCTCCTCGATTTCAAGGCCCTGAGCTAGGCTCTCCTCCTTCGCACCTCGAAGCTGGTATTCAAATGAAGCTAACTGCTCTTTTAGAGTTTCCTTCTTAGAAGCGAGATCATCCATACCTCGCCTCAACCCTAGGGCATCGACTTCTTTTATCTTAAGCTCCTCTCGGAGTTGCGCCTCCACATCGGCTTTCTGACTGAACTGCAAAATTAACAATGTCATCTACTAAAACAAAACAAGTGCCTAACAAACTCTCGAGAACTATCTTACCTTCTCAAAATACTCGGCTCGATCTTGGCACACCCGCATTAACTCAGTTCGAATATTATGGATCTCCAACTCTTTTTAGCATATAAGGATTTGACGGCGTCCCTGTCCTTCAAAGTCTTCTTAAGCTCAATCTCGCACTAAGCAAGATCGTCTCGGGACTTGGAAAATGGAGAAAAAACATTCAGAACAGCTAAAACAATGGCACAACCATAACAAATAGAAACTTTACTTGTCGATTTCTACCGTGGTTAGAGATGTATATTTCTGCCGGTGTGAGGAGCAGGGGATGTATAGTGATTTCTTCTAGGTTGAGCTCAATGGAAAGTTATTGGTTGGTTGAGTGCATAGTTGCTTGTGGTTCGAAAGGGATATGAAGTTCTCATGGTTATCCTAGGATGATATAGTATATGTGGTATGTGTAGAGGATCGAGATTTGCGTGTGTAAGGTTACAGTTCAGTTCTAAATGGAAGGCCATAAAATTCTTAGGCAGCACAGGCAGTTTTAGATGATTAGAGAAATGAGCTTCAGATGATTAGAGGAATGATCTACAGATAATTAAGGAAATGGTATTGCTAATTTGGGGTGATTTGACGAGGGTATATGTTTCAGGAAAGGCAATGTGAATAAGTTGATGGTACTTCGATAGTATTGCGGCACTTTCTTGTTGGATCAACTGCTGATATTCGAGTTTGCTTGGTGACACAGGGGAATTTTAGAGTATCTTTCATGGAATAATTGGGTATTTGAGGTGCGATATGCATTTGGACGGCGGAATTGGGATCAGGTGTGTTGATTCATGTGCCATATGGATCTGGAGATAGGGAAGTTCTCACATTCAGGCTATGTTATGGTTGTAAGTCATGTGTATCGACACTGTTTAGTGACTATTGGGGTTTGGAGACCCGAGCGAATCTTTCATTGCTTGGTATGTTAGATTTTGGATGTGATATTGGGTTCATACTGGTTGTCTTTGTGTTGTGTCATTTTGGACTATTACGCTAAGGCGACGCTATTGGCTATGCCGGAAATGCCACGGATTGAGTGGCGAGGTTCGATGAATTTTGTCCTATTGAAGTGGTTTTATATTTCGAAGACCCAGCAGACGACTGGGAAGGATTGTCTTTTCTTATGTGGGCTTTCGTGATGGATGTCAGTGCAGAGGCTTCTACCATTGATTCAGTTCCAGTAGTGAGGGACTTTTTGGATATGTTTCTTGTGGCCGGGCATATCGCCAGGCAAGGTTGTTGATTTTGGTATTGATTCGATGCCGAGTACCGTATCGTATGGCACCGACAGAGTTAAAGGAGTTGAAGAGCAGCTCCAGGATTTTCGTGATAAAGAGTTCGTTGGCAGGCCAACGTGGATGCGTGTTCTAGTTTGAGTCGGCTTGGTTGGCTCCGAATTATATAGTTGAGGGATGTGTTGATTCGATTATTATTGAGTTTATTGGTAATCTGGGGAGATCTATGAGGTACATTTCTGTGTTGCAAGGTATTGTAATTCGTTGGTTATAGGCACCTATGGTGCGGTTCGATTGGGGTTTCATAGTGGAAGTCGAGCAGGAAGAGAAATTAGGTGTTGCTCGGTGAATGGTGTGTTGGTTATATCCTTTCGGGTTTGTGTGATGTAGGTTATTTGCTCTACTGTAGGTATGATGATTCGCTTTGGTTCCAGACATCAAATTGTGTGTGGTTATCGTTTTTGAGCATAGTGACTTGAGGTGGTTCATATGGAGCAGTGTTGGATAGGATCACGCATCGCAATGAAGTTATGTGGAGGTATGACCTTGCGGGTTAGATTCGTGTGTTATGTTCCTATGATGCGAGACATGTTCTCAGCCTTGTGTTGTGGCGGTACTAGTGAGATTCAGGTACAACTCTTTCATTTGTGTCATTTTCATGATTGGAGGCATGTTCGGACTGTTGCTTATTGGTGCACGTATTATGCAAGTGGTGGCTTAGGCCTGTACTGATGTGTCATGTCACCAGAGTAGTGTGTTGGATTAGAGGAGGTCGTTGGGATCATTAGTGAATACGAACGGGTTCGATTTCAGCATATTGGAAGGATAATATCCAGCTTCAGCTCAGAAATTTGCTGTGGTATTTGCCAAAGGATGAATGGCTTCTTGAATAGTTGATCTGGGAAATGGTTATGGCTTACCATGTGTTTTAGTGATCATTGGCAGTATATGAAAGTGTTGGGGTGAGACTCTAGTTGATAAGAGTTTTTCTATCGGTATTCAGGTGTTGTGTGCAGCTGCTATAATTAGAAGTTATCACTACGAGTGTTTGAATTATGTGGCATATCAAGTGATTGCACCTGAGATTGCAAGTATTGGTGATTACATCTTGTTCGGGCTTATTCTGAAAATAGATGTGAGATTCTGATCTTGTGAATTATTTCAGAAGTGGAAATGTGGTTCTAAGGCTTATAGGCTAGGCTGGAATGTGGAAATGCAGTTTCATTGTGTTATCGTACCTATATGAGATAGGGTGACGTGGGATCACCCCCGGCTATATGCATGGTAAGGTTATTCAGCGATTTGGTTGGCTTCTAGAACAACTCTGGGCACGTTCGAGGACGAATGTATAATTAAGTGGGGGAGGATGTAACGACCCGACCGGTCGTTTTGAGCTTTTGCACTTTGATCGCCAATTCTCAGGTATGACTTACCCCGTGTGATGTATTATGACTTATGTAAATCATTGGTTTTGGTTTTCAGGGTAATCGGAATGAATTTGAAAAAAAAATAGTTCTCAGTTGAAGCTTGAAGTTTGAAATGTTTGACCAAGATTTGACTTGTTTGTATATGATCTCGGATCGGAATGTTTATGATTTAGTTAGATCCGTTAGGTGATTTGGTACTTAGGAGCGTGATCGGAATGCATTTTGGAGGTCCGTGGAAGGTTTAGGCTTGAATTGGCGAAATGGAGATTTCAGCGTTTTTCGATTGATAGGTGAGATTTTGATATAGAGGTCGGAATGAAATTCCAGAAGTTGCAGTAGCTCCATTATAACATTAATGACTTGTGTACAAAATTTGAAGTCATTCCGGATTCATTTTATACGTTTTGGCACGCGCTTTGTAAAAGAAAAAGTTTGAAACTCATAAGTTCGAATTGAGGTGTGAATTGTAGTTTCGACGTTGCTTGGCATGATTTAAAGCTCCAATTAAGTCTGCATGATATTTTAGGACTTGTTGTTATATTTGGTTGAGGTCCCGAGGGCCTCGGGTGGAGTTTGGATGGTTATTGGAGTTTAACTTAGGCATTTCAAGAATGTTTTGATGTGGTTCTTCAAGAATAAGTGATATAATATTATGCAAATGAGCTCCAAATTCAGTTTTTATTGAAGCATTAGATCCGTATCGAAATTTCGGAGCCATAGCAAAAAGAATCGTCCAATTCGGACATCGTATGAGAGAGTTATGCCTATTTTTGTGTCAGGGAAAAATAATTTCCCATCGCCAGCGCCCAGGGTAGCGCGGGGCGCCATCCATGGCGCCGGGATTTATTTTGGCTACTGGAACCAGTGCCACAGGTAGCGCCCGGCACCACCTGTGGCGCCCGAATTGGAAAATGTTATAAAACGGGGTTTTTGGCCATTTTTGACAAAAAATAGAGTTGGGGGAGCTCGGGTGAGGCGATTTGTTCGAGAGGTTTTCAAGGAAAACATCAGGGTAAGTGTTCTTAACTGAATTTTGGTTAGATTACTCGAATCCATCGTTGTTTTTAACATTTAATTGGTGATTTTAGTTGATAAAATCTTGAAAACCCTCTTGGTTTAATTTGAAGATTTGAGGGTCGAGTTGATGTTGGATTTTGGTAAAATTGGTATGGTTGAACTCGTGGGGAGATAAGGAACCTGTTGATGTAAAAATTTTTGAGTTTCGAGAAGTGGGCCCGGGGCTCGGGTTTTGCTAATTTCGAGATTTTTGGTGTTTCGATTATTTTTGCTTGGGCTTTGTTCCCTTAGCATATTGTGACATATTCGTTCTGATTTTGAATAGATTCGACGCGCGTGGAGGCCAATTTGAGGGGCAAAGGCGTCGCGAGGTAGAGTTTTAGCCGGTTCGAGGTGAGTAATGATTGTAAATGATGTTCTGAGGGTTTGAAACCCCGGATTGCACATCGTAGTGCTATATTGAGGTAAGACGCACGCTTGACGACGAGCGTGGGGTCGTATACTATTGGGGATTGTGACTTGGTCCGTCTCGATTGATGATTTTACCGCGTATTTGACTGAAACTTATTTGTTATCATCATGATTTGGGTTGATTGACATATTTGGGCTTCGTGCCAACTATTTGAATCCTTCGGGGATTTTTATTACTATTTCCTCACTGTTTTGACTTATTAATTGAACTCAGTCATGTTATTTTCTACTATTTTACTGCTCGGCTATTTTTACTCAGTTTTACGACTTAAATGATATTTTAAATGATTTTGGGCTGAGAAATGATGTTTTACTAATGCCCGAGGGGCTTGTGAGTATTTTTGACTGAGTAAGGCCGAGGGCCTAGTTGTGAGAAAACACTGATACTGATTGAGGCCGAGGGCCTGAGATATGTACGCCACGAGGTGGCTTGTTGATATTGTTTATGAGGCCGAGGGCCTGAGATACATATATACGCCACGAGGTGGCTTGACTGATATGAGGCCGAGGGCCTATATTGATGCCACGAGATAGCTTGATATTGCGCGTGGGCCGTAAGGGGCCCCTCCCGGAGTCTGTACATCCCCAGTGAGCGTGGGTACCTATTGTGATGTGAGATATAGCCCGAGGGGCTGATATTGTACTATGTGATAGCTCGAGGGCTGGTATTATTCTATGTGATTGTTCGAGGGGCTGGTACCGTTCTATGTGATTGACCGAGGGGCTGGTATTATTCTGAGATATTGCCCGAGGGGCGGAGTTGTTGACATTGTGCCCGAGGGGCAAACCTTTATTTGTTTATCTTTCATATGTACTTGTTATTTTACCTGTTAAACTATGGTATTTGTGCCCGAGGGGCGAATTTCTATGCTTCTCAGCACTAACTATTTTGAATTCATTTGCGTAACCGTTGAAAAAGCCATTTTCAAAGAAGTTTAAACTGAGCTAAGATATTTTAAGAGATTTTTACAGCTTCACTACTTTCTTACTGGTTTTGGACTGCTTCCATACAACATCTTGATATGTTTTACGTGATTTCTTGCCTTCAGTCTTTATTTATTATTATTACTCACTGAGTGGGAGTACTCACATTACTCCCTGCACCTTGTGTGCAGATTCAGGTATGTTTTGGCTAATCGGAGGCAAAGTCATCAGAGTTTAGCAAGGTAGTTGCCGGCGTTCGCAACACTACTTTTCTCTCTCTTCATTTCATTAGTCTGTATTTGTATACTTTAGACTTTCAGTTGTATTTATACCTAGTAGATGCTTGTGACTTGTGATACCCCGGTTAGGGCTGTGTTGGGCTGAATTTCCGCATTTTTATCTATATTTTCCGCTATTTAGTATTATTAAACCATGTTTAGACTATATTTGTGTTGATTAACTGTTTTAAAAGGCGAATAGGGTTGAACTGGCTAGCCTTGTCTTCACGAGAGGCGCCATCACGATTGGGTATCGGGGTTAGGGTCGTGACATTCTTCCTCTTGGTCCCGAAGGCATTGGGCCATTTTCGGGGATAAGGTCACTGCATCAGCCTTAGGCTTCCGAGCCAAGCTTTTCTTTGGCTTCAAAGGATTCTCGGATATCTCTCTTCTTCTCTTTCTTTCTTTAGAAGGTTGCGGAACCTTTACTTCATCAGCCGGGGCGGACCTCAACTCAACGGCGTCTCTAAGACCTACATAAAACCAAGGTAAGTATCCCGTAACGGAAGTGCAGGAAAACAAATGAGAGAACTCACCATGGTTTTTGGCCTCCCATCGACCCTTGGCCAAATCTCGCCAGCAACGCTCCGAGTAAGAGGAGGCAGAGACTAGCTTTTGAACCCAACCCTCGAGGTCCAGGACCCCACCTAGAAACCAAGCAGCGGCTACACCATTGCAAAGAGGTCAGATAAAAAAAATACAAAGTCGGGGAAAAGAAAAGAAAGCAAGGGATACTCACGCTTCATGTTCCACTCCTCGGGGAACGTCATCCAATTAGTAGGAATCAGATCGAAGGTCTTGACTCGGACAAACCGGCTCATCCATCTACGGTCTTTGTCCTTATCGATACTGATGAACAGAGATTTTAAGGATCGGTATTGCAAGTTTTATCAAGCCCTCATGATAAAGTCGGGGACTATACAGTCTGATAAGATGATCGAGGGTGAAGGACATCCCCTCGATTTAGTTCGAAAAGAATCTGATTAACTAAATAATTTTCTAGAAGGAGGGGTAGATCTAGCCGAGCGTCACTCGGTATCTTTGGCAAAAATTGAGGATAACTAGGTCTATAGGACCCTGAGTTGGAATTGCAGGGCCCAGCGTAAAGGGTAAGTATATGCGCTTAAATACTCCGCCTTAAAAGTAGTAATATCCTCCTCAGAGGAAGGAATCACTATTTTCTTATTGTCCCATTTGCAATCCTCCTCTACTTTCTCGAGCACGGCCTTGGTCACCAAGCAAACATATCGAGACATGGGCTCACATCGTCCTGGCATCGAAACAGGTCTCTCAGTTTTAAAATCGTCTTTTATTTCGCATGGCGGGGGAGTGCACTCCTCAATACTAGGAGGCACTATCGGTTTACCTCTAGTCGATCGAGAAGATGATGAAGCTTTTTCCTTTTGAGGAACAGATTTAAAAGTTTTAGCCATTAATATGCGAAAGATCCGAGAAAGTGAAAAATGTTGTTAGAAAAGAGAAGGGAGAGCTCAAAGAAATTGAAAAAGTCTAAATGGGATTTTGAAAGCAATATGGGAATAAATTTGTAAGGTTGTGGGATCTATCTATTTATAAAGCGTGCTAAGGAATAAAAAAGGCCGACCGTCAGCCTTCAATTAATGGTTTTGGGAATCGAACAAAAAGCGAACTTTAACCGCTTATGTCATGATATTGGAATTAGGACCGAGGCATCGGAAATTAATTTGTCGAAAATCACTAAGGGCTAATTTTATTCCGAGTTCGAGCAAGTACTCACTCGATTACTAAGCCCAAGGGCTACCCGAGCTTGAGAGAATTCTCATCAGGGACTACCTGTATAGCCTAAGGGCTAATTTTATTCCGAGTTCGATCAAGTACTCACTCGATTACTAAGCCCAAGGGCTACCCGATCTCGAGAGAATTCTCACTTGGGGACTACTTGTGTAGCCTAAGGGCTAATTTTATTCCGAGTTCGAGCAAGTACTCACTCAATTACTAAGCCTAAGGGCTACCTGAGCTCGAGAGAATTCTCACTTGGGGACTACCTGTGCAGCCTAAGGGTTAACTTTATTTTTAGTTCGAGCAAATACTCGTTCGATTATTAAGCCCAAGGGCTACCTGAGTTCGAGAAAATTATCACTCGGGGTCCATCTATGAAGCCTGAAAAAGGAAAATTTATTTCAAATTCAAGACTTGTTCTCACTCAACTCGGACTCAGGAGCCCTAGTGTCTCGAGCTTGCATCTAATCAATCTAAGATAGATCAAGGATTAACAAAGAACCTTAAGAGGTGTTAGTCGATTAAAACCTAAGGGTTTATTATGTTCCGGGTCCAGTATTCAGAATAATCATTCGAGTTGTACACTCAGGTTTTTCATAAACAAAGGCAGAATGGATATCCACACAAATCGAAGATAAAATGGAGAAATTCTTATGTTGACAAAAAATGTTTACAAAACCCACGAGGTGCCCTTACACAGAAACAAAGAAGCGAAAACAAAAGCCAAGAATCTAATCTACTTTAGGGGACATATCCTCGAGAGTGACATCTTCGGAAACCTCCTCCTCGGGGACTCCATCTCGATCTTCAGAGGAAATTGTGGCATGGTGAAAAACTTGGCGAGTATGGATCTTGTCATCGCAACTATTGTGAAGCCACTTCTAGAGATATTGTACCGGTGTGGGATGCAAAAGTTAGTAGATGATAGTACCACCTCATTCCACAGAAAGCAAAGGGAACAAAGTTCCACACCAGGTTGAAGTTAAGAGAGATGACCAGCAGTATAAAGTTCGCATATCTTCTGATATGGGATGATTTCGGTGCCCCTCTCTCATTGTCTTGAGCCAACAACAACAACAACCACCACCTAGTATAATCCCACTTAGTGGGGGTAAATCTTTGAAAAAAGGGAGCCATGGCGTAACTGGTAAAATTGCTGCCATATAACCTTGTGGTCATAGGTTTGAACCATGAAGATAGGGGAGTAGAGGAAGAGATAGAGAAGGGAAAGGGCTAAAAGTTGATGAAGAATGAATGGGTATGGTAACCCCTTATTTATAGAGAGACAATGACGAAACCGACGATGCAATCAATGCTTTTAGGGAAATAGACCGGCGATATATTCAATGCTTCTGGGGAGATGAACCGATGGGACACTTCGATCTCTGCAAACGCCTACATCACAAGCATGACGTCATCGCTAGAGGTTCGGAAAAATTGAGGCTCGAATCGTTTCATATCATTTTATTCTAAGAAACGCGAGGACTATCTGTATACGGTCAAAATCGAGGAGTATGATTTTGGAGTCTTAAATCGGGGTATAGGTTCGAGTTCGGGAGACTCGAGGCATGGGGAAGATCCGGCTAAGGGACACCTACCTCGAGGAAGCTGATCGAAGGCCTGACACGGCCTGTATCGAGGACAACATAATCTCGAAGTCAATCAAGAAAGAAGGGGAATTTCTCAAGAGCACGTGGATCCGGGCATTAATTATAGGATAAGGGTTGTACAAAATAGTACTAGTCTGTACTAGACCGTCATACACCAGTACCAATAGGATTCTCTACTTTTATCGGCAAGGTACTATATTGAGGTTTTCTCCTCCTATATAAAGAGGATCCCAATCATTTTATAAAAATCAGATTATTCATAGCAATAGAACATTTTTATTCTTTTCTTGTCTAACGTGCTCAGTAATTACTCCTCAGCTTTATTGCCTTTACTTTATTGTTCATACTCTTTTGGTCTCCACCGACCTCGAGCCCCCTGGATAGCCAAGCTCGAGGCCCCTACTACTTCAACAACTTTGGTTTAGTCTATTATTTCTTCTTACTTAAGCTCAATATTACTTGTTTAATCACTAGTATTAGAATATATTATGTATCTATAAAACCACAAATTATTTTTAATTGTTACTCACATTTTTTGAGGTAAACAATTCCTTATACTTCTCATGTGTTGGTTGACATGAGATCCAGCATCACTTGAGGAATCATCAGAGAACCACATAGGTAAACTACGACTTGTTTCTCTATTTGGTAGGTTCCATTTCCTAGAGTAATTGAACAATAATGAATGTTGCTACGCTTATGTTATCCATTTCTCCAGCATGGCTGATGTGTCCTTCATCATTAACACTTGAATAGTCACTTTGAAACATGGAGTGTTTTTTTTAACTATAGCTTGGCGTGAAAATTTTATGGATTGACATTCAATTATTGCACCAAAGCCTTTTTATAGTGATTTTTTGTGATATTTATCTAGAGTTGAATGATATTTTTATTATGAAATATAACTTTAATAACACTTCAGTGCAATAAAATAAGAGTTGAATAACAATTCATGAACTTCAACCTATGGTGACCCAAAAGGTCATCACTTATTTTAGAAATAAATTCTGTGTTCCGAAGCTTTAAAAACCTTTTTCAGTATCACTTCGATTTGCGTGCGTAGTCCGGGCGCGTAGCCGGAAAGCCATTATGTGAAAATCTGTGAAAAATGACGAATTTTGCCTTTAAAATGAATTTAAGTTGACTTAGATCAATATTTTGGGTAAACGGATCCGGACCTGTGATGACGGTCCCGAAGGGCCCGTACGAAAATATGGGACTTGGGTGTATGCCCAGAATCGAATTCCGAGGTCCCAAGTCCGAGAAATAAATTTTTAAAGAAAATTATTTTCTAGAATATTTATGAGTTTTTAGAAATGAAAAATGTTTGGAAGTTGATGGTATCGAACCCGTATTTTGGTTCCGGAGCCCGGTATAGGTCTTATATGTGGTTTAGGTCGAGCCTATAAAATTTGGTAAAAAACGGAAGTCGTTTGATGTGAATTGGGCCGTATTTGAGAAAATTGGGAAATTTGAGGTTCTTAAGTGATTTCATGATTTTGATGCTAAATTCATAGTTGTTGATGTTATTTTGGCGATTTGATCGCACGAGTAAGTTCATATGATATTTTTGAGTTAGTATGCATGTTTGGTTTGGAGCCCCGAAGGTTCGAGTGAGTTTGGGTAGGTTCCGGGGTGTTTAGGCTTAGAAAATCACTGCTGTTGCATCGGTTCTGGTGTAACCTCACATGCGAGTCAAGCACCGCAGGTGTGAGCTTGCAGGTGCGAATAGTGGGTTGCAGGTGCGGTCCAGCCTCTCGCAGATGCGGACAAACTCCCGCAGAAGCGTTTCCGCAGGAACGGGTCTCCCCTCGCAGATGCGACCCCAGCGGGCCTAATCATTTCCGCAAAAGCGGTCTATTTTCTGCACGTGCGATTTCACAGGTGCTACCCAAGGACCGCAGGTGCGAGAGTCGGGCAGTGGAGTCTTTTAAAACAAAACTTCAGCATTTTCTCTTTCAAAATTTCCTAAAGATAGAAGGTCTAGGGCGATTTTCTCAAGAGATTTTCTTCCCAATTCATAAGTAAGTGTTCATTAACTGATTTCTTTCAACTCTCTTATGTTTTTCATCAAATTTTATCTAAAATCCTAGGGTTTTAATGGTAAAAAATTGGGGATTTGGGTAGAGTTAGAGCTTTTTGAATAATTAGAATTTAGACCTCGTTTTGGGGTCAGATTTCAAAACTAATTAAATATTCAGGCTCGTGGGTGATCGGGTGATCGGGTTTTGGTCCGAACCTCGAGTTTTGACCAAGCGGGTCTGGAGTCAATTTTTGACTTTTTGGGGAAAATGATAGAAAACTTATAATTAAGCATTGGGTATGAATTCTTTAGCATTTATTGATGTTGTTAAATCAATTTGGACTAGATACGAGTTGTTTGGAGGCGAATTCTAAAGGAAAAGCGGTGTTTGAGGCTTTAGTTAGTCGTGGAAGTTCGAGATAAGTGTTTGGTCTAATCTTAGCTTGAGGGATTAAAAGTTGTGTCCTATTTGCTATGTGTTACTTATTGAGTACGATGTATAGGCATGGTGACGAGTATCTATACGTTGGTGTCAAGCATGATCGTGAGTCTTAAATTGAAATCATTGTGTTCCTAATGAGTACTACGAATGCCTAAGTTGTTGATTCTCTGTGTTGAGCTAGAATTATGATTATTCTTGTGAAAATTGCTTATGGTTGGGTATTGGTGTTAGTTGAGATTTCTTTGTGAAGTTAGATGTTGGAACAAGTTTGGTTATAGCTGATTCCCTTGCCGGGATGTATTTACTTATACTATCGATTCCCTTGCCGGGATAATGTTGTTTCTTTATCGTTCCCTTGCTGGACTCTTTTGTGATTGGTGTTGAATTTCATGATTTGGATCGGTTTGTACACCACAACAATATTATATTTGGATCGGGTTGCACGCTGCAACAATATTATATTTGGATCGGGTTGCACGCTGCAACAATGATAGAATCGGATCGGGTTGCACGCCGCAACAATGATAAATCATATGAATCGGGTTGCGCGCCGTAACAATAAATAATAAAAGTGTTTATTGATTGGTTACGATTTCCTTATTATTTTGCTGTGAATTCTAAGTTGTTCTTTATGCTTTTCTCTGGAATTACTGTTGATAAATGCTATTCCCCCGTAGCATGTCCCCCTCCAATCTTTAATTGTTTATTTCTGTTTTATTTTCCGCTGTATAAGATATTACTGCACAGGTTTATTAGGTAGTCTGATCCTAGCCTTGTCACTACTTTGCCGGGGTTAGGCCAGGCACTTACCAGCACATGGGGTTGTTGTGCTGATGCTACACTCTACACTGTGCGCAGATCCCGAAGCGCCAACTTTTGGACCATAGCTTTGGGTGGTTGCCTTCAGTCCAGTCGGAGATTCCGAGGTAGTCCTGCAGGCGTCCGCAGGTCCCGGTGTTCTCTTCCATCTTTACATTCTGTTTTCATTTACTTCAGAGACGGATTGTATCTTTCTTTCCAGACAATTGTTTGTAGTATTCGTAGATGGTCCGTGATATTGTGACACTAGTTCCGGGTAGAGATGTACTTGGTATTGTTGTACTTGTTTTTGGCTAAGTTATCAGATTACGTCTTCTGCATGTCTTTAATTATTGTTAATATTTCTTTGTTGATCGTATATTATTTTAAACTATTAAAAAGGGCTAAATAAAAGAGTTAGTGATTCTATAATACTCGGCTTGCCTAACTTTCACGAGTAGGCGCCATCTCGACTCCCGAGGGTGGGAAAATCCGGGTTGTGACAAGTTGGTATCAGAGCTCTAGGTTACATAGGTCTCACAATTCACGGACAAGCTTAGTAGTGTCTGAAGGATCGATACAGAGACGTCTGTATTTATCCCAGAGGCTACAGAGTTAGAAAAAACTTCACATTTATTCATTCCTGTTGTGCGGTTTAGTTTCTCAATGCTAATTGAATTTTTACTCTGTTCTTTCGCAGATGGTGACAACACATATTTCCTCATCCATCGATCAGCAGCCCGATCCCCCAGCAGAAGCTCCCACGAGGGGCAGAGGGCCAGGCCGAGGTAGGGGCAGATCTCAGCGCAAAGCAGCAGCACCAGCGGCAGAGCCTCAGGTTGGCGTTGATGATGAAGTTTTGGCCCAGACAGTCCCGGTGGGCCCAGCTCAGGTCCCAGAAGGGTTTGTCGCTACCCAGTACTCTAGGATGCTTTGGTCTGTCTAGTGAGCCTTATGGAGAGTGTCACCTGGGAAGGCTTGCTTCTTGCAGCACCAGCCGTCTCTTAAGCTGGAGGAGGAGCCCGGAATCCTACTACTCGCACTCCGGAGCAGATGGCTCCCTAGTTTTAGACTCCAGTAGCTCAGCTAGTTGGAGCAGTTCAGCTGGGTATGGTAGCTCAGACCGGTGATGGAGTAGCTATGTCTTTCGATGCTTTGTGGAGATTGGACAGGTTCACCAAGCTCTTCACTACTACTTTCGGCGGTGGATCTTCTGAGGATCCCAGGATTTTCTAGACAGCTGTCATGAGGTTCTCAGGAACATGGGGATAGTGGATACCAATGGGGTCGACTTTGCTACTTTCCGCTTATCTGGATCCGCCAAGACTTGGTGGAGAGATTATTGTTTGTCTAGACCAGCCGGGTCACCAGCTTTGACTTGGCAGCAGTTTACTTAGCTATTTCTGGAGAAGTTTCTCCCTATCACTCAGAGAGAGAGATCTACCGGAGGCAGTTTGAGCGTCTCCAGCAGGATTCTATGACCGTTATTCAGTATGAGACTAGATTCATCGACTTGGCCCGTCATGCTCTTATCATACTTCCCACCGAGAGAGAGAGAGGGCGAGGAGGTTCATTGAGGGACTTATACAGCCGATTCGACTTCATATGGCTAAGGAGACGGGGAGTGAGATTTCTTTTCAGGAGGCGGTCAATGTGGCCAGGAGAGTGTAGATGGTTCTATCGCAGGGGGGTGGTCAGGGGTTTAACAAGAGGCCTCGTCATTCAGGCAGATTTAGTGGTGCCTCATCTAGAGGAAGGGATTCGTATGGTAGGGGCCATCCTCCTAGACCTTTTCAGTCAGCACTTCAGGTTTCTCACAGCGCTTTAGGTGGACGTGGTTCTCATATGTAGTATTCTGATCAGCAGCCCTACAGTGCACCACTAACTCCTATCAGTCCACCGCCGCTCCAGAGTTTTCGGGGTGGTCATTCAGGTTGCCAGGGTCAGTCTTAATTTCTTCAGCCGCAACATTCAGGTAGATGCTTTGAGTGCGGTGAATATGGTCATATCTGGAGGGCTTGCCCGAGATTTGTGGGTACTCAGTCACAGCAACAGGGTTGCCATGCTATGGTTCAGGCGCCAGGTGTTCCACCGCCCTCTCCGCCAGCTAGGGGTGGGGGCATAGGTGCTAGAGGTAGAGGTAGAGGTATTAGAGGTGGAGGTCAGGCAGCTAGAGGTGGAGGCCAGCCAACAGCAGGCCATCCAAGAGAGGTAGTTCAGGGTGGTGGGGCTCAGCCCTGATGTTATGCTCTTCCAGCCAGGCCTAAGGCTGAGGATTCCGATGCAATTATCACAGGTACTGTTCTGGTTTATAGTAGAGATGCTTCAGTTATATTTGATCCAGGGTCTACATACTCCTATGTGTAATCTTATTTTGCACCGTATTTGGTCATACCTAGTGATTTTTTGAGTGCTCTTATATATGTGTCCACACCGGTGGGTGATTCTATTGTGGTAGATCGAGTCCATCGTTCGTGTATAGTTGTAATTGGGGGTCTTGAGACTCGTGTAGACTTGTTACTTCTGGACATGGTTGATTTCGATGTCATATTGGGGATGGACTAGTTATCACCTTACCACGCTATCTTGGACTATCATGCCAAGACTGTTATCTTAGCCTTGCCGGGTTTACCTCGTTTAGATTGGAGAGGGACTCCTGGTCATTCTACTCGTAGTGTTATCTCTTATGTGAAGGCTCGGCGTATGGTCGAGAAGGCATGTTTGGCCTATTTGGCATATGTTCGTGATTCTAGTATCGAGGTTCTTTCTATTGATTCTGTGCCTGTTGTCCGTGAGTTCCCTGAGGTATTTCCTTTAGACCTGCCAGGTATGCCACCCGACTGGGATATTGACTTCTGCATTGATTTGGCTTCGGCACCTAGCCCATTTTTATCCCGTCGTATCGTATGGCCCCGCCTGAGTTGAAGGAGTTGAAGGAGAAGTTGCAAGACTTGCTTGAAAAAGGTTTCATTAGACCTAGTGTTTCGCCTTGGGGTGCGCCGATGTTGTTTGTTAAGAAGAAGGACAGATCGATGAGGATGTACATAGATTACCGAAAGTTGAACAAGGTTACAATCAAGAATAAGTATCCATTGACAAGGATTGATGATTTGTTTGATCAGCTTCAGGGTGTCAAGGTATTTTCAAATATTGCCTTGAGATCTGGCTACCATCAATTAAGGATTAGCGCATCCGATATCCCTAAGACATCATTCCGCACTCAGTACGAGCATTATGAGTTCTTGGTGATGTCATTCGGGTTGACAAAATGCTCCAGCAACTTTTATGGATTTGATGAACAGAGTGTTTAGGCCTTACTTGGATTCGTTTGTGATAGTCTTCATTGATGATATTTTGATCTTTTCCCGCAGCCGGGAGGAGCATGAGCAATATCTAAAAGTGGTTCTTCAGACTTTGAGGGATAGTCAGTGGTATGCCAAGTTTCCGAAATGTGAGTTCTGGCTGAGTTCAGTTGCATTATTGGGTCATGTTGTCTCAGTAGAGGGTATTCAGGTTGATTTGAAGAAGATAGAGGCAGTTAATAACTGGCCTAGACCCACATCAGCTACAGAGATCCAGATTTTCTTGGATTTGGTAGGTTACTATCGTCGGTTTGTGGTGGTTTTCGTCTATCGTAGCCCCGATGACTAGGTTGACCCAGAAGGGTGCCCAGTTTAGGTGGTCAAATGAGTGTCAGGCGAGCTTTCAGAAGCTCAAGACAGCTTTGACTACGGTACCAGTGTTGGTTTTGCCCACAGGTTCAGGGCCATATACAGTTTATTGTGATGCATCTCGTATTGGACTTGGTACAGTGTTGATGCAGGATGATAAGGTCATTGCATATGCTTCACAACAGTTGAAGATTCATGAGAAGAACTATCCGGTTCATGATTTGGAGTTAGCGGCCATTGTTCACGCATTAAAGATTTGGAGGCATTATCTGTATGGCGTGGCATGTGAGGTGTTCACGGATCACAAGAGTCTGCAGTACTTGTTCAAGTAGAAGGATCTAAATTTGAGGTAGAGAAGGTGGTTGGAGCTATTGAAAGACTATGATATCACCATCTTATATCATCCGGGAAAGGCTAATGTGGTGGCCGATGCTTTGAGTAGGAAGTCATCCAGTATGGGCAATCTTGCTTATATTCCGGTCTGTGAGAGACCGCTTGCTTTGGATGTTCAGGCTTTGGCTAATCAGTTCGTGAGGTTGGATGTTTCTGAGCCCAACCGTGTGTTAGCTTACATAGTTGCCCGTTCTTCTTTATTGGAGCGTATCCGAGATCGGCAGTATGATGATCCTTATTTGTGTGTTATTAAAGACACGGTGCAGCACGGAGGTGCCAAGCAGGTTACCTTAGAAGATGATGGAGTTTTGAGATTGTAGGGTCAAGTTTGTGTGCCTAATGTGGATGGACTCCGAGAGTTGATATTATAGGAGGTCCATAGTTACCGGTACTCTATTCATCCGGGCGCTGCTAAGATGTATCAGGATTTGCAGCAGCATTATTGGTGGAGGAGAATGAAGAAGGACATTGTTGCATATGTGGCTCGGTGTTTGAATTGTCAGCAGGTTAAGTACGAGCATCAGATTCCTGGTGGTTTATTCTAGAAAATTGAGATTCCTGAGTGGAAGTGGGAGCGTATCACTATAGACTTCGTTGTTGGACTTCCACAAACTCAGAGGAAGTTCGATGCAGTATGGGTTATTGTTGATAGGCTGACCAAGTCAACACATTTCATTCATGTGGCAGTCTCCTATTCTTCCGAGAGGTTAGCTGAGATCTATATCTAGGAGATTGTTTGTCTTCATGGTGTGCCCGTGTCTATCATTTCGAATCAAGGTACGCAGTTTACCTCACATTTCTGGAGAGCATTTCAGCGATAGTTGGGCACACGGGTTGAGTTGAGCACATCGTTTCATCCTCAGACGGACGGGCAGTCCGAGCGGACCATTTAGATTTTGGAAGATCTACTCCGAACTTATATCATTGACTTTGGAGGCTCATGGGTTTAGTTTTTACCTTTAGAAGAGTTTGCCTACAACACCAACTACCAGTCGAGTAACCAAATGGCTCCTTACAAGGCTTTGAATGGTAGGCAGTGTCGGTCGCCGGTTGGGTGGTTTGAGCCAGGAGAGGTTCGGTTGTTGGGTACGGATCTAGTACAGGATGCCTTGGACAAGGTCAGGATTATTTAGGATAGGCTTCATATAGCTCAGTCCAGGCAAAAGAGTTATGCCGACCGTAAGGTTCGTGATTTGGCTTTCATGGTCAGTGAGCGGGTATTGCTTCGAGTGTCGCCTATGAAAGGTGTGATGAGATTTGGGAAGAAGGGAAAGCTTAGCCCTAGGTTCATTGGCCCGTTTGAGATCCTTGATCGAGTGGGAGAGGTGGATTACAGACTTGCGTTGCCGCCGAGCTTATCAGCCGTGCATCCAGTGTTTCATGTGTCCATGCTTCGGAAGTATCACAGCGATCCATCCCACGTGTTAGATTTCAGCACTGTCCAGTTGGACAAGGACTTGTCTTATGAAGAGTAGCCGGTAGCTATTCTAGTCCGGTAGGTTCGTCAGTTGAGATCGAAGAGTTTTCCTTCTGTTCGTGTTCAGTGGAGAGGTCAACCTGCTGAGGCATCGACCTGGGAGTCCGATTCCAATATGCGGAGCCGTTATCCCCATCTTTTCCCCGACTCAGGTACTTCCTTCTTATGTCTGTTCGAGGACGAACAGTTGTTTTAGAGGTGGAGAATGTGGTGACCCAAAAGGTCATGACTTGTTTTAGAAATAAATTCTGTGTTCCGAGGCTTTAAAAACCACTTTCAATATCACCACAATTTGCGTGCTCAGTCCGGGCGCGTAGCCGGAAAGACATTATGTGAAAATCTGTGAAAAATGACGAATTTTGCCTTTAAAATGAATTTAAGTTGACTTTGTTCAATATTTTGGGTACACGGACCCGGACCCGTAATTTTAGGAAAATATGGGACTTGGGCGTATGCCCGGAATCGAATTCCGAGGTCCCAAGCCCGAGAAATGAATTTTTAAAGAAAATAGTTTTCTGGAATTATTTATGAGTTTTTAGAAATGGAAAATATTTGGAAGTCGATGGTATCGGGCCCGTATTTTGGTTCTGGAACCCGGTACAGGCCTTATATGTGGTTTAAGTCGAGCCTTTAAAATTTGGTAAGAAACGGAAGCCATTTGACGTGAATCGGACCGTATTTGAGAAAATTGGAAAATTTGAGGTTCTTAAGTGATTTCATGATTTTGATGCTAAATTCATAGTTGTTGATGTTATTTTTTGGCGATTTGATCGCACGAGTAAGTTCATATGATATTTTTGAGTTAGTATGCATGTTTGGTTTGGAGCCCCGAGGGCTCGGGTGAGTTTCGGGTAGGTTTCGGGGTGTTTAGGCTTAGGAAATTACTGTTGTTGCATCAGTTCTGGTGTAACCGCACCTGCGAGTCAAGCACCGCAGGTGCGAATAGTGGGTCACAGGTACGGTCCAGCCTCTTACAGATGCAAACAAGCTCCCGCAGGAGCAGGTCTCCCCTCGCAGATGCGGCCCCAACGGGCCTAATCATTTCCGCAGAAGCGGTCTGTTTTCCGCATGTGCGATTTCGCAGGTGTGACCCAAGGACCGAAGGTGCGAGAGTCGGCAGTGGAGTCTTTTAAAAAAAAACTTCAGCATTTTCTCTTTCAAAATTTCATAAAGATAGAAGGCCTAGGGCGATTTTCTGTAGAGATTTTCTTCCCAATTCATACGTAAATGTTCATTAACTGATTTCTTTCAACTCTCTAATGTTTTTCACCAACTTTTATCTAAATCCTAGGGTTTTAATGGTGGAAAATTGGGGATTTGGGTAGAGTTAGAACTTTTTGAATAATTGAAATTTAGACCTCGTTTTAGGGTTGGATTTCGAAACTAATTACATATTTGGGCTCGTGGTTGAATGAGTGACCGGGTTTTGGTCCGAACCTCGAGTTTTGACCGAGTGGGACCGGGGTCAATTTTTGACTTTTTGGGAAAAATAATAGAAAACCTATAATTAAGCATTGGGTATGAATTCTTTAGCATTTATTGATGTTGTTAAATCAATTTGGACTAGATACGAGTTGTTTGGAGGTGAATTCTAAAGGAAAAGTGGTGTTTGAGGCTTGAGTTAGCCGTGGAAATTCGAGGTAAGTGTTTGGTCTAACCTTAGTTTGAGGGATTGGAAGTTGTGTCCTATTTACTATGTGTTACTTGTTGAGTACGACGTATAGGCATGGTGACGAGTATCTATACGTTGGTGTCAAGCATGATCGTGAGTCTTAAATTGAGATCGTTGTGTTCCTAATAAGTACTACGAATGCCTAAGTTGTTAATTCTCAGTGTTGAGCAAGAATTGTGATTATTCTCGTGGAAATTGCTTATGGTTGGGTATTGGTGTTAGTTGAGATTTCTTTGTGAAGTTAGATGTTGGAACAAGTTTGGTAATAGTGTTAGTTGAGATTTCTTTGTGAAGTTAGATGTTGGAACAAGTTTGGTAATAGCTGATTCCCTTGCCGGGACGTATTTACTTATACTATCGATTCCCTTGCCGGGATAGTGTTGTTCCTTATCGTTCCTTTGCCGGGACTCTTTTGTGATTGGTGTTGAATTGCATGATTTGGATCGGGTTGCATGCTGCAACAATATTATATTTGGATCGGGTTGCACGCCGCAACAATATTATATTTGGACCGGGTTGCACACCGCAACAATAATAAAATCGGATCGGGTTGCACGTCGCAATTAGTGTTTTTATGATTTGGATCGGGTTGCGCGCCGCAACAATAAATAATAAAAGTGTTTATTGATTGGTTACGATTTCCTTATTCTTTTGCTGTGAATTCTAAGTTGTTCTTTATGCTTTTCTATGGAATTACTGTTGATAAATGCTATTCCCCCACAACATGCCCCTCTCCCATCTTTAATTATTTATTTATGTTTTATTTTCCGCTGTATAAGATATAACTGCACAGGTTTATTTGTTAGTCTGGTCCTAGCCTCGTCACTACTTCGTCGGGGTTAAGCCAGACACTTACTGGCATATGGGGTCGGTTGTGCTGATACTACACTCTGCACTGTGTGCAGATCCCGGAGAGGCAGCTTTTGGACCATAGCTTTGGGTGACTGCCTTCAGTCCAGTCGGAGATTCCAAGGTAGTCCTGCAGGCGTCCGCAGGGCCCGACGTTTTCTTCCATCTTTACATTCTGTTTTCATTTACTTCAGAGACGGATTGTATCTTTCTTTCCAGATAATTGTTTGTAGTATTCGTAGATGGTCCGTGATATTGTGACACCAGTTCCGGGTAGGAATGTACTTGGTAATGTTGTACTTGTTTTTGGCTAAGTTATCATATTACGTATTCCGCATGTCTTTAATTGTTGTTAATATTTCACTGTTGATCGTATGTTGTTTTAAACTGCTAAAAAGAGCTAAATAAAAGAGTTAGTGAATCTATAATACTCAGCTTGCCTAGTTTTCATGAGTAGGCGCCATCACGACTGTCACACCTCCTTTTTCCGCCCCCGCAAGGGGGCATAGGAGTTTTTTCCAATTAAAGGACAATCGAAACGGGATTTGTTTATTTATTTCAGAGTCGCCACTTGGGAGATTTAGGGTGTCCCAAGTCATCAATTTTAATCCCGAATCGAGGAAAAGAATGACTCCATATTACAGTCTGCGCACCAGAAATCCGGATAAGGAATTCTGTTAACCCGGGAGAAGGTGTTAGGCATTCCCGAGTTCCGTGGTTCTAGCACGGTCGCTCAACTGTCATATTTGGCTTGATTATCTGATTTAATACAAATATGAACTTATGTGCAAATTTTAACTTTTTACCGCTTTCATAATTATTATTATTATTTTTTACAAGGAATTGCAACGTTGTGAAAATGTATCTCGAACCGCGTCACAATCAATGTACCCGTGGTCGTCAGCACACTTTGACTCCGTTGAGATTTGGATCTGGGTCACATAAATGTGCACCCGAGTTTAAGAAAATTAAATTATTAAAGGCGCACCTAAAGTGACTAGCGTATCATTTACTTTGGGTAGGGCCGTGGAATTTTGCTAAACGGTCCATCCCGAAGTCTAAGCAATTTTAAAGCAAATATTTACTGAGGGCCCCGCAATTTTGTATTTTTATTTGGCGAAGCTCATCTCATTCTTATTTTTTAAAAGGAATTTGCAACGTCGTGGACATGCATCTCGGACCACGTCACAATCAATGTACCCGTGATTAGAGCCACATTTCGACTCCGTAGAGATTTGGATTTGGGCCACATAAATGTGCACCCGAGTTTAAGAAGGTAAGATTTTTTAAAATGCGCGCCTAAAGCGATTAGCGTATTATTATTTTGGGTAAGGCCGTGGAGTTCGCTAAGCGGCATCTCCCGAGTTCTAAGTAATTAACACGTACATTTTGTGAGGGCCCCGCAATCTGTGCGTTTTATTTGGCGAGGCTCGTCTCATTTTATTTAAAAGGATAAACCTACAGTGACTACATTTTTTCTATTAAGTTCGTCTCTAAAATAAAAGAAAATCTCTTAATTAATTACATGCTGAAAAACGTAACTTATTAGTTATTAGTTTACGGCTAATGTGAATGGAAAATTGCGATCGAGTTTGTACAAAGAAAAACTGCTTTCATTCTATATTCTATTATTCAATAATACTAGAACATGAGGTTGACACACCATAATATCAAAACAAATTAACTAGTATTTGATTAATTTAAACTAACATTATTAGATGAAGTTATACATATGCAACCTCATTACTCATTAATCAGTCAACTACATTTTTATACAAAGAAAGGAAAATTATATTCAAACACAAATCTAAACAGGAGGAATTCAACAGGAACAAAGCCTGATTAATATTTCATTTCGCTTCAAGCCGAGAGTGTACAAATGTGTACCTGGAAATGGCAGTACAAGAACAAAAGAAGGAGAAATCAGCAGCAATAATAACACAGCAACAACAGGCTCAACAACACCGCAAAACCAGTAACAACCAGTAGAATAACCCAGCAACGGATTGAAAAATCAGCAATACCAAAGTGCAATCGCAGTCAAAGCAGAAGAGAGACGGATACAAGATGCAGTAGTTTACTGATTTTGAATAACACTCGAGAAAAGGCAAAATGGAAATTATTCAAGTGAAAGTTCAAATTGTCTTTCTCTTTTACTCTCTAACACTCTTGAAATTTTCCAGAATGTATTACTCTCAAAAATATTCTCCCAATAATAATCTCTCTAGAAGATAATCCTCCTCCTCATCTTCTCCCCTATGTCAAGAATCACTCTTATTTATAGCAAGACTCTTGTCTTGAACCTCTAACCCAAAATATTCCCCCAATGACATGCTTTGTCCCCACTAATTAATGTTTTCTTTATTTTAAACCTTTGTCCCCCATGCCTACATGCTTTGTCTCCCACTACATTAAATAAATATATCAATCCCAACCCATTACATTTTGTCCCCCATGCTTACATAAAGAATTATTCAAAATGTTCAATTACCAAGCTACCCCTCCGACCTTACCGCAATTACCATTTTACCCTTGAACGTACTGCAATTTACCAAACTACCCCTATCAGCTCTAAACAATTCAATTAATCAAACTCAACCAAAATATAGCCAATATGACCAATTTCTAAACAATTTCAACAACAAATCATATGAACATGGATGAACAACACAACTCCAAATTAATGGAAATAAATTAACCATATTGGGAACCAATCCTGGTTAACTTAGATCAAAAATGGATGAGCAAGGAAACAACAATATTAACAACACAATACATGATTCATCAACGAATCAAAAACCAAAACATAAACTCGCATTAAATCACTGGATTAAATGAACTTCAAACCAAGATGAACATGAATTAAATCAACTTTAACAACAAAACATGACGGATTCAAATGATTAAACCAACATATTTCCCTATTACAACTAAATTCTTTTTAGACAAATAACAAAAACAAAGCCGAAGAAGAAACAATTATGAATTTAAACTTGAATCTAACAACATTAACAATTTCTGAAAAATACATAAAACACATGAAACAACTAAAAATAATTAATTAAACTTCAATTTGAATCCAACAAACATTAACAATTTCTGAAAAATACATAACACATGAAACAAAACTGAAAAATTACGAAACAAAACAAACATTTGCCGATTTTAGATTTTGAGAATATCAAAACGAAATACGGACAAAAATAAAACTCAAAACCAACTAACCGGAAATGAACAACGATGAACTCGAACCATGTATGGACTGTTTCGACAAACCTCGACCAAAGCTCGAACAAACGAGATGGTTTGAGTCTCGTTTTTGGACTGGACCAAAGCAGCGAACCCATTTCCGAAGTAGAAACAGTAGGGTCAGCCATGGGAGGACAGTAGCAAGGTGACGATGAAGCTTGTCTATGGCTGGACGTAGCAGAACGAGCAACAGAAACAGACGTCGCAGCAACCACACAGCTGAAGCAGTGGTGAAGCAGACGACGAAGCCGACGGGGATGAAGGAAGCTGAAGCAGAGGACGCAGCAGCTATGGGAAAAAATGGAGCAGCAGCGCGAGCTTGATGGAGAAGAAACAGTGCAGCCATGGACGATGAATGCGACAACAACTGCGTTTGTTTGGATGCAGCGAAGAAGAAAGCAGAAGCAGCTGCGTGAGCTGCAACAACAGTTCGTCGAGCTCCACCTCGATGAAGAAGATGAAGCAGGCAGCGATGGGGTTTGGCTTCGATGAAATAATGGCGATGGTGGTCGTTCACGTCGCTGCTGGAACTTGACGAAAAAGAGGGCAGCCAGGGATGGGCTTTTTGATCTCGACATGGAGAAGATGAAGACGCAACTGGGTCGTCCATGGTGAGGGCGAAGATGAAGCCGTGAGGGGTCGTTTGGACGTGAGAATGGAGGGTAAATGGTAGCTATGGGAGTCTAAGGCATCCATTGGAGGGGGCTTGGTGAAACCATGGTTGTGTGTTTGGAGTTTGGAGAAGAAGAAGCAAAGATGGGGGGGGGATCATTTTTTTGTGTTTTTAGGGTTTTGTTTTCTTTTTTTTTTGTTTTTTTTGTTTTGTTTTGGGAAAAATGAAAAATGAAGAGGGGTTGGGTATTGGGATTATGGGGCGGACCGGGTCGACCCGTGTGGAGATGGACCGGGTCATGGGGAAGGTTGAGCAATTTTTGGGCCTGGGGTTGAAATTTGAAGAAGTGGCCCAATCCGATTTTTCCTTGTATTTTTGCTCTCTTTTCTTCTTTTATTTTTCTAAAACTAAATTCTAAAAATCCTTAAATTATTATTAAGAACTAAAAGTGTAAATTAACTCCCAATAATAATTAACACACAATTAAGTAATAATTAAGCATAAAATTGTATAATTGGACATTGAATGCTAGAAATGCAAAAGATGCCTATTTTTGTAATTTTCAATTTTTTGTAAAACAAACTTAATTACTAAATTATAGGATTAAATCCTACATGCAAAATGCGACATATTTTTTTATTTTTATTAATTTAACAAATAAACATGCACAGACAAATACAAATAATTATCCCAAAAATGTCACAAAAATTCTCAAAATTGCACACCAAGGAAAATCATTTTATTTTGCATTTTTTGGGAGTAATTCTCATATAGGGAAAAAATCACGTACTTACAGCTGCCCCTCTTTGCCCGAAGACACGAAGGGTTTTCGTGCAAAGATAAAGTGAGCGATTTTTGCCCATCCGAGTACTCCGTGTGAAGCATTTTTTTGAAAAAGATTTAACCGGATCTTTGCTTCAAAGGTTTCCTACATATCCCCGGCTAAAGGGGAATCAGGATAATGTAGTTCGGGAAGTTTTGGTAGCTGGGACTACCATGGGACTGCAATGTTACTGTTGTTGCATGCTGTTATCTCTGCTTACCGATTTCCTTGTTACACCGTGCTCAAAAGAAAACAAAAAGCTAGACTAGACTACGGATCATAAGATCTCATCTATCTTCAAGTTGTCCTTGTTGCCTTGCTTTCTTGTCGGTTTATGTTTCTCCCGGTGCTTTTCTTCCGAAAACTTGGGGATGGCACTGGCCTTTTGCTTTTCTGAATCCCAGTTCTCACTATCTTGTTCGGTCCGCTGGGATATGGTTTCCTCCACTAAACTTTCAGAGGTTTCTCTGGGGATACGACTTTTCTTTATCACATTTTTTCTGCTGGGAACATAATTTAATGTTCACAAGCCGCTTCTTTCAAGACACGTCTTTTCTTCCTTTTGACTCAGGCGCTTGAATTTGTGCTGGGACCTCTTGTTGCAACCTTCTGCTTCCCGGTGCTGGGGATTTTTATTGTTTCCTGCTGGGGATTCCTGTTGTAACCTTCTACCTTCCGGTGGGTTACTGATTTCAAGATCTGCAGTATAAGACTCAAAAGTATTCCTCTCATTATACAGGTGGGCGCCTATTTAAACTAAAACATGAAATATTCCTCTCATTATACAGGTGGGCGCCTATTTAAACTAAGACATAAAAATATTCCTCTCGTTATACATGTGGGCGCCTATTTAAACTAAGATATAAAAATATTCCTCTTGTTATACAGGTGGGCGCCTATTTAAACTAAACATGAAAATATTCCTCTCGTTATACAGGTGGGCGCCTATTTAAACTAAGACATAAAAATATTCCTCTCATTATGCAGGTGAGCGCCTATTTAAACTAAGACACAAAATATTCCTCTCATTATACAGGTGAGCACCTATTTAAACTAAGACATGAAAATATTCCTCTCATTATACAGGTGGGCGCCTATTTAAACTAAGACATGAAAATATTCCTCTCGTTATACAGGTGGGCGCCTATTTAAACTAAGACATGAAAATATTCCTCTCGTTATACAGGTGGGCGCCTATTTAAACTAAGACATGAAAATATTCCTCTCGTTATACAGGTGGGCGCCTATTTAAACTAAGACATGAAAATATTCCTCTCGTTATACAGGTGGGCGCCTATTTAAACTAAGACATGAAAATATTCCTCTCGTTATACAGGTGGGCGCCTATTTAAAGTAAGACATGAAAATATTCCTCTCGTTATACAGGTGGGCGCCTATTTAAACTAAGACATGAAAATATTCCTCTCATTATACAGGTGGGCGCCTATTTAAACTAAGACATAAAAATATTCCTCTCGTTATACAGGTGGGCGCCTATTTAAACTAAGACATAAAAATATTCCTCTCGTTATACAGGTGGGCGCCTATTTAAACTAAGACATAAAAATATTCCTCTCGTTATACAGGTGGGCGCCTATTTAAATTAAGACATGAAAATATTAAAAATGCCATTCCTTTCCTTAGGTTGGCGAAATTTCAACAACTTTTTTTTTAAAAAAAAAAACAAACTTAGTAAGTGCGTCTCCTAGGGGTAAAAACAAACTTAGGAGGAAATGCATCTCCTATGGGTAAAAACAAACTTAGGAAGTGCGTCTCCTAGGGGTAAAAACAAACTTAGGAGGAAATGCATCTTCTATGGGTAAAAATGAACTTAGGAGGAAATGCATCTCCTATGGGTAAAAACAAACTTAGGAGGAAATGCATCTCCTATGGGTAAAAACAGACTTAGGAGGAAATGCATCTCCTATGGGTAAAAACAAACTTAGGAGGAAATGCATCTCCTATGCATGAACCATTTCCTTATTCCTGAATTATTTACTTACCTGTGTTGTCTTCCCTCGATTTTGCTGGGGATGAATTTTCCTTTTCTTCCTTACCCACTCTGGGTTGTCCGACCCTCTTGAAACTTGGTCGAAACTCTGTCGAGGATGCTTCTACATCTCGATGATCCGATGGGGATAACACTGCTGAGGATAACTCTGCTGAGTAAATATGTTATCTTACTCCTTCCAAAATTACTTCCTTTTAAGTAGGATGTTTCTCCTTGTTTTTTGCATAGCTTCTTCCTTCGAAGACTAACTCCCTTAAGACTCGTTTTGCCTTTCCCCGAAAGGAACCGCTGAGGATACCGATTTTCACCAAACTCGTGTTGGACTCCTCGAAACTGCTGGGGATAACACTGTTGGGGAATTATTTACATTACCTGTTGAGGGATAGAATGTTATCAGCTGGGGATAACGCTGTCGAGGATAACACTGCTGGGGGATTCTGATTCCTTCAGAACTAGTGCTTCACTCTTCGGAAGGCTGTTGGGAATGATGTTGGCCTCTTGCTTTTTCTGAGCTCAAGTTTCATCCCTTTGCTGGGGAACAACTTCCTCCATTGAAACTTATTATGTTGGGGGAAACACTGGTTCTAAGACCACTTCCCTTGAGACTGGCGTTATCTTTATTCTTCCTCGAATGGGTACCTGACTTCCAGAAAATTTTCTAAATGAAAGGAAAATTTTCTGCCCCAGTTTGACAGTCTCCCTTATGGCATGCATTTTTGTCATCAATGCCATTTCCTTTACCTGTTTCAAATCAAACAAAATTTGTTAGTTTAAAACATGGTGGTTGGTTGTGATACTCCTACTGGGATGGTTTTCCCTTTCTCCTTCCTTGCTCTGCGTTCCACAACTTGTTGGGGATGATATTATTTGCTGGGGATAATCCCTTTCTGTTGGGGATATCCCTCTTCTTTTGTGGCATAGCTCGGAAACTGGCATTTCCCCGACTTTTTAGTCTCGCATGAATTTCCCAAATCATGCTCATTACTCTCCTTGATTTGTCCACGGGCCTTGGCCTTGAGGTTTATAACCTTTGATTTCGGCAAGGGTATCCCTCTTGACACTCGTCAATCCTTTTGTCAATTCCCTTTTGCTGGGGATATCTTTTTTTGACACTGGCCTCGCGCTTGTTCCTTGCTGACTATACCATTTGGATGTACTAGTCAGATCTCATCTTGCATGATTGGAAAGCTGATGGCCTATTTTGAAGTCAATTCTCACTTGTTCTGACCAAACAGACTCTACTGGGGAATTTTTCTATGAAAGGAAAAGATAAACAAAAGGGGAACCGAATAAAAGACAAAGGAAAAAAAACGACTCTTTAACAAAAGAAACTATAAATAAAAACCTATCGAACGTTGATACCGACTCTAATGGTCATGATATGCATATGTGGCCTATCCTCTACCGTTAATCGTCTTTCAAGACCTTCAATTGGCAATTCCCCATCTAATTCTCAATCTTATTCGACTTGTAGTGCCCGAAGGGTTTTCACTATCAAGCCTCTCTCATTTTGGTTTTTCTCTCAACTTTCATCGCCTTATGGTGTCCGTGAAGATTTTCATTGATAAGACTCTCTCATTTGTATCACTTTCCAGCTGGGGATTTGGAGTGCTGCCGGTATGACTCTCTCTGCTGGAGATTAGAGTCCTTTCTATTGTGGAACAGAGTGTTATGTTCACCGGTAAGACTCTCATTTGTCTGACTTGGCATCTTTTGAAGACTGATCAGAAGGTCTTTCTTTGGACCGTAATGTGGGTTTTTGGATAGGGCTAGAAAGAAAGGGTATTAAATGCTAAAAAAAACAAATCAATTTGGGGTTCAAAATTACAACCTTCGGAACCATATTTGTTTACAACAAGCGCAACCCTTGCCCCAGTTTCTTGCTTGGGGATTATTTATTTATTTATTTTAATTCTTATTACACCATGACCGAGCCGTGAGGCACCTACGTATCCTCTTTGAGGAATCAGGTCGAACGTAGTTCCCAATTCCTCTGTTTTCTTCTAACTTTCTTTTGTTTTTTTTATCATTTTTCGTTCTTTTCTCTTTTTTCTTTCTTTTTTCTTTTGTCGTTTTGCTGTTTTCTTTTCTTTCTCTCTTTTTTTATTTATCCTCCATGTTCGTATTTTCTAGTCATTGCTACTGATTCCGAACGAGGGGTATGAAAGAACAGTAAACAAGGCTCAAAAGGGGTGACGAAGGATAAAGTGTTTAGGTAGCAGAACAAAATGCTTTCGTCATTCTAGTCTTCAAACATGCCAAGTGCAAACAACACAATTTAAACAAAGATTTGTAGCCTCTTCTGATAGTGCTGGACTTGACAATTATATTTAACATTTGCTTTTTCATTTGTCATCTCTGAAGCACCGTTGGGCGACACACTCATTCTCATTATTATGAACGACCCTCATGCCAATTTGGCGAATCTTGCTTTTAACGATTTTTTTGTGTGTGTTTAGCTTGCCCTAGTTCGACATGACTCGAGCTCCGAGTAATCTCAAACCGTCCTTATTTCCTTTAACCGTTCTGATCACCTTTCCGGGGTTTTATGATTAACTTTTAAGATTAGGCCCAAACTGTGTGCGCATGTCATGTTACTAGAGTCGGCGCTGAACAAAATGACAAAAGGACTAAACAAAAAGATGACTGGAAATAATAAAAGACCGGATTTTGCATTGGACTACCGGTGAAATGGTTAAAAAAAAACAAAAACAATCCGGGATAAAATCCTAAACAACCTGGACAAAACTTAAACAAACCGCTATGACAAAACGGAAAGATAAGCGGAAAGATATTGACACAAAACAATATCCGAATTACAATCCTAATAATCCGAACAACAGAAATGACAACAAAATAGGCCACCACAAGCTTGTCTCTTGCTAACCAAGGAACGGAGCGTCGTCCTACTTTATCAAAACTGGCATTTTAGCCACTGAGCTTCGCATCAGTATTGCCTAGACCATTATCGGCTTCAATATCCTCAACCTTAGTCAACAAGTCCCCAATAGGATTTGAGTGCTTCTGCTATCAGGACTGATTCCAGCAAAGTGTGCATCATGATGTGCGGGTAAATGATTCTGCGCGATGTTCTGAGTGTCATTGTCCGGCTTACCACAAACCAACCACCTTATCTATCTTTGTGATTCAAAACAGAACAGGTTAGAATGGACTCAGTCGGTCCTCATTATTAACAACATCTTTTTTTTTCTTTCTTTTTTTTTTCATATATTTTTTCATCATTCTTTTTCATTTTTTTTTCATTTTTTTCATTTTTTTTGTTGTGGTCGAATCTTATGGAGATTGCCTACGTATCATGACCCCGCATGAATCAGACCTTGCGTAGTTCGGACCAATAAAAGATAAATAATAATAAAACATTTTTTTTGGAATTTTTCAATTTTCATATTAAAACAAACTTGATTACAAAAGTTTAAAAAAAACTGACCATACTAACAGACTTTGACAAAAGACAACAAACGACCTCGAAAATCAAATAACTCGCATACTCTAATCAAAGAATTACAAACTCAAACACAAACGGCCAGTTCCTTTCCCCTTTTGACAAATGCAACCAAACGGTTATTTTTTGCAAATGTGGCCCCTTCCAAATTTCATATGAATTTTGAGGCCGGGAAGGATTATTTTACAACCTTTCACAAACTTGTTCGTTCTTTTACGAAAATAGCCCTTCGACAACCGAAAGATACTCTAAGGCTATCTCGGCAAGAACGGTTTAAGACATCACCGAAGCCGGGCCGACTTATTTTAACTAAAACCCAAACGGTATTCACTTGACCACTGACTATTTTCTTGTTTTTTTTTCAAATAATAAAAGACCTGGTTTTGCAAACACGACCTTTCAACACTTCGGAGACGAAGATTTTAAGGTTGTGCGGGATAACTGGTCGCAACCCAAAAGAATGACCAAAGATGGTCGTTTACGCAAAATCAGCCTTACGACGTCCCTTTCGAGAACATTCGGCTATTTTTGACAAAACGGCGTGACCCAACTTTTTTATGACTTTTTTTTTTTCAAATTAGAATAAAAGACCCGGTATTGCAAACACGGCCCTTTAGCGCCTCGGGGGCGAAGATTTTTAAGGCTGTGTGGGTCAACTAGACCAAAATTCTAAACATGACCCAAAAGGTGGATGTTTATGCAAAGTCAGCCTTCCGGCGTCCCTTTCGAGAACATTCGGCTATTTATGACAAAACAGCGTCACCTGACTTATTTATGACTCTTTTTATCGTTTTTCAAATTAGAAAACTCAATATTGCAAACACGGCCTTTCGACGTCTCGGGGATGAAGATCTTTAAGGCTGTGTGGGTCAACTGGACCAAATCTTAAAAAATGACCCAAAAGGTGGCTGTTTATGCAAAGTCAGCCTTCCGGCGTCCCTTTCGGGAACATTCGGCTATGTCTTGACAAAACAGCATCACCCGACTTATTCATGACAAAATTAAAATTTTGACATTTTTTTTGTTATTATTTATTTGTTTTTGGCTATTTTAGCAAAAAGGGAGGGTTGGACCCGATGAGGGTTGCCTACGTATCTCACATCCGGTGAGAATCAAACCCGCGTAGTTCGGGCAGATCAAGAATAAGTAAATGAACTAACCCCTTTTTTTTTTTTTTTTTGAAGGAAAGACTTATAAAGAAGAAAGGGATTATTTTTGCAAAGCAGGATTTCTAAGACAATGTTTTTGGAATTTTACCTTCAATGAAAGAAATGCTTCTAAAAGTATTTTTTTTGAATTTTGAATTTTCTTTTCAATTTTGAAAGAAGACGGAAAATTTTTTCGGATTTTTTATTTTATTATATATACAATTAGAAAGACTTTCTAAAGAAGTCAATAATGGAAAATATTTTTGGATTTTTTGCTTTTGAAAACTGGGGGTCTAAAAAACTTTTCTAGACTTTTTGGCGAGACAAATATTTTTGCGACAAATAAAGATATATATGTTTTTTTGGAAATAAAGAAAAACTTTTGGATTTTTATATATATATATATATATATATATATATATATATATATATATATATATATATATATATTTGCAACAAATAATAAAACCACTTTCAACGACCGACTCTTTTTTTTTATTTTTTATTTTGGCATTTTCATAAACAAATAAATAAATAAAAAAAAAGACATTTTAAAAACAAGACTCTTTTTCATTTTTATTTTCATGGCAAGACAAACTATTTTTTTTCTAATTTTTTTTTGAAGAACAACGACTTTTTTTTTTCTATTTTTCCTTTGCTTTTAATAAAAAAAACTTAATAAGACATTTGTTTTCATTTTCTCAAAATTTCGGCAGAATTTTGACAGTATTTGGGCATTGGTTTTTTTTTCAAAAATAAACAATCGATTCCCTAACCTCTATTTCTTTTTTTTTTTCAATTTCAAAATATTATTCCTGATATTCAAAAGTCGGTCAACACACAAGTCCGAATCAAATAAATGCACAAGTAGCAGCAAGTAAGATGCATCAGGATGTTCATTTTCATTTTTGGTGCACCTGTCCTTGATGGACTTAACCCCTGTGTTGAGTCCCCAAAGTCAAATGCACATGATGCAAATAAGCGTTCCTACTAGGGATCCGGCATGAGGCTTTGTTATACTAAGTTTTAAAACCTAGGTGTTTGTTCTAGACCTGGCTTACCCGAGCGGACAACTCGAGTCGAGGATGGGAGCTGTGTACCGGTAACCAAAGGGCCATCCAGTTTTGCAACTCCTCCGAATCCTCGTTCTATTTTGGTATATGATACTAACAGAAAGAAGTCACGACCAGCGTGCACTCCTCAAGAGAGAGAAGAGAGGGATTTCGCCACAGTTTATATATACAAGTCCAAGTAATATCAAAGCAGTAAAACACATCATTTAGCACATTGAGCCCAAACATGTAACAAAATCAGATAAAACCAAATATAACAATTTATCTAAGCTCGAATTTCTAACCCTGAACCAGTGGTTCTGGGTATCATCCCCAGTGGAGTCGCCAGAGCTGTCACACCTCCTTTTTTTGCCCCCGCGAGGGGCGTAGGAGTTTTTTCCAATTAAAGGACAATCAAAACGGGATATATTTATTTATTTCAGAGTCACCACTTGGGAGATTTAGGGTGTCCCAAGTCACCAATTTTAATCCCGAATCGAGGAAAAGAATGACTCCATATTACAGTCTGCGTACCAGAAATCTTGATAAGGAATTCTGTTAACCCGGGAGAAGGTGTTAGGCATTCCGGAGTTCAGTGGTTCTAGCATGGTCGCTCAACTGTCATATTCGGCTTGATTATCTGATTTTATACAAATATGAACTTATGTGCAAATTTTAACTTTTTACCGCTTTCATAATTATTATTATTATTTTTTACAAGGAATTGCAACATTGTGAAAATGTATCTCGAACCGCGTCACAATCAATGTACTCGTGGTCGTCAACACACTTTGACTCCGTTGAGATTTGGATCTGGGTCACATAAATGTGCACCCGAGTTTAAGAAAATTAAATTATTAAAGGCGCGCCTAAAGTGACTAGCGTATCATTTACTTTGGGTAGGGCCGTGGAATTTTGCTAAACGATCCATCCCGAAGTCTAAGCAATTTTAAAGCAAATATTTACTGAGGGCCCCGCAATTTTGTTTTTTTGTTTGGCGAGGCTCATCTCATTCTTATTTTTTAAAAGGAATTTGCAACGTCGTGGACATGCATCTCGGACCACGTCACAATCAATGTACCCGTGATTAGAGCCACATTTCGACTCCGTTGAGATTTGGATTTGGGCCACATAAATGTGCACCCGAGTTTAAGAAGGTAAGATTTATTAAAATGCGCGCCTAAAGCGATTAGCGTATTATTATTTTGGGTAAGGCCGTGGAGTTCGCTAAGCGGCCTCTCCCGAGTTCTAAGAAATTAACACGTACATTTTGTGAGGGCCCCGCAATCTGTGCGTTTTATTTGGCGAGGCTCGTCTCATTTTATTTAAAAGGATAAACCTACAGTGACTACATTTTTTCTATTAAGTTCGTCTCTAAAATAAAAGAAAATCTCTTAATTAATTACATGCTGAAAAACGTAACTTATTAGTTATTAGTTTACGGCTAATGCGAATGGAAAATTGCGATCGAGTTTGTACAAAGAAAAACTGCTTTCATTCTATATTCTATTATTCAATAATACTAGAACATGAGGTTGGCACACCATAATATCAAAACAAATTAATTAGTATTTGATTAATTTAAACTAACATTATTATGAAGAAGTTATACATATGCAACCTCATTACTCATTAATCAGTCAACTACATTTTTATACAAAGAAAGGAAAATTATATTCAAACACAAATCTAAACAGGAGGAATTCAACAGGAACAAAGCCTGATTAATATTTCATTTCGCTTCAAGCCGAGAGTGTACAAATGTGTACCTGGAAATGGCAGTACAAGAACAAAAGAAGGAGAAGTCAGCAGCAATAATAACACAACAACAGCAGGTTCAGCAACACCGCAAAACCAGTAACAACCAGTAGAATAACCCAGCAACGGATTGAAAAATCAGCAATACCAAAGTGCAATCGCAGTCAAAGCAGAAGAGAGACGGATACAAGATGCAGTAGTTTACTGATTTTTGAATAACACTCGAGAAAAGGCAAAACGGAAATTATTCAAGTGAAAGTTCAAATTGTCTTTCTCTTTTACTCTCTAACACTCTTGAAATTTTCCAGAATGTATTACTCTAAAAAATATTCTCCCAATAATAATCTCTCTAGAAGATAATCCTCTTCCTCATCTTCTCCCCTATGTCAAGAATCACTCTTATTTATAGCAAGACTCTTGTCTTGAACCTCTAACCCAAAATATTCCCCCAATGGCATGCTTTGTCCCCACTAATTAATGTTTTCTTTATTTTAAACCTTTGTCCCCCATGCCTACATGCTTTGTCTCCCACTACATTAAATAAATATATCAATCCCAACCTATTACATTTTGTCCCCCATGCTTACATAAAGAATTATTCAAAATGTTCAATTACCAAACTACCCCTCCGACCTTATTGCAATTACCATTTTACCCCTGAACATACTGCAATTTACCAAACTACCCCCATCAGCTCTAAACAATTCAATTAATCAAACTCAACCAAAATATAGCCAATATGACCAATTTCTAAACAATTTCAACAACAAATCATATGAACACGGATGAATAACACAACTCCAAATTAATGGAAATAAATTAACCATATCGGGAACCAATCCTGGTTAACTTAGACCAAAAATGGATGAGCAAGGAAACAACAATATTAACAACACAATACATGATTCATCAACGAATCAAAAACCAAAACATAAACTCACATTAAATCACTGGATTAAAATGAACTTCAAACCAAGATGAACATGAATTAAATCAACTTTAACAACAAAACATGACGGATTCAAATGATTAAACCAACATATTTCCCTATTACAACTAAATTCTTTTTAGACAAATAACAAAAACAAAACCGAAGAAGAAACAATTATGAATTTAAACTTGAATCTAACAACATTAACAATTTCTAAAAAATACATAAAACACATGAAACAACTAAAAATAATTAATTAAACTTCAATTTGAATCCAACAAACATTAACAATTTCTGAAAAATACATAACACATGAAACAAAACTGAAAAATTACGAAACAAAATAAACATTTGCCGATTTTAGATTTTGAGAATATCAAAACGAAATACGGACAAAAATAAAACTCAAAACCAACTAACCGGAAATGAACAACGACGAACTCGAACCATGTATGGACTGTTTCGACAAACCTCGACCAAAGCTCGAACAAACGAGATGGTTTGAGTCTCGTTTTTGGACTGGACCGAAGCAGCGAACCCATTTCCGAAGCAGAAACAGTAGGGTCAGCCATGGGAGGACAGTAGCAAGGTGATGATGAAGGTCGTCTATGGCCGGACGTAGCAGAACGAGTAACAGAAACAGACGTCGCAGCAACCACACAGCTGAAGCAGTGGTGAAGCAGACGACGAAGCCGACGGGGATGAAGGAAGCTGAAGCAGAGGATGCAACAGCTATGGGAAAAAATGGAGCAGCAGCGCGAGCTTGATGGAGAAGAAACAGTGCAGCCATGGACGACGAACGCGACAACAGCTGCGTTTGTTTGGATGCAGCGAAGAAGAAAGCAGAAGCAGCTGCGTGAGCAGCATCAGCAGTTCGTCGAGCTCCACCTCGATGAAGAAGATGAAGCAGGCAGCGATGGGGTTTGGCTTCGATGAAACAATGGCGATGGTGGTCGTTCACGTTACTGCTGGAACTTGACGAAAAAGAGGGCAGCCATGGATGGGCTTTTTGAGCTCGACATGGAAAAGATGAAGACGCAACTGGGTCGTCCATGGTGAGGGTGAAGATGAAGCCGTGAGGGGTCGTTTGGACGTGAGAATGGAGGGTAAAGGGTAGCCATGGGAAGCTAAGGCATCCATTGGAGGGGGCTTGGGGAAACCATGGTTGTGTGTTTGGAGTTTGGAGAAGAAGAAGCAAAGGTGGGGGGGGGGATCGTTTTTTTGTGTTTTTAGGGTTTTGTTTTCTTTTTTTTTTTGTTTTTTTTTGGGAAAAATGAAAAATGAAGAGGGGTTGGGTATTGGGATTATGGGGCGGACCGGGTCGACCCATGTGGAGATGGACCGGGTCATGGGGAAGGTTGGGCAATTTTTGGGCCTGGGGTTGAAATTTGAAGAAGTGGCCCAATCCGATTTTTCTTTGTTTTTTTGCTCTCTTTTCTTCTTTTATTTTTCTAAAACTAAATTCTAAAAATCCTTAAATTATTATTAAGAACTAAAAGCGCAAATTAATTCCCAATAACAATTAACGCACAATTAAGTAATAATTAAGCATAAAATTGTATAATTGGACATTAAATGCTAGAAATGCAAAAGATGCCTATTTTTGTAATTTTCAATTTTTTGTAAAACAAACTTAATTACTAAATTGTAGGATTAAATCCTACATGCAAAATGCGACATATTTTTGTATTTTTATTAATTTAACAAATAAACATGCACAGACAAATACAAATAATTATCCCAAAAAGTCACAAAAATTCTCAAAATTGCACACCAAGGAAAATCATTTTATTTTGCATTTTTTGGGAGTAATTCTCATATAGGGCAAAAATCACGTGCTTACAACGACTCCCGAGGGTGAGGAAATCCGGGTCATGACATCAACAATACTTTGGCTTTCGTTGTCTCCAATTGTTTGGCCTTAAAAAGTTTTGTCTCCTCATGTCATGTACTTATTGTAGGGTAAATTTTACAAATGAGCATATAGCTATCACTTTTTTCATCAAAGTCAAATAACTATGTTTCTTAAGATAAAAATCACAAGACTTTCACCTACTCACGTAAAATTTACAACTACCAGAAAATCTAACTTCTCGATGCAATATCGTTTATTATTTTTCAACTTTGTCTAGCGGTATTGCTCAGTAAGCAAAATTATAGCAATTGATTATATTGTATGGCTTTCTCAAGTAATTGTTTTCTTTCTTGGAGTATTTTGCATGAGATTCGGATGAAAAAATAAAAGGTATGGATAAAGAGATAGATACTCAAAATCAAAGAGCTCTGGAGACACTAATCACTATAAATTTCGTTGAAAACCTTGAAGAAAAAAAAAAGGTGCGGATAAGGAGATAGATATAGTATATTATAGGAGATGAGTTTGTTATTTTTCTTTTGTATATTTTAATTTATGCATATGAATTTTGGGTTGTGTCGAGTCGGGCCAGTTTTCTTTTAATCTAATAAATAATTATTAGATTAAAAGAATATGGAGTAAAAAATATTGCATCAGAAAGTTGAGTTTTCGACAGTTATGACTTTTGTGTGAGCAGGTGAAAGTCATATGATTTTTATATTAGAAAATATAGCTAAAAGACTTTGGTGAAAATAAGTTATAGTTGTACGACCATTGAGAAATTTACCCAATTATTGAAGTATTGTTACTGCTCAGGCTGAATTGTAGTGCTCCAAGTGTGAGGGAAAAAGAAGATCAAAAAGGAAAGAAGCATTTAGTGGTTGTTTCACAACTTGAATTTTCTTCATATTCTTTTTCACTTGCAGCATTATACAGAAGAGTTTTTGCCTTTGCATTTATCTTCATAACAACCATTTGTTCGTAAGTACAATCATCAATATCTAAGGGATCAGTAGATACATGTCCTTCTGATTATTATTTTTTATCTTTCATTGTTCGGATTAGATTGTCTCCCTTTATGATTACAAGCTAGACTTTGACATCATATGATTTAGCATAAATCTCCATTTGAATTTTTCAGCGAGAGAAATATTATCCGTTGTAATATAGGGGTCTTATATGAGAAGTTCCTTCTCGAAACAGGATTCCAACAATTACGTAATTCGACATGATCTTTTCTTACGAGTTGTTAAACGAAAAGTAAAAATGTAAAACTTACTTTAATACCAATTGAAAGTACAAGAAGATGAGTGAATTGTAACTTTTTTTTTTTTTAATCAACTAAGCTGAGCTATGAGTCAACTTTAATTGTAAGCATAAATAAGTAAAGTACTAAAAACAAATGACAAAAAGTAAAAGTGACACGTGATATTTTATATTATTTCAGATTCAATGTGAATTCTACTCCAGTCCCATTGGGTTACAAGAGGATTATTTCTGTAAGCTCTTTGTGGTAACTTGAGCACAACTTTATTGGTGAGTTTCCTACGCACCCACCGACTCTCTTTTGATTGTATTTCTTTCTCTCTTAATTCTTTTGATACAATGTCTTATCAATAATTTTTTTCCTCTCTTATCTCTTTTGAGTATACAAAAGAATCAACTAGAAATAAATTATAATGCTCGTTAATAGTACAACAAAGAGCTTGAAGCTAGATAGACGAAATTATATGAATCCTTCCTGCATTCTTCTAATATATATCTTTTGACCTTTTTGGCCGTTTGAGATCCTTGATAGATGCAAATCTTAATTGATATGATAACGACCGAATTTTGGCAACCCAAGAGATTTGATCATTGGAAAGAGTTTTGAAAGATTTTTTTCAAGAATAAGGTTAGAGATTTTCTTTGACCTTGATCTTCTCTTTTCTAAAACTTAATCTTCTCTTCTATTTTCTTTGTTGACAATTGTTGATTGATCTTCCTTCCTTGCGTGATTCTAATATGTGATTCCTTTACTCAATGTACATCTTAGTTTCTTTATTCAAATTGCTTTGATTGATTTATTTCCTTGTGTGCTTGCTAACATCTATTTTCTTCTAAGGGTGATTTGATTTTCCTTCCTTATTTAGTTTTGATCCGTAGATGCAGATAAATTCCTTTTCCTTTAATTGCTCGTCCTAAATCTTTTAGAACTTTTTGATAATTCATTTGAGTACCTGCAAAGTCAAATGTGTATTCTTAGACCTATTTTATATTTATTATCATTAAAACTTAAAGCTAACAAGTACCGTGGTGCAATAAAATAAGTTTTGGAGTGATAATTCGTGGACTTAACGCGTAGTTTGTTTTTGTTGTCTCTAATGTTTGACCATAAAAACTTTAATTTTCTTATCTTGTGTATCGGTAGAAAAATAGAATCGCCACGTGGATTAGTGATATACTGACAGGTGGCATAAGAGCCAAAGTAATAAAGAAGAATGAAGATTCACTACTAGAAATCCGGTAAATACCGATCAAAAGAATCGACCAACTTTGGTCGGTTATGGCCAATTACCAACCAAAATGCGACCAAATACGCTTGGACGATATTTTAATGGTCGTTTTAATATACCGACCAAAGTTGGTCGGAAATTACCGACCAACATTGGTTGGTCAACAAAATTCAAAAAAAAATATTGCCAAAAAACCGACCAAAGTTGGTCGGTATTTTAATTATGTAATCAAAAGATTAACCATTTGGGAATCGAACCTGTCACGACCCCGGCTCGCCCTCTGTGAACCATCGTGACGGCACCTAGTCTCTACAACTAGGTAAGCCTAACAATGCGGAAAAGAAACCAAATTTGCGGAAGGAATAATTAAAAAAACGAAATAGTGAAATAAAACAGTAATTTAAAGTGCTGCTTAGCATACAAAATATCAACTCTCGAAAACTAATAACATTTTTCAAAACCCGGAATCTCATGATCACAAGCCTTTGAGTTGTCTACAAGCATCTAACTCCAGAATATCTAACAAGGAAACGTAAGTACAGAAGGGCTAATACAAAAAGGGGAGTAGAAAGGGACTCGTCGATATGCGGACGCGACAGATATACCTCGGAGTCTCTACAAGCGCCTCATCTCACGAGTGATAAGTCTGAATGGAGGTACCTAGATCTGCACATGAAAAACATACGCAGAAAGGGTATGAGTATACCACAATGGTACTTAGTAAATGCCAAGAGTAACCTCGGTCGGGTAGTGACGAGGACGGCCAGGGCCCTACTGATATTAAATGAAATATCAGGTATAACAGAATAAGATAAGCAGTACATTTGAAAACTAACAGTAAGAATTAATACAGGATAATAAGGATAACAACAACTGAAACAGAGACAAAAGCAATCACAAGGAAATACCACTCTTCACAAAGATAATAACCGGGGATCTCTCAGTATCCCGAGGATCTCTTAGTACCCTCAATATATGCCAGAGATCTCTTGGTATCCCGAGGATCTCTTGGTATCTTCAATGTATGCTAGGGATCTCTTGGTATCCTCAATATATGCTAGGGATCTCTTGGTATCCCGATGATCTCTTGATATCCTCAATATACGTGATGGGGATCTCTCGGTATCCCGCACCTCAGCTCAAATCATAAATACGTATAGGGGATCTCCCGGGATGTCGTCCGTAGTCCCAAAGTAAAACACACAACAATAACACAAAGAATACTAAATTAAACTCAACTTCGTACCACAATAAACAGGTAATTCTAATCTAACATGCTTCACATAATACAAATAAGGCAGTTTAAGCAATAAAGCAATTAAGTCAATTAAACATGCTTCTCTAAGTTAACAGTAGTCTTAAATTTCAAGTAGAATAAGCAGGAAAGGAAAAACACAATTAAAGCTACTTTAGTGAAATCAAGATTTTCAACAATTAGCACAAGTACGAACTCGTCACCTTACGTACAAGGCATTTCAATTATCACAATACCAAATCCTAAAGGGAACGTCCCCCACACAAGGTTAGACAAGCCACTAACCTCGAACCAGCTCAAAATTAACCCGAAACTATGCTTTTGCCACGAGTACTCGACTCCAAATGGCCCAAATCTATTCAATTCAATTGCACAATGTAAGTAACACTTCAAGTAACTAATTGTACAATATATTCTAAGTTGATACGCAAAATTAGGTAAAATGACCAAAATGTCCCTCGGGCCCACGTCTCGGAATCGGGTAAAATATATATTTTCAGAATCCTCATACTCTCACGAGTTCATCCATACCAAAATTATCCAAATTCAAAGTCAAATTCCTAATCAAAATTGGAACTCTAGGTTAAGAACTTTCTTTCAATTTTCCCCAATGCATCTCCAATCCGAAATTAAATGATAAATCTAACAATAGGTTAGTGGAATACAACAAGAAAGGGATAAGGAATTGTTACCCAATGATCTCCTCTTCAAAAACCCCACAGAATCGCCCTACTCCGAGCTCCAATTTGATTTTTCCAAGTTTTGAACTAAACACTCGAAATTTCATATTTCTGCCTAGCGATTACCGCATCTGCGGTCAAGGGAGTGCACCTGCGGTCCAACACCTGCGGAAGAAGGCATCGCAGGTGCGAAAATCACTTAACGGACTGGGTCCGCTTCTGCGGTCGCTTGGCCGCATCTGCGGCACCGCATTTGCGAAAACCCAGCAACACCTGCGGTCCTGGAGCTTTAGCCCAAACTCGCTTCTGCAGCCACCTAACCGCTTCTGCGGCGCCGCACTTGCGGTCCCACACATGCAGGTGCGGTTATGCTAGGTTCAGCAATTCAAATTTTTCCTAAGTCCAATTCAATTTTCGTTAAGAACCCGAAACTCATCCGAGACCCCCAAGACCTCAACCAAACATGTCAACCATTCCAAAAACATCATTCAAACTTGTTCCAACCTTCGGAACGCTCAAAACAACATCAAAACACCAATTTAACATCGGATTCAAGCCTAAGAACTTTAAAAACTCTCAAAATACGATTTCGATCAAAAAGTCTATCAAACCTCGTCCTAATGACCTCAAATGTTTCACACACGTTACGTTCAACACTACGGAGTTATTCCAACTTCCGGAATTCCATTCCGACCCTCGAATCAAAATCTCACTATCGAACCAGAAACTTCAAAAATTCAACTTTCGGCATTTCAAGCCTAAATTTGCTACGGACCTCCAAACACAATCCAAACACGCTCCTAAACCCGAAATCACCCAACGGAGCTAACGGAATCATCGAAATTCCATTCCGAGGCCGTCTTCACACTGTTCTGACTACGGTCAAATTTCTAGAACTTAAGCTCTCATTTAGGGACTAATTGTCCCAAAAGTCTCCGAAACTCCAAATAATTCCTCCCAGCAACTCACAATAGCAGAAACAAATATGGGGAAAGTAGTTAATAGGGGATCAGGGCGTAATTTCTTGAAACGACCAGCCAGGTCGTCACATTCTCGTACACTTAAACATCCGTTCGTCCTCGAACAAGCATAGAGACATACCTGAAGTAGTGAAAAGATGAGGGTAACGGCTGTGCATATCCTGTTCGGTCTCCCAAGTCGCCTCCTTGATCGACTGACCCCGCCACTGAACCTTCACTGATGCAATGTTCTTTGACTTCAGCTTTCTAACATGCCTGTCCAATATTGCCACTGGCTCCTCAACATAGGATAGATCCTTGTCCAACTAGACTGAACTGAAATCCAACACGTGCGACGGATCACCGTGATACCTCCGGAGCATCGAAACATGAAATACCGGATGAACTCCTGCCAAGCTAGGAGGTAAGGCAAGCTCATAAGCAACCTCCCCAACACACCGTAATATCTTAAAAGGACCAATAAACCTCGGACTTAACTTCCCTTTCTTCCCAAATCTCATGATGCCCTTCATAGGCGATACCCAAAGCAGAACCCACTCTCCAACGATATAGGAAACATCACGAACCTTCCGGTCCGCGTAACTCTTCTGTCTGGACTGGGCTATACGGAGTCTATCCTGAATTACCTTAACCTTCTCCAAAGCATCCTGAACCAAGTCTGTGCCCAATAATCTGGCCTCACCCGGCTCAAACCAACCAACTAGGGATCTACACCGCCTACCATATAAAGCCTCATACGGTGCCATCTGAATGCTAGACTGATAGCTGTTATTGTAAGCAAACTCCGCCAGTGGCAAGAACTGATCCCAAGACCCTCCAAACTCAATCACACACGCACGAAGCATATCCTCAAGAATCTGAATAGTGCGCTCGGACTGTCCGTCCGTCGGTGATGTACTCAACTCTACCCGAGTACCCAACTCATGCTGTACGGCCCTCCAGAACCGTGATGTGAACTGAGTACCTCTATCTGAAATTATGGAAACTGGAATACCATGCAAACGAACAATCTCCCGGATATAAATCTCTGCTAGGCACTCCGAGGAATAGGTAGTACACACAGGAATAAAGTGCACGGACTTGGTCAGCAGATCCACAATCACCCAAATAGCATCGAACTTTCTCAAAGTTCGTGGGAGCCCAACTACAGAGTCCATGGTGATCCGCTCCCACTTCCACTTAGGAATCTCTATCTGCCGAAGCAAGCCACCCGGTCTCTGATGCTCATGTTTCACCTGTTGACAATTGAGGCACCGAGCTACAAACCCAACTATATCCTTCTTCATCCGCCTCCACCAATAGTGCTGTCTCAAATCCTGATACATCTTCGCGGCACCTGTATGAATGGAATATCGTGAGCTATGAGCCTCCTCTAAAATCAACTCTTGAAGCCCATAAACATTGGGTACACAAATCCGACCTTGCATGCTCAATATCCCACCATCACCAATAGTCACATCTCTGGCATCACCATGCTGAACCTTGTCCTTGAGGACAAGCAAATGAGGGTCATCATACTGACGCTCCCTGATACGATCAAATAAGGAAGACCGAGAAACCACGCAAGCTAGAACCCGACTAGGCTCCGAAAGATCCAATCTCACAAACTGGCTGGCTAATTCCTAAACATCCATTGTCATAGGCCTCTCCGATGCTGGTAAATAAGCCAAACTCCCCAAACTCTCTGCTCGGTGAATCAAGGCATCAACCACCACACTGGCCTTGCCTGGGTGATATAAAATAGTGATATCATAGTCCTTCAGCAACTCTAACCATCTCATCTGGCGCAAATTTAGATCCTTTTGCTTGAACAGGTGATGCAAGCTCCGATGATCAATATAAATCTCACAAGGGACATCATACAAATAATGAACGCCAGATCTTCAGGGCGTGAACAATGGCAGCTAGCTCGAGATCATGGATAAGATAATTCTTCTCATGTACCTTCAACTGTCTGGATGCGTAGGCAATCACCCTACCGTTCTGCATCAAAACCGCTCCAAGGCCAATCCTCGAGGCATCACAATAGATAGTATAAGACCCTGAACCTGTAGGCAATATCAAAACTGGGGTTGTAGTCAAAGCTGTCTTGAGCTTCTGAAAGCTCGCCTCACACTCTTCCGTCCACTGGAACAGAGCACCCTTCTGGGTCAGCCTGGTCATAGGGGCTGCAATCGATGAAAACCCTTCCACAGAACGACAATAGTAACCCGCTAAGCCAAGAAAACTGCGGATCTCTGTAGTTGAGGATGGTCTGGGCCAACTTTGCACTGCCTCTACTTTCTTCGGATCCACCTGAATACCCTTACTAGGCACCACATGGCCTAAGAATGCCACGTAATCCAACCAAAACTCACATTTCGAGAACTTAACATATAACTTCTTTTCTCTCAAGGTCTGAAGCACTGTCCTCAGGTGCTGCTCATGATCTTCCCGACTCCGGGAATACACCTGAATATCATCAATAAAGACAATGACGAATGAGTCAAGATATGGCTAGAACACACTGTGCATCAAATGCATAAAGGCTACTGGGGCATTGTTCAGCCCAAATGACATAACAAGGAACTCGTAATGACCATACTGAGTCTTGAAAGCAGTCTTTGGGATATCTGGCTCCCGAATCTTCAACCGATGGTACCCTGAACGCAAGTCAATCTTAGAAAATACTCGTGCACCCTGTAGCTGGTCAAACAATCATCAATACGAGGCAAAGGATAATGGTTCTTCACTGTAACTTTGTTCAACTGGCGATAATCGATATACATACGCATAGAACCATCCTTTTTTATTCACAAACAAGACAGGAGCACCCCAAGGTGATACACTGGGCCAAATAAAACCGTTATCAAGCAATTCCTGTAACTGATCCTTCAACTCCTTCAACTCAGGAGGAGCCATACGATACAGAGGAATAGAAATGGGCTGAGTGCCCTGCAACATATCAATGCCAAAATCAATATCTCTATCGGGCGGCATGCCCGGAATGTCAGCTGGAAACACATAGGAAAAATTCCGTACTACTGGGACTAAATCAACGAAAGGGGTATCAATACTGACATTTCTCACATAATCTAGATTCGCTTCACACCATCAACCATACACTGAGCCTTAAGGAAAGAAATAACTCTACTGGGAGTAGCACCCCTCCACTCAACACGCGGTACACTTGACATAGCTAGCGTCACGGTCTTGGTATGACAGTCAAGAACAACATAATGGGGAAACAACCAGTCCATGCCCAAGATAATATAAAAATGTACCATGCTGAGCAACAATAAATCAACTCTGGTATCAAAACCACTAAGAGCAACCAAATACGATCGATAAACGCGGTCCACAACAAGAGAATCTCCCACAGGAGTACAAACATAAACAGGGGAAATCAAAGAATCCCGAGGTACACCCTAATGTAGAGCAAAATAAGAAGACACATAAGAATAAGTGGATCCTGGATCGAATAAAATTGATGCATCTTTATGACAAACCATGGCAATACCTGTGATGATAACCTCGGAGGCAACAACCTCGGTACGGGTAGGAAGTGCATAATATCTGGCCTGACCTCCCCTTCTAGGGCGACCTCTACCTCCCCGACCTCCGCCTCTAGCTGGCTGAGCCGGTGGGATAGCAACTGGAGCTATAATTATAGCCTGAGACTCTGCGGGGTGCACTGTGGCTGAGAAGTCTATGGAGGTGCACTCCTCCCAAGTCTAGGGAAATACCTCACCACATGGCGTATGTCACCACACTCAAAACAACCTTGAGGCTGACGTGGCAGTGGAAACTGTGCGGTATGGGTACTCTGAGACCCCTGAACACCTGAAACACTAGGTGAAGTCTGACTCGCAAACTGAGCTGGCTGACCCACAAAACCTCTACCATATCGTACTCTTCCTCCAAAATAAGGACCAGTGGGTCTCTCCAGTCTGCGAGGTCTCCTCACCTTTCTATACTCTCTTTCCTGACCTCGTCTGTCCTCTCTCTCTCCTGGACCCACCTGTCCTCTACCCGGCAAGAGGTCCTCATCACCCGTTGAACTGGGACCACAGGCTGTGTCGCTATGACACCTGGAACCCGACCAATGAGAACTCGCTACTCTGGAGTGGGGGTGGCGGAAGTCTGGGTCCCTTCCTCGATCTGTGAAGTAGTTGGTACAACCTGAATCAACCCCGCCTGAACTAATGTACCAAACATGCTCAGGAACTGTGCTAATGTCTCTTGAAGTGCTGGAGTAGTAGTAGTAGTAGGCAAATCCGGTGCCTGGGCTCTGGTTGGAACTGCTGGTGGCTCCTCGATGGCAGTTTGCGCGGGTGCTCTAGCTGCACCGCATGCGCGTCCTCAGCCTCTACCCCGGACCCGACCTCTGACAGCTCTCGTAGGGGGCGCGGGTGTCTGTTCATCTATGGTAGCATGTGTCCTCACCATCCGTGAGAGAATGGAAGACAAAAGTTTAGGATTGTGATGTCAAAAATCTCACACGACAGGGAAATCAAATGAAGTGGAATTTTCCTAATGGTTACATAGCCTCCCGTAGATAAGTACAGACGTCTCTGTATCGATCCGCGAGACTCTAATAAACCATCTTTTGATTCATGACTCCTATGAACCTAGAGCTCTGATACCAACTTGTCACGACCACGGTTCTCCCTCCGTGAACCATCGTGATGGCACCTAGTCTCTACGACTAGATAAGCCTAATAATGTGGAAAAGAAACCAAATTTGTGGAAGAAATAATTAAAAAAAAATGAAATGGTGAAATAAACAGTATTTTAAAGTGCCGCTTGGCATACACAATATCAACTCTCGAAAACTAATAACATTTCCCAAAACCCGGAATCTCATGATCACAAGCCTTTGAATTGTTTACAAACATCTAACTCTAGAATATCTTACCAGGAAACGTAAGTACATAAGAGCTAATACAAAAAGGGGAGTAGAAAGGGACTCTTCGGTCTGCGAACGCGGCAGATATACCTTAGAGTCTCTACAAGCACCTTGTCTCACGAGTGATAAGTCTAAATGGAGGTACCTGGATCTGCACATGAAAAATATGTGTAGAAAGGGCATGAGTACACCACAATGGTACTCAGTAAGTGCCAAGCCTAACCTCGGTCGGGTAGCGACGAGGAGGGTCATGGCCCTACTGAGATTAAATGAAATATCAGGTATAACAGAATAAGATAAGCAGTACAGTTGAAAACTAACAGTAAGAATTAATACAGGATAATAAGGATAACAACAACTGAAACCGAGACAAAAGCAATCACAAGGAAATACCACTCTTCACAAATATAATAATCGAGGATCTCTCAGTATCCCTAGGATCTCTTAGTACCCTTAATATATGCCAGGGATCTCTTGGTATCCTCAATGTATGCTAGGGATCTCTTGGTATCCCGAGGATCTCTTGGTATCCTCAATATATGCTAGGGATCTCTTGGTATCCCGATGATCTCTTGGTATCCTCAATATACGTGCTGGGGATCTCTCGATATCCCGCACCTCAGCTCAAATCATAAATACGCATAGGGGATCTCCCGGGATGCCGTTCCGTAGTCCCAAAGTAAAACACGCAACAATAACACAAAGAATACTCAATAAAACTCAACTTCGTACCACAATAAATAGGTAATTCTAATCTAACATGCTTCACATAATACAAATAAGGCAGTTTAAACAATAAAGCAATTAAGTCAATTAAACATGCTTCTCTAAGCTAACATCAGTCTTAAATTTCAAGTAGAATAAGCAGGAAAGGAAAAACACAATTAAAGCTACTTTAGTGAAAATAGGATTTTCAACAATTAGCACAAGTACGCACTCTTCACCTCATGTACAAGGCATTTCAATTATCACAATACCAAATTCTAAGGGGAACGTCCCCCATACAAGGTTAGGCAAGCCACTTACCTCGAACCAGCTCAAAATCAACCCAAAACCACGCTTTTGCCACGAGTACTCGACTCCAAATGGCCTAAATCTATCCAATTCAATTGCATAATGTAAATAACACTTCAAATAACTGATTATACAAATAAATTCTAAGCTGATACGTGAAATTTGGTAAAATAACCAAAACGCCCCTCGAGCCCACGCCTCGAAATCGGGTAAAATTTATATTTCAAAATTCTCATACTCTCACGAGTTCATGCATACCAAAATTATCCAGATCTAAGGTTAAATTCCCAATTAAATTCGAATTCTATGTCTAAGAAGTTTCTTCCAATTTTCCCCCAATTTTCATCTCCAATCCGAAATTAAATGATAAAACTAGCAATAGATTAGTGGAATACAACTAGAAAGGGATAAGGAATTGTTACCCAATGATATCCTCTTCAAAAACCCCACAGAATCGCCCTACTCCGAGCTCTAATTTGATTTTTCCAAGTTTTGAACTAAACACTCGAAATTTTATATTTCTGCCCAGCGATTACCGCATCTACGGTCAAGGGAGCGCACATGCAGTCCCGCACTTGCAGAAGAAGGCATCGCATGTGCGAAAATCACTTAACGGGTTGGGTCCGCTTCTGTAATCGCTTGGCCGCATCTGCGACACCGCATTTGCGAAAACCCAGCAGCACCTGCGGTCCTGGAGCTTTGGCCCAAACTCGCTTCTATGGCCATCTAGCTGCTTCTGCGGCGCCTCACCTATGGTCCCACACATGCAGGTGCGGTTATGACAGGTTCAGCAATTCATGTTCTTCCTAAGTCCAATTCAATTTTCGTTACGCACCCGAAACTCATCCGAGGCCCCCGGGACCTCAACCAAACATGCCAACCAATCCTAAAACATCATTCAAACTTGTTCCAACATTCAGAACGCTCAAAACAACATCAAAACACCAATTTATCATCAGATTCAAGCCTAAGAACTTCAAAAACTCTCAAAATACGCTTTCGATCAAAAAGTCTATCAAACCTCGTCAGAATGACCTTAAATTTTGCACACACCTCACATTCAATACTACGAAACTACTCCAACTTCCGAAATTCCATTATGACCCCCGGATCAAAATCTCACTATCAAACCGTAAACTTCAAAAATTTAACTTTCGTCATTTCAAGCCTAAATTAGCTACGGACCTCCAAACACAATCCGAACACACTCCTAAACCCGAAATCACCCAACGGAGTTAATTGAACCATCAAAATTCCATTTCGAGGCCGTCTTCATACTGTTCCGACTATGGTCAAATTTCTAGAACTTAAGCTCTTATTTAGGGACTAAGTGTCCCAAAACACTCCGAAACTCCAAATAATTCCTCCCGGCAACTCACAATAGCAGAAACAAACATGGGAAAAGCAGTTAATAGGGGATCGGGGCGTAATTTCTTGAAACGACCGGCCGAGTCGTCATAGAACTAGGGTGTGTACTGTGGCAGGATACTATTCTACCATTAAACTACTGATGCATTTTGTTTTAAGATTGTCTTATTTTTTATTTATACTCTTTAATTGTATTTTCGCACAAAAATAACTGACCAAAGTTGGTCGAATTTATTAAAAAATAAAATTACCGACCAAAGTTGGTCGATTTTTTAAAATGACCGGCCGAATTTACCAACTAAAGTTAGTCGATTTTTTTAATATTAATTTTTATTTATTTTAATTGTAAAAACTAACCAAAGTTGGTCGGTTTCTTGAAAAATAAATTTTGCAGGACTCAAAAATAGTTTCCTGCATTTTTGCGCCAAAGAAAACCAACCAAAGTTGGTCGGTTTCGTAAAAAAAAAATTAAAAATTAAAATATTTTGAAAAACCGACCAACGTTGGTCGGTTTTTGGCTGGTTTTTTGACCGACCAAAGTTTGTCGGTTTTTACCGAATTTCTCGTAGTGATTAGAGAAAGCATGGGTAAAACACCCACGAGATAGTTTAAAAAGATATCATACCTGACAGCTGAAAAAGAAGATATAGGCACATGATGGATAATTAAAGACCACGAGTAAGGAAGGTTGTTACAAATTACCCATGTAACACAGGTAATCAATATAATAAATATTAGTAACATGCAAGAATTAAGTAGGTCAAAACAGTTATATGTTGTATCCTTGTATAAACCCCCTTACCATATCTTGTACTCTCATCGAAAAATTCATAAAATTATACTGTCAATTGCTTATATTTTTACTCTATGTTATTTGAGGATCTCATTCTCTCCATTTGGAAGGAAGCTGTGATTATCAATAAGATTTATTTTTTCTCATTCTCTCAATATTCAATTTCCATTATTTGCTACCATCTATATTAGGAAAAGTAGAGTAAAATTAATTATTAGAAACCCAAATTATTCTTTTATTTGCTTGGACCACAAAAACTATTTTTCAATTTAACAAATTGGTTCTGTTGCTAGAAAATCTAGTAATCTTTTCACTATCCATTTACATATTTTATCTTTAACAACAAATTATGTCTGGCACTAATGAAATTGTTCAGTTTGAGGATGAACAACAAGGAAGGACTCCTCCGCACCACACACCTACATGTACTCCACAGTGTTCACGAAAATATTCACCTATTAGATCCGCTAATCGGCTGGACAATGACACGAGTAACAATCAAATGTGCAGGATAACTTGACGCAATTTATTACGCAGCAAATCAGTGAAGCTTTGGGTGCTTCTGCGAGTGGGTTACCAAGTGTTGTTCAGGCTCCACCACCAGTTAACACAACTGTGGAAAACTCTCATTTGGGGCTTGAAAACTCTTAAGTATAGAAATACCAAATAATTTTGGAACCAGAGGAACATGTACGACAAATAATTCTAATTAACAAAACCTAGTTCTAATTTTGCAGAAACAACTCAAGGAACAAAACGAGCGAATAGAACGGATATCGAAAGCACCACCTCTGAATAAAGGAGTGGATATCGACAAGTATTCATGAAGCCAATTGAAACACTATTACCAATACTAGAAAAGTTCAAAATATCTGATATTCTCAAGTATGATGTGACTACCGACCCACGAGATCATGTTACTACATTTATACGGGAGTCAATGGCAAATGATTTAACCAAATAGGAAAGCGAATCAGTGTTGATAATTTTTTTTTGAAACCCTTACGAAAGGGGCACTAACATGGTACTCCATCTTACTTTAAAATTCAATTGCCTCTACACTGAGCTTGTAGATTTATTCATAAAAGCATATTCAATAGCTTAAAAAGTAGAGAAAAGAATGAAAAATATCTTCAAGGTAAAACAAGGGAGTACGGAATTGCTCAGAGAATTTGTGGATCGATTCCCGTGAGAAAGAATGATGTTACCTCGTGTACCTGATAATTGGGCAGCAATGGCATTTGCAAGCAACTTAAATGAGAGAAGTTCAGAAGCCACGAGAAGATTAATGGAAAGTTTACGGGAATTTCCTGCAACTACTTGGAATGATGCTTATAGCAAGTATAGCACAAAGTTACGAATAGAAGAAGATAGGTCATCCCAACCAAATGTGGAGGAGAGTTTCGGACCTAGACGCTCAAATCAGAAAGTAGAACTGAAAAAACAGGTACGAACCTTATATGGGGCCTGCGGGGTAACATCTTAGGCCAGACCCAAGACATGCACAGTTTGATCAGAAATCACGGTAGAAGGAGGCAAGTTCTTCTTCTCGATTTGAAAAGAAACGGAATATGACAAGAAGCAACGATCAATGTTCCCGATCAAAAATAGGAGATTACAATTTCAATGTCAATACTTCCGAGTTAGTAGTTGTGTTAAGAGATATGTGTGATAAGGTGTGATAGCCAAAAGAGATGAGATCGGATTCCAGCAAAAGATATCAGGAATTCTGGTGTGAATTCCATATTGATCATGGTCACAAAACAATAGATTATAGGCTCCTACAAGCGGAGGTTGATTATTTTATTGAAAATGGATTATCTTGCTGATCTATTCAGTGAGAAAGGAAAGTGGTCTTATATGAAAAATACGGAAGAACCACCAAAGCCCCCATTGCCAAAAAAGGATGGTGAATGTAATAACCGAGGGGTGAGGAGGCTTATGGAGTTACATACACGGCAACAAAAAGAATAACCAAGATCTCAGTGACCCATAGAAAGTGGACTCGACAAGTCTTGGAAGGAGACAATATAACATTTGATAATGATGAATGCAGATGGCTTGTTCATCCCTCATAATGATGCACTGTAATATCTTGTTTAAGATACTAATATCAAGAGAGTTTTGATTGATCTAGGTAGCTTTGTGAATATCGTATTATTAACAGTGGTCAGTAAAATGCAAGCGACTGATCGTGTGATACGCAAGGCTTGATCTTTGTCTGGGTTCGATGATTCAAGTGTTATAACAAAGGGAGAAATTTTATTATATACATTTGCCGAGGGTGTTGTGAAAGACACTAAACCAGGTAGAGGATGCAAACATGGCTTGCAATAAAATGTTAGAAGGGCCATGGTGCCGTTAACTTTGCATCAGGTTATTAAATTATCATCACAATGGAATTCTTAGATCAGGGGAGATCAACAAGAGGCAAGAGAAACCAACACAGTTGTTGTGGCAAGCAGTACATCCAAAGATATAGATGAAACATATCAATTACAGTGCTAGCTGAGGAGAATTTATTTTCTACCTCAACTGAAAGTGCGAGGAATGATGTAGATATAGATGGGAGGCGACATAATCCAAGATCCGGAGGAGAACAAAACTATTAAAACATCTACAGAAAAACTCGAAGCTGTTGTGTTATTCATTCACTAGCCCGTCAGAAAAGTCTATGTTGGGACAAATCTAAGCCCGAAGTTAAAAAGTAAGTTAAAACACTGATTGTTTTGCCTGGTCGTACTCAAATATGATAGGTATACCATCAAAGATAATGACTCATAAGTTAAATGAAGATCTATTATGTCACGACCCAATTCCATACTAGGTCGAGACTATACCTAACACCACCGTTAAGCAAGCCCACACTCGAAACTGCTATTTATTTACCCCTTTTTACCATATTTGTAATTACACTAGATTTTATGCAACTGTGATAAGTATTTTTAAACAAAATATCAACATAAAATGTACATAGTCTGCGGTGATAGAAATGACAAGTACAACAGTACATAAGTGCTACAAATCCCCAAAACCTGGCGTCGCAAGTACATGAGCAATCTAGGGAATATACAAAACTACCAAACTACTGTCCGAAAGTAATAGACATGAATATTAAATAAGATGGAAGGAGACTCTGCTGCTGCGAATCGTAACAAGCAAGCAACTTACCCCCAAGTCTCTGTAGATGATCGGCTACGTGCCCGCGTGACCACTGGTAGAACCTGTCTCAGTACCTGTACATCAGTGCAAAAGTGTAGCGTAAGTATGGAGAACAACACGTACTGAGTAAGTATCTAGTCTAACCTCAAAGAAGTAGTGACGAGGGGTCGACTTGACACTTACTAGAGGTCAATAATAATAAAAGTGCATAAAGTAGACATGGTGAGCATACAACAGGTATCAATGTGACAAATAAAAGCAACTACAATAAATACACAAGGAACCTGTAACACATCACCAACATCTCGTAACTAGCCGTGAAGGCACTAACTCAATTATCCAAAATGGAACCCGTTTCGATTATTAAGTACGAAGTTGCCGAGGCGAGCCCAATCTCATAAGAATAGTGGTACTCAGTACTGCCGAGGAGAATGTCCCAATCCCATAAAAATAGTGTTACCATCATACTACCGAGGCAAACGACTCGATCCCATAAGAGTAGAGAAGTTTACCTCACTCGCGGAAGTACTTGCGATACAAAAGGACATGGTTTTTTCATAGTTATTAAGTATTCCTCATTTTTTCAAAATAAGAAAGCTAAGCAAATATTTACAGCTTTAAAATCCCTGGTCTCAGCTCTATTCAAGACAGTCAATATGCAAGATAATCACAACATTACAATTAAAAGCATGATGTGGATCTAAGTCTACCCGGACATATCATGAAATATAGCTACCGCACAGACCCTCGTCACCTCGTGTGTACGTAGCTCCCTACACAAGTAAATACATAATAGGATACACCTAAGGGGATGAGTTCCCTCTTACAAGGTTAGGCAAGAGACTTACCTCATTCCCAATCTCACTTCCGGTCCACAAATCCGCTCTAAAAGCCCCAAGTCAATGCTGAACAATCCGAAACTAGTCAAATGTTATATAATTTAATCAATATACACTCAAAAGTTCATAATTTAGCTATTAGAGTAATTACCCAACCCAAATTGGAAGATTCTTAAAATTCTCCCCCGGACCCATGTGGCCGGTGGAATTTTTTGAAGATTAACATCACCCATAGCCTCACGAACTTAAATATATAATTTTTACTTAATTCCATACCCAACTTCGTGGTTAAATCTCATTTTTATCAAAACCTAGGTTTTCCAATAATCTCCTAAAATTTTCACAATTTTATGTTAAAATCTACACTTAATGCATGATTTAAACTCACATTATATAGAAATCACTTACCTCAAAGTGCTAGGTGAAAACCCCTCCTCAAAGAGCTCTAAATTCGAGCAACAAGTGGTAGAAATGAAACAAATGAGCCTAAGTCCTATTTTTTTAAAACACATTGCCCAGGCATTTCTTTTTCGCGATCGCGAAGGAAAGCTGCCCATGCCCAGGAAAAAGGCCATCGCGAACGTGAGGATCCACACATGAACGCGAAGAGTAACGGAGCTCACCCCATGCCCTTCTCCCTACGCGAACATGAGCCTTTCACGTGAATGCAAAGGCCACAGGTCCCAGACCTTCACGAACGTGGGCAAGGGGTCGCGAACGTGAAGAGAAAACCTTAGATGCTCACATTTCCTTCTCCAAGAATGCGATAGAGCCCTCACAATCATGAAGAAGGAAATCAGAACTAGCATACCAGATTTTTGGGACTTAGCGTCAGGCGATCCGAAACTCACCCGTGCCACCCGGGACCCCGTCCAAGTGCACCAACAAGTCCATAACAATAATACAGACCTGCTCGAACTCTCAAAACACGTAAAACAACATCAAACCTAAGAATTACACCTTAAAACCAAATTGAATCAAATTATGAACTTCAAGTTTTCAATTTGCTCCGAACGCGCCGAATCGTACCTAAACTACTCGGAATGACACCAAATTTTGTGTGAAAGTCATAAATCACCATATGGAACTATTCCTAGGCTCGAAATCTCAAAAGGACTTCAATAACTCCAAAACCTACCCCAAACCAAACTTAAAGAATTTGAAAATCTTCAATGCGCCAACTTTCAATATTAAGCACCGAAACGCTTTCGGGTTATCTGAACCCGATCCGAAGATACGCCCAATTCCAAAATCATCATACGAACCTATTGGGACCATTAAATCCCGGTTTTGAGGTCGTTTACTCAAAATATTGATTCAAGTCAAACTTAACCATTATATGCTACTATTAAGGAACTAAGTGTTTCGATTTCAACTCGAACCCTTCCAAACTTAATCTAAACATCCCTACAGGTCATAAAATAGTCTAAGCATATATGGAAAGTCTTAATTAGGAAAATGGGGATCTATAAAGCAAAACGACCGGTAGGCTCGTTACATATTACACCCCCCGATGAAGCAAAAGAAAAGTAGGGAGCATTCAAAAATCAGGTAATTCAAGAGGAGGTACAAAAACTTCTGAAAATTAGTTCAATTCGAGAAGTAACGTACCCTGACTGGTTAGCTAATATTGTTGTAGTGCAGGAGAAAAAGAAAAATGGCGAGTATGTGTAGATTATACTGATCTAAATAAAGCATGTCCCAAAACATTTTCCCCTTTACCACATATAGATCAACTAATTGATTCTACCGCTAGTCATGGTCTTTTAAGTTTTTAAATGCTTATTCTGGATATAATAAAATAAAAATGGATCCCCTAAACGCGAAAAAAATTTCTTTTATTACAAATAGGGGGATTTATTGATACAAAGTCATGCTTTTTGATTTGAAGAATGTTGGAGCTACGTACCAAAGGTTGGTGACCAGAATGTTCCATGAGCATTTGGGAAAATCCATAGAAGTCTACATCGATGACATGCTAGTAAAATCAGCACAAACAAAAAATCATCTCAGGCATTTGAATGAAACCTTTGACATACTTTGCAAGTACAACATGCATCTGAACTTGGAGAAATGCACCTTTGGTGTAGGCTCAGGTAAGTTTTTATGTTTCCTTGTCTAACAGGGGGATCAAATCAAATCCGGCTCAAATTAAAGCAACTGAAGAGATACCAGATATACTCACGAGTAAAAAGGAAGTACAAAGATTAACAAGGAGAGTAGCAGCTATGGGAGATTCATATCTAAATCCTCAAAGAAGTGTTTTAAATTCTTTTAATTATTGAAAAAATAGAATCAATTTAAATCGACTGATGACTGTTGACACGCTTTGAAAGATTTGAAAGCATATCTGTCAAAACCGCCTCTATTGTCAAAGCCAAGGGATGGATAGAGATTACTCATCTGCTTAGCCGTATAGGAAGTAGCAGTAAGCGCGGTATTGGTGCGAGAAGAAAAAGGTACACAATCTCCAATTTACAACGTTAGTAAGTATTTGTTGGATCTTGAGACACGGTACCCTCATTAGAAAAACTAGCATTAGCATTAATAACAACGTCAAAAAAGTTATGACCCTATTTTCAATGCCATCCTACAGTTGTCATAACTACTTTTCCATTAAGGAATATTTTATATAAACATAAATTATTAGGAAGATTAGCTAAATGATCAATAGAACTTAGTAAATATGATATTGTTTATCAACCTCAAACTGCCATAAAGTCAGAGGTACTAGCAGATTTCGTAGCAGATCAATTCGAGTTTACTTCCTGAAGCTGAAAATGAGGTACTGATATTTACGGAATCTAATCTGTGTATTTTGACATTATACCCTGATGGATCCTCAAATGTAAAATAAGCAGGTTTGGGTATTGTCTTAATTTCACCTTCAGGAGAAATTAATAGGCAAGCAATAAAATGTTACCCTATAAGTAATAATGAAGCAGAATATGAGGTACTGATTGCAGGTTTGGAACTTACAAAAGAGATGGGGACTGATCAGGTTGAAATCAAAAGCGATTCATAACTAATGGTAAATTAAATGCAAGAGAATTATGTGGCTAGAGAAACACGAATGCAGCAATACTAAAAAAGCGTGAGAATTATTATCACTTTTGAGTGTGGAAAACTATTCAAATACCAAGAGAGGAGAATGCGGAGGCTGATGCATTACCAAATTGGGATTAGTAGCCGATGTATCGAATACAAAAAATGCAATCATGGTACACCTATTCCACTCAACGCTCGCTCAAGCCAAAAATGATGTAAATTTCAATAATTTTATATGGGATTAGTGGAATAAATTTGTGAATTATCTGCAGTATGGAATATTACATGAGGATAAAAAATAACCCCAATTGCTTCGAATAAAAATAGCTCGATACTGTTTAATAGAAGGCAATTTGCATGAAACGATGTTTGGTGGACCTTTAGCTCGATGCCTTGGACCCTCACAAACTGAATACGAGATGCGAGAGGTACATGAAGGACATAATGGAAATTACGCTGGCGGAAGGTCACTAGTGAAAACACTAATAAGAGCAGGGTATTACTGGCCAAAAATGAAAGACGAGGAAAACTTCGTAAAAAGATGCAATAAATGCCAACGGTATGCAAATAATATGCATCAACCGGCAGAGGTTCTTCATTCGATTATCGCACCGTGGTCATCTATAAAGTAGAAAATGGATATCATAGGTCCTCTTCCACAAGCACCAGGAAATATATATTTTTTTATTAATTTTAACTGATTATTTTTCTAAGTGGGTAAAGGTAGGTGCCTTCAAATAGGTATGATAAAAGGAAGTTATCGACTTCATCAAAGGTCACTGATTTTTTCAAAGGATGGAAAATTAAATGGAGTACTTCAGCACCATATCATCCCGTAGCTAATGGATAAGCAGAGTCGACAAATAAAATTATTGGTAACAATATAAAGAAATATGTAGAAGCATCAAAAGGTAGGTGGCTGAGGTATACCTAGAGTGTTATGGGCCTACAGAACAACGGAAAAAATAAGCACGAGAAAAACTCCATTTTCACTTTTTTATGATACTGAGGCACTAATTTCAGTAGAAATAGGGGAACCAAGCTTGAGGTTTGAACATACAAACAAATTATCCAATGAGGAATAACTTCGTACAAATTTGAATTTGGTAGAAGAACGAAGGAAAGCAGCTTTAATACAGATGACAGTGCAAAAGCAAAGGATTGAGTGATATTACAATAGAAGGGAGAATCTTCAATATTTTAAGATTAGGGACTTTGTCCTTAAAAAGATATTTCAGTCAACATAAGCGGTAAAGGAAAATTACCTTTGGATTAGGAAAGACCACATTGAGTTCATGGCATTGCTGGAAAAGGAGAATATGGATTAGAGACCATGGACGGAAAAGTGTTACCTTCCAAATAAAATGCGGTACACTTGAAGAAATACTACTTTTGAGCAAGTACTCATGGTCGGGTATCTCAAAGTTCATTACTTATTTGTTCATATAATTTTTACTAACCATTTTAGATGATAGACAAAAAGTCTGCCAAAACCAGATGATGACTATAGACCCTAAAGACACGCAAAATACATCATTATTCTCCGTCTTGGTTACAATAATTATGATGGGAAGAGTTAAGTAGTCATCATCTAAAAAAGTACCCCCGAGACCCATGTGTATTTCCTTTTCAGGAAAAGGACCGTGGAGAGTGTTCAAATTTTCATACTTTAAAGCTCAAACACTGGGGAGACTATACATATGGAAGAATCATAGCTCAAAGCATCAAAGTATGTCTCAAAAAAAAACTTAGAAGAAAATTTCAACAAATTTTCAAGCTCAAAGATTAAATGGGAAGTGAAGAACTGAAGAATCAACATAGAATTGAAGATTCAACATAAAACTCCCAAGAGCTATTAGGTTAAGGCTACAAATATAGTCACATGATAAATATACCCATACAGGTAAACCTGCTACAAAGAATGTAGTTATGAAAATTATGTACATGAATATTTGTTTTGAAAGTTCAAATAAAACTTCTTCAAATCACTTCATATTTTATATTTTTATACAAATATGAAGATAAGACACAATCTTCATCAGTATTGTTTATATAAAAGGATCCTCTTTTATAAGTAAAGACCGTATGTTGTCACGACTCAATTTCTCCTATGGGCCATGATGGCGCCCAACGTTACCGCTAGGCAAGCCAACAATGAATTAAACATGAGATTTCCCTTTTTAATAAATTTCTAAATAGTTCAAATTCTATTTGTTAAGAAAATGCGAAGTACAAAATTTATTAAGAAAAACATAGACTAATAAGGAAACAAATGCAGTGAATGATTACTCCAAAACCATAAAGTCTACTAGTGGGTATGTCAAGACCTGATGTCACAAGTGTATGAGCAACTAGTAGAATATACAAAACTCTAACTACTGTCTGAATATAAAGTAGAGAGAATGTAAATACAAAAGAGAGACTATAGGGGCTGCAGAACGGCTCACGAAGCAGCTCACCACTAGATGCATCCATGATTCGTACGACCCGATCCAGAATAACGTGTACATTGTCGAGGGTCGTGCGACACGAATCATAGATGCATCTATTCTACTGCCGAGGTGTTCGACCCTCTCCACGAGAAGAGGATACTTTATGAACATCCGATCTTTTTAAAGCTATTACAAGGCAAATACACAATGAAGCACAATTTATTTTAACGGTCAAGTAACCCAAAAAAAAATTCAAGTAAATGAAATTCGGTCTTTTACAATTTCTTTTATCAAGTTCCAACATAATCTAGGCACTTTAATTAACAAGCAGGATACAAACATTTCAAGTATTTCATGATTTGGGTCCTAAACTACCCGGACATAAGCATAATTAGTAGCTATGTACGGATTCTCATTACCCCATGCATACATAGCCTCTACAATTAGAAGCAAATAGTAAATTAAATCACCTATGGGGTAAATTCTCTCTTACAAGGTTAGACAACAGACTTACCTCGTCTCAAAGCTCACTTTCCGTCCACAAATTTACTCTAAAAACCCCACTTGGTGCCAAAAATCCACAACTAGCCAAATATTATATAAAATAATCAATGTACGCTCAAGAGTTAATAACTTAGCTATTAGAGTAATTACCCTATCCAAATTGGAAGATTCCTAACGTATTGTTTGGATGGTTGTTTCCCATTATATTGTATTGTATTGTTACCCCGGATACAATGTTTGTTTTGATTTTTAATATAAAATTGATTGTATAGTATTGTTAAATCCATTATTTCGGAACAATGAAAAGCCCCATTTTATGAAACAACCAAATCGGCGTGGTGGGATTGTTCCGTATTTTTCTTTCCAATTATGCATACAGTTATTATTCTATATTTAAATTCTTTACCCTATTATTTATATTATATTCACCCAACTACATTTCTCTCCATCTTCTGTCGTAAAACTACGTTCACCTAAACGGAGTATCCCAACTACGTACTTTATTTCTTTCCAAACAGATTTTTCCCTGGTTAGTTTTCCCTCTCTTTTCTTGTGTATTTTCCCTGGTTAGTTCATCTATGATATTTACAAACTATATGTTCTGGTAATATAATTTATCAAGTTAATATCATGGTTTAAAGTGTAACATCAAGTTATTAGTTTGATACAGCCAAAACCGACTAGAAATTTAAAACATGAATTATGCGTGGCTTCTGTTGTAACAATCATTCATGTACGAATCTATGAACTATGAAGTACACAATATGTAGCCTTTCTAGATGAAAACCAGTAGTATTGTTCTCGTTAAACCTTTTCTTCGTAATCTCTTGTTTTTTTTTGCCTATTCCAATTTTGGTTATCTCTGTAAAACGATAACGAAGAAGAAGTAAATCAGAAGCAAATGGAAGCCGGAAGTCTTCGTCCAAGGAAAAATCTTCCAAAAAGAAGAGGCCCAAAATAATTGAAGCCGGAAGTCTTCGTCCAAGGAAAAATCTTCCAAAAAGAAGAGGCCCAAAATTTCCTCTAAAGTCTCCTTTTCTCACTCTCTTTTTCTACACACACAGACACGTTAATTCACATTCTCCTCTCTTGCTCAGTACTCATTATCTATAATGTTCTTTGTTTTACTTAAATTTGCTTTTTTAGGGCTTATATTTTTCTGTTTTTACTGAATTAATTTAGTGTAATGTTTTAACATTTGACTAGTACAATCCTATTAGTATGTATCTGAATTCTCTTTCATACTTAACAATGTGTTCTATGAAGAAGAGTTCTATTTCCGGTTCATATTTATTTTACATAGTTAATTGGTTGATGTATCTCACTAAATTTTATTATAGATGGCGGATCGAAATAGTCAAAATAATAGACATATATTGGAAAAAGGGAGCTCTTTAGCTACATATGCTGCTTGCTTAGTAGCTATTTGGTTTTGGACTTATGTGCGTAAACTTAAAAATAACCGACGTACGATCACACATGATATACGACTGTAAAGTGAACAAGTTAGACATGCATTATTGAGTCATTTTTTCTCAACTGAACTTTGTCGTAATATTATAAGAATGACCCATTTAGCTTTTACCGATATAAGTGAGATGTTAGTTAGAGATGGCGATCTTAGACCAACACTTCAAGCTACAGTTGAAGAATAAGTTGCAAAAACACTTTACTTGTTAGCACATATTACAACGAATCACGTGTTAGCTTTTATCTTTCGACGATCTGGGGAGTCGGTCAGTCGTCATTTTCATATCGTCATGCGAGCGATCTTCGGGTTATATGAAAAATTTATTAAACAACATGATGGCTCTCAAGTTCCTTCTGAAATTGCCGGCAACTCAAGATTCTACCCATATTTTAAGGTGAACACAATTACAATTTTATTGAACTTTTAGCTAAATTCAAGATTGATTGCATATAATTTATTATAATAATGTCACGATTGTATTAGTGCAATTGATGGAACACATATACGTATTAAAGTTTCACAGAGTGAAGCACCCAGATACCATGGAAGAAAGGAGTATCCAACACAAAATGTATTGGCTGCATGTACATTTGATTTAAAATTCACATATGTGTTAGCTGGTTGGGAAGGGACAACATCTGATTCAAGAATCATGAAAGAAGCGTTAAATAGACAAGACCCGCTAAAACTTCCAGAAGGTAAATATTTCATATATTTATCTAGGAAAAGTTAGATATGGTGAATAAATAATTAAAGCTTTTACTTTTTATCTTTAAGAAAATACTACCTTGTTGATGCTGGAATGATGTTGAGAAGTGGACTTATTACGCCTTATCGGGGGGGGGGAGGGGAGGGGAGGGGGAGCGATATCACTTGAAAGAGTATTCAAGAATTCCACCTCGAAATCCTCGTGAATTATTTAATCTGCGACACACATCTTTGCGTAATGCTATTGAACGAGCTTTTAGAGTTCTTAAGAAGAGATTTCCTATAATTTCTAGTTCAATTGAACCATCATATGGTGTTGAAACCCAAAAGCTTATTATTTTTGCATGTTGTATTTTGCACAACTACTTAAGAGGTGCAGATTCAAATGATGAGTTACTTGCGCAAGTTGATGCGAAGCTTCTGAATGATAATGATGTGCACGAATAACCACCAAATCCTAGGGAAAGTAATGAGGAGTTTAGAAGGGGGGGGAGAGTTGATTAGAGATGGCTTAACAGCTGACATGTGGACTAGTTAGAGATGAATTTTTTCGTGTTTATTTATTTGATGTTGTTTGAAAGTAATTTCATAGCTATTATTTTAATAAAAAATATTATGTACTACGCATTTATTTTATTTTATAACTATTACAAATATTATGTCTGATAAAGTTTTCATTAAGTCTTATGAATATCTTTTAATTATGTAGTTATCAATATGCCAAAAAGACCAAAGGCATCCTCAAGCGATATAAATCTTTCAGATAACACTTTTGTTTGTATTTGGTAAAATGCTATGGATGATGCCTTAATTGATGCATTCTATCATGAGCACACACTTGAAAATAGGGTTGGTGGAACTTTTACTGCACACGCGATTGACAATATAGTGAAAGAGCTGCAATCAAAATTTTCAGATAAAGTTTTTACCAAGGAGAGCGTTCACAACCGAATGAGAAATATTAAAAAAAATATTTAGCAAGTGTTATGACACCTTTCAAAATGGGATGAGCGGGTTTGCATGGGATTCCAACACAAATATGTGGAATGCTGAATCTGAAGTATGGGATCAATTAATACAGGTACATTTATTTTTAGCAGTTTTGTTCTTTATTTGCATCTTATAATATTTATCTCATTTTCTTCATTATTATATTGTACTTTTTTGTGTAGGCTAAGCTTGAAGCTGCTGAATGGAGAAACAAGCCGATTAGAAATTATGATAAGCTAATTGAGCTATATGGAAGGGATAGAGCTACTGGAAAGCAAGCTGAGACCGGAGCAGATATGGTAATAAGGGGTGCTCATAATAATTTGAGAAAATCAAGTGATAGTTCATTGACTATTGGTGAGGTAGATGAACTAATTTCCATGAATGCTGCCTCCTTGGAAAATATCTAGGAACATGGACAATATGAGCAATATCAATCAACTCAGGAAGCACGTAAATCGAATGCATATCCAGAGGTACCAACTTCTAGCAGAAATAAAAAATCTAAACAAGATCATCTTGAAGGCATGACTGATATGTTGAGAGGTGGGATGAATAATTTGGCTAATACAATTAATCACCTTTCAACTATGCCACCTATTTCTGAGAGTGAGATATGGCAAATGGTACAAGTGTTGGATTTAGATCCTAGTATGGACATGAAAGCTTATATATTTCTTTGCAAACATGAAGACTTGTGTCGCACACTAATTGGGTGTCCATTGGAAGATTCGCAAATTTCTTTTACTGGCCTTCATGTCGTCACCTGGCAATTGAGTTAGACTAATGTTATTTATGCTTTAGCTATTGAGGATTTTATAGACTTTGACTAGATCGATATGAATTTTATATGTCATGTTGCTAATTTTTTTAATTATATTATGCACTTTAAGTTTGGATTATTTGCCACATTAAAGGTCAGGAACGCAAGGTCCGTTGTCTACTCTGTTTTGATGGAGTTGTGAATTTTTTTGTTTGTTTGTATGAAAACAATTTGGGGCTTTCACTATTATAGTAGAATGATGATTCCCTGTGAGGAAGATGGGGAGGTCAAATAAATAAATTATTTTTATGAGTAATTCTTAATAAGCATCGTATTTAAAATAATTGAGTGTATTTTAGTAAACTTAGCAGTACAATACAGTATAATACAGTCAAATCGAACAATAAAGATGTTATTTAACAACAACAAACGATACAATCTATCCAAACATTGTATCCATCAAAACGATACAGTACAGTACAATACATTATAAAACAATGGGAAACAACCATCCAAACAGAGTGTAAAAGTTACCCCCAGGCTCACGTGTCCGGATTCCGAAAATTTTCGAAGAGAGTTGTTACCCATGACCTCACGAACTCAAATATATAATTTTTACCCAATTCCATAACTATTTTCATGGTTAAAACTTATTTTATCATAACCCTTGGTTTTCCACAAAATACCATGAATCTCACTATTTTTCATGTTAAATCTACTTATGATTCGTGTATTTAGCTAAAGATTTGATAGGGATCACTTACCTCTTGATGTTGATCGAACCCCTCCCAAAAATGCTCTCAAAATCATCTAAGACCAAGTGGGAAATAAAGCTAAGTCCTATTATAAAAAGCTATTGCACAGGTCGCAGATGTCGCATTTGCGACACCTTGTTCGCAAATGCGAAGCTGGGACTCCATTGTCAAGGCTGCATTTGCGACCACAACATCGCAAATGCGAAGCTGGGACTCCATTGTCAGTATTCTTCGCAATTTCTAAGTCAATCTCACAAATGGGAAGTTCGCAAATACGAACAAAATTTCTCATTTGCAATACTTGAGGCACCAGCAAAAAAACCTAGAAAACTAAAGTCTTTCCCATCCATCCGAACGCGTCCGAAACTTACCCGAGCCCTCGGGGCTTCACACCAGACATCCGCACAAGTCTAAAAAAATTATACGAACTTGCTTGTATGATAGAAACACCGGAATAACATCTAAAAGTTCGAACGCCAAAATGCATGAATCAAATCATGAAAACTCAAAACTTCTAAAAACACATCCGCGCGTCCGATTCCTATCAAATCAACTCGGAATGGCGCCAAATTTTGCGTGGAAGTCTTAAATCACCATACAGAACTATTACTAAGCTCAAAATCCCCAACGGACCTCAATAACACTGTTTACAGTGAAAATGGTAACAATAATTGAATTTGTAAATGAGATTCTAAAAATACGTGATCTATTCCCGAGCTGGTTGTTAGGGCAGTTGATGCTAATAATTTTAAGTTTAACGATGAAATGCAAGCTAAAATGAGGTAGTAGTCAAACCGAGGGGCCTGTTGCCCGGATGAAGGGCTGATCGATGGGGACCTCGGGGTCCAGGTTCGGGTCGAGCTCAAACTATTGGGGTCAGCCGGACATGGGATAACAATTGAAGATATGATTAAGCAAGGCTATTTACGACCAATATTGAACAATATAGGGAAGAAAAAATAAGAGGACGATAGATATTAAAGCAGCCTCGGGCCAATGAGAACGAGCAAGCTAGAAAGAAAAGAGAGAGAGAGAGAGATATTATTGCACTTGTGGAGAAAATGGAGCAACATCAGTCCCTTACAAAGTGGCATGGATTCCCCTTATATAGGAGGGGGAATACCATATAGTACAGGGTGTATTAAATGTAAAGATGTGGGGATAAGATGGCTAGACATGGTACTAGTGCCTATTGACTCTAGCCACTTGCCTCGGGAGTCCCCCTTCTTCGTAACCTTTACTGGGTCGCGGACAGATCCCTTAACCTCGGAGCCTCTGCAGGGCTACAGATGATCCTCTAGATAGAGAGCTCGATCATAATCCTATAGCCTCGAGGTGCTGACATGATATTCCGAATATTCCTTAATGGCGGGAAATATATTCCCCTGATTTCACCGTATATAGATAGTCTCCGCGTTTCCTACAACGAAGTAATAGGAAACGATATTGAATCGTCGTCTCGAGGTCAGTGTTTCCATGATGTCAACTGTCTAAGAGTATTAAATTCCATGCCCCAGAGAACAATGCAGGGCCGCCGTCAGATGCGGTAATCGAGAAACCCACGAGCTGTCGTAGGCTCGTCGCTTCTGCTTCCCCAGTGCTTCCTATAAATGCACTGGTTGCCAGATACTTCATATTTTCACCTTTCTCATAAACCTTCGAACCAAAATTTTACTACTTGATATCCTTTCCTCTTTTCACAGAATGGTTTTTATCATTTTTCATGGCTAGGACTTCCAGGACAGTTCCCCGACGGAATGATGCTGCGTTGTCGTCCCGATTACCTGAGGGGGAAAACAAATCGGTTCCCACTTTAGAGCAATGGACTCCTCCTGATCTCGATACATCACAGGATTTTGACATCGAAACTCCCTCATCTACGCCTGGTCGGTGCGAGCACGTGTCTCGATATATTAGCGTCGTGGTCGATGATAGCAAAGTGAGGAAGGACTGCCGATGGAGCGAGGATGTGGAGATAGAGATCCTCGGCCCCAATGATAACATTACCGACTTCAAGGCGGGCTTATTTCACACATACACTTACCCATTAACCCTGGGCCCTGATAAGTCCATCGAATCTCCCCTTGGAAGTCGACCTGGTTATTCTTGACTTCTGTGCCCGATATCAGGTGACCCTCGGTCAGATCTATCCGTCAATTTGGAGGATAGTGTTAATGCTCAGATATTTCACCGAAGGGGTTAGAGGCAAAGTTTTCACCCTTAGCCATTTGATCAGACTGTACTGCCCTCAATTGTATCGAGGCTTAATCAAGCTTCGACATCGGTCCAAAAAGTCTTTCTTCACGAGCGTTGATGAGGGGAAGGACCGAGGATGGATGAGCAGGTTTATCCAAGTGAAGACCTCGGACATCATCCCGGCACGGAAGATGCCCTTTCCAAAGCAGTGGAACAATCGACGTAAGTGAACTTCCCTTTAGCCACTTCTCAATTACTCTTTCATTTGTCATGATAATCTCTTTGTGCTCTCTCCAGCCGCTGCTTGGCATCCAGAGGTAGTCCCAGATTTTTTGGGATGGATCCTGTGTTTGGATGAAAAGTTCCCGTATCGTATTCTATCTTGGACCGTCATGGCTAAGGAGAGTTGGGTGGCCAAAAATCACGGTGAGGTTCCTTTACCGCCTGTGCTTCGCACTTTGTGTTTCCTTCTGAGCCATTAGCAAAAACATACCATGTTTATTGTGTTGGTGCATGCCTTGGTGAGAATATGCAGATGAGGCTGCCCCCCGTTGGTGAAGCATAGGCCTTGGGGCCTTATACGAACAAGTAAAGGAAGAGTAGGGCAGCCGTTACCCGACCTGATAGGACTGCCGCCATAACCTTCGGATCGAATCTTGACATCGAGGGGGAGGAAGATGATGGAAGTCCATTGAGGAGAATAACAAGGTCCAACGTGAGAGATTTGGAGGCGCCCCGACCGCAGGCTGCTGAATCCGGGACTGCTGGCTCCGGCCGGGCTGGTGAGCAGAGGATCCTTAAAGAGGATGCTGATGCAGCTTCTGCTAGGAGGGTCGTTGGCGTTGATCCTGAGGGACCGAACCCCGAGGCCTTCCAGAAGTGTGGGTCGCTATTTGGAGAAATCAGCAAACTGAATAACTTTATTTAGAGCTTCCGGTCTCATCGGGAGAGCTAAGGGATGCTGAAAAGATGGTCGGCGTCAGAACCTGGACTCCTTCAAAAGGGGGAGATTTCATCGTCAACATTTTTGATGGTGTAATCGACATGGCCGATCTCGATATTTCCGGCACCGTTAAGGCGGCGGAGAAGTCCATGCAACAGGTGATAGTTTTCCCTTGCGCATTCCTTTTCGTGCTCGGGCATTATTCGCGGTCCTTCTTAACTTTCTCATTGTGCCACAGTGTAAGGAGATGTATGATCATGACATTCTTCGGCTCCGAGGGGAACTTCTTTGGCACAAGAAAGAACGTAATAATGTTGCTTCGAAGCTGTAGGACTTGGAGGCTCATCGTGTCCAGAGAGACAAAGAGTTGGGAGAACTTTAGACTTTCTTGGAGGCAGTGCTTTAGGAGAAGGCCGCTCTTGTTGCTCAGGTATCCTGCCTAACTCATGCCCGCCCCCTTTTATCTCATATCTGCACATGTTCTGGATTCATGTATTCGTCGACTTGCCCTTTTTCGTAGGTCGACCAAAGTAACTCGCAGATTAGTCAATTGAAATTGGAGGTCTCCGGGCTGAAAGTGCAAAATGAGACCACAACCGGGGAGTTGATGGCGTCCCGTGATCTTATCATGAACGCTTGCAGGGAGATCGTTACTTTGGCAGCGGCTAAGTCTGAGGTCGAACGAGATGCTGCCGCTTACAAGGAGGATGCAGCCACATCGCATACAATGGTTCGTGACATATCCCTGGCCGCTGAGCAGAAACTGATCCGAGCTGTCGAACATTCCAAAGCAGAGGCGAAGAGGGAGATCCTGGAGTAACTCGAGGCCAAAGGCTTCGATCTGTCTGCCGACCTGGAGGAGGCTCGTGTGGCGGAGGGAAGACTGACGCTCTTGATTGCCCCTGATGGGGGTGAAGATGATAGTGGCGAGGAGTAGTCTCTGAGCCCTTTTTGTAAGCCTCTCTTTTTGCTTCATGTGTTCCCCCCCAGAAACAATAGTGTAAATATGTTTTCTCTCTTTGCTAATGTATATAACAAGGAGCTTTTCTCCTGTTAGCTTTTCTCCTTGCTCTTTTGTTTTTGTGTTCCGGCACCGGCCCTCCAGGGCCTTTTTGTGGAGCAGACCAAGGGCCCCGAGACCATCCATGTCCCGAGGTGGGATCGATAGTTCCTCCTGAATCAATACTTATGACGTTAGGGATCTCCCGAGGACCTTCGATTTTATGAGTTATGTGGGAGCCTGGAATGATTTTTCTAGTGCACTCCCCAAGCAGAATGTGACATTAACGCGGCCAGAATTAATTGGCCCTCTTAGGCAAATGAGCAGTTGTTACTTAGCCTCTATATATTTGCTCGTCTTCCCTTCCAGCGATGATTTTGCAGTTTTTAATAAGCCTATCTCTTTTTCAGAGCCTGACGCTTTGTGCGAGTCCTTCCGCTCCCCTGTTTCATAAACTTTTTTCCTGGATCCTCATCTTCTTCCCCTTATCCTGTTGTAATCATGGCCGCCACTTGGACGGCTGATCCTCGGACGGAGGGGAGTTCCTGCTATGCTCCGCCCTTGGTTGGTACCAGTGGCTCACCCCCGATATAGGGAGAGCGAGACTCAGGGCGCCCTTCCTCGAAGAAGGCTGTCACACCGGGGAGACTTCCCAATATTCCAGGCCATCGAGAGCATGTGTCAAGGATTATTTTATCGGTGAGGGAGGAAAACCTCGAGATGATCAAGAAAGAATGCGGATGGGGGGGGGAAGGTGTGATTTTGCGAGCACCTTACCTTGAGGAGAGTATCATGTTATATGTTGAGGGATTCTTGAGTGTGTATATCTACGTTCTCGTGCCGAGTTCCCTGGACTGGGTCGTGCTTGATTTCTACAGGAAATATCAAGTAATTTTGGCGCAGGTTCATCCCTTTCTTTGGAGAATAGTGAAGTCGATGAGATATTTTACAGACAAGGCCGGGATAGAATTCACCCTTAGCCACCTTGTGAGGTTGTATCGGCTATTATGCTATCGGGGCTTGATTGCTCTTCAGCGTAGATCCACCCGAGCTCCCGTGGCCGGCAACGAGGAGGATGAGGACCGTGGATGGATGAATCGGTTCATCTGAATCCGAACGACCGATGTTATCCCCAAAGAATATTTGCGGTTCCCTGAGAGATGGAACCTCACACATAAGTGCTTCGTTTGAGCTATATTTTAACTTGGCCTGGGGTTGGCCCCGTAACGATATTTTTCCGTTCTCTGTTTGTAGCAACTCATTGGTTGCCCGGTGAGATCCCTAATTTAGATGAATGGTCTCGTAAGCTAGCAGCTTGCTCAGCCTACGATAGGCGCCAGTGGTGAGATCTATTAAAAGGGGGATGGGAGGTGAAGCACCACGGTAGGTGTCCGGCATCTTGCTCCCCTAAGGGGAAACTTCCTTCTTGCTAGCTCATCTGGTTTGTCTGTTGCAGGTGCCGGGATTCTTTTCGGAGCGAGGTCGAGAACCCTGAAGGAGGAGGAGAGACTGCTGGCCCCAGGGTCAAAGAATACCGGAAAGAGGAAAGATGCCCCAGGGTGCGAGAAGGCTGGTCATGAGGTGCCTTCTTCACAGCGGTTAAGGGGAAGTGGTTCGGCCGACCAACAATCTTCTGGAGTTGGCACATCATCGGACGTTACTTCGGCCTTCGGCGAGGCTCAGCGCTTTGGCCTTATGATGATCTTCGGCCGTTGTAAGGATGTTATGGCCCTACGCTCCTCTCTTTTCTTTTTGTTTATCTGGCTTTCTTTCTCAGGCTTTTGATAGGCTCAAAGCTGAACTGCTTTATTGCGAGGCCCCGTTGTGGGGTGCTCGAGATAGGGAGAAATCCCTCAGGCTTTTTTGTGCGGCAAAGGAAAGCGAGCTCATCTCCTTGCAGTGTGAGGTGGATCAGAATCGGGCCCGGGAGGCCCTCTTGGAGAAACAGGTATTCTGCATCTCGCACTGGCCTATATTCCTTTTTCTTCTCGCCATCTTGACATATTGCTGTTTCAGTTGAAGAATAATACGGATGAGCTGGAACAACTCTGGGGCGAGGTTGGCAAGGCCAAACGTGAATTCATCAAGCTACAAGCGCATGTGAATGCCCACTCTGAGGCCAAAGAGAGGGCTCAGGCCGGGGCTTCTACTCTTGAGGCACAAATTCAAGCTACCAGTGCGAATGATTCTGCTCGGGTAAAGATGATCATGAGACTTCTATCCGAGCTTTCAAGGACAAAAACTGAGCTGGTGAATGTCCCGGCAGAGATTGTGATGAATAATACCAGAACGGGACAGAAAATGGCGGCTTATTCGAGGAGCATTGCCGCTGCTAAAGCTAAGTTGCAGAAGACCCTCGATCATGCCAACAACAGCAAGGAGTATGTGAGGTGCAGATCCCGGAGGGAAATCCTTGAAGAGATTCATGCCAGGGGCTTTGACCTCTTGGGGGAGATCAAGCAAGCCAAAAGAGAGGAGTACGATGCCAAGTTCCTATTGTCTGATGCCGAGGATCATGAGGAGGAGACCGCCAGGCTATAACTGCCAGAAAAGAGCGGAATGATCATTCCCTACCTTCTTTGTTGTGTATATATAGCTTTCATTATACGACACGGGCTGAGGTCACGCTTCGTCGTCAGTATGTAGCAATAAGAGGGGAAACCCCGCAACTTATATCTTCTGTATTTCTTCTTGTTGGAGTTTCGATCGGATCGGTTTGATCCCGTATTTGCCCTTAGGCTTGCATGCTTTAACTGTCTTTGGGTTCAGACTCCGAGTCGCATTGCGATTCGAGATTTAATTAACCCTAAAGTTCTTTTCTACCTGCATAGGCAGACGACAATGGCCTTTTGTGTTTCGGGTCGAAATGACCTTATAGATGGGTGGCCCGGAGGCTCACTCGGCTGGAGATTGTGCCATTTATACTGTGCCCTTAGGCACGTTGTAATTTAGCCATTACGGGTCCAGTCTCCGAGTCGCGTTGCGATCCAAGCTTTAATTGACCCTTTTTGGTCATCGAGACCTTTCAATATGTTGCCCTGATGCTTGCACAGTTAACAATTTTGGATCTAGTCTCCGAATCGGGTTACGATTCGAGATCATTTTAATCTTCAAGTTGTCAATTTTTTAGCTAGCGACAATGGCTCTTATGCTGTTTGGTCGTAGAGACCTTTTAATATGTGGCTCAGAGGCTTGCTTAGCTGGAGACAATGGTTGTTACACTGATTTTGCCTGTGGGCTTTTTTGTAGGCTTTATTTTCCGCTCATTAAGGTCTTTTGAAATATTTTTGCCTGACCCGTTGTCGATTCTGGAAGAACCTCGATTTCAAGTCGTTGTCGGTGATGTTTTGAGCACCTCAGAAGGTTCATAGCTCATAGGTCGAGTAGATCAATGCTTTTGCGATTTGGAGCCGACATGGTCGAAGCTCGTTTTTGCCTGTTGAGGGAAGCCTATTTTAACTATTTTTTTCCGAAGTATATTCAAAGTAGTGGCCTATGATTTTATTTAGCGACGGTCGGGCGTCCCTGAGTCGCGTTATTTTGGTTGTATCAGCCGTTTTGACCGTAGTCATATGTGTTTGGCCGTAGCCATTTCTTTGATCCCGAGTGATAGTTTAGGCGTCTACACCGAGGGTATGCCCTTTAGGGATTCTTGCAAATGCGACGTATAGCCTAAACTTCGGGATTTTCATGCCTGTTGAGGTCTTACAATTTGTCATGCCTGTTGAGGTCTTACAGTTTGTCATGCCTGTTGAGGTCTTACAATTTGTGTAATGTAGAATAGATCTGGTTACACTGAGGCTGCCTGCTAGGGGTCTTACAGTTTCGAGTTTTCCAGCGTATGGCGATTAATGGTAGTCTCCAAGTCATCGAGTTTGTTTAAGCTTGAAGACCGCTTTTCGTGAGCTCGGAGTTTCCTTGTGGGGGCTTTATGAGCCCGGAGATCCGACCCTGGGGTCGTGCGGGTGTTGAATTGCTGATGCTAAGTCTCCGAGTATCTCGGGACATATTTAGTGGAGAGGCCCTTGCCGCGAGTATGCCGAAATCGCCTTTTTCGAAGTATGAAATGCCGAAAAGGTACTCTTTATTGCTTGGCATAAATATATGCTGTAAATACATGTTGTCTCGTTGTTGTGAGCTCGGCCCGCGGGGGTGCGGCTCCTCCTATCATTTGATCCATTTACACGATTCCCTTTTGAAACTCAGCCTGTCGTTTCTTGGCCCTTCCGAGGAGATGGTGTCCCTAAGAGAAGGTCATCGCACGTCGTCTGATTTTAGAAGAAAGGCCTGCAATCCCGTCAGATCCTCCTCTAGGGGTATGCCGCTCCGCTAATAATCTTGCTGGCGGGACCCTCTTTGGGTTGGAAGGCCGATCGAGGGATGAGAGCAAGGTGAGCCCTGCTAAGGCCTTGGATATCCGAGTGGAGTTAGAACTTCCGAATGCCCCAGCTGATTGCCTACATATAGATTAGTGAAAAAATAACGAAAGAGTGAAATAGTTCTTCCTCACCGCGGGATGTGTGGGTAACATTTTGAGGTTCGGTATGTTTCTGCCATTCCAAGGCGTGAGTCCTAATACAACCTTCTGCTGTGTTCAATCAGGCTTGGCCGAAGATGCGGTTCTACTTACCCTTTGATCCCTTTGAGGGCGGAGGCATTGATGCAAGCGATGTGTTATGTGGTGAGGAATTTTCTCTCGTCGCATGTTGCCCCTTGTCGACTTATTTTAATCCCGCCCTTTGCGTGGGATTTCATCTTTTCGATGAAGCAAGGTTGATGCCATCTCCGGGCGGTGTGCTAGTAGCCATTTAAATAGGACACTTGCGCCTTCCCTGATGGTGTGGAGCTCGGCGTCTCAGCCCGAGCTCTTACGGGCTGTATCAAGAGAATGGTTTTCGTGGCGATCGTCGTTTGGAATCTGTTGGGGAATCTGTTAGGGATTTGAGATGCGAAAGCGATTCGGTCCGTTGATCTGGACCGCTCAATTGACTTTGGTCCGACATTGTTGGTGTGCTTGATCGAATCTCCTGAACCCATGAACATACATTTTATTGAAAATGGATTAAAGGAGGGGGAGGGTTACCAATATGTCAGTGTAAGACCGCGGTGAGGTCTCGGTGTCCTTTTCTCTGGATGTAAAGGTGCCCTCTGAAATATTTCCCCGGACCCATTTTTCCTTGGCGATGAATATTTTCACTTTCCATTTCATGAGTTCTTGGGGGGTGTCGCCGCTCCTTCATTGTCATGGTAATACGTTATTGCTTGTTTGCTTTATTCTTCCCGGTTGCTTTCCTCCCTTGGGGATGGGTTCGAGTCTGACCGCTCGATGATACTTGGTGGTGATTTTTATTGAGTAGCACGACTGTCGTCCTTCTGAGCTGGTGGTTGTTTTCGACCCCGCGGCCGTGCACGTTCTGCAGCTCCCGCGTCGGGTTGTGGTTCTTTTTAAGGGGTCTTGGTCTAATAGGCCTGAGCCGTTTGGCGTCCCTGGTTTCGCTTATGGTGATCACGATATTTGGTATAGCAATGCTAAAATCGTACTACGCTGGGCGGGGTTCACCTGCCGGTCGTGCCTTGTCGAATCTGGTTCCATTGGAGATTCGTCGAGGATGTTGTCTTCGGGCTATTTCCCTATTGTTGCGAGGTAGGTTGCATTTTGTGCCCTTCCTCCCATACGTGGTGCATGGATGGTACCTCCACCTGTTTGGCATTAGTTTCTTTGTCGAGAGTTTGCTTGGATATACCGAGCCCGAGGAGGTTCCCGGGCGGTTGTCCATGGCCCTACTCTGTGGCTAGTGTCGGTTGCGGGTATCCGACCAGATCTCAGCTGGGTATCTGATCAAGCTTCATTGAAATGTCCTGGAGTCATTGGGCATGTTTTGTTTAACCTTCGGGGGAAGACCCGGGTTGTCCAGTCGTCCGAAACCGGGAACGATCTCATTCTTCCTATCAGGGAACGGGACACGACTTCCTATGGTGCTTCACTCTCTTTTTATCTGGACCCAGGTATGTCGAGCTCTTTCGTTACTGCTTTAATGACATCAGTAGTGCTCCTGCAGAGGGGTCTGCTGATATGGTAAGCGGGTTTGCGAGGCCAGGTGCTAGGCTGCGGCGCTGCGTCATGGTTTCTTTCGAGAGTGTTTCCTCGAACTTCCTCAACGAGAAGGACTCACACTCATCATCTTGGAGGTCACTGCCTTTGAACGAGTACGCGTAACGCTCATAAAGATCCAAGGTCCTGTCGCACCTGGGGAGATTTGGCATTCCAGATTTCCGTGAAGCGAGCTCCGGGACTGCTTCCTCGGGAGACGATTATTGTATGAACTTCCACGAACCTGACTCGATCCTTTCGAAGAGATCCCCAAGCATCCTTACTACAGTGGGGTCAGTTACCGATCCGTTGTGGCTTGATCTCTCGGGTACTCGCTCGACGTAGAGAGATGTTTCCGGCGCTACTGCGCTAGGAGTCTCCGGGTGACTTTGCAGCTGAGCAATAGCCAACTGCTGTGCCTACAACATTTCAAAAATAACATAAAGACTAACTTCCTGTTCTTCCTGGGTCGGGGTTTTTTGAACTTCCTATTGGTCGATATGTTGTATGCTACCATCGGTGCGCGAGGCTTTATCAACCTATTGCGCGCCTTGAAAACCTGTATCCGTTTAAATCAATCCAGATGCATTATCGGGGTCTTGCGGCGTCGCGCCAGCCGCTGAAACAGCCACACTGTTTCCGTCATGATTTTCAGGGTAGTTATTCTCGACTTTGCTTACCGAGCCGGACATTTTAACTTGAAATTAAAGGATCTTGGATAAGAAAAAGTGTGAAAGATAATGTGTATTTGTGCAATGAAACCAGCAAAAAAATAATCACTATTATTTTTAGCCACACGGTGGGCACCAAAGGGTTTACCGTGAAAATGGTAACAATAATTGAATTTGTAAATGGGATTCTAAAAATACATGATCTATTCCTGAGCTGGTTGTTAGGGCAGTTGATGCTAATAATTTTAAGTTTAATGATGAAATGCAGGCTAAAACGAGGTAGTAGTCAAACCGAGGGGCTTGTTGCCCGGATGCAGGCCTGATCGATGGGGACCTCGGGGTCCAGGTTTGGGTCGAGCTCGAGCTATTGGGGTCAGCCGAGAATGGATAACAATTGAGGATATGATTAAGCAAGACTCTTTCCGACCAATATTGAGCAATATAGTGAAGAACAAGTAAGAGGACGATAGATATTAAAGCGGCCCTGGGCCAGTGAGAACGAGCAAGCTAGAAAAGAGAGAGAGAGAGAGAGAGAGATATTATTGCACTTGTGGAGAAAATGGAGCAACATCAGTCCCTTACAAAGTGGCATGGATTCCCCTTATATAGGAGGGGGAATACCATATAGTACAGGGTGTATTAAATGTAAAGATGCGGGGATGGGATGACTAGATATGGTACTAGTGCCTATTGACTCTAGCCACTTACCTCGGGAGTCCCCTGTCTTCGTAACCTTTCCTGGGTCGCGGACAGATCCCTTAACCTTAGAGCCTCTGCAGGGCCGCGGATGATCCTCGAGATAGGGAGCTCGATCATAATCCCATAGCCTCGAGGTGCTAACATGATATTATGGATATACCTTAATAGCAGGAAATAGATTCCCCTGATTTCACCACATACAAACACCAAAACCTACTCCAAACCAAATTTAAAGAACTTTAAAACCTTTAATGAGACAACGTTTCACATTAAGCGCCGAAACACTCTTGGATCATCCAAAACCCAATTTGAACATACGCCCAAGTCCAAAATCATCATCAGAACCTATTAGAACCGTCAAGCCCTGGTTCTGAGGTCGTTTACTCAAAATGTTGACTCAAGTCAAACTTAGCCATTTTTAGCCAAAATTAAGGAACCAAGTGTTCCGATTTCAACCCGAACCCTTCCAAATTTCGACCTAATTATGACGACTCGACAGTCGTTTCATGAGTTATCACTCCGCTTTCCCTATTTCTGCTTCTTCATGCTTTGTTTATCTGTGTTATGTGGTATCGGGTCGGTCGGATCGAATCCAGAATGATTTTTGTAAGGTTTGAGACACTTAGTCTCTTTTAAGGAAACTTACGTTGGAATAGTCAACCAGATGTTGACTTATATGTTAGAGGGCTCGGATGTGAGTTCCGATAGTTCGGTTAGCTTAGGGAGGTGATTTGTGACTTAAGAGCGTGATCAGAATGAGTTTTGGAGGTTCGAAGTAGATTTAGGCTTGAATTGGCGAAGTTAATATATTGGCGATTTCTAGTTGGTAGGCGAGATTTTGATATAGGGGTCGGAATGGAATTCCGAGAGTTGCAGTAGTTCCGTTGTGTCATTTGGGATGTGTGTGCAAAATTTCAGGTCATTCGGACGTGGTTTGGTTGGGTTTTTGATCAAAAGTGTAATTTTGAAGATTTTGGAATTTCTTAGGCTTTAATTCGATGCGATTCGGTGTTTTGATGTTGTTTTGAATGTTCCAAACATTGGAACAAGTTTGAATGAGGTTTTAGGATATGTTGGTACCTTTGGTTGAGGTCCCAGGGGCCTCAACTGAGTTTCAGATGGTCAATTGGACCATTTCATGCCTTGGAGAAGTTGCAGAATTGCAGGTTCAGCTGTTGCAGAGATTCTTTCTCTGCGATCGTGTAAGGGTTCCTGCGATCGCATAGAAGCTTTTTGAGGTGCAGTCCAGTTTGGTCTTCGCGATCGTGAAGGTTGGGTTGCGATCGCATAGAGGTGAGGAAGTTGTTGATCGCGAACGGGTGGAGTGGGTCGCGTTCGCGCAAAGTTAAGTGAACCTGGGGTCTGGGCTTGAATTTGTTCATTTCGAACGCGGTAGGCAGTCCGCGATCACGTAGAGTTAGTTGCCTAAGCATCGAGTTCGCAAATTATTGTACGTATTCGCATAGAGTAATTTTTGGGAGCTGAGAATTTGTGCTTCACGATCGCGAAGGATTTCCCGCTCGCGATGAAGGAAAATAGGCCTGGGCAGAAGGTTTAAAAGGTCGTCTTATCCGCAAATGTGGGCTTATTCTCTTCCATTGTTGGTCATTTTTGGAGCTTTTTGAAGGGGATTGAAGAGGGATTCAAGGGGAATCACATGGAGGTAAGATTCTTGGACTTAAAACTCGATTCTAATGTGAATTCCACCTAGAAAATCGTATAAATTAAGCCAAAAATTGAAGAACTAGGACTTGGAAATTTAGACCTTTGATTGAGGATTTGAAGGACCATTTGAGGTCGGAATTTAGAACTTTTGATGTGTATGAACTCGTGGGGAGATAAGGAATCTATTGATAAAAATTATTGAATTCCGAGACGTGGGACCGGGGGTCAGGTTTTGATAATTTCGGGATTTGTGTCATATTTTTTTATTTTTACTTGGGCTTCGTTCCCTTAGTATATTTTGACACCCTCGTTCTGATTTTGGATAGATTCGACGCATGTAGAGGCTGATTCGAGGGGCAAAGGCGTCGCGAGCTAGAGATTTGATCGGTTCGAGGTGAGTAATGATTGTAAATGATGTTCTGAGGGTTTGAAACCCCGGATTGCACATCGTAGTGCTATATTGAGGTGAGGCACACGCTTGATGACAAGCGTGGGGTCGTGCACTATTGGGGTTTGTGACTTGGTCTATCCCGATTGATGATTTTATCGTGTATTTGATGAAATCTATTTGTTATCATCATTATTTGAGTTGAATGCCATATTTGGGCCTTGTGCCAACTATTTGAACCCTTTGGGGATTTTTAATGGTATTTCCTCACTATTTTGACTTTATACTTGAACTCAGTCATGTTATATTTTACTGTTTTTCGTATTCAGCCATGTTTATTCTGTTTTAACACTTACATGATCTTTTAACTAATGTTTTGGGCTGAGAAACATATTTTACTAATGCCCGAGTGGCTTGTGAGGATTTTGACTGAGTAAGGCCGATGACCTATGTTGTGAGGAAACATTTGATACTGATTATGAGGTCGAGGGCCTGAGATATGTACGCCACGAGGTGACTTGATTGATATGAGGCCGAAGACCTAGTGATGATGTCACGATGTGGCTTGATATTGCGCTTGGGCCGTAAGGGCCCCCTCTAGGAGTTTGTACACCCCTAGTGAGCGCGGCTACCCATTGTGATGTGAGATTGAGCTTGAGGGGCTGGTATTGTTCTATGTGATTGCCCGAGGGGCTGGTACTGTTCTGAGATATTACCCGAGGGGCGGATTTGTTGATATTGTGCCCGAAGGGCGAACCTTTATGTGTTTACTTTCCATAATTGACTGTTAATTACCTGCTTAATTATTGAAAAAGGCTATTCATGAAACTACATTTGAGTTAAAGGATTTTACCTATCTTTCACTACTTTACTATTTTTAAATGGCTTTCTGCTTTATTATAGAATGCCTTGTGCTTTACGTAATTTCTTGCTTTCAGTCTTTATTTTCATTTGTTACTCACTGAGTTGGAGTACTCATTTTACTCCCTGCACCCCTGTGTGCAGATTTAGGCGTTGTGGAACCTGCTAGTGCGAGTTGAGAGCTCTCAGCAGATATCGGAGTCCACGAGGTAGCTGCTTGACGTCCGCAGTCCCATGTTTCTCCCTCTTTGTCATTTCTATCTCTAGATCAGACGGTTTGTAATATTTTATAGACTTCTCAGACTTGTATTAGAACTTATAGATTCTCATGACTAGTGACACCCCGATATCGAGCTGTGTTGGGTTGTTCTTCCCCGTATTTATGATGTTATCTGCAACTTTAGTTATTTTATCATGTTTCAACTTCTTCTAAATGCTTAATTGTTAATAAAATGGAAAAATGGGAAGTGTTGGCTGACCTTGTCTTCACGAGAGGCGCCATTACGACCGAGTCCGGGTTTAGGGTCGTGACACTAACTATCCTCGCAATTCATAAAGCAGTTAAAGCACATACGTAGAGTCTTATTTAGGGAAAGAGGGATCTAGAAAGCAAAACTAACAGTCGGATCGTTACAATGTGTATTTAGTCATGACATATTAAAGCATTCATTCTACTTAGTTAATGCGGAAAAAACTTGAAAATTAAAAAGCATACATAAAATATGCTGGAAATTAACATTGATGTTGATAAAAGTTTCCAAAAAACAAAGCAAAAAATGTCCGAAAATATCCAAAAAAACATAAAAAATAATGTTGGAAACGAAAACTAGGGAGCATATTAAGAAGGAGCAGAAGGCTCAACTTGGGGACTAGAAGATGAAGGCTGGGGATCAACAGGACCAGCCTCTGAACCATCTTTACTTAAATCACCCTTGAAACTTTCATCCTTGTTGGATTCATCATCTAGAACGACATGCCTCCTAACTCGACGCTTCTTCACTTAGGAGCCTTTATCTTCTTCCTCTTCATCAGAGGCACGAATTCTTTATTTTTCCTCTTTGAAGAGGACATATTCAAAATTCGCTCCTGAGTAGTGTAGACATCAAGTCTTACTGTAAGCAGGATGAACTCCGCGTATTACAAATCTTGAAAATCGAAAAGGATATCAAAACAAGCCAAAAAAATCACGATAAATACCGTGGGTATTAACTTTCCATCCAAACTTTTGGGATAGAAATTCGAAGATCTTTGCTCCATGGGAGTAGCAAAGAACATTTTTTCTACCCAATCACGGAAGATAGGAAGCTCACCGAAGACTTTCATAATTGCTGAAAAAGTAGAAAACACGACAAAAAGGTTAGTATTCTAAGAAAGTAAAAATAAAAAAATGAAGAAAAAAAGGGAAACACATACGTGCAAAATTTCACTTTTCAAGGAAAAGCATATTCTCTTCTCCCACTAAAGCACAGGTGTCACACCTCCATTTACTACACTCTGTAAAGGGTATAAATATAAGGGAGTTTTTCCAATTAAAGGACAATCGAAATGGGATTGTTTATTTATTAAAAATCAGAGTCGCCACTTGGGATAATTTATAGTGTACCAAGTCACCGGTTAAAATCCCGAATCGAGGAAGTTGACTCTTATTTATGGTCCGCGAACACAAAAATCTGAATACGGAATTCTGTTAACCCGGGAGAAGGTGTTAGGCATTCCCGAGTTCCGTGGTTCTAGCACGGTCGCTTAGCAATTTATACTTGGCTTAAATTGTTTAAATATTCATTTTTAGGACCTATGTGCATTTATCTATTAACCGCTTTTTAATTAAGAACATTATCTTGAAATGGGTCACGCGTACGTGTACCCATTTGTTTGACGTGTGAAAAATCATGTCACGCGAACGTGTCCACAATTAATAACACTTTATAAAAAAAAGAAAGATTTGGCCAAAGTTGCGCGTGTCTAAAGCAAACTATAAACATTTGTTATTTTGTATGATTAAATGGTAGACGGCGCACCTCGGACTATATGAGCCAATTTAATTAATAACCTACGAAAACCCATTTTTATTATTAAGAATGTTTGTTCGAAGTTGCGCGAATGCATACTCTGAATTGGTTTTTAGAATTGTAATCATATCACGCGAACGTGTACACAATCACAATTGTATTTTAAACGGCCCTAAAGGTTTCTCTACGAATATTCAACAATTATTCTTAAAATCGAGTTAGGATTGCTAAGGCCACGAGTTACGGGCTAACTACACTGTGAAAAGCAAACAGGCTAACTCAGGCACATGGATATACAGCCCAGAAGCATTAACGTGGAGAAGGGCCTGGCAGCTCATTTGTTGGGCCCATATTCTTTTGCTTGAAATTACTCTCTTAAATTTGGCCACATGACCAGATCAAAGATCCTGGACAAAGACAAACAAACACAAGCAATTCTGCAAAATGCATGGTAGGGTCTGCAAAACTCTATGTAGCAATACAAATGAGTAAACAGTATGAAGTCGACGACTGTAACCCCTGCTGTCCCCTCCTAATCACTTAACTTCCTCTAAATTTGGTTGCTTGACTCAACTCGCGTTGTTCTGCATCACAACAGTTCCAGCGCAATAGTGAATATGCAAATGTCTCCAGCAAACATCAATATCTCTGAATAACAGACTTAGTCTATCAGAGAAACTGAGGCCAACAAAATAATTTTCTATTTTTATTCCTTTTCTTGTTCAAATGAGTGGACAAAGCAAACAGATTCCCTATAAACTTCCATCAGTACTAGCACGAAAGAAGAAGAAGTGTGTTTCAATGGAAATGCAAAAGAAGCTTGAGTTCTAGTTATACATACTATGGTGGCAGTTCATTTAACAAAGTTATTAAGGAGGACAGTGGTTGTAAGTCTTATTATCCAGTGAATGATGAAGCTCGTGGTGTGACCATTAAGTATGAAACTAATGCAACCAGATGCTAAGATAGGCAGCCACGAACTAGGTGATTCACATTTTAAACAGCATTCCCAATTTCCTAGCTGCCAATGCAAGCCTTTCGTTTCAGTAGGTTATGTACACAGTGGACAGAAGAATGAAGTGCAACAGCCTTATTCGCAATCTGAAATCTGGAAGGAACAAGTGATGCACATCTGCTATACAGAAACTAGTCTGCTGAGTCCAGCTGTGACGGGAGTTTTGCACGCCATGCATCATAAGAATGCCAACAGGGGTCTCCTGAACTCTCAGACAAAAGGCAGCTCAGGATTTGTGATAAGAAACTCTCAATTCAAAGGAACCAATTTAGTTCATACATTTTCAGAATAGCAACTTGAATTTGAGTCGCTGCTGCAACCATCGACTAAAATGCATTCAGTAACAGTCCCCAAAACATTCAATCACAAGTAAAATCATATCCCCAACAAGCAGTTTATGTTCGAACTCACATTTCAGCTACAGTGCATCAGAAAAATTGACACAATTTGAACAGACTTTACCCTAAAATCTCAGCTAGTCACAATTCAATAAGAAGTTAAATTGAACTTACTAATTTAAGAATGAACTAAGCACACAAGTTACTTGGTGATTAAACTATGGCCAGACCAATAAAATGATCGAACAAGCAGGTTCCACCCTTAAAACCTCATGACTTTGTTTCAGTGCTCAAATTTTAAAAAAACGAGTGAGACGATGTTACACAACCACAGCCATTACATCATTGTGTGCAATCACTCGTCCGATGTAGAATAACCAAGAATACGAAAAACCTGAACCAAGGCCAAAGGAACTCAGCATTCAAAATCAAACAACGAGCACTGACTCTCAAGTAGTCTTAAACAAAATCATAACAAACATGAACACATGAAACAGAACCATGAGTAATGGAAAGACGGAGAAGAGATGAACCTGAAATTGCAAATCTCCTTTATAACAATTACAGACTCGACAATACACCTCTCGACTCCAAATCTTAGCAAGGTTTAGCAGCAAATCAACAAGACGACAGTAGAAAACCAAACTCGAACTTCAATTTTATCTCCTTGGAACTCAAATCTAGATTCAGAAAGAAAAAAACAGAAATAGTTGTATGCGACTTTCTCTGAAACTTTGAAAGGATTCTTCAAAGGAGAAAACAAACCGAAAACCATCAGTTTTGGAGCCTTTTTAAACCCTTTTTCAAAAAATTCTTTCTTTTTTGAGTCCCCCTTCACAAAATCGGATAAGGCTTCTTTTGAAGACCAATCCTTGATGAATGTGGGGCTCGGATTGAGTGAAATCAATCCAAGACCTCACACTCATCCAGCATCTCGTCTCCTGAGCCTTCCAATCGTGCGATAAAACTCGAATTTGAGCGAGTGAGAGGAGAGGGGAATCTTTGGTGTCAGAAACCGTTAGAAATGGTGATTAGGAGAGATGGGGAATGCGTGAGGCGAGATTTGGGATTCACTCGCCCGAATCTGGACTGAATTTGGGGCCTGGTTCGAGCGATTTGGAGAAGAAGAACAGTAGGCATCGTTTGGGACTTTAGGGCTCATCGCTTGTTTCATTTGGGTTTAACCCATTATTTGGGGGGCAGGTCGGGTTGCAGACGGGTTGGCCGGGCGGGTTTGGCGTAATTGGGATGGGGTGGAGGATTTCAATTTGGACTTGGACAAGAAAATTGGGGATGGGTCCAATTGGTATTGCTCTTCCTTTTATTTTCACCTATTTCAATTTTTCCAAAAGTTCTCTTTGTTTTTTTTTTCAAGATTAAATAAAAATCTAAATTAATTCCTAGAACTTAATTTACCTAACAAACACTAATTAAACCCCAATGATAATTATCACAATTAAAAAAACAAATTAAAGGGAAAGCTACTTAAAATCAAAATCAAAAATTAAAAATGCAAATTAAACTATTTTTGTGTAATTTTCCTTTTATAAACAACCTAATTGCTTAATTAGCCCTAGAATATTAAATTAAATCCTGAATGCAAACGCACATATATTTTTGTATTTTTCGTTAATTAAAATGCATAGACAAAACAGAAAATACAAACAATTAACAGAAATGCTACAAAAATCTACGAAATTTGCAAATAATGAAAGAAATTATTTTGTTTTGAATTTGTGGGAGTAATTCATATAGGGCAAAAATCTCATGCTCACAATAGGTTGGGACAGTCACGAACCGAGCATACCAATCTTGGTTGCAGTCATCCTCAAGACTAACTAAGACACGTTTGCTTCTCGTTGTAAGTGTGAAACACCCTTGCGAAAAAGCTTTGAGGAATACAAATGGAGGAGATGCCAAAAAGAGAAAGGGGTGAAGACTAAACCCGACAAATAGCAAAGCCAAGCTATTGCCCTCGACATTATCAGGCCTATTCGCCCGAAGCAAATGGTGAATGGCGGCAGAACTCTATAATCAATGGGTCAATTAGAGGTTTGAATCCTAGGTTGAAAGGATAAGATTAGATAAACGAATAACCTTCGCGGTAGGTGGTTATTCAGTCAACGACACTAGGGGCTATGATTTGGAAATTAGATTTCCAATGACATTCTCGGCTTATGAGAGAAAGAAGACTAGATGTGATAGGAGAAGGATAGTGATTAGCAAGGTTAAGTGCCGCTATGGAGGAAACTTCTTTCTTCCATTTCTCACAACTAGAGATAAAAAAAATAATTATTGGGGAACCATATCTAAAACTAAAGGTTCAGGCAAAGGTTCATTTTGATCCCTAGCTTTGGAAAAAGATCTAGGGGTGGATAAGGAAGAAGTATTGGAGGAAGAAGAAGGTTTTGAAGAATTTTTCTTAGAAGAGGTGGTGCTCCGACTTGATATGGAACCTAGGCTACGAATCCTACCACCTTCATTCCTACCTGTAAAGCCTCAAAAATTTTTCTAACAAGATTTAAGCCGAACTCGAACTTAAGAGAATATTTTGCGAGACCTCGAAGTGCTTGAGAAGCCACACGAGGGTAATAAGATCATCACAATACTCGAGCATGAAGGTAAGATAGATTTAAGGTCCTCAAGTTGTATGGTTAAAGTCATAACTTGGAATGATTGAGCAAAGGGGGCAGAAAGGATTCCAGCAGACATGCGTAGCCTATGCAGGTTGCGTAGGCAAACACAGAATGAAAAGTGAGGGCGAGTCTTTTGTTGCGTAAGCTACGCAAGTCTGCGTATTGAAGCTGCATAGGCTACGCAATTTGCCTATGCAAGCCATCTTCTATAAAAATTGGGGAGTTCGGGGAGAGAGAAAGAAAATTCATTTTTGGCTAAGTTTTGGGTTCTAGAGAGAAGGTGGAGCATTCCTAACCCAAATACACATCAAAGGTGAGTTTTATAGTATTTTTCCAATTAATTAACACTATTTAATGGTAGTATTAACATCTACGTGGATTAAAATTCATAGAGATTTCCCTAATCTTCAAAAATCATTCAAAAGGGTTCAAGTTAGGGTTTGAGCTACAAGAGGTAAATTCTCTCCCCTACACTTAAATACATATATAGATTAAGTATTTGGAATGTATTGTGAAGTAGAAAGTACCAATTAGTTGAAGAATTATGCTAGTCTTTGAAATGGGTATTGTGAGTTAGGGTTCTTGAATGGAGAAGAAGATGAATAGTGAATTTTTGAATCTTGTTAAGATGGTTCGTGATTCTAGTGCTTCAATAGCTTAATCATGATTAAGTATTGAATTGTATAACATGTATTAGTCTTAAAGGCCAATGATGGAAGCAACTAAGGATAAAAGGGATATGTATGGGTGAATTGGTCTTGTTGAAGACTTATTGTTAACTTGTGAACCTTAAATGGGTATCGACATATATTTGGATCATTTTGATGTCTTGGGATATCTAATGTAGATATTGGCTTGTTGGCGACGTTTGAGAGCTATAAATGAATTGGTGCTTCATACTATTATTTTGAAGTTTGGACTTGAGGTAAGTTGATTAATACTTACTTTTCTTGAGGGATTTTCTCTAAACTCATATTTGAGTTATTTCATGAGTTTGTTTGTAAATGTTCATTCATACTTGTGGGGACAAGCGGGAAATGATGTTACCATGTATTTTGAGTTGTATTGCATAAAGAAAGTTTTGTTGTTTTACAATTGGAAAACCTTATTTCTAAAGATTTGATGTCAAACGATGCTTGAGAAAAATATTATAAGATTTATTCAAACTTGAGTATTGGAAAGAATATAAAATATTTGAGTGCTAAAGATGTATTTTTATGAAAAGTATTTCCTTTTGAAACTTGATTAATGGATAGAACTTGTACCTTTGAAAGATGTATGGTAATTTGCTAAAGGCTTTAACATGAAAAGATCATATATTTGATTGTTTTATTCAATTGGTTTAGTTTGGCCATAAGCAATGATTTGATAAAAATAGATTCTTTGAGGCTAATATGCTATGAATCTATTTTTGAAATATTAAATGTTTGGGGAGTTATTAGTGGAGACCACCAAGATTGGTTCGAATGTTGAGTTCATTACTATAGAACTACACGTGCCGGTGTAGGGACACATTCCAAGGTTAAGCCGAGGTTTGTGGGATAATGTCTTCTATTGTGAGAGCAAATGATCATTACTTAAAGTAATGAGGTTAAGCCGACTCGTACAATACTATGCGAAGCCGTCCCGACAAGTAGGGTCAAATACTTATTGCTAGGTCGATTACCTAGTAGTTGTTGCTTATGTTGGCGTCGATATAGTGCTCCCAGTGAAAATGTAAAAGATGATTATCTTATATTTAGGCCTAAGGGGCCGAAAGTGATTTTATTGACTTAATGAAGTTGAAATGATTTTACATGATTTTTATTAGAATCATGGGTTGGTATGAAAGTTTTAAAAGTTTGTATCATGATTTACAGTTTTCTAGTCTTTTTATTTAAAATGATAAAGAGCATGAATTAATATAATTGTTATCATTTTGTCTCAATGTCGGTTGCATTATTTTTGTAAAGCCTTGTCCCAGGAACTTGAGTTAGAGAGAGTCTATGACACTTATTGAGTATCGCCGTGGTGTACTTAGCCCTCAGGGGCCTCTCTCTAGGGTCCCACTTAGAGGGGCCCACTTACTTTACATGTTTTCAGGATGAGACGTGGTACATGATGAGCTGATGGGGCAATTGGATTACTCTCTTTTCGAAGCATATAGCAAGGCACCACTTCTTTTTCCGTGGTAGTCTTCATGTTGATCTTACTTACTTTTGGTTGGGTTTGTCCCAAGTATTTACATCATCATTGTATCTTAGAGATTCCATAGAAAGTTGTTATTTTTTTGTAGTTGTAATCGAGAGTTATCTTAAGTCATGCATGAAAGAAATATTGTCATTCTTTTGTATTTTTCAGTTATTGAAAAATAATGGATTTAAAGATCTTGTTTCATGTATGGTTTTAATCATTTAAAATGATTGTGTTTTCAAAAAGGTTTCCGCATGTATTTATTTTGCATATAGATGGACATTCTTGTACGGTTTGGTTCGTTCGGGTTAGATAGTGTGCTGGGTGTGGTCACGTAATTTTGGATCGTGACAAAGATGGTATCAGAGCATTAGGTTCTAATTCGAGTCCTAGGAATTCTATGGAATCGTGTCTAGTAAAGTTCTCCTTATTGGTGTGTTGTGCACCACACCCATATCGGGAAGGCTACATAGACATTGTAGGATTGTCTCATTCCTTTCTTCTCACTCTAGATAGTGCGTTAAAGCTTGAAGTGAGGAAAAAAATAGTCTGTATGTATTGACATGCTGGCGAGGTTTACGAAGGAGAGTGCTAAGCATAATACTTGAGATTTATGTAATGACTAACTACTAGATGAGCTTCCAAGAAAGAGTCGATGCCTCTATATATGAACATATGGGAAAAGATAAGAAATGAAATAAAATGGGTTCAAATCGAATGATGAAATAATGAATCATATTTGTTTTGCCAAGAGCTAATGACTGCTTGAAGGAAGATAAGATGGGAATCTCATTGACTGTTGTCGTGATACATCGAGAATTGCAGGAAGGTTGTGCTACCAAAAAGAATAATCGCATCTTGAGAGGGAATGACCCTAGTGACCTGGTATATGGTTGGGATTGCTCGGCAAAAAGGGCATGGATATAATATGTCAGCTACCAGTTGTGAAAGGCAAGTAGAACAAGAAGATGTAAAGTTCAGTCGAGTGAATATTATAGTTTTGAGTCGACTAAAGGAGTTCATATCCCAAGATTTTTATAGATGGATACTGAAAGTTGATGCGGGCCATATGGACACTAGGTATGATAGGTTGTAGTCATTATCATATCACATGAGCTAACAACGACCCATTTAGAGTATCAAGCATGTTTCTGAGTGATCCAGGCATTATGAAGGGCATTAATTGTTAATAATAAATATCGATATACATTGAAATAATGTAAGGATACTTGAATGGATAAGTAGAAGACATGCCAAGGTACGAAGTGTACACAAGGCGTAACCATGGAGGCTAAAGGAGTAACATAAAATGTCTAGAAGGCAAGTTGTCATGAAAGAAAAATATTAAAGTTATACAGATGAGGTATGTTTCATTTTGATATTGATAAATTTGTGAAAGGTAAAGTTTCGAGAATATGCTCCAAAACTCTTTAAATGGGCCAACGGAGCAGCTAAACTCTTAAATTGTAAAAATGGTTGAATGTGTCAAATAAAGTACGATGCTAAGTTAATACTTTTGATGGGTGGTAAAATACTACATAAACGAATTAAGGCTAAAGAGCTGGAGAACAGTAATATTACGTTTCGAAAGTCGATGAGTTGTAAGTGTTTTAAAGATATGTATTGATGTCTCATGCATCCTAAAGATGTTATGTGGAAATGGGGCTAAGGATATCCTTTTAGATATGGAGGTTCACATTGTGTAAACACATGTTAAATGGCATGGGTAGTAAGGGGATGATCGAAAAGGAAAAAAAGAAAGAAAAAAAAAGGGTACAGAGGCATGGTTTGAAAATCTATGTGGCATGTAAAGATAGGTTGTGGGTTGCTTGTATTATTATCACAAAAAAAGAGTTATTATTAAAAGCTGCATAAATTTATGATATACGAATTCATGTGAAAAATTCGTACTTGTTCAAAATGGTTAAGCTTCGGCTAGAACCTAAGAGGGTCGTGGTTGCTAATAACATATTCGAGCATCGACTCAGAAGCATAAGGAAGTTGTACTTGTAGAAAAATATATGTGAATATGAACGCATGAATAACACAACAGAGTTGTAGTCTAGATGCATATCTCATCTAATATCAATGAGCGTGGACGTTAGTAAAGTTATGAGGTCTGTACAAATACAGAAAGAGAAATATGTTAATCATAATATTGTAGTAAGGGTGAAGAATGATTATACCTAGCAACATGAGTTGTGGGTTAAAAGTGTCGTGGTATTTAAGAAGGGAACGGAACCAAGAGAGCTCCGATGAGTGTGGAAATTCGATCTTATCATCGGGATCTAAAGATATCACAAATATGATGATCATGAGATCGGAGTCAAACTCAGTCAAAAGTGGAGACTATGAGAAGAGATTCTTGATTGGGAAATAAATGATCCTTAACAATAGAGTAGACATATAAGTGTACTGGGCAAGTGTACTTATGGTTTAAAGACTTTTTAAAGTATATGGAAGAAGCATAGAGGCTTGTGAATGGACTTACTCTTAAGTGAGGGAAAGCCATACATGTAATTTCACCAAAAAGGTAATGGGTAAAGGAAAGAGAGAACTTACTTGGCGGAAAAAGAAAAGACAAGTTGAATTTATCAAGTACCTTTTGGGAGGAAATAAGTACAGGAAGAATAAATGAGGTTGCACCAGGGCTACAAGCTTGATGTAAATGAAACAGATACAATATTTTTATTATGGAATTTAAAGAGATAGATTGTTATTGTTCGAACAAGTTGCCAATGAACAAACAAATGGTACAAATGAGTCTTAGAAGTTCGGGTTAGGTATGAACCGACTTGAATACTTGAATAGTAGTTCAAACAAAAAGAGGGGTGAATAAATATGAAAATATTATTGCGCAAAAGTAGGTGGAGGGAATTGAGAAATATCTTTCCGAGTGTATTCCTAAACAGGAAGTGGGCTATGTAAGTTAAGACATGATTCCTAAGTGGATTCAGCATGTCGGAAGGGAGCAATAATATTTAAGAGGTGAAAATACCATCGGGGTATATTGAAGTCCAAGTGTCAAAGTCCTACATGTAGTGGTGATATTATGATGATAAACAACTCCTAGCGAATGGAATCACAAGCATCAATAATAAGAAATCGATAGTTGGTGTGTGTCACAAACTTAGTAATAGTAGGGAATAAATATTTTCTACAAAAAGGGCATGTTAGCTATGACGATTAACACGTTGAGGATTGAAGAAATTCCAGTTTTGAGTTCCGTAAGGTCGAGGAGATAAACTACACGTTATTGGCGAACAAGGTAAGACAATGTCGTGCTTGACTTTTGAAGGGATGAAGTAATGTCTAAATAGATACAGATGAACTAAAGTCTCAAGAGTTTCAAATGGATGAATGACATCATGAATAATATCCAAATAAAGGAGTTGCATGATTTTGAATCTTTTTCGCGAGAAAGTTGATAAATGGGATCCTAACCCATAAAGAAAAACTCTTAAGTGCGAATTTAGTCAACAAGTTTGAAAATAGAGGACAAATTATGTAATGTTACTTTAAGCCTTATGGTGAAACTTTGGTTCTAAGAGAACTATAAAAGATGTAGGGATGGAAATAAATATATGGCATCTCAATGTGACGACCCGGCCGGTCGTCTTAAGAATTTATGCCCCGATCCCTTATTAACTGCCTTCCCCAATTTTATTTCTGCTATTTTGATTTGCCGGGATGTACGGTTTTGAATTTCGGAGTTTTGGGACACTTAGTCCCTAAATAAGAGCTTAAGTGTTGGAAAGCTAACTATAGTCAGAACAGTGTGAAGACGGCCTCAATGGAAATCTGATAGTTTCGTTAGCTCCGTTAGGTAATTTTTGGCTTAGGAGCGTGTTCGGATTGTGTTTTGGAGGTCTGTAGCTAATTTAGGCTTGAAATGCCGAAAGTTGAAATTTTGAAGTTTCCGGTTCGATAGCGAGATTTTGATCCGACGGTCAGAATGGAATTCCGAGAGTTGTAGTAGTTCCGTTGTGTCATTTGGGATGTGTGTGCAAAATTTCAGGTCATTTGGATGAGGTTTGATAGACTTTTTGATAGAAAGCGTGTTTCTAGAGTTTTTGGAATTCTTAAGCTTGAATCCGATGAAAAATAGGTGTTTTGATGTTGTTTTGAGCGTTCCGAAGGTTGGAACAAGTTTGAATGATGTTTTAAGATTGGTTGGCAGGTCTGGTTGAGGTCCCAGGTGCCTCGGGTGTGTTTCAGATGCTCAATGGGTCATTTTGGAACTTGTAGAATTGCAGAAAAATCTGGTATCTCGTTTCCTTAATCGCGTTCGCGACCTTCCCTCCGCGTTCGCGCAGTATAATTTCAAAGGGTGATTAAATTGATCTTCACGATCACATTATTTGGCTCGTGATTGCGGAAGTCTTCCCCCTCCTCCTTTGCGTTCGCATCCCTCTTTCCGCGTTCGCGTAGTAGAACTAGGAGTCGGGGGTACAGTGACCTTTTTTCCCTTCGCGTCTGCATTGATTTGTCCGCGAACGTGTAAGCGTGCCCTTTTCTTCTTCGCTTTCACGTGCCCCATATCGCTTTAGAGTAGCCCAGTTCAGGAACTATCAATTTTTACTCTTCGCGATCGCAGGTCACTTTTCGTGATCGCGATGAACAAAACACCTGGGCAGAATTTAAAACCCAAAATCGAAGGTTTAGACCATAATTCATATTTTGGACTTGGGAGCTTGGGAGATTGCAATTTTTGAAGATATTTTTACCTGGGTGATTTGGGTAAGTGATTCCTACTCAGTTTAGACTAATTTCCATGAATCTATACTTAAATGCATTCTTTAATTTCATAATTTTGGTGGAAATTGGGGGAAACGTTCTTAGACCAAGAAATTGAGTTTTGATTAGAGATTTGACATCGGATTTGGATAATTTTGGTATGGTTAGACTCGTGAGAGTGTGAGGATTCTGAAACTATAAATTTTACCCGATTCCGAGACGTGAGCCCGAGGGGCGTTTTGGTCATTTTACCTAATTTCGCGTATTAGCTTAGAATTTCTTTGTAGAATCAGTTACTTGAAGTGTTATTTACATTATGAAATTGAATTGAATAGATTTGGGTCATTTGGAGTCAAGTACTCGTGGCAAGAACGTGGTCTCTGGTTAATTTTTGAGCCGGTTCGAGGTAAGTGGCTTGTCTAACTTTGTGTGGGGGACCTTCCCCTTAGGATATGATATATTTGATAATTGAAATGCTTTGTACGTGAGGTGACGAGCACGTACTTGAGCTAATTGTTGAATATCCGATTTTCCGGTTCGATAGCGAAATTTTGATCCGAGGGTCGGAATGGAATTCCGAGAGTTGCAGTAGTTCTGTTGTGTCATTTGGGATGAGTGTGCATAATTTCAGGTCGTTTGGACGAGGTTTGGTAGACTTTTTGATCGAAAGCATGTTTCTAGAGTTTAGGAATTCTTAAGCTTGAATCCGATGAAAAATAAATGTTTTGATATTGTTTTGAGCGTTCCGAAGGTTGGAACAAGTTTGAATGATGTTTTAGGATAGGTTGGCAGGTCTGGTTGAGGTCCCGGGGGCCTCGGGTGTGTTTCAGATGCTCAACGGGTCGTTTTGGAACTTGTAGAATTGCAGAAAAATCTAGTATCTGGTTTCCTTAATCGCGTTCGCGACCTTCCCTCCGCGTTCGCGTAGTGTAATTTCGGAGGGTGATTAAATCTTTCTTCGCGATCGCATCATTTGGCTCGCGATCGCGGAAGTCTTCCCCTCCTCCTTCGCGTTCGCATCCCTCTTTCTGCGTTCGCGTAGTAGAACTAGGAGCCGGGGGTACAATGACCTTTTTTCCCTTCACGTCCCCATTGATTTGTCCGCGAACGCGTAAGCCTGCCCTTTTGTTCTTTGCGTTCGCGTGCCCCATCTCGCGTTCGCGTAGCCCAGTTCAGGAGCCATCAATTTTTACTCTTTGCGATCGCAGGTCACCTTTCGCGATCGCGATGAACAAAACATCTGGGCAGAATTTAAAACCCAAAATCTAGGGTTTAGACCATAATTCATATTTTGGACTTGGGAGCTCAGGAGATTACGATTTTTAAAAAGATTTTCACCTGGGCGATTTGGGTAAGTGATTCCTACTCGGTTTAGACTAATTTCCATGAATATATACTTAAATTCATTCTTTAATTTGGAAATTTTGGTGGAAATTGGGGGAAAAGTTCTTAGACCAAGAAATTGAGTTTTGATTGAGGATTTGACATCGGATTTGGATAATTTTTGTATGGTTAGATCGTAAGAGTGTGAGGATTCTGAAACTATAAATTTTACCCGATTCCGAGACGTGGGCCCGAGGGGCGTTTTGGTTATTTTACTTAATTTCGCGTATTAACTTAGAATTTCTTTGTAGAATCAGTTATTTGAAGTGTTATTTACATTATAAAATTGAATTAAATAGATTTGGGCCATTTGGAGTCAAGTACTCGTGGCAAGAACGTGGTCTCTGATTGATTTTTGAGCCAGTTCGAGGTAAGTAACTTGTCTAACCTTGTGTGAGGGATCTTTCCCTCAGGATATGATATATTTGATAATTGAAATGCCTTGTACGTGAGGTGATGAGCGCGTATTTGAGCTAATTGTTGAAAATCCAGTTTTTCCTTAAGTATTTCAATTGAGTTCTTTTTCCTGTTTTATTCTACTTGTGAATTTAACCTGTTGCTAGTTTAGAAAAGCATGTTTAGTTGACTTAATTACCTATTTGCTTAAATTGCCTTAATTGCATTACATAAAGCATGTTAGGCTAGAATTAACTGTTTACTTGGTATAGAATTTAGCTTAATTGGATATTCTTGTGTTGTTGCTGTGTGTTTTTACTTTGGGACTACGGGACGGCATTCCGGGAGATCCCTGGTACGTATTTATGATCTGAACTGAGGTGGACGATACCAAGAGGTCCCTAGCACGTATATTGAGGATACCAAGAGATCCTCGGGATACCAAGAGATCCCTAGTATATATTGAGGATACCAAGAGATCCTCGGGATACCGAGAGATCCTTAGCATATATTGAGGATACCAAGAGATCCTCGGGATACCAAGAGATCCCTAGTATATATTGAGGATACCAAGAGATCCTCGAGATACCGAGAGATTCCTAGCATATATTGAGGATACCAAGAGATCCTCGGGATACCAAGAGATCCCTAGCATATATTGGGGATACCAAGAGATCCTCGGGATACCAACAGATCCCTAACATATATTGAGGATACCAAGAGATCCTCGGGATACCAAGATATCCCCGGTTATTATCCTTGTTATGAGTGGTACTTCCTTGTGGTTTGCATTCATCTCTGTTTCTGTTATTATACTCTTATTATCTTGTGTAGATTCTTACTGTAGATTTTCAATTGTACTGCTTATGTTATCCTGTCATCTTTATAATTATTTAATCTCAATAGGGCCCTGACCTTCCTCGTCACTACCCAACCGAGGTTAGGCTTGGCACTTACTGAGTACCGCTATGGTGTACTCATGGCTCTTCTGCGCATGTTTTTCATGTGCAGATCCAGGTACAGCTACTCAGGCCTATCATCCTTGAGGAGGCGACTACTGTAGAGACTTCGAGGTACATTTGCCGCATCCGCAGACCGAAAAGTCCCTTTCTATTCCTACTTTTTAGTACTTAGCCTTCTGTATTTACTGTTCTTGTTAGACATTCCGGAATTAGAGCTATGTAATACTTCTTAGCTTGTGATTCGTGGGTTTTCGGGTCTTGGATTTATGTTTTGGTATTGAGAGTTAAATATGGTGTAAGCCTAGCGGCACATTTAAACACTGTTATTACTTTATTACTATTTTAAATTGTTTTACTTCCGTAAATTTTGGTTTTCTTTCGCAATTTAGGCTTACCTAGTCGTAGAGACTAGGTGTCATCACGATGGTTCACAGAGGGCGAACCAGGGTCGTGACACTCAAGTGTAAAGCTGTTATTCGGACGGACTTCACTAAGAACATAGTTTAAGAAATATGATATAATATTTATAAAATGGAATTGTTAATGAAAGGTGTTGCAATGTCCAGATAGAAGTGCCTTCTTTTTGGAGGTTGCGTATGGTTTCTAAAAAGAGCGAAGGTGTGCACGTGAGTTTACTTTGCTACCGGAACTACCTTTAAAGATTTGATGTGTTAGTTGTCTAACTACGAAAATATGTGGATGGAGACACGTGTGATTTATACAGATAATGTTAAAGGTGATGCTATTCTTTATTCTTGGTAGTATGTTTGGATATTAATAGTTATGGTTTGATTTACGATGAGTGATCAATTGAGTTTCTTGTTATACAAGTTCGTGGTTAGGAATTCAAATTATTGCTTCAGCTAAAGTATATTAGTGTAATCATGACTTTGAGGAGGACACTTGGGTGGCCTAGGAGAATATGAAAATTAGATATCCACACTTGTTGAGAACTACATTTATGACTACTTCTTAGAAACTTCAAATTTGGTGAATATCGTATTTTGACTCCATGGAGCGAGTAAGCAATTTATTTATCTTAATTATAAGTTGAGGGTTGCACATATTATTAGTGTGTTGATTAAGTTATTGCCAATGATGGCTAGATTTGACTCATTATAATACTTTATCGTTGTGATGCCGAAAGTGGCTATGCAACTATGATTTGAGGCATATGAGGTCATTGTTATATTGTTAATATTGTTGGTATATGTGGAGCAGCGTTGGCTTCTTTATTTGTATAAAGAAAATTAAGATAGGCCTAGAAACAAAGGAAGCTCTACCGAAATTTTTGAGAATTTGGAGAGTTAGTCAAAAGGGATGAGTAATAATGAGGTCATTTGGTGCAATGGTCTAGAAGGGTAATGATTGGATATTTGAACTTAATTACGTCTTTACTTTGACATTCGAGGACGAATGTTTCTAAGTGGGGGGGATTGTAAAGCCCCAAAAAGTTTTCTAACAAGATTTAAGCCGAACTCGAGCTTAAGAGAATATTTTGCGAGACCTCGAAGTGCTTGCGAACCCACATGAGGGTAATAGGTTCATTACAACACTTGGGCATGAAGGTAAGAGGGATTTAAGGTCCTCAAGTTGTATGGTTAAATTCATAACTTGGAATGATTGAGCAAAGGGGGATGAAAGGATTTCAGTAGACCTGTGTAGCCTTCTTGCGTAGCGTATGCAAGCTGCATAGGAAAAAGCAAAAAATAAAATGAAAAGTGAGGGGGAGTTTTTTGTTGCGTAGGCTACGCAATTTGCCTACACATGCCATTTTCTATAAAAAAAAAATAGGGAAGTTCAGGGAGTGAGAAAGAAATTTCATTTTTGCCTAAGTTTTGGGTTCTAGAGAGAAGGTGGAGCATCCCCAACCCAGATACAGATCAAAGGTGAGTTTTATAATATTTTTACAATGGATTAACACTAGTTAATGGTAGTATTAACATCTATATAGATTGAAATTCATAGGGATTTCCCTAATCTTCAAGAATCATTCAAAAGGGTTCAAGCTACAAGAGGTAAATTCTCTATCCTACACTTAAATACATCTATGGATTAAATATTTGGAATGTATTGTGAAGTAGAAAGTACCAATTGATTGAAGAATTATGCTAGTCTTTGAAATGGATATTGTGAGTTAGGGTTCTTGAATGAAGAAGAAGATGGATAGTGAATTTTTGAATCTTGTTAAGATGGTTGGTGATTCTATTGCTTCAATAGTTTAATCATGATTAAGTATTGAATCTTATAACATGTATTAGGCTTAAACGCCAATGATGGAAGCAACTAAGGATAAAAGGGATATGTATGGGTGAATTGGTCTTGTTGAAGACTTATAGTTAACTTGTGAACCTTAAATGGGTATCGACATATATTTGGATCATTTTGATGTCTTGGGATTTCTAATGTAGATATTGACTTGTTGGCGACATTTGAGAGCTATAAATGAATTGGAGCTTCATACTATTATTTTGAAGTTTGGACTTAAGGTAAGTTAATTAATACTTACTCTTCTTGAGGGATTTTCTCTAAACTCATATTTGAGTTATTTTGTGAGTTTGTTTGTAAATGTTCATCCATACTTGTGGGGACAAGCAGGAAAGAATGTCACCATGTATTTTGAGTTGTATTGCATAAAGAAAGTTTTATTGTTTTACGATTGGAAAATCTTGTTTCTAAAGATTTGATGTCAAACGATGTTTGAGAAAAATGTTATAAGTTTTATTCAAACTTGAGTATTGAAAATAATATAAAATATTTGAGTGCTAAAGATGTATTTTTATGAAAAGTATTTTCTTTTGAAAGTTGATTAATGGATAGCACTCGTTGTATCTTTGAAAGATGGATGTTAATTTGCTAAAGGCTTTAACATGAAAAAGATCATATATTTGATTGTTTTATTCGAATGGTTTAGTTTGGCTATGAGCAATGATTTGATAAAAATAGATCCTTTGAGGCTAATATGCTATGAATCTATTTTTGAAATATCAAATAATTTGGGAGTTACTAGTGGAGACCACTGAGATTGGTTCAAATATTGAGTTCGTTACCATGGAACTACACGTGCCGGTGTAGGGACACATTTCAAGGCTAAGATGAGGTTTGTGGGATAAAGTCCCCCATTGTGAAGGCAAATGATCATTACTTAAATTAATGAGGTTAAGTCGACTCGTACAACACTACGGGAAGCCGCCCAAGTAGGGTCAAATTCTTGTTGCTAGGTCGACACCTAGTATTTATTTCTTATGTCAATGTCGGTATAGTATTCCCAGTGAAAAGGTAAAAGATAATTTTGTTATATTTAGCCTAAGGAGCCGAAAGTGATTTCAATGACTTAATGAAGTTGAAATGATTTTACATGATTTTTATTAGAATCATGGGTTGGTATGAATGTTTTAAAAGTTTGTATCATGATTTACATTTTTCTAGTCTTTTCATTTAAAAATGATAAAGAACATGAATTGATATAATTGTTATCGTTTTATATCAATATTGGTTGCATTATTTTTGTAAAGCCTTGTCCCAGGACTTGAGTTAGAGAGAGTCTATGATACTTATTGAGTATTGCCGTGGTGTACTCAGTCCTCAGGGGCTCCTCTCCAGGGTCCCACTTACTTTACATATTTTCAGGATGAGACGTGGTACATGATGAGCTGATAGGGCAATAGGATGACTCTCTTTTCGAAGCATATAGCAAAACACCACTTCTGTTCCGTGGTAGTCTTCATATTGATCTTACTTATTTTTTGTTAGGTTTGTCCCAAGTATTTACTTCATCATTGTGTCTTAGAGATTCCATAGATAATTGTTATTCTCTTGGAGTTGTAACCGAGAGTTATTCGCAAGTCATGCATGAAAGAAATATTGTCATTCTTTTGTATTTTTTAATTATTGAAAAATAACGGATTTAAAGATCTTGTTTCATGTATGGTTTTAATCATTTAAAATGATTGTGTTTTCAAAAAGGTTTCCGTATATATTTATTTTGCATATAGATGGACATTCTTGTACGGTTTGGTTCGTCCGGGTTAGATAGTGTGACGGGTGCCGGTCACGTGATTTTGGGCTGTGACACTACTTCTGATCGGAGCTATAGTAGAAATAAGTTCATCCACTATAATAGCACACCGAGGATCAGAAGATGAAGAAGGGTTTGAACATTGTGAAGTCATTGTTAGGTAAAGCAAAAGCATGGGGAGAAAAGGAGAGTTGCAAAGAAGACTTAGAGAAAACGAAAGAGAGTACGATAAGTTTTGGAAGATGCATGATACGGTATTTATAAGGAAAAAATGTCATCACGAACCGTCATCATGGAACCGTCACGTCGAACTGACAGAGCTGTAGAAACCCTAAAAAGCCGTTGCAAACTGCAGAGCCAATCACGACAAGACACATGTATCGAGCATTAAATGGATGAGACATACGTCTCTTCACTTCTGAAGTAAATCATAATGATATCGGGAAAAAACGCCAAGGCATTCCCGTCATAAATAAACTCTCCACTTCCCAAGTATTCAGTTGAGAATATTTAGAAAGTGGAGGGACTATCTGCATTGGTGAAAAAATAGACTCGCCACGGGGACTAATGATATGCTGACAGGTGGCATAAGAGTCAAAATAATAAAGAAGAATGGAGATTAGAGAAAGCATAGGTAAAACACCCACGTGATCGCTTACAAAGATACAATACCAGATAACTGGAAACAAAGAGATAGGGCGTGATGGATAATTAAAGACAACGAGGAAGCTTGGTTCATTCATAGCCGCGAATATGGAAAGATATCAGCATAATCCCTAGTTGCGGGCGATTGGCTGTTATTACCATAATCGTCACAATTACCCATGTAACAGGTAATCAGTGTAATAAATATTAGTAACAAGCAAGAATTGAGTAGGCCAAAACAGTTGCATATTGTTCCCTTATATAAACCCCTCTTATCATATCTTGTACTCTCATCGAGAAAATCACGAAATTATATTGTCAATTGCTTATATTTTTACTCTATGCTATTTGAGGAGCTCATTTTCTCCTTTTGGAAGGAAAATGCGATTATCAATAAGATTTCTTTTTCCTTAATCTCTCAATATTCTATTTCCATTATTTTGCTATCCATCTATTTTAGGAAAACTGAGGTAAAATTGGTTATTAGAAACCCGAATTAGTTTTTTATTTGCTTTGACCACAAAAATTATTTTTTGGTCAAACATCTAAATATGCATTACTTGTAATGCAATGTAATGCTCAGACCGAATTGCAACTGCTCCAACTGTGAGGGAGAAAGAAGATGAAAAGGGAAAGAAGCATTAGATTTCTATTCAAGAAAAAGACTCATAGGGAAAGAAGCATTAGACTTTTAGTAAAGAAAACACTCATGCAACTACTTTTTCATCTTCACATTAGGATTAGGAGGATATATCATTGTACATTACGAAAATGAACGCTTCTCCCTCTCTCTTTGATCTGTAAAATTGTTAAAAATCTGTCTGCTTAGAATTGTAAGGAAATCAGCAGGTTTAACTCGTGAAAGCCACCGTTTCCTCTGAGAGATTGTTACAGACATTTTAAGTAGGTTTTAGAACAGATTGATGTTTACAGTATCTAGGAAATCGAGTTGCTCATCTTTGATCACCTAGATTCTGGTGTGAAGCAATACTGTTGTCCATCACATGTTTTGCTAGACTAGATTCATGAAGTCACAATTGGTGGACACCCTCCATCCAAATGGTAATTAAATGAAACAAAGGGAGTAGAGTAATAGTAAACAAATATATGGTGGCAATTTCAACACAAAAACAGGAATATATAAATAACTCAACAAGTTTTACAAAACACTCAACAAAGAAATTATAACCAAAAACATCATATTGACAGGCTTAGATGTAAATGCATTACTCTTATGGTTTTTAGGACTACTTGCTTGGATCATTATTTTGAATTTACAGTTTCCACCCAGTGGTGATGGATCTGTGTTTGTGACCATGGAAAGGTTCGGAAACTTGCAGGCAGTAGGTAGCTGATCGTTTTCCTGATAATAACTGTTGAATGCATATGAAATGTTGCCACGGGTATCCAGATCAGCGCACGATGTCCCATGTCCGAGGCTGGTGCAATCAGCGTGTGAACATGCATAGCCCACACTATCAGCTAGCTGTGGATCATCAAGACTGGCCGAGAGCGACAGCACGCACCACTGGCGAGCCAGGTAACGAACACCGCTTGCTGGTACTAATTCTCCATTGTTTGCACCCAGGGAAAGATTGTATTTAGCCGTACCATCGAAGTAAAATATTCCCCAATGGCGTTCGAAGTTACCAGGCTGGATGCTTTTCGCATCCTCATCGATCAGGCTGAACAGGTAAGCATCTATAGGGCCAGGCCTCATTGGAGTCCCCTTTCCACCTGAAATGTGAGTCATGAATCCTTGGTTGAATCTCTGGGCAGCCTTTAAGTTTGCATTATTGTCTCCGTCTGTTGGCCATCCGATTTCCCCTATTATGATCGACATATTTGGGTATCCATTTTTCTGCAACGCCCAAAGCAGGGTATCGTGGTTTGCATCGAACACGTTGTTGTAAATTTTCCCATTGTCATCGATGGCATTTGAGTATCCGTCGAAGAAAGCATAGTCAGCAGGAAAGTTGGGGTCATTGTAGAGACTTATAAAAGGATAGATATTGACAGTAAATGCACCACCATTTTCATTCAAGAACTTGACAATGTTCACCATGAGATCACGAATGTCTTGCCTGAAGTCACCTGTTGAAGGTTTTTCACTCGAACTCTCGTATACATCGGCATTGAGAGGAACAGTTACTTTCACCCGATTGCCAAGACCGGCTTTTATGAGGGCTGCCTGGATATTTTGAATAGCTGGGAATGTTGTTGACAGAAATGTTCCATTAAACTGAGATAGAAATGGTTCATTTCCAACTGCAACATATCTGGACAGAAAAGAACTTTATTTAGCAAAAGTGAACGGAAAAAATATAGCTATTGTTATGTCAGGAGACTAGTATTTAAGCCAATCTTGTTATAGATGAACTAGATACAAAATGTCCAATGCACTTATGCCAAAACAAACAAGACAGCTTGATAATTCTTAATGGAAAAGTCAAGTTTGCTTAGATCTTCTCTGTTTGTACACTTCTTTAAAGATGGCAGTCAGATTTAGTGAATATTATCATGCTCTAATTGCTTGACACTCATAAATGAGAAGCTAAGATTGGCTGACAAGAACGTAGACGACGTACATAATTTTTTTAAAACTTAGGGAGGGAGGGTGGAGGAGTGAGGGTTCAACAATTCATCTAACACCAGGTCTATAAGAAAATTCTGATTGTTTGAAACACAAGTCTAGACCATCAGCTTGATATCTTATTCATTCATATTATTAAATTAAATAAAGGACCACGTCCGGCCCTTCCCCGGCCCCGCATAACGGGAGCTTAATGCACTGAAAATGACTTCTTTTTTTTTTTTTTTGGTGGGGTAGCTTGTTGATTAACAGATCTCTAAATTCCAATCCTTTTAAGTTTTCTAGATAAAAATATGGATTTACTTATGTTGCGAGACATGAAAAAATACCTCATTTATACAAGGACTGTACAAGAATGGAACAGAGTAATTAAACTACAGATAATATGCCCCTTGTAGTTAATAAATCATTAATTGACCTTTTAAAAAAATTGAAATTCAAGAAAAAGTATATAAGCCAAATACAATTTTCTAAAGCAAGTCGATATCTACCAAGTCTAAAACAAACACATTAACGATAAGTATAACCAGAAAAGAACAAATCAACAAAGATATATAAATTTACTTATCAAATCTATCAGAAAAGTGACTACTACCTACCTTATTTGCCTGCTTGACAAAGTTATGTACGTACTTAATTCATGTCAATTTGAGACAAAATTGCCAAATCTAACTAATCCAACTTTCAACATACAATAATCTCCAAATTAAGTTTTAGACATAGGAGTGAGGACCTAATCGAAATCTCAAAACAAACAGTAGAGGAGTGAGGACAATGAGAATGCAAAACAAAGATGAAAATAACTATAAGGATTTAAGTTATACTACAGTTATATACTATAGTTTATAGTATGATATATGATAGTAGTAGATTAGTTATGATTTTTATGAGGCTATCAGTTAATGCTTATCATAGAGGTGCATACCTTAAAAGTAATATAACTGTGTAAAAATAACCTAATAGCTAGCCCAACAATAATAAGAAGAATCTCACTTGATATCAACACTGTTGGAAGAGACAAATGAAGAGATATTCTTCTCAACCCATTTCTCAGCAGCACCCAAACTGTTAGCTAAACTATAAAGCATTTCATTTGGGATTCCAACCATTACTTCAATTCCAGACCCACTCAGTGCTTTAAAGATATCTGCATCTGCATCAAACAGCTTCACTTTCTGAATTCCATTGTCCTTGAGCAGCTTCACTACTATGTTTGGTGGCAAAGGATGTGTTGCTTGTGTTCCCCAATTTGCTCCAATTCCATACACTTTTCCTAATACCATAAACCCCAAAATCATTGATATCCAAATACCATCTTTCATCCCCATCATTCCCATCTCTTTTTTACACCTCAATTAAAGGCCTCTTAGTCAAGAATCAACAACTTTCTTAAAACAAGAAAAGATAAACTTGACATCCAAAACAAAATTTTCATTCCAAAAACACCATGATCATCTTTATCTGTTTTGAACTTTTTACTCCCCAACTAGCTAGCTCAAGAATCCAAAAGGGTCTCCACGAATTGGAATTTAAGAGGGTAAAAACTTGCTAATAACAAGAAAAGAAGACAACTTTATCTGTTTTTACACCCTATATATGGCTGGCACCAACTAGTTCAAGAACCCAAGAGTTTCAAGATATTTGGAATTCAAGAATTCATACTGTGCTTAAGAAGGAAAAGAAAAGGGTTGCAAAAGAGGAGTTCAAATTTTGAATGGAAAAGATCATTTGAAGAAGAAGCTGAAAAAGATACCAAAACAGAGGAGGCAAGAAAGCATATTATGAAATGAAAACAGTGAAAAAAAGAAAAGGGAGTTGTTCAAAAGCTTACAACTTTACACCCCAAGGAAGAAAACACTAGTCTACTAGAGAAAACCAAACTTGTTAAGCAAAGGAAAGTTAACAATAGAAAAAGTGAAGTGACTAAAATTTCTGAGTATGAGCCACATGTAGTTGTCAAAGAAGAAGAGAAAGGTGAAGATGATAGCTACATGTGTGATAGTGACCTAAATTTTCTTGGATATATATCGAGTCAAGTGATCTAGCATCAATTGAAGTTTATGCCATTGTGCAAAATTAAAGCAAACAGAACTGAATTTGAGTTAAGAATATCCATTTCTAGAGATTACTAAACTATGTTGACTGCATGCACTTGATCATTGTTTGCTTTTGCTTTTTAGTTTGTGGCAAAATAATTGTCCATTATATCACATACTTTTATTTCCACAATCATAAATTTGTTTTGTTTTCTTGAATTTTATAATCAATTGTGCAAAAAGTTAAATAGGGTCTACTTTATTTTTCCGCAAAATAATTGCTCTATTATTTTCATGACAAAAGAAGAATATCACAAGATCCAAATATTTAGTTTGGATCAAATCATTTTAAAAAGTTACTTAGTACTTCTGTATACTATTCCTCACCAGAAAATGTACCAGGAGCAAGAAAAATTGTGATGGATAAATGAGATTCCTTCACTCTTAAATATAGGTCTCAGTTAGATTTATTGGGTTTTACCCGACACGACTTGGAATTAGTTGGGCAGTAGATTTCAAATAGGGGAATTTGTATTTAGGGATTTTTTCATTTCTATACCATATATGAAACTATATTATAAAAATGTCCATGATTAGCATATTATCCGACCTGGACATATTTAGTCTACATAATTTGAACAACTCATTTAAAACAGAATCCTTTTAGATGTATAATTCCTTTTATAGGCGCGCGAATTTGGGATATTAAGGATTCTTCCAAATTTTCTTCAACGCAAATCTCGCTATTAATTAAGCCTGTTTCTCTCACTATTTTTGATCTCTGTTTTTCGAAAATACTCTGTTTTCTCATTTGCTTACGCATTGTCCTGCATAATACTACTCTCAATTATCATATGGTGTTGAGTTGTTCGTTCCCCTACTGGAAGTATTCATTCTACGTAAATGGTCAATATAGTTGCTTTTCTACTTAAAGAAATATTTACGAAAATAATTTGCATTTGATATATATTTGTTTTATCTAGATCCTATATTGAGTTGTTCAGTTTTCTTCTCAATGGCAACATCAGCAACACTAATAGGGATAAAATATCAAATTATATTATAATACCAATCACCAAATATGCAGCGCCTCAATTTCACACTTAAAATTAGTCTGTTCACATCTTCATATTTTCTCTATAAATAAACAAGTCAAAAATCAATACCAATACATCCTTGTAAATGTTTACAAAAGAAGTTTTAATTTTATAAGAAAATAGATGAAAATGGCTTCAGATTCAACCACTTCTCTGTTCTTGATACTATTCCTTATTACACAAATACAATTTTATAAAATATATCTTTTGTATATTTTGTATCTGATGTATACATAGTAAAAATAAATTTCATACAACTAATTATATATTATACAACATATCTACAACTCATCTACAACTTTCATACATTATTTCTACCGAGTTATATAAAACTACAATATAATACCACTTAAATACAATTTTTATACAAATTATATATAATATGTCTTTTGTATATTTTGTATCTAATTTATATATAGTAAAAATAAATTTCATACAACTAATTATATATTATACAATTTATCTACAACTTCCACGCATTATTTCTACCTAGTTAAATACAACTACAATAACATACACCTTACATACAAATTTTATACAATATGTCTTTTGTATATTTTGTATCTGATTTATACATAGTAAAAATAAATTTCATACAACTAATTATATATTATACGACTTATCTACAATTTTCATACATTATTTTTACTCAGTTATATACAACTACAATATCATACAACTTAAATATAATTTTTATACAATGCTGTTCAACTTTCATACAATAGTTAAATGAATAAAAAAAATATATAAACAGCATAATACAATTTTTCTATAATTTTACTACAATGTCTGCAATATAATGTATGTCATGTCATCTTCTTCTTCTTTTTCGAGTTTCAATCTGAAATTCAGCCAAAACCAAGTCTAATTTTCACCAAAACCTCTCAAAATTGAGATATAAACTCCAAACCATATTCCCAGTTATTTGCAACAACACCCAATCCAAATAAATAATGATTTTTGAAAATTCAAATTCGAATTCAAAGCTTCAAAGCTTTTTAATGGCTGTCAATGGTGGAATTGCTGCTCTCTTTTCTTTTGCTTTATATTACTGAAATTTGAGAGATAGAGAGAGACGTAGAGAGAATTCTCAATTCTTTGCAACAACATCCAATCCAAACAAACAATGTCTTTTGAAAACCCAAATTCGAATTCAAAGCTTTTTAATGGTTGTCAATGGTGGAGGGGTTACAGATTTTTGTTGGTTTTAGAAAAGAAAATAGCGGGTGATTGAAGAGGAAATCGTGGGGTGTGATTTGATACGTGGGTGAGGGTGTGGGATTTGGAGAGAGAAACTTGGGGGGGGGGAGTGGGAATATACGGTAGAGTTAAATTAGGAGACTAATTAATACCATTAAAACCCCTAAAATGTACATAAATGGTAATTAGGTATATAAAAGGTAATTGTATTAAAAGTTAAGGATGGAGGGTAATATAGTTTACTATATGACATAGGAATGTAAAAATTCCTTGTATCTATACCCGTTTTTTGGGTCACGTTTTAACTTGTGCCTGCTTTGCAAAAAAAAAATTGCAAGCATACCCACTTTTTCGCATAACTTCAGCATACAGGGCTGAAGTAGCAAAGACAATCACGCAAAACTTCGGCATTCTAGTAGACGGGCCTGAAGTAGCAAAGGCAGTGCTTAAGTTTTTTTTGTCCCGGATAAGATGCCTAAGTTATTTAGTTCATTTGTAAAAACTTCAGCACTAAAATAGCTGAAATTTTTTGTCCTGGATTCATTAGTTTTGTCATAAAGCTTTTTCAAAAACTTCAGGAGAAGATGTTGAAGTTATTTAGTTCATTTGTAAAAATTTTAGCACTAAATAAGTTGAAGTTTTTTTGTTCTGGATAAGCTTTTACAAAAAAACTTCAGCAGAAGATGCTGAAGTTATTCAGTTCATTTATAAAAACTCCAGCACTATATAAGCTGAAGTTCTGATTCTTAAAAATTGACAGTCTTTGGATTGGATAACGAGATTAAAAATTACAATAGGAACTGCAGAAGGTTTAGCCTATTTACACCATGAGTGTAATCCTCCCCTTGTTCATCGGTATTTGTTTCTTCCACTTTTTTGCATTTTTGATTTTCTCCTCAAATGACGATATACACGATTTTTGTCTCAAGTTATTATAAAATTCTACACCAAGCTAATTATATTATGTATTTTCTGGTTGAAGAGATGTTCAAGCTAGCAGTATCCTTCTCGACAATAAATTTGAAGTAAGGCTGGGAAGTTTGAGCCTAATTGGTCAAACATATGCAATGGTAGTAGTATTAGAGAATTAATCATAGTGCCTTTCAACTATTAATAGAAGAAGAAGAAGAAGAAGAAGAAGGAGGAGGAGGAGGAGGAGGAGGAGGAGGAGGAGAAGGAGGAGGAGAAGGGGCTGAAGTTGTTTAAAAACTGGGTACAAGTTAAAACTTTTTAAAAAAAATGGATATATGTTAAATGGGGGCGACCAAATAAGGCGCCCCGTGTAATTTTTACTTTCAAATAACAGATGGTTAATTAAAAAAAAGAACAAACAAAGACCAATACATAACTAGTGAACCCTAATATCCTTATATTTTAGGGGTATTATCACTTTTAGCACGCGCCAGATACTATTTGCATTTGATAGAAAAAAAGTGTATAAATTTTTGTATATAGCATATAAAATGTATATATATACAAAAATATATATTTTTTGACTATTATTTTGAGGGCGTCTATACTGCGTCATTTTTCCTATATTTTACTCTGGGTGGTAAAGTCTAGTCCTTGCTAAATTCTCTTTTCAGCCGATTAATTTAAGATTGAGACTACCCTTTACTAAATATTTTCTCTTTCCTTTATTGAATTTTACCTTTTATAAATAAGTCACCTCAATAGAATGCTTACATTTTCCAAATCAGAGCTTCGTGTATTATTGTGTACAAACACAAATAGGACCCTCAATTTTACTTTTTTTATGAACATCCTTTTTTGTCTAAAATATTTTTTTATAGCCAAATTGTAAATGTGCAACAACAACATACACAGTATTATACCATATCGTGGGGTCTGAGGAAGGTAGTGTGTACGCAGACCTTACCCCTATCTTGTGAGGATAAAGATGTTGTTTCTAATAGATCCTCGACTCAGGAAAGCATGAGCACCACATTAATGAAAATATAGACAAGGAGGGACAATACCAAAAAGGTATATAAAAACATAATAAAAATAACAAGATAGTAAGGTGATCAACAACAAAAGAAAACAACGATTAGTCATAAAAACCTAGTACCAACATAAAGCGAGACCGCGTGCCAATACTACTGTTATGAATACTCTAGACTACCTACTCTACTACCTTAATCCTCGGCCTCCATACCTTCCTATCAAGGGTCATATCCTTGGTAAACTAAAGTTGCGCCATGTCTTGCCTAATCACCCCTTCCCACCTCTTCTTTGACAGCTCTATCTCTCCGTAGACCCTCCAATGTTAACCTCTCACACCTCCTCATCAGTGCGTCTATAAACGTGCAGTCCAATTTTAACGACCCGGATTTCCCACCCTCGAGAGTCGTGATGGTGCCTACTCGTAAAAGCTAGGCAAGCCGCGTAATATAGAATCCCTAACTCTTTTATTTAGCCTTTTTAACAATTTAAACTAACATGTGATTAACAGTGAAATATTAACGATAAATAGATACAAGCGGAAGACTTAATCTAGTAAATTAACCATAAACAGTAAAACAGTGCCAACATACATCTCTGCCTGGAATCCGGTAACACAATATCATGGACTGTCTACGAATTACTACATACAAATGTTTGAAAGTAAAGTACAATCTGTCCCGGAAGCAAATAAAAATAGAATACATATAAAGATAGAAAAGAACGCCGGTCCTGCGGACGCACGCAAGACTACCTCGAGATCTCTGGATGGACTGAAGGCAGCCGACCAATATTACGGTCCAAAAGCTGCCGCTCCGGGATCTGCACATAGTGCAGAGTGTAGTATCAGCACAACCGACCCCATGTGCTGGTAAGTGCCTGGCCTAACCCCAACGAAGTAGTGACGAGGCTAGGACCAGACTACCAAATGAACCTGTGCAGTTATATAATATGCAACGGAAAATAAAACAGGAATAAACAAGTAGAGATGTGAGGGGGCACATGCTGTGGGGAAATATCGGTACCAATAGTAAATTAAGAGGAAAGCATAAGAACAATTTAGAATTTACAGCAAAACAATAAGGACTCGTATCCAATCTAAAAACACTTCGTATTATCAATTGTTACGGCGCACAACCCGTTCCCAAAACATACTAACTCTATTGCGGCGTGAAACCCGATCCATATCATCTATTACTGTTGCAGCTTGCAACCCGATCCAATTATATTGTTCAACACTAATCACAACAAGAGTCCCGACAAGGGATCAATAAAGAAACAACACTATCCCGGCAAGGGAATCGACAGTATAAGAAACTACGTCTCGGCAAGGAAAATCAGCTATAACTCAACTTGTTCCAACATCTAACTACCTCAATTAGCATCAATACTCAATCATAAGTACTTCCCACGAGGATAATCATAATCCTTTCTCAACACAGAAAATCAACAACTTAGGCATTTGTAGGATTTATCAAGAACACAATTTCAATTTTAAAGACTCACGGTCAAGCTTGACACCATCGTATAGATACTTATCACCATGCCTATACGTCGTACTCAACAAATAACATGTAACACATAGGACACAACTTCTAATTCCTCAAGCTAGGGTTAGACCAAACACTTACCTCAATGCGACGAACACAATTCAAGTCTGTACTATCGCTTTACCTCTTGATTCCACCACCAATTCGCTCGTATCTAGCCACAAGTTACTTAATTACATCAATAAATGCTAAATGAATCAATTCTAATGCATGAAAATGAGTTTTCTAAAGTTTTACCCAAAAAGTCAAAAATCGCCCTCGGACCCACATGGTCAAAACCCGAGGTTCGAACCAAAACCCGATTACCCATTCCCCCACAAACCCAAATATATAATTTGTTTTGAAATTGGACCTGAAATCGAGGTCCAAATCCCCAATTTTTGAAAAACCTAGGTTATACCCAAAACACTCAATTTTCCCAATGAAAATCATTGATTTTGAGTTGAAATCATATGAAAAGATGTTAATGATTGAAGGAAACGAGTTAAAATTAACTTACAATCGATTTGGAAGAAGTGTTGTCTTTGAAAAATTGCCCAAGAGTGCTTTGGTTTTGAAAGAGTGTGAAAAATGGAAGATTTTTGGTTAAGTTATAAAATTGCAGGTTGCAGATATGGGAATTGCGACCAGGGTTCGCAATTGCGAACCCGGACCTGCTATGTTCGCATTTGCAAAGAGGTTTTCGCATTTGCAAAGTAGGAAATGCGAAGGATGCGTCGCATTTGCGACGACTAGCTAAAAGGGAGAGTATCGCATTTGCGATGGAATTTTCGCAATTGCGAGGTAGGATGGCCTGGGCTTCTTTCGTATTTGCGACATGCCCCTTGCATTTGTGATCTCGCATTTGCGAGCCAGGCTTCACAAATGCGAAGCCTGCAGGCCTGCAATGCATCAGCTGAAAGTCTGCAATTCCTCAAGTCCAAAATCCACCCCGTGGCCTATCCAAAACTCACCCGAGCCCTCGAGGTTCCAAACCAAACATGCCCACCAACCTAAAAACATCATACGGACTCGCTCGTGCATTCAAATCACCAAAATAACATTAACAACTATGAATTTAGCATCAAAAATCATGAAATTTTCTTAAGAGCTTCAAATTTCCAATTTTCTCAAAAACGATCCGATTCACGTCGTTTCAAGTCTGTTTCTTACCAAATTTCACAGACTTACCTCAAATCACATATAAGACCTGTACCGGGTACCGGAACCAAAATACGGGCCCGATACCATCATGTTTTAATCACAATTCATTTCCAAAACTCATAAACACTTTCAGAAAATAATTTTCTTTAAAAATTTATTTCTCGAACTTAGGACCTTGGAATTCGATTCTGGGCATACGCCCAAGTCCTATATTTTCCTACGGACCCTCCGGGACCGTCCAATCATGGGTCTGGGTCCGTTTACCTAAAATGTTGACCGAAGTCAACTTAAACTCATTTTAAATGCAGAATTCATCATTTTTCACAAATTTTCACAAAAATGGCTTTTTGGCTTCGCGCCCGGCCTGCGCACGCAAATTGAGGTGATGCCGAAAGAGGTTTTTAAGGCCTCGGAATGTAGAATTCACTTTTAAAATAAGTGATGACCCAAATTCGTCCTCGAACGGACAGAAGAAGGAAGTACTTGAGTCGGGGAAAAGATGAGGATAACAGCTCCGCATATCGGACTCGGACTCCCAGGTCGATGCCTCAGCGGGATGACCTCTCCACTGAACACGAATAGAAGGAAAACTCTTCGATTTCAACTAACGAACCTGCCGGTTTAGAATAGCTACCGGCTCCTCCTCATAAGACAAGTCCTTGTCCAACTGGACAGTGCTAAAATCTAATACATGGGATGAATCGCCGTGATATTTCCGAAGCATGGACACATGAAACACTGGATGCACAGCTGATAAGCTCAGCGACAACGCAAGTCTATAAGCCACCTCTCCCACTCGATCAAGAATCTCAAATGGGCCAATAAATCTAGGGTTAAGCTTGCCCCTCTTCCTAAATCTCATCACGCCCTTCATAGGCGACACTCGAAGTAATACTCGTTCACCGACCATGAATGCCAAATCACGAACCTTGTGGTCAGCATAACTCTTTTGCCTGGACTGAGCCGTGCGAAGCCTATCTTGAATAATCCTGACTTTGTCCAAGGCATCCTGCTGAACTAAATCCGTACCCAACAACCGAGCCTCCCCCGGCTCAAAACCATCCAAGCGGCGACCGACACCGCCTACCATACAAAGCCTCACAAGGAGCCATCTGGATACTCGACTAGTAGCTGTTGTTATAGGCAAACTCCGCTAAAGGCAAAAACTGATCCCACGAGCCTCCAAAGTCAATGACACAGGCTCGGAGTATATCCTCCAAAATTTGAATAGTCCGCTTGGACTGCCCATCCGTCTGAGGATGAAATGATGTGCTCAACTCAACCTGTGTGCCCAACTCTCGCTGAACTGCTCTCCAGAAATGGGAGGTAAATTGCGTACCTCGATCTGAAATGATAGACTCGGGCACACCATGAAGACGAACAATCTCTCGGATATAGATCTCAGCTAACCTCTAGGAAGAGTAGAAGACTGCCACAGGAATGAAATATGCTGACTTGGTCAACCTATCAAGAATAACCCGTACTGTGTCAAACTTCCTCTGAGTCGGTGGGAGTCCAACAACAAAGTCCATAGTGATCTGCTCCCACTTCCACTCGGGAAGCTCAATCCTCTGAAACAAACCACCAGGTTTCTGATGCTCGTACTTAACCTGCTGATAGTTCAAACACTGTGCCACATATACAACGATATCCTTCTTCATTCTTCTCCACCAATAATGCTGCCGCTAATCCTGATACATCTTCGCGGTGCCAGGATGAATAGAGTACCGGGAACTATGGGCCTACTCTAAAATCAACTCTCAGAGTCCATCCATATTAGGAACACAAATTCGACCTTGCAATCTCAAAACTCCATCATCACCTAAGGTAACCTGCTTGGCACCTCCGTGCTGCACCGTGTCTCTAAGGACACACAAATGGGGATCATCATACTGCCGATCACGGATGCGCTCCAATAAAGAAGAACGAGCGACCGTGCAAGCTAACACACGACTGGGCTCAGAAACATCCAACCTCACGAACTAATTGGCCAAAGCCTGAACATCCAAAAGTAAGTGGTCTCTCATCGACCGGAATATAAGAAAGACTACCCATACTGGATAACTTCCTACTCAAAGTATCGGCCACCACATTTGCCTTTCCCAGATGATATAAGATGGTGACATCATAGTCCTTTAATAGGTCCAACCACCTTCTCTGCCTCAAATTTAGCTCCTTCTGCTTGAACAAATACTGCAGACTCTTATGATCCGTGAATACCTCACATGCCACGCCATACAGATAATGCCTCCAAATCTTCAACGCGTGAACAATGGTTGCCAACTCCAAATCATGAACCAGATAGTTTTTCTCATGAATCTTCAACTGTCGTGAAGCATAGGCAATGACCTTGCCATCCTACATCAACACCGCGCCAAGTCCAATACGAGATGTATCACAATAAACTGTATAAGGCCCTGAACCTGTGGGAAAAACCAACACTGGTGCCGTAGTCAGAGCTATCTTGAGCTTCTGAAAGCTCACCTCATACTCGTCCGACCATCTGAACTGGGCACCCTTCTGGGTCAACCTAGTCATCGGGGCTACAATAGACGAAAATCCTTCCACAAACCGACGATAGTAGCCTGCCAATCCTAAGAAACTCCGAATCTCTGTAGCTGATGCTGGTCTAGGCCAGTTCTTGACTGCCTCAATCTTATTCGGATCAACCTGAATACCCTCTGCTGATACAACATGACCCAGGAATGCAACTGAACTCAACCAGAACTCACACTTCGAAAACTTAGCATACAATTGACTATCCCTCAAAGTCTGAAAAACCACTCTAAGATGTTGCTCGTGCTCCTCCTGGCTACAGGAATAGATCAAAATATCATCAATGAAGACTATCACGAACGAATCCAAGTAAGGCCTGGACACTCGGTTCATCAAATCCATAAAATTTGCTGGGGCATTTATCAACCCGAATGACATCACCAAGAACTCATAATGCCCGTACCGAGTGTAGAAAGTTGTCTTAGGGACATCGGATACCCTAATTCTCAACTGATGGTAGCCAGATCTCAAGTCAATCTTCGAAAATACCTTGGCACCCTGAAGCTGATCAAACAATTCATCAATCCTCGACAATGGATACTTATTCTTAATTGTAATCTTGTTCAAATGCTGGTAATCAATACACATTCTCATCGATCCGCCCTTCTTCTTAACAAACAACACTGGCGCACCCCAAAGCTAAAGACTAGGTCTAATGAAATGCTTTTCAAGCAAGTCTTGCAACTGCTCCTTCAACTCTTTCAACTTAGGTGGGGCCATACGATATAGAGGGATAGAAATGGGCTGGGTGCCCAGAGCCAAATCAATGCAAAAGTCAATATCCCTGTCGGGTGGCATACCCGGCAGGTCTAAAGGGAATACCTCAGGAAACTCACGAACAATGGGCACAAAATCAATAGAAGGAACCTTAGCACTAGAATCACGGACAGAGGCCAAATAGGCCAAACACCCCTTCTCGGCCATACGCTGAGCCTTTATATACGAGATAACACTACGGGTAGAATGACCAGGAGTCCCTCTCTACTCTAAATGAGGGAAACCTGGCAAGGCTAAGGTCACAGTCTTGGCATGACAGTCCAAGATAACATCGTAAGGTGATAACCAGTCCATCCCAATATGACATCAAAATCAACCATGTCTAGAAGTAACAAATCTACACGGGTCTCAAGACCCCCAATCACAACTATACAAGAACGATGGACTCGATCTACCATAATAGAATCACCCACCGGTGTAGACACATATACAGGGACACTCAAGGAATCACTAATCATGACCAGATACGGTGCAAAATAGGATGTCACATATGAGTATGTAGACCCTGGATCAAATAAAACTGAATCATCTCTACCACAAACCAGAACAGTACCTGTGATAACTGCATCGGAAGCCTCAGCCTCAAGCCTGGCTAGAAGAGCATAACATCGGGGCTAGGCCCCACCATGCTGGACTACATCTCTGGGACGGCCAGCAGCAGGCTAGCCTCCACCTCTAGCGGTCTGAGCTCCACCTCTAGCACCTCTACCCCCACCCCTAGCTGGCAGAGCAGGAGGTGGAACACCTAGTGCCTGAACCATAGCACGGGGACCCAGTTGCTGTGACTGAGTACCTACCAATCTTGGACAAGCCCTCCGGATATGACCATACTCACCACACTCAAAACATCCACCTGAATGTTGCAGCTGAGGAAACTGAGATTGACCCTGGCGACCTGAATGACCACCCCGAAAACTCTGGAGCGGCTGTGCACTAATAGGAGCTGGTGGTGCACTATAGGGCTACTGATCAGTATACTGCATGTGAGAACCACGGCCACCTGAAGCACCATGAGAAACCTGAAGTGCTGACTGAAAAGGACTAGGAGGATGGCCTCTACCATACGAATCTCTGCCTCCAGATGAGGTACCACTGAATCGGCCTGAATGACGAGGCCTCTTGCCAGACCCTTGACCACCACCCTGTGATAGAACCATCTCAACTCTCCTAGCCATATTGGCCGCCTCCTAAAAAAAATCTCACTCCCCATCTCCTTGGCCATCTGAAGTCGAATAGGCTGGATAAGTCCCTCAATGAACCTCCTCACCCTCTATATCTATCGGTGGGAAGTATGATAAGAGCATGATGAGCCAAGTCGATGAATCTGGTCTCATACTGAGTAACAGTCATAGAACCCTGCTGGAGACGCTCAAATTGTCTCTGATAGGCCTCTCTCTAGTAATAGGGAGAAACTTCTCCAGAAATAGCTGAGTAAACTACTCCCAAGTCAAAGCTGGTGATCCGGCTGGTCTAGCCAAGCAATAATCTCTCCACCACGTCTTGGCAGATCCAGACAAACGAAAAGTAGAAAAGTCGACCCCATTGGTCTCCACTATCCCCATGTTCCTGAGAACCTCATGACAGCTGTCTAGAAAATCCTGGGGATCCTCGGAAGATGCACCGATGAAGGTAGTAGGGAAGAGCTTGGTGAACCTGTCCAATCTCCACAAAGCATCGGCAGACATAGCTGCTCCATCACCGGTCTGAGCTACCACACCCGACTGAACTGCTCCAACTTGCTGAACTGCTGGAGTCTGAAACTAGGGAGCTGCCTGCTCCGGAGTGCGAGTAGCAGGAGTCTGGGCTCCTCCTCTAGCCTGAGAGATGGCTTGTGCTATAGGAAACAAGCCTACTCGCGTGACACTCTCCATAAGGCCCACTAGACGGACCAGAGCGTCATGGAGTACTGGGGTAGCAATAAGCCCCTCTGGGACCTGAGTTGGGCCCACCGAAACTGTCTGGGCTGGAACCTCATCATCAAAGTCAACTTGAGGCTCCGCCGTTGGTGCTGCTGCTCTAGGCTGAGCTCTTCCCCTACCTCGGCCTCTAGCACGGCCTCACCCTTTGCCCCTCGTGGGAGCTGCTGCTGGGGCTTGGGATGCTGATCGATGGATGAGGAAGTGCGTGTTCTCGCCATCTACGAAAGAATAGAGTAGAAATTCAATTAGCATTGAGAAACCAAACCGCACGACAGGAAAGAATAAATGTGAAGTTTTTCCTAACTCTGTATCCTTTGGAGGATAAATAAAGGCGTCTCCATACCGATCCCTCAGACTCTACTAAGCTTGTCCGTGAATTGTGAGACCTATGTAACCTAGAGCTCTGATAACAACTTGTCACGACCCGGATTTCCCACCCTCGGGAGTCGTGATGACGCCTACTCGTGAAAGCTAGGCAAGCCGCGTAATATAGAATCCCTAACTCTTTTATTTAGCATTTTTAACAATTTACACTAACATGTGATTAACAGTGAAATATTAACGATAAATAGATACAAGCGGACGACTTAATCTAGTAAATTAACCATAAACAGTACAATAGTGCCAACATACATCTCTACCCAAAATCCGGTGTCACAATATCACAGACTGTCTACAAATTACTACATACAAATATTTGAAAGGAAAGTACAATCTGTCCCGGAAGCAAATGAAAAATGAATACATATAAATATAGAAGAGAACGCCGGTCCTGCGGACGCCCGCAAGACTACCTCGAGATCTCTGGATGGACTGAAGGCAGCCGCCCAATGCTACGGTCCAAAAGCTGCCGCTCCGGGATCTGCACATACTGCAGAGTGTAATATTAGCGCAACCGACCCCATGTGCTAGTAAGTGCCTGGCCTAACCCCGACGAAGTAGTGACGAGGCTAGGACAAGACTACCAAATGAACATGTGTAGTTATATAATATGCAGTGAAAAATTAAACAGGAATAAACAAGTAGAGATGGGAGGGGACACATGCTGTAGGGAAATATCGGTACCAATAGTAAATTAAGAGGAAAGCATAAGAACAATTTAGAATTTACAGCAAAACAATAAGGACTCGTATCCAATCTAAAAACACTTCGTATTATCAATTGTTACGGCGCACAACCCGTTCCAAAAATATACTAACTCTGTTGCGGCGTGCAACCCGATCCATATCATCTATTGCAGTGTGCAACCCGATCCAATTATATTGTTCAACACTAATCACAACAAGAGTCCCGGCAAGGGATCAATAAAGAAACAACACTATCCCGGCAAGGGAATTGACAGTATAAGCAACTACGTCCCGACAAGGGAAATCAGCTATAACCCAACTTGTTCCAACATCTAACTACCTCAATTAGCATCAATACTCAATCATAAGTACTTCCCACGAGGATAATCATAATCCTTGCTCAACACAGAAAATCAACAACTTAGGCATTTATAGGATTTATCAAGAACACAACAATTTTAATTGTAAAGACTCATGGTCATGCCTGACACCAACGTATAGATACTCGTCACCATGCCTATACGCCGTACTCAACAAATAAGATGTAGCACATAGGACACAACTCCTAATCCCTCAAGCTAGGGTCAGACCAAACACTTAACTCGATGCTACGAACACAATTCAAGTCTCTACTATCGCTTTACCTCTTGATTCCACCACCAATTCGCTCATATCTAGTCACAAGTTACTTAATTACATCAATAAATACTAAATGAATCAATTCTAATGCATAAAAATGAGTTTTCTAAAGTTTTACCCAAAAAGTCAAAAATCGCCCCCGGGCCCACATGGTCAAAACTTGAGGTTCGAACCAAAACCCGGTTACCCATTCCCCCACGAACCAAAATATATAATTTATTTTGAAATCGGACCTCAAATCGAGGTCCAAATTCCCAATTTTTGAAAAACCTAGGTTCTACCCAAATGCGAAGCATGCAGGCCTGCAATGCATCAGCTGAAAGTCTGTAATTCCTCAAGTCCAAAATCCACCCCTTCGCCTATCCAAAACTCACCTGAGCCCTCGGAGCTCCAAACCAAACATGCCCACCAACCTAAAAATATCATACGGACTCGCTCGTGCATTCAAATCACCAAAATAACATTAACAACTATGAATTTAGCATAAAAAATCATGAAATTTTCTTAAGAATTTCAAATTTCCAATTTTCTCAAAAACGATCCGATTCACGTCGTTTCAAGTCCGTTTCTTACAAAATTTCATAGACTTATCTTAAATCACATATAAGACTGTACCGGGCGCCGGAACTAAAATACGGGCCCGATACCATCAAGTTTTAATCACAATTCATTTCCAAAACTCATAAACAATTTCAAAAGATAATTTTCTTTAAAAATTCATTTCTCGGGTTTGGGACCTCAGAATTCGATTCCGGGCATATGCCCAAGTCCCATATTTTCCTATGGACCCTCCGGGACCATCCAATCACGGGTCCGGGTCCGTTTACCCAAAATATTGACCTAAATCAACTTAAACTCATTTTAAATGCAAAATGTCATTTTTCACAGATTTTCACAAAATGGCTTTCAGGCTACATACCCGGACTACGCACGCAAATTGAGATAATACCGAAAGAAGTTTTTAAGGCCTCAAAACGCAAAATTCACTTTTAAAGCAATGTCATCACACCAACAAAATGTGTGTACCACACGTTCAGCAAATAAATGGTGAATAGGCGTTGTCAACGTTGTCCGTATACTTTTTTTAAAAAAATTTCTTCTTTGGAAAACAAAAATTAGGAAAGAGGACTACAAGGTCATTAATATCCTGCCAATAAGATGAAAAATAATGTAATCAGCCAATTAGTCAAAGTTGTGCGTATTTCTTTTTGAGTTACTAGTAATAAATATCCAATTCATCATAATGGAAAATTCTAAAACATATAAACTTGTATTTATATAATATTAAAAGTGTGACCTGAATGATTTCTTATGCAGTAATATTGTTTATTCTTTTCTCTTTCAACAATAATAATTTTCTTAGTAATTGTAGAATTAGGACACTAAAAAGATGGCCATATTAAGTTCCCACTTAAATGTATAGTTAAGAAAAAGATAAAAGTTAAAAGTATCTTGAGTGTTGTATGATTGATGGTGGAGAAAAAAGGGCACAAAACAAGTGTATGCATGACTGCACGGGGTCCCAAATTGTACAACACAAATGGCTTTTTAGTCATCCCTTGACGCTTTAGAATTTTACAAGAGAATTAGGTATACTTACTTGGAAGAGAGATTAGGTATGAGATATATATATATATATATATATATATATATATATATATATATATAGTACTACAGAATTATAATATACCTCAATTTCTAAAAAAAAAATAATATGCATATTCACTTTTACTTAGTGTATTCTATATGACTCCATCCTCAAACCCCCAAATCAATCTGAGAACTCATGAAAAAAACTCTACATAAAATTCCAAAAATACGAATCTTCACATTTCATACCCCCTAAACCACCTGATATCCTTATGGATTCAACTACACCACCCAATTCCAATAACAATCCAAATACCAACATGATTATTGATACGCATGAACCTACAAAAAATCCTACTCATTCTAATACCACATCGTATCTAAATACCCTAACCACTCATACTGATATCCATACACCATCTACCCAATATGAACCACTAAACCTTGGATTGGTGTTTAATGATGAACTGAAGGCACCAACTAATCCCTCTACTTTCATTCCATTTTCTCTTGAAGAAAAAAATAGGATTTACAAACCATGGCAACATACAGTAATTGTTAAGGTTTATGGTCGTAAGGTTGCACATCAAATACCTAGGCAAAAAATTTATACTTTATGACAACCTACTGAAAATCTACCCCTCATTGATTTAGGATCAGATTTTTTCCTTCTTAAATTTCAAAAGGAAGAAAATAAGATTCATGCATTACATGATGGACCTTGGTTCATTTTAAATCACTTTCTATCTGTTCGTCAATGGGAACCAAAATTTATGGCTTCTGAAACAAAAATCAATTACTCTGCTATATGGTTGCGATTACCTGAATTGCCTACTGAATTTTATGATTTTCAGATTATTCAGAAAGTTGGTAACAAAATTGGAAAATTATTAACTGTTGATACTTGCACCTCCTCAGCAACAAGAGGAAGATCTGTCAGGTTATGTGTTGAAATACCATTGGATCAACCATTACGAACACATATTTACATTGGAAATCATAAGCAAAATATCCTCTATGAAGGATTAAATTTGTTGTGTATTAAGTATGGTCGGATGGGGCACAATCAAAGAGCTTGTACCTACCAATTTCAAGATGAACATCATACTGATACCTCTACCATCACTCAATCAACCATCCCTAACCCTAACCATTCTAATAACCACATTCCATCTACTGAAGAATGGAAGACAGTGCAATTTCCCACAAAAAAAACATTCATGAATACCAATTCTTATAAGGCAAATCAATTACAATAAGTGCAAAATTTGGCTGCTAATCCTACAAACTCTTCAGGTAAGCATGTGTCACCTACTCCTAATATTCTTCCTTTTACAAAATTAACCATTAATAATACTAATCCTCTTACTAGTCATAAGAATATCTCTAAACCGTCTATAACTCCTCTTTTAACCACTAATAAATTTGCTACACTACTTCCTAATGATTTTGATAAGTGTAATCCTTTTACTAATCTTGCTGAAAATAGCCAATTAACTCCCTTAATTTTCACTCAAGTAGCTTTTCACTAGGACCAATTAGAAAATGAACACCAGTCAATACCTATCCTAAGCCATGCAGATAGACACATTAGCCAATCTCACATGCAAGGCATACTACACTGTCCAAAAATACTTTATTCACCACCCCAAGAAAATCTAATACAAAATCTAGCCAATTATCCACCACCCGAAATACCATCATCTTTGCCTAACCCTATTGTAGCTCCCATGCAACTAGGTCATGATGGTATCCTCACCTCTCCAAACCACTCAAACACACAAACTACAAATCAGTCAATCCAACCGCCCATCTCCACCATTGATATAGTTTCTTCTATAGTTCTTTCAAATCTGGACCAACCTAATACACTTAAATCAATTACTCCACTCAAACCACTCTCCAATTCTACCAATCTAAAAGATGTTCTCCCAAAATCTCAATTACCTACGCAGACCACAAAATACAACCAGACAGACCACTCATCATCTCCATCACAACCACAATCCATACTCTCTCCCTCTTCCACATCTGATAATGGAGCCCAATACAATTGTCTACACTGCTCAAACACCTCATCCACCAACACATCTCACCTCTTGGATCGAGACAGGATTACAGAATCACGCTCTAACCTTCACGATGGAAGTCAACCATCAAGAGGTGATAATTCTCATCAACCATCCAAGGGACCTTGCACAATTAGTAGCGGAGTGCATGCAATTAGGTACGGAAATATATGGACAATACAACTGGTCAATAATGCAAGCACCTTATCTTGCACCATACCATCCACTTCCTCTCCCAACACCATACTGGGATCCACTCTATCTTCACTCACACATTCTTCAGATGCCTTTTAACCCAATCCCACTCATGCCACCCCATGGATCCAACCCTACTGGGATCCACAACCAAACACACCACCAACGGAACCAGTAACACCTCCAACCCCCAACTCCATCACCAACTTAGTCACCACCCCACAATCCTAATCCAGTAGAACAAGACCTGAACTTTCAAACAGAACTAGAAGCAGCAGTCGTTTACAATAGAGAAACACGTCCAGTTCATGCATGTCTCGATGAAATCAAGGTCTTTGTCCAGAAGGAGGATTAAGAAAGAAAAATATACATAAGGTGTCCTCTGAATCTACTAACAACATCATTTCGATTAAGGCAACTACAAATCTAGACGTGGGGAAGTATGCAATGCTTCTACTTCCCACGTTTCTTCTTCGACCAGGACAGCCAAACACTTAGAGGAATCACAGGAGCAGTGAACTGCTTAAACCAATCGATAATCATATGAATTTTATTATCTGGAATTGCAGGGGTGCTCAGTCAGATGATTTCAGAAGGAATTTTCGTTCATTACTTGACTACAATTGACCATCTTTAGTTGTATTGTTGGAAACACACTGTCAAAGCCACTAAATAGTCAAGGAGGATTTTAATTTCACTTGTATGATTGAGGTTGTTGCTATTGGTTAGTCTGGAGGCATTGTTATATTATGGTTTTCAGATGTGCTTCATGTGGAACCAGTGGCCACCACTTCGCAGGAAATCCACTGCCATGTTCAGGTGATTCCTTTTACTTTTAAATGTTTATTTACTGCCATATATGCTAGTACTGACTTAGCAAATAGACAATCATTATGGCATAATATAATGTGTGTATATGATAATTATAAAGGCCATTGGTTCTTAGGTGGTGATTTTAATGAAATACTACACGCAGATGATAAATTTGGTGGTTTATCTAATAATAATTCAAGATCTACTAAAATTTTAGACTGTATAAATTATTGTCATTTAACTGATTTAGGATACAAAGGCAATCGTTATACCTGGACGAAAGGTAGGCATAATAGTAGTAATATACTTGAACGTATTGATCGTATTATGGCTAATTATGATTGGCTAAAACAATACCCTGATGCATTGGTTACACATCTTCCCCGTACCCACTCAGATCATTGTCCTATTAAATTAGAACTACAACATTGCCCATTACCTCATAAAAAAAATTCGCTTTGAAACTATTTGGACTACACATCCTACATTTCCATCCGTAGTTCAACAAGCATGGCTAGATAATTTACATTTAATACCTGCTATTAATAAATTCACTACTATAGTACAAGAATGGAACAAATCAACTTTTGGTAATATATTTAAATGTAAAAAGAAAATAATGGCTCGTTTAAGTGGTATTCAATCCTCTATCAATTATCCGACTAGTACCTTTTTACATAACCTAGAATGCACATTAACACTGGAATTTAAGAAAATCCTTAGACTTGAGGAGGATTTTTAGAAATTAAAGTCACTTATTGACTGGTTAAATGATGGTGATGCAAATAAAAAAAATTTCCATCTTAGTACTCTCAATCGTAGGAGATATAATTGTATAACTGCGATTCAAGATCAAGGGGTAATTGGATAACTGACCTTTATCACATTAAGGATCATATTACATAGTACAATTGTCATGACCCAAACCCGGATCCGGTTGTGATGGCGCCTCTCGTGAAGACAAGTCCAGTCGACACTTTTCTTTTTTCAATTATTAACAGTTAAGCATTAAGAAACAGTTGAAACATGATAAAATGATTCAAAGTAGCAAGTAATGTCATAAATACGCGAAAGAACAACCCAACACAGCCCGAAACCGGGGTGTCACTAGTCATGAGCATCTATAAGTCATAATACAAATCCGCTAAGTCAATAAACTAGTGCAACTGTCTAAAAAAAGATTGAAGTGATAAAGGAGTAGAGACACGGGGCTACGGACGCCAACAACTACCTCGTGAACTCCGAATGTTCGCCTGAAGCTGGAGGGATCAGCACTCGAGAGCAGAACCAGCTACGCCTGAATCTGCACACAGGGTGCAAGGAGTAAAGTGAGTACTCCAACTTAGTGAGTAACAAATGTAAATAAAGACTGAAAGCAAGAAATCACGTAAGGCACAAAACTTTATATAAAGAAGCAGTAAAACCATTTAGAATCAGTAATTCAGTGAAAGGTAGGTAAAATCCTTTAACTCAAATATAGTTTCATGAAAAGCCTTTTTCAATAATTAAGCAGGTAATTGGCAGACAAATATGAAAAATAAACACATAAAGGCTTGCCCCTCGGGCACAGTATTAACAAATTCGCCCCTCGGGAAACATCTCAAAACAGTACCAGTCCCTCGGGCAATTAACAACACCAGCCCCTCGGGCTTAATCTCATATCACAATGGGTACCCGCGCTCACTGGGGGTGTACAGACTACTGGAGGGACCCCTACAGCCCAAGCGCAATATCAAGCCACCTCGTGGCATTATCACTAGGCCCACAGCCTCATATCAATCAAGCCACCTCGTGGCGTACATATCTCAGGCCCTCGGCCTCATAATACCTATCAAATGTTTCCTCACAACATAGGCCCTCAGCCTTACTCAGTCAAAATCCTCGCAAGCCACTCGGGCAATAGTACAACATGTGTTTCTCAGCCCAAACATTATTTAAAATATCATTAAAGTATTAAAACTGAGTAAACATGGCTGAGTATGAAAAACAGTGGAAAATAACATGATTGAGTTCAAGTATAAAGTCAAAACAGTGAGGAAATACCAGTAAAAATCCCCGAAGGGTTCAAATAGTTGGCACACAACCCAAATATGACATTCAGCCCAAATAATGATGATAACAAATAGATTTCAGTCAAATACGCAGTAAAATCATTAGTCGGGATGGACCAAGTCACAATCCCCAATAGTGCACAACCCCACGCCTGTCATCAAGTGTGTGCCTCACCTCAATATAGCACTACGATGAGCAATCCGGGGTTTCAAGCCCTCAGAACATCATTTACAATCAGTACTCACCTCGAACCGATCAAATCTCTAGCTCGCGACTCCTTTGCCCCTCGAATCGGCCTCCACTCGCATCGAATCTATCCAAAATCAGAACAAGGACGTCAAAATATGCTAAAGGAACGAAGCTCAAGCGAAAATAATCAATATACGACACAAATCCCAAAATTACCAAGACCCGACTCCCGGGCCCACGTCTTGGAATTCGATAATTTTTACACTAATAGATTCCTTATCCTTCCACGAGTCTATACATATCAAGAACACTGAAATTATAGTCCAAATGACCCCTCAAATCCCAATTTAAAGGTCTCTTAATCTCAATCCCTAATCCCCAAATTTTCTTCCTTAATCTCCACTAAAACCACGATTAAACAATGGAAAAGTGATCTTAAACCCAAGTAATTAAGCTTAGGGAACTTACCCAACTAATATCTTTTGATTCCTCTCGAAATCCTATGCCTTAGCCTCTTTCCCGTCTTCAAAAATGATAAACTTAGCAAAATTTTGCGAAGAAGACAATTTATACCTTCTGCCCAGACCTTTTCGCATCTGCGGTCCCATACCCGCTTCTGCGGTACCACAATTCCAGTTCAACGTCCGCTTCTGCGGAATCACTTTAGTTCCCAGCCATCCACATCTGCGGTTCCTCGCCCACATCTACGACATCGCAGATGCGGTTCACCTAGCCACTTCTGTGGTCCCAATCAAACATACCTCTGGTCGCTTCTATGGCCACTCTCTCGCATATGCGGCACCGCACCTGCGGTCCCCAATCCGCAGGTGTGAAAATACCAGAAGCAGCAATTCAACAGTTGCAACAACAATCCAAACTTCCCGTTAACTTTCCAAAATTACCCCGAGGCCCTCGAAACCTCAACCAAAAGCACAAACATATCATATTACCTTATTCAAACTTGTAACAATCTTCAAAACACCTCAAACAACATCAAATCAGCCAAAACACATCGGATTCAATCCAAATTTTCTAAAATCTTCGAAATTCCGCTTTTGATCAAAAACTCAACCAAACCACATCCGAATGACCTGAAATTTTGCACACACATCCCAAATGACACAACGAAACTACTACCAACTCTCAGAATTCCTTTTCGACCCCTATATCAAAATCTCGCCTACCAACCGGAAATCGCCAAAATATCAACTTCGCCAATTCAAGCCTAAATCTACTACGAACCTCCAAAATTCTTCTGATCACTCTCTTAAGTCACAAATCACCTCCCGAAGCTAACCGAACCATTGAAACTCACATCCGAGCCCTCTAACACATAAGTCAACATCCGATTGACTTTTCCAACTTAAACTCACTCTAAAGAGACTAAGTGTCTCAAACCTTACCAAATCCTTTCAGAACTTTATCCAACCAACCCGATACCACATAACACAGATAAACAAAGTATAACGAAGCAGGAATAGGGAAAATGGAGTGGTAACTCATGATACGACGGGTCGGGTCGTCACATCCTCCCCAACTTAACAAACGTTCGTCCGCGAACGAATCAAGAAACATACCTGAAGCCTCAAACAGGTGAGGATATTTGCTCTGCATCTCCTGCTCAGTCTCCCAGGTAGCCTCCTCCATGGGCCGACCTCTCCAATGCACTTTAACTGAAGTTATATCCTTTGACCTCAACTTTCGAACCTGACGACCCAAAATAGCTACTGCCTCCACATCATAGGTCAAATCATCATCCAACCAAATCGTGCTAAAATCCAGAACATGAGACAGATCCCCAATATACTTTCGGAGCATAGAAACATGAAATGCCGAATGCACACTCGACAAGCTGGGTGGCAAAGCAAGCTCATAAGCCACCTCCCCAATCCTCTGAAGCACCTCAAAAGGCCCAATGAACCGAGGACTCAATTTCCCTTTCTTCCCAAATCTCATAACACCCTTCATGGGTGAAACCTTCAATAGAACCTTCTCGCCAACCATGTAGGACACATCCCGGACCTTCCTGTGAGCATAACTCTTTTGCCTCGATTGTACTATATGAAGCCTCTCCCGAATCACCTTCACCTTTTCTAAGGCATCCTGCACCAAGTCTGTCCCCAATAGCCTAGCCTCACCGGGATCGAACCAACCAACTGGAGATCTACACCGCCTCCCATAAAAAGCCTCATATGGAGCCATTTGAATACTCGACTGGTAGCTGTTGTTATAAGCAAACTCTGCAAGTGGTAGAAACTGATCCCATGACCCTCCGAAATCAATGACACAAGCACGCAACATGTCCTCCAATATCTGAATAGTGCGCTCGGACAACCTGTCCGTCTGAGGGTGAAAAGCTGTGCTCAACTCAAATTGAGTACCCAACTCTCGCTGCACAGACCTCCAAAAATGTGATGTAAACTGAGTGTCCCTATCTGAAATGATGGAAACTAGGACACCATGCAAACGAATAATCTCCCAAATATAGATCTCTGCCAACCGCTCTGAAGAATAGGTAGTACACACAGGAATGAAGTGCACGAACTTTATCAGCCGATCAACAATCACCCAAAGAGCATCGGACTTCCTCAAAGTCCGTAGAATTCCAACAACAAAGTCCATAGTGATCCTCTCCCACTTCCACTCAAGAATATACATCAGCTGAAGCAAGCCACCCGATCTCTGATGCTCATATTTCACATGCTGACAATTGAGACACCGAGCTACAAATCTCACAATATCTTTCTTCATTCTTCTCCACCAATAGTGCTGCCTCAAATCCTGATACATCTTCGCAGCACCCGGATGGATGGAATACCACGAGCTATGGGCCTCCTCCAAAATCAACTCCCAAAGCCCAGCCACATTGGGCACGCAAATCCGGCCATGCATCCTCAACAACCCATCATCACCAATGGTCACATCTCTGGCATCATCATGCCGAACTCTTTCCTTAAGGACAAGCAAATGCGGATCATCATACTGGCGCTCTCTGATGCGATCATATAAGGAAGACCGAGAAACCACACAAGCCAATACCCGACTGGGCTCCGAAATATCTAACCTCACAAACCGATTGGACAAGGCCTGAACATCAACTGCAAGAGGTCTCTCCCCAACTAGAATATATGCCAAACTCCCCACACTCACCACCTTTCGGCTCAAAGCATCGACTACCATGTTGGCCTTTCCCGGATGGTACAATATAGTGATATAATAATCCTTAAGCAACTCCAACCATCTCCGCTGCCTCAAATTAAGATCCTTCTACTTGAACAAGTGCTGGAGGCTACGATGATCAGTAAACACTTTGCAAGACATACCATACAAGTAATGCCTCCATATCTTTAATGCGTGGACTATGGCAGCCAACTCCAAATCATGAACGGGGTAGTTTTTCTTATGGGGATTCAACTACCGAGAAGCATAAGCAATAACTCTACCCTCATGCATCAATACACCACCAATGCCAACTCTCGAAGTATCACAATACACGGTATATGAACCTGAAGCTGATGGCAAAACTAACACTAGAGCTGTGGTCACAGCTGTCTTGAGCTTCCAAAGCTCTCCTCACACTCGTCTGACCATACAAATAAAACATCCTTCTGAGTCAACTTGGTCAAGGGCGATGCGATAGATGAGAATCCCTGAATCAACTGGCGATAATAGCCTACCAAACCAAGAAAACTGCGAATCTCAGTGGCTGAGGATGATTTGGGCCAACTCTGAACCGCCTCTATCTTTTTTGGATCAACCTGAATACCCTCATTGGACACCACATGCCCTAAGAAAGCCACTGAACCGAGCCAAAACTCACACTTGGAGAATTTTGCATAAAGCTTCTCCTCTCTCAATCTCTGCAACACAACTCTCAAATGCTCCGCGTGCTCCTCCTGACTATGCAAATATACTAGAATATCATCAATGAAGACTATGACAAACAAGTCAAGATAAGGCCGAAATACGCTGTTCATCAAATATATGAACGCTGCTGGGGCATTAGTCAACCCAAAAGACATCACCAAGAATCCATAATGATCATATCTGGTCTTGAAAGATGTCTTAAGAATATCCGAGTCCCTGATCTTCAACTGGTGATAACCTAAATAGAGATCAATCTTGGAGAACACTCTCGCTCCCTAAAGCTGGTCGAATAAATCATCAATGCGAGCCAAAGGATACTTGTTCTTAATTGTTACTTTGTTCAATTGCCTATTATCAATGCACATTCTCATAATGCCATCCTTCTTTTTCATAAATAGAACCGGCGCACCCCAAGGTGACGCACTAGGCCGAATGAACCCTTTATGAAGGAGTTCCTAAAGTTGTTCTTTTAATTCCTTCAACTCCGCTAGTGCCATACGATACGGCAGAATAGAAATGGGATGAGTGCCCGGCATCAGGTCAATACCAAAATCAATATCCCTGTCAGGTGGCATGCCCGGCAGGTCTGCAGGAAAAACATCGGGAAAATTCCTCACAACTGGGACAGAATCAATAGTGGGAGTCTCAGCTCCAACATCCCTCACAAAAGATAGATACGAAAGACAACCCTTCCCAACCATACGCTGGGCTTTCAAGAATGAGATCACTCTACTAGGAATATAATCAGTCATACCTCGCCACTCGATCCATGGCACACCCGGTATAGCCAATGTGACTGTCTTAGCATGACAGTCCAGAATAGCATGACATGGAGATAGCCAATCCATGCCCAAAATGACATAGAAATCCACCATACACAATAATAAACAATACACATAGGTCTCCAGACCACCAATAGTCACCACACACGACTGGTACACACAGTTTACAACAATAGTATCGCCCACCAGAGTAGATACATGCACAGGTGAAGCAAGAAACTCACGGGGCGTACCCATATAACGGGCAAAGTATGATGACACATAAGAAAAGGTGGAACCAGGATCAAATAATACAGAGGCATCCCTGTGGCAGACTGAAACAATACCCGTAATAACATCATCTGAAGCAATAGCATCGGGTCCGCCTGAAAGTGCAGAGAAATGGGCTTGACAGCCACTTGATCGACACCCCCCCCTCTGGGGTGACCCCTAGCTGACTGACCTCCACCCCTAGCTGGATGGACGGGTGGTGGTGAAGTAACTGGCACAAAGCCGATGACTGATTCACCCGCACGCCTCAAACTGGAACCAACATAGCACATAATCGTGCAATCGACTAATCCATAGCAGACTCCCCCACTTGGCTCGAAGCCATAGATCAAAACACACTCAATAACTCATAATGCATATACTCTATTACTGCTATAGTACCATAGTGAGACAAGCTCAATTCTTCATAAGCTCATGGAACACAGACCATCTGGTACTTTATATTTTCTGCAAATCTCGCATTCACTCTCGTAGTAGCCAAGCCTACTCTCTTGAGCAACCCAAATTCAAATTGTAAAACATATATTCCCTGGTAACAGAGATCTTCCAATAAATGACATAAGGGATTACGCAAACTTCAGAACAATTCGCAAGAGATAACCCCACTTGCTTTGCCTCAAAATAACATTTCTGTATACCTTCCACCGTCATAAATATTACGCAGTCGCTTAAACTTCCGAAGTCTGAACTCAGACCGCAACATGAAATTTACTCCACTCCTAACTAGGAAACATGGAAAGATTCTTCACACCCCATAAATCGGGGCTATACCTCAAATCAAGATGAAAATCGAGCACATAATAGTCATTCTATCCTCCAGCAGACCCTTTTCGTTGCTTCCAAATCACATGAATACATCTCGTAGTCACATCACACTCATAACGTAACTATCCAGTCATCACCTCCCTTAATAGGGATACAACAGAACATATGGATCCAGAAACACGCGCTTACGAAATCAACAGCTCAGGGCTTAAGCTATAGGCAAAAATCCGGCCTCAAGTCTTCCCGACTAGCCCAACATCAACACACAGAGATCACATCTCGCCCCTCGATTAGGGAATCACAAGCCATCGATGCATATCCGATACCGAGCACTCATGCGTATACGAACGTGTGAAAGGAGTTCAAAGAGTTATATTTCAAGCTGAATCAAGGACGCACGAGAAGAATTCCAAGAATATAAAGTTTTTTTTCCTAAAGGTTCTGCGGCCTCTCAAGGATAAATACAGATGTCTCCGTACCGATCCGCGAGACTTTGCTAAACCTTCTCATGACTTGTGAGACCTATGTAACCTAGGCTCTGATACCAACTTGTCACGACCCAAACCCGGACCCGATCGTGATGGCGCCTATCATGAAGATAAGGCTAGCCGACACGTTTTCTTTTTCTAATTACTAACAATTAAGCATTAAGAAACAGTCGAACATGATAAAATGATCCAAAGTAGCAGGTAATGTCGTAAATACGTGGAAGAACAACCCAACACAGCCCGAAACCGGGGTGTCACTAGTCATGAGCATCTATAAGTCATAATACAAATCCGCTAAGTCAATAAACTAGTGCAACTATCTGAAAAGAGATCCCTATATCAAAATCTCGCATACCAACCGGAAATCGCCAAAATATCAACTTTGTCAATTCAAGCCTAAATCTACTACGGACCTCTAAAATTCATTCCGATCACGCTCCTAAGTGACAAATCACCTCTCGAAGTTAACCGAACCATCAAAACTCATATCCGAGTCCTCTAACACATAAGTCAACATCTGGTTGACGTTTCCAACTTAAACTCACTCTAAAGAGACTAAGTGTCTCAAACCTTACTAAATCCTTTTCGAACTCGATCCGACCAACCCGATACCACATAACACGGATAAAAAAAGCATAACGAAGCAGGAATAGGGAAAATGGCGCGGTAACTCATGAGACGACAGGTCGGGTCGTCACAACTATCAACATCTATTTACAACTCAAAAAATAACTTCTCTTAAAAAGAATAGTTTACAGCCTTTCAATGTTTTAACATCACATGATCAATTTGGTTTAACAAAACCATTGCAAGACTGTGAAATTATAAATGTTATTCAATCATTTAAAACACTAAAAGCACCTGGACCGAATAGGCTTCATCCCTTATTTTATCAAAAATGTTGGGACATAATTGGTAACTCAGTTAAATTTTATTATCATAAAGTTTTCTACGAACATCAGATTGACCCTTCTATTAATACAACTTTCATTTGCTTAATTCTCGAGAATAATAATGCATCCACAATATCACAATTTTGACCTATTAGCCTTTGTAATACGATCTATAAGATTATTACAAAAATAATTGTAAACAGACTAAAACCTGTTCTGGACCATATTGTTCATCCAACTCAATCTAGATTCCAGAAAAATAAAAGGGCAGCTGACAATGCTATTATTGTACAAGAAATCATTACCAAATTTCAAAAAATGAAAGGTAATAATTTATACATGCTTTTAAAGTTGGATCTTGAAAAATCTTTTGACAAATTAGAGTGGTTGTTTATACATAATACATTAATCAACCTTAATTTCCCATATTCTTTTATTAAACTAATTATGTCATGTATAACAACTACTACTACTTCAATTTTGATTAATGGTAACCCTACAGACTACTTCACACCCACAAGAGGTATTAGACAGGAAGACCCATTATCACCTTACTTATTTATTCTATGCTTGGAAATGTTTTCGCGAAAAATAAACACATCAGTTGATTATCATGCTTGGATACCCCTTTCAATTGGGAACAAAGGACCTCAGTTATCCCACTTATTTTTTGCTGATGATATTATTCTTACATAAAAAATTACAGATAAATCATGTCTAGTAATTGTTAATACTATTACTCATTTTACATATCACTCTGGACAAACTATCAATTTTGATAATCCAAAAAAAATTCTCAAAAAATTGCTCACCTAATATAAGATCTACTATACAACAAATCTTCCAAATTAATGAAGGGAAAAGTTTTAGAAAAATACTTACGATTTCCTATATTTATTAAGAAGCCTGCTAAAATGGATTACCAATTATTAATTGAAAATTTCAAAAATAAATTGACAGGGTGGAAAACAATTTTTTTTATCAAAAGCAGGAAGGACTACTTTAATTCGTTCAACTTTAAACCATCTTCCCAACCACCCTATGCAATACACTAAAATACCTACTTATATACTTTCCTACCTCAATCGTTATCAACGTAATTTCCTATGGGGAACAACTCAATAGAAGAAAAAATTACATTTAATCAAGTGGTCTACCATCACACAACCTCTCGATCAAGGAGGGTTAGGAATACAGAACCTCACTATAAAAAAATCAAGCTTTGCATGCAAGTCTTGCATTGAGGTTATTTCAGAATCCTAATCAACTATGGGCACAAGTGTTATTATATCATTACTTACGACAACCACAATTGATCAAAAAATAAATTTCAACAACTTGGCGTAATATTATGAAAGGATAGTACTACTGTTGTTTAGGGTATAAATGGAATCCAACAATGGGAAATCATGTAAAATTCTAGAATGATCCTTGGATTAGTCAGAATTACTTAATTCGTAACTGCATATACGGACCCCTTCCGCAATATGAGGGGAAAAAACTGTTTCAAACTACTATTATAACCATAAATGGCATTTCAATATATTACCCTTCACTTTCCCAAATCACTTACAGTCTGCAATCAAAGATATTTATATGCATATTTCACCCTCAAAATATGATAAATATATTGGGCCCTCACACAAAATGGCATATTTTCTGTCAAATCAATGTACAATTTTATCACAAATAACATAAATCCCACAACAACTAATCCAATATATAGTTATAACTGGATTTGGAAACTTCATATTCCTCCAAAAATATCATTCTTCTTATGGTTAATTTGTCACGATACACTTCCAACAGCTGCTTATCTCACAAGATTAGGTATCCTGAATTCATCTATATGTGCGCAGTGTCATATGGCCCCTGAAACATTACAACATATATTTCTAGAATGTCCAGCTTCCATACAACTTTGGACTATGCTTAAGATGTCAACTGTCAATGCCAATTCCCCTCTATCCCATAATGCTACTGTAAATTGGTTATACCAATTTATACATCAACAGTTACAATTCACCCATCATAAAATTCCAAATACCACTCTCATACCATTTTCATTATGGGAGCTATGGCTTATACGTAATAAAAACACTCTAGATCATCAAAAAGAATTTTTAAGTATATCTTTCATATTAAAAAAGGCTGCAGAATTTTATTACCTAACAAATCCTATATTAAAGAATTATTCTTTAATACCGTTATATATAAAATGGCACCTGATTATGCCCAACTATGCCTTATTAAAAGGACTAAACGGACGTTGCAAATATAATCTGAGTATTTAGCCCAGAGTCGAACCCACAAGGAATTAACCTATCAATTACTCTTGTTAGACTCACTAAATTCTACGTAATCAACCTCCCAAATGTTTTGAATAACAATTGAGAATATTTTTACTAACTATGACAGACTACAATTAAGGAAATAAAGACTAACTATGATTAAGTTGTAAACAATTAAGAGAAGGATCTAAGGTTGTGATTTTCTCTATTGATGGAATCCCTTCTGGTTATGTTTCACATAAATTTGCCTAATCATCTCTATCAATAATGAGCACTCTTATTACTGTAAATCTGTCCTGAGTAATTACGATAATTTACTAGATGCACTCTCCCGAGTTACTCTAGTTGGCCTTGATTATAGCTCGCTTTAGATCATACCCAAGGCTTCATTATCCCTAATTCTGCCTTTAAACCCTCGGTTATTGATCCCTCATATACTTTGGGAGTGGTGATGTTCAACAATTACCTAAATATGCACTTTCTCTCAAGTAATACATACTAAATAGGCACAGCTAATTGAGGATCCTATCAATTAACCACAACAAGAACGTAGTTGAACAAATAGAGATTAAACCGGGCAAACTATATTAACATAACAAGAAGTTCATTCTTTAATAGGTTCCATGAAAACCCTAGACTAAATATTTAGCTACTCATAATTGTGTTCATAATTTTCCAAATAAATTGCATAATTAAATTACAAAGCAAAGATGAAGGAATGAAGAATTCGATGCCGATCTCCTCCGAAAATTGCTCCAAACGTTTTCTCCCTTACGAAATAGCCTCCCTAGGTCTAAGATATGTCAACAGTATTCAAAATGGCATTTTTACATGTATTTATACCAAATAGGGTCGGGCCCAGACGAAACACCCTTTCCTGAGCGAACTAGGACTTGGCTTTGTAAAAATTGAACAGCTGCGCCATAGGCCGCGCCACACCATGCGGCGCGTTAGTGCACTTTATCTGCAGCCTCTTCTTTTCGTGTTAGGCATCATTTTACACTGCTGCGTTTCTCAGAGTGAACTTATTTCGTCCTCTTTTAACATCCAGATTTCGTACACGACCCCCTAACATGATTCCGGCTTAACGTATTGGGCTTTTTGTCATGACCCAAACTGATGGGCCGTGACGGGCACCCGGTACCTTACTCAGTCGAGTACGAACGTAAAGTATTTTTCTTATTACATTATTATATACACATGACATACGTGCCTAATAAGCCAACATGATCCTTTATAAACTCAAGACATAGATCGACCATACCGTACAATCTTTTATATACACGACATATGTCTACAAGCCTTTAAGAGTATATAAATGTCATAAAGGTCGGGACAGAGTCTCGCCTTACCAAACAATACACGTCTAAATTATACTAACCAAACGAGAAACTCCGAAGCAAATGGAGCGCACCAATATCTTCCACTAAGCTGATAGTGTACTTGGAGGGCTCTCGACCTGCATATCGAGACCTACGGGCATGAAACGCAGCGTCTCCGGGCAAAAGAGACATCAGTACGAATAATGTACTGAGTATGTAAGGCACATAAATAAATACATAAGAGACATGGAAGAAATATAGAGTACATGACTCAACCTGTAAGTCTGAATAACTTTGTAAATCATAAATTACTTTTAGCATCATACATATGCGTATGAATGTCATGCTGTGCATAGGTACATGTTTCATAATATCATCAGCCTTTGAGGGTATCCCATCATATCATATCGGCCACTGTGGCCAAAATCATCATCGTATACCAGCTGATCAAGTGGTGATGCGTATATAACGCCATAACCTCTTCCCATATTTCATATACATATACATATATATATATATATACGTGTATATAACGCTGTTTGAATCATATTTCAGCCATTGTGGACAACATCATCATCATATACCAGCTGATCAGGTGGTGGTGCGTATATAACGCCATAACCTTTTCCATATCCCATATATATATACATACATATATATGCGTATATAACGCCATCTGGTCATGGGTCAATGCACATGAATGCAATGCATGAAAAGAACATTATTAAAATCTTTCGGAGCTTCATAAGACCATTTTGTCTTTGAGTAATATCATAAAGTAAACTCTTTTCAGTTTTTGTATTTTTCTGAGACCCATGAACAGATGATAAAATATTATGACACACGGAAATTCAGTAACATAGATATCTCTAATACTTCTCTAAATAGATTTATTCATGTAATTTGTGTATTTACAAGTTTTGTTCGTATCGTATGGATCATGCCAAAAGAAAGAAGGGATAGCCTTAACATACCTGTTTCGAAGAAATTTACACTTGGATTCCTTGAAATCTTGGACAAATTTGTTCTGCTTCTAACGTTTTGTGTATTGAAGATAGAAATGGAATTAAATCTTAATGGTTGAACTTTGAGATTTCAATTGAATTCTTGGCAAGAATTTGGGACGAAATTGCTTCATAATGAAGCTTGTGTTTGAAGTGGAACGTTTCTGCTTTTCAACGTCAAAGGCAGATTTTGATTTTAAATCTTTTACAAAGATATGTTGCCAAGTCTTGTGGATATTGACAAAATCAAAAAAAACTGATGGATTATCACCTTGGTTATAAAAGGTGTCTTCCATCCAAGACATTAAGTTGCCACCTAGGATAGTAGACTAAAGAGTCATTGTAGGGAGGGCTACCACGTGGGGTGTAAATTATTAAATTTTTATCCACTTATTAGTTAATCGGGTAATGTCCCGTTACCCGATAATTAATCAATTACTCGCATAATTTAAAAATTATCTCAACTTAATTAAATACTACTCTCTTTTAACATACCTTGTACATCTTACTATCACGGCCATGCAGTACCTTGTATGGCACTAGTCCATAAATACCGGGTATTTTAGCTCGGGTCGTATTTTATCCCAAATGCCAAACTTTGACAAATTCATTTTCGTAGACTTGCTCCCCTTTTCACCTTCATGAATTTACTAATCACTTGTGAAATAGCATAATCTTTATAATCCCCAAATAATATTTTCTTTGGACTGATGTCACTTACCTTACGACAAATTCAATGTAAAATACTACAGGGTGCAACACTGCCGTAACTTATTACTGCGAACCGTAGTATCACCATAATGTAATACTGTCGGGTACAACACTGTCGTAACTTAATACTGCAGGGCATAACATCGTCGTAATATAATACCGTGGAATGTAATATTGACTTAATATTGCGGGGCGTAACATCATTCCCCCCTTTGGAACATTCGTCCTCGAATGCTGACTGATGCTCTTATCATTTTCGTAACTTATAGATCTTGTGAATACCTTAATACTCTTCTTTCCATTTAAGAAGTTTCCCTGTGAATAAATCCAAAGTCTAGGGTATCCCCCCTTTTGTCTTTTTGCTCATATCATGACATGCGGTCGAAATCTTTGTAATCTTGCAACTTTTGTTACCTCCTGTCATGTAGCCTGTATGACCCTGGCTTTGTAGGTGCACTTATGCGATTCATCTTTCCTTTTTCCTTTTATCTTTTAGTCAATTTGTAGGCCTTACTTTGTATATACAAGGCTTAATAGGATGCCTCTCTGGACCTCTACAGGTATACTGAAGTCCGTTGCTCGATACTTTGTAGAACTTGCGAATATGGCCATATCTTATTTCATAGATCTTGTTATCCATTCATATGACTTTACTGCATTTCCATGGGTTATACTATACCATAATTTTTGCTTCAATATACCTTTGCTAAGGTATGCTTACCAAGTTCCCAGTTATTTTTGTTGCCTACCCTTTAGGTATAAATCTCAGTCCTTTAATGCCCCCTTCATTACCGTTCGTCTTAAGAATCATGGCCTAATCTCATGTCATACTTTGTAACTTATATCTGACCATTATTGATTCACCTCAATGTTGATCTATAATCCTTCACTTGAAGACTTGAAGCTTCTTACGTAATACATTACCGCTAGGGCTTACGTTGTATTGAGGAATATTTGAAGTGATTTCCATAATCATATTTCATAGTGTCTCAATATGATTTACCTTATGGGGGTATCTTGATTGTGTGCCACCAGCGAAATTTTTTTCTCCTTCTCTTCTTCAATTTTCTCTTCTTTTTTTTCCAACTTATTATTCAAATGAAGGCTCAAACGTTATCCTTCTCACTCGCCTTTTCTCGTTCTTACATCCTGTCATAAAACTTTATCGCTTTACTATACTTTAGCTTGCGGCCTATACATATCTATTTATGCTACTCGTAATCTTCCTTCAACTTGCTTGAATTTCCTTGTGTTATTTTAGAACATTAAGTGAGACATCACATCGTCTTTAACTCTTCTTTACTTTCTTACTAGACCTCTCGATACCCAGAAATCACTGACTAGAAGATATGCCACTGACGATGCCGCTATCATTCCTGGATATTAAATCCCCATGATTATAGCCTTCTATCCGAAGTATGGACTATTCACGATCTTCTGCCTTTGAGTATCTCGTATTTTGTTCACCTTTACCTTACTTACCTTAAAATTTCGCATCGCATCTTCTATCTCTTTCCTGACCTCCCTTCCACCTAGTTGTAATTAACGTCCATAACTTGAAGCTCTATTATAATACTCGCACCTCTGGTACATACACAATCTGGTAAGAGCTTCGTACTGACTTTTTATGAGGCTGGTACTTCTTCTAACTGGATTCCTTGTAGAGCCATTATAGATTATGGTTGTTGTGTTATTTCTCTTGAACATCTGATATTGAGAGTGATTTTGTCATGTTCTCAAGCACAACTTCTATAATTTTTCTAAGTCCAATAATCAGACTTCTAATTTACTTGGGTGATGCAATTCTTTAGTTTCCTCTTCCTTTTGATCAGCCTTTACGTAGGCTTAAGCTATCTTCTAATTTGTGCCTCATAGTAACCTTAGCCTTTCATGGGTGTTATGGAATATCCATGATACAATCTTCTAACAATCTAATCCTTTATCTATGCCCCGGGCTCAATTCTTTCTTTTAACTCATACTGGAGTCTTTTATAGCTGTATGATTGTCAACAAATATGCTGCCTGGATAATGCTCCAAAATCTTGAGTGTATCTACTAACTCTGGATCCTTGATCGAATAATTCTTTCATTTTATCTTATCTTTCTTTCACCGTAAGCTATTACTTTTCCTGGTCTTTCTGCCCCTTGTTGCATCCATACTTAGCTTATCTTAGTGCCCACACTTGCCAGAGTTTCCATACAACTCATTGATCTCGAATATTACTTTTAATTCTTACTTCTCGTTCATTAGCCACGGTGGGTGCCACTTTTCTATGGAATGCTTACAATGTAGTTGCGAGATTGTTGTTACATGACCATTTCCTATTTAGGTCGTTGTGCTTACGTTGAGGCCTTCTTTCTTATCTCCTCAGCTAGTCTTTCGTTGTAGTACTTAGGGAGAACCCTTGACTCTCGTAAAGTTGTGAGCTTATTACGGACCTTTTTGATGTCTTTACTTGCCTATAATCATCCGTAGTTGCTTACTTCCATGCCCTTGTGCTTGTATGGTTGCTTCTGAACTGATATTTTGACCCCCTTCCCAGTGGAACTTTCTTTTATTCCCGTAACACTCATACGTACCTTTAACTACCCCAACTCTTGTTTGAATATATCTCAAGTATTATAATGATATTCTTCGAGGCTAAACTCTCCATGTTGGGTTTTACTATGTTTATCTCACACGATCTGATGATTCATCTGTAACCTCCTGTTTAGCCATAACTGGGATCTTCATGACCAATTACTAACTACTTGTTGGCCCATTCTCATATCAATATTCCTCGTAATCTTTCTTGGGTTACTTTCTTTGTCTTAACATACGTCTCGCACTGGCTCCTTATTTATTAATAACAGCTAGGGCAGGAACCTTTACTTCCTCTCCTTGATGCCGTGCTTGCACAATATTCTTGAATCGTAGCGTATCTGTAAGATTTGGATAAGTTCCATCTCATTCCTCTTTCATTTATCGCATTCTTCCTTTACCATTCCATAGTCACTAGAACCCCTTTATTTTGACTTAATGCCACATCACTCCATATTCCCCCTTTAGGGGTGCACTAAGAGCTGAAGCCACGAGGATCTACCTATAAATGTTTTACCTCTTCATCTTTGGCGTCGTTTCTTAACATCAATGATCCTTACTCGCCTTGCGGCAATCCTTCTATACCAAGGATGACAAATTCCCTTACTCGCGAGGGTGACACTAAATGTAACTGGTACATACAGTCCCTTAAGCTTAACTTTGCTAACATTGCTTGCTTTAGGGAAGCATCTTCCTGAATAACCATTCACTGAATTTCTCATGAATCTTCTTCTGTTGTCCGTCCTATTATTGCCGGAACGCGATATGAAATTCTTATGATGTTGACTATTATCAAATCACTCAGTCCCTAATTCATGCTTAGTTTATCTTGTTTACTAGTCCATACTGATTTCTGTTACTCTGGGATTAACTCTCCCCTCTGGTAGTCGCGTTGGAGTCACGAACTTATTTCTCGAAAATGGATATAACCTTATAGCCTATACTCTTTCATTGTCTTAAGGCCCATCACCTTTCATCTCTTTCTTTATTTGACTATAGGTTCTGTAACACTCTACCGTTTTCATCTATGTATCACACCTTATTCATAATGCTTTCTTATCTCTCTTCTCATTACTCTGCTAATATTTCTGCATATCCCTTTTCTTTTGAAAACTTCAATATGGCGTTCTTTCGCTTTTAGCTTTGCATTGATCCCTCCAATGGCTCTTTGGGTTGCTCAACATCCTTGCTCTACTAGGGATGAGAGCCACACTTAAGGTAATATTTATACCATTCAGGCTTTTACTGCCTATTTTCTGAATGCTAGTATTCATATCTAATCGTAATATTCTAGGGTGCACCATCTGGGTGTCTCATAAGAAGATCTATTGGCACATTTGTAATACCCTTTGGAAATGCCAACAAATGAAAGTAATCCATTTACCAATTTGGGTTACTCTAACCCCAGCTGGATCTTGATATCTCATCCATCTCTTAACTATACATGTTAGCCCCCACAGGGCATAACTGAAATGCGTGTGACCAATTGTACATAACTCTGTTACTATTGAGTATACTCAAACGTTCCTCTGCCTCAATTATAAACGTTGTTAACCTTCATTAACTGGGCGCCTCATACCCTTCTCCATCTTGCTTATTTTGCTTGTTGAAACTTGTATTTATCTTTTTAATCTCTCATTGTCTTTCACCATAAAGGTGGATAGGTGTCACGACCCAACCCCGATCCCAATCGTGATGGCGCCTCTCATGAAGACAAGGCCAGCTAGACCAAAATAGAATACCTCTTTTAAATAGTTAAATTCCACAGATAGTTCTACAACATGATATGATAACCATAATTTGCGGAAATAACAATAACAACAGTAGAAACCATCCCGACACAGCTCTAACCGGGGTGTCACAAGTCATGAGCAACTAATAAATCTGGATACCAGTATACTAGATACGAAATCTGATACAAAAGTTCAAGAACATGAAAATAGTAAGATAAGGAAGGCACGGGGGCTGCGGACGCCAACAGCTACCTCGTGGTCTCCGAAAACACTGCCTGGACTGGGAAGATCAGCACTCAGGAGCGGACTCTGCGATGCCTGAATCTGCACACACGGTGCATGGAGCAATGTGAGTACTCCGACCCAGTGAGTAATAAATATAAATAATGGCTGAAAGCAAGAAAACACATAAAGGCACAAAACAATTCTATATCAAGTAGTAAAATCACTTAAAGTAGTAAATCCATGAAGAAGTCGGATGAAATTCCTTTAAACCAAGTAAAACAGGTAATTTAGCAGGTAAATAACAAGTAGAAATCTGCCCCTCTAGCACAGTAACAATCGCTCAGAACAGTATCAGCCCCTCGGGCTCACTCTCAGTACAATATCAGCCCCTCGGGCTCACTCTCAAATCATGATGGGTACCCGCGCTCACTGTGGGGGTGCAGACTTCAGAGGGGCCCCTTACGGCCCAAGCGCTATATCAAGCCACCTCGTGGAATATAAAAGTATCTCAGTCCCTCGGCCTCATATCACTCAGCATATCCTCACATATGGCCCTCGGCCTCACTCAGTCCGAAAATTATCACAAGCCCCTCGGGCATTAGTAAAACATTAGTTCTTAGCCCAAAACATTAGTTCTTAACCAATTCCGATCACACTCCTAAGTCATAAATCATCTCCCAAAGCTAGCAGAACCATCAGAACTCACATCTGAGCCCTCTAGCACATAAGTCAATATCCGGTTAACTTTTCCAACTTAAACCTTCTTAAAAGAGACTAAGTGTCTTATTTCTTACCAAATCCACTCCGAACGCAAACTTCTCTCGACCACATAAAACACGAATAACGAAGCATAAAGAAGCAGAAATGGGAAAAACAGAGTAGAAACTCATGAGACGATAACCAATCCATGCCCAAAATGACGTCAAAATCCACCATCTGTGGTAGACTGAGACAATACCTGTAATGACAGCATCTGAAGCAATAGCATCGGGTCTAGCTGGAAGTGCATAGAAATGAGTCTGACCACCGCCTGATCGACCTCCCCCTCTGGGGAGACCCCAGCTGCCTGACCTCCACCCCTAGCTGGCTGGGTGGGCAGTGAAGTAACTGGAGCAAAAGTTGAGGGCTGACCCCTCTGCTGGGACGAACTAGCAACATGACAAGGACACTACCTCCACACATGCCCAAACTCTCCACACTCAAAACAACTCTGAGGTGCTGGAGAAGGGGACTGAAAGGAACCCCTCGCACCGGAGTGACTAGCTGATGTACTCGGCATAGAAGAACCCTGAGCCGACGGGGCACGAGATGAACTCTGAGCTAGGAGGGCACTGAATGAAGGCTGGCCCTGCTGAGACCCATGATAACCACGACCTGAAGATGCCCCGCGATACTCTGGATGGGCTGACTGAGCAAGCTTGAAAGAACAACCTCTACTATTTTGGAACTTTCCTTTCGAAGGAGCACCACTGTAAATGCCCGATCCTCTAGGCCTCTTGGCCTTTCTCTCCTCTCAATCCTGACGGCAAACCGTATCAATCTCGCGAGCGATTCAACCACCTCCTCGAACGTAGCACCCAACACTCTTTCTCTGGTCATAATAAAACGGAGATGATAGTTAAGGCCATTAACAAATCTCCTGATCCTCTCACAATCTATCGGAACCATCCAGACGGCATAACGAGCCAACTCAGGAAACCTCGACTCATACTATGAGACAGTCATATCCGCCTGCCTCAACCACTCAAACTCTCTATGTAGCTCCTCTCTGCGAGACTGCGACACATACTTCTCCAGGTAAAGAACAAAGAACTCATGCCAAGTAAGGGGCTTTGAACCAAGCGGCCTACGCCTCTCATACGCCTCCCACCAAGTGAAGGCAGCCGCAGCAAACTGAAAAGTGGTAAATGCCACACCACTAGTCTCAAGAATACCTACTATACGGAGCATCCGCTGACACTTATTTAGAAAACCCTGGGCATCCTCACCCTCAGCACCACTGAATGACGGAGGCTGGAGTCTACCAAACCTCTCAAGACGACGCTGCTCATCATCCAGCATAACTGGCACAACAAACTCTTGAGCTGGTGCAACCGGCTAGGATGGAGGTGCCCCAGGCGTCTGAAGTCCCTGCACTACCTGCTCAGGTGTGCGAGCAGTGGGGGTCTGATTGCCTCCCCTGGCTTGTGAAGTAGCTGCTACTGCGGTGGCTGAAACTGCCTGAGCCAGGCCAGTGCAAACTAATAAGATCTGTGCCAAGGCCTCCTGAAGACCCGGAATCACGATGAGAACAGCTGGTGCCTGAACTGGTGCTGCTAGAGCATCCATAACTGGAGCCTGATCCGGAGCTAGGGCAGCTGGTGGATATACAGGTGTTGCCCTCGCTCTTCTGCCTCTGCCACGACCACGACTGCATCCACGGCCTCTAGTGGTCTCCGTTGGTGGCACTGGTGGTCGTCCACCTCGTCCGGTAGCTCGCGTCCTCACCATCTATGAGAGAATAGGATAACAGAAGTTTAGTACTCGGACCAATAAGTTCGCACGACAAGAGTTTCAAGAATATGAAGTTTTTCCTACAGGTTCTGCAGTCTCTCGAGGATAAATACAGACGTCTCCGTACCAATCCACGAGACTCTACTAAACCTGCTCATGACTCGTGAGACCTATGTAACCTAGGCTATGATACCAACTTGTCACGACCCAAACCCGATCCTGGTCGTGATGGCGCCTCTCGTGAAGACAAGGCCAGTCAGACCAAAATAGAACACCTCTTTTAAATAGTTAAATTCCACAGATAGTTCTACAATATGATATGATAACCATAATTTGTGGAAATAACAATAACAACAGTAGAAACCATCTCGTCACAGCCCTAACCGGGGTATTACAAGTCATGAGCAACTAATAAATCCAGATACCAGTCTACAGGATACGAAATCCGATATAGAAGTTCAAGAACATGAAAATAGTAAGATAAGGGAGGCTCGGGGGCTGCGGACGCCAACAGCTACCTCATGGTCTCTGAAAAAATACTGCCTGGACTGGGAAGATCAGCACTCAGGAGCGGACTCTGCGATGCCTGAATCTGCACACACGGTGCATGGAGTAATGTGAGTACTCCGACACAGTGAGTAATAAATATAAATAATGGCTGAAAGCAAGAAAACACGTAAAGGCACAAAGCAATTCTATATCAAGCAGTAAAATTAATTAAAGCAGTAAATCCATGAAGAAGTCGAATGAAATTCTTTTAAACCAAGTAAAACAAGTAATTTAGCAGGTAAATAACAAGTAGAAATCCGTCCCTCGGGCACAGTAACAATCGCTCAGAATAGTATCAGCCCATCGGGCTCACTCTCAGTACAATATCAGCCCCTCGGGCTCACTCTCAAATCATGATGGGTACTCGCGCTCACTGTGGGGGTACAGATTCCAGAGGGGCCCCTTACGGGCCAAGCGCTATATAAAACCACCTCGTGGCATATAAAAGTATCTTAGGCCCTCGGTCTCATATCACTCAGCATATCCTCACATATGGCCCTCGGCCTCACTCAGTCCGAAAATTATCACAAGCCCCGCGGGCATTAGTGAAACATTAGTTCTCAGCCCAAAACATCATTTAAGTTTCAAATATGAATAAAAGTGGCTGAATTTGTAAAACCGTAAATATCAACAGGACTGAGTTCAAGTAATAAGTCAAATAGTGAGGAATTAGCGATAAAAATCCCCGGAAGGTTCAAATAGTTGGCACGAAGCCCAAATATGGCAATCAACCCAAATCATGATGATAACAAATAAGTTTCAGTCAACTACGCGGTAAAATAATCAATCGGGATGGACCAAGTCACAATCCCCAATAGTAAATGACTCCACGCTCATCATCGAGCGCGTGTCTCACCTCAATATAGCACTACGATGTGCGATCTAGGGTTTCAAACCCTCAGGACATCATTTACATTCATTACTCACCTCGAACCGGCTACAACTCTAGCTCGCGACGCCTTTGCCCCACAAATCGGCCTCCACGCGCGTCGAATCTATCCAAAATCAGAACGAATACATCACAATATGCTAAGGGAGCAAAGCCCAAGCGAAAACAATCGAAAATTATCAAAAATCCCAAATATAGCAAAATTCAAGCCCTGGGCCCACATCTCGAAACTCAGAAATTTTTACATCATTAGATTCCTTATCACCCCACGAGTCCATACATACCAAAAGTTCTCAATTCCGACCTCAAATTGTCCTTCAAATCCCAATTCAAAAATTCAAAATCCCAAGCCCTAGTTCTTCCTTTTTAGCTTAGTTTCCATAAATTTCTAGGTTAATTTCACAGTAGAATCACGTTTTAGGTTCATAAATCTTACCTCCATTTACTTCTCCTTGAATCCCTCCTCAATCTCCCTCAAAGAGCTCTCAAAATGATCAACTATGGTGGAAAAATGGCTCAAAATCGTGGATGAAATGTTTTATAACTTTCTGCCCAGTTCTGATATTCCTTCTTCGCGAACGCGGTCAAACACTCGCATTCGCGATGCACAAATTTAACTTGACCAGATTTCCTTCTACGCGATCGCAACCAAAGGCTCGCGAACGCAATGCTTTAGACTCCTCAACCTACGCGAACGCGGTCTCACTTACGCGGACGCGAAGAGCTACAGCTCCCGGACCCTTCACGCGGCAACTCCACTATGCAAACGCGACCTACCCTCACGCGAACGCGCACCAGCCTCCCACCTTCCACGAATGCGAGGCCTCAAACGCGAACGCGAAGGCCAAACATAGACCACCCCAAAATCCTTCTACGCGATCGCGACTCGCCCCACATGATCGCGAAGGCCAATTTCGTCTGCAACAGCTGAACAATTTCTGCAATGATCCAACACCAAAACTAGCCCGATTGGCCGCCTGAAACTTACCCGAGGCCCCCGGGACCTCAACCAAAAGCACCAAAACATCCTAAAACCTCATTCGAACTTGCTCCAATCATCAAAACACCTCAAACAACACCAAATCCATCAATTCACATCGAATTCAAGCCTAAGTTTTTTAAAAACTTCCGAAATATGCTTTCGATCAAAAACCCAACCAAATCACTTCCGAATGACCTGAATTTTTGCACACGCATCCCAAATGACATAACAAAGCTACTGAAACCCTCGGAATTCCATTCCGACCCTCAGATCAAAATCTCACCTACCAATCGGAAATCGCCAAAATACTAACTTCGCCAATTCAAGCCTAATTCTACACCGGACCTCCAAAACCAATTCTGATCACACTTCTAAGTCATAAATCATCTTCTGAAGCTAGCCGAACCATCGAAACTCACATCCGATCCCTCTAGCACATAAGTCAACATCTGGTTTACTTTTCCAACTTAAACCTTTTTAAAAGAGATTAAGTGTCTCATTTCTTACCAAATCCACTCCGAACGCAAACTTCTCAACTCGACCACATAAAACACAGATAACAAACATAAAGAAGCAGAAATGGGGGAAACGGAGCGGAAACGCATGAGACGACTGGTCGGGTCATCACAATAGGCATTCTTGCCTTAAGGCTCCTTATCAAGAGGCTTACACTAGTACAGACATGATCTGCTGATGACCTCATATTTACTTATCATAAGCATGATACAAAGTCAAGTTTCTCTAATTCAACACTTCCACAGCTATATCTCTTATCGATCATCTTTCTTAACGTAGGCATCGTCTTATTACGAATAAAAACATAAGCTTGAGATTGAATTCTTATAAGTGAGCTCTACCACACGATCTAGAGTAAGAAGAAAGAGTGGCAGTCTTAAATGCCCTATGGCCTCCTGCTTATAAGTGTGGTACATGACACACCCATAAACAAGACTTTACAAGACACAGCTTGTAGACTTCCTAGGACATAACTGCTCTGATACTACTTTTGTCATGACCCAAACCGATATGCCGTGATGGGCACCCGGTACCTTACTCAACCGAGTACCAACGTAACATATCTTTCTTAGTACATCATTATATACACATGACATACGGACCTAATAGGCCAACATGATCCTTTATAAACTCAAGACATAGACCGACTAAGAAGAACAATCTTTTATATACACGATATATGTCTGTAAGCCTCTAAGAGTATATAAATGTCATAAAGATCAGGACAGAGTCCTGCCTTACCAAAAAATACACGTCTAAATCATACTAACCAAACGAGCAACTCCGAAGCAAATGGAGCGCACCAACATCTTCCGATGAGCTGATAGCCTATTTGGAGGGCTTTCGACTTATCTATCGGGGCCTGTGGGCATGAAACGCAGCGTCTCCGGGCAAAAGAGACATCAGTACGAATAATGTACTGAGTATGTAAGGCACATAAATAAATACATAAGAGACATGGAAGAAATATAGAGTACATGACTCAACCTGTAAGTCTGAATAACTTTGTAAATCATAAATTACTTTTAGCATCATACATATGCGTATGAATGTCATGTTGTGCATAGGTACATGTTCCATAATATCATCAGCCTCTGAGGGTATCCCATCATATCATATCGGCCACTGTGGCCAAAATCATCATCGTATACCAGCTGATCAAGTGGTGATGCGTATATAACGCCATAACCTCTTCCCATATTTCATATACACATACATACATATATACGCGTATATAACGCCGTTTGAATCATATTTCAGCCACTGTGGGCAACATCATCATCATATACCAGCTGATCAGGTGGTGGTGCGTATATAACGCCATAACCTTTTCCATATCCCATATACATATATATGTGTATATAATGCCATCTGGTCATGGGTCAATGCACATGAATGCAATGCATGAAAAGAACATTATTAAAATCTTTCGGAGCTTCATAAGACCATTTTGTCTTTGAGTAATATCATAAAGTAAACTCTTTTCTATTTTCGTATTTTTCTAAGACCCATGAACAGATGATAAAATATTATGACACACGGAAATTCAAGAACATAGATATCTCTAATACTTCTATGAATAGAGTGATTCATGAAATTTGTGCATTTTCACGTTTCGTTCGTATCGTATAGATCATGCCAAAAAAAAGAAGGGATAGCCTTAATATACCTGTTTCGGTGAAATTTACACTTGGATTCCTTGAAATCTTGGACAAATTTATTTTGCTTCTAACGTTTTGTGTATTGAAAATAGAAATGGAATTAAATTTTAATGGTTGAACTTTGAGATTTCAATTGAAATCTTGGCCAGAATTTGGGACGAAATTGCTTCATAATGAAGCTTGTGCTTGAAGTGGAACGTTTCTGTTTTTCAATGTCAAATGCAGATTTTGATTTTAAATCTTTTACAAAGATATGTTGCCAAGTCTTGTGGATATGGACAAAATCAAAAAAAAAAAGCTAATGGATTATCACCTTGGTTATAAAAGGTGTCCTCCATCCAAGGCATTAGGTTGCCACCTAGGATAGTAGACTAAAGAGTCATTGTAGGGAGGGTTGCCACGTGGGCTGTAAATTATTAAATTTTTATCCACTTATTAGTTAATCGGGTAATGTCCTGTTACCCGGTAATTAATCAATTACTCGCATAATTTAAAAATTATCTCAACTTAATTAAATACTACTCTCTTTTAACATACCTTGTACATCTTACTATCACGGCCATGTAGTACCTTGTATAGTACTAGTCCATAAATATCGGGTATTTTAGCTCGGGCCGTATTTTATCCCAAATGCCAAACTTTGACAAAATTTATTTTCTTAGACTTGCTCCCCCTTTCACCTTCATGAATTTACTAATCACTTGTGAAATAGCATAATCCTTATAATCCCCAAATAATATTGTCTTTGGACTAATGTCAATTACCTTACGACAAATTCAACATAAAATACTGCAGGGTGCAACACTGTCGTAACTTATTACTACGAAGCATAATATCACCATAATGTAATACTGTCGGGTACAACACTGTCGTAACTTAATACTGCAGGGCATAACATCGTTGTAATATAATACTGCGGAACGTAATATTGACGTAATATTGCGGGGCGTAACACTTTTACTTAGACTTCAATGCTCCGAATTGATTAATTTAGCTCCAAATTAACTTTTGAGCTCAGGATCACTTCCTGCAAGGCATAAAACACGTACTAAATGTAATTCACTATCATTTAAGCTCAAACGCACGTAAAAATACAGTCATTGGAATGTAATACTACGGGTAAAATACAGGTTTCTAGCCTAACATCAACACTCCATACTTAGACAATTGCTCGTCCTCGAGCATTTGAACTACACTGCACCTAGGGATAACCTTTCATCAAACAACCTCCCTGATACATCATGCCAAGAATAATTAAAGTAGACTGAGCACCTTATCATAACATCCCACCCTCAAGATTCGACTCAAAAGTACCATGCATTAGTCACTCGCCCACTTACTCTAACATAGAGGTCAATGACATTATCTTTCCTTCATGAATCAAGTGCCCTCACACAACAAAAGAGAGTAGTCTCACACAATAAAATTTAAGAATATTTAGGAACTCGAGATAGAAAGAATTCACTCACTCTCAGAAATAACATTCATATGCCACAAAAGATGCACCATGGGCTTGCCCGTAGTGACTATTCTACTAATCGAGCTCCTTCAGTCTAGGATCAAGTAGGACTTTATTTGCTTGTAATGTAGGCTGTGAGACGGGTAGAATACATCTAGATATAAGAGTGATTACACCTCCCTAAGCACTTTAATACATATACTTTAACATTCAAACCCCACTTATGTCAAACCAAAACTCCACCTTCACATCAATCTAGATTAACTCCCTATATCTTTAAGTACAATTACGTCAAGATCCACCACTATCAAAGAATATATATATATATATATATATATGTGTGTGTGTGTGTGTGTGTGTTTTTTTCTTCTTTTTCTTTTCTTTCTTTTTTCAATTCAAGTGGCTCTTACTTTACTTTTTTTTTTCAACACAATGCACCTTTCTCCTTATTCCATTAGTTCCACTCAAAAGCCACACCCACTACCCCACACTTTAACTTTTACAAAGTTCATAACAATTTAAGTGCTCATGAGAGGTGAAAAGGTTCAAATATATGGTCAATTCAAACAATTGGGTAAGGCTTGTAACGTGGTTGCCAAAGAAACATGATTATAGGCTCAAAGGGATTAATTACGATACATCACAATTAGGCGGGTAAAATATGTATATATAAGCTCAACAAAGAAACGCCTATGTCACTTCCAAGACTGAACAAAACTACTATTTCGCTTTGCAAACACACGGAGCAAGTTCTAAGCATCAAATGCAACACACAGAATAACACAAAACCTTACACACACATGGCACATAACTCACTCAGGATTGGACTAATCAAGACACTCTTAGTCAAAGCAGTTAAGCACAGTTTTAATCATACAATTTAAGGCACTTATTTAAGAGTCAAGAATTGAGCCTAGGTGTCACAACTAAGGCCCTTACCACTCTCAAGGCATATGCAATCAAGATAAATTGATCCTTTAACTTAGCTTCCTAACTAAAGATTCTTAATTCCTAAAAAAATAAAAAGATTTAACTACACCCGGTTCAAGCAAAACCCTTGGAAATGAACCGCGGCACAAAGAAAAAACAAGGGGGAATTGTTACACTACCTAAAAGAAAAAAACTAAAATAAAAGACATATTTTTGGATTTTCACATATATGAATTTTTTTGTTTTTTTTCCTTTCGACTCATCTCCCTCAAGAAACCAGTCGATGAAATCCATCGTCGGGAATAGTCGAACTACATACTTAATTACTAACTATTACAGGCCCGATAGAATTCAGAATTATAGTTTACAGCCCAATTGTCTAAGAAAGCAAGAAACAAATCAAACAAAACCAACTGACAAATGAAAAAAAAAAAGACAAGTACAAATACAATCAAATAGGAGCACCCCACCCCACACTTAGGAAATTGCATTGTCCCCATTGCAAAATAGTAAAATCAAGAGTGAAAAGGTGACTCCCTGAGGCCCAAGCCTTAATCATCAGCACCCTCGAAGGTAGGCAAATACTCCTCATCATCAGAGGGAACAGAGTTGACATCCTCATCGGGTGGCAGCTGTCCTCCTCTCGCCAACCCCAACCACTGTTGAGTGATAGTAGAAAGGGGGTGATCCTGCTGCAACTCTTCCAAGTCGGTCTCCCCCCAAGCAGCTCGAAGGTGCAAGTCAGCAAACAGTAGTTGTAGTGTCTCCTCAACGCGGACCATCCTCTGGTCCGAATTAACAACCGCAGTAGGGGGGTCTATCACTGATGTCACATCATAGGGCCTAATAAGGTAAGACACTGGAATAGTCCTGTCATAGTGGTATTTCTCCTCCACAAGGTGTGCCTGCAACAATTGAGTGATCATACTCGGGTAATGTAGACAGCGAGTCCCAAGTGGCCGCACTTAAGCCATATGCTCAAGCATGATTTTACCCAGGTCAAACCGCATCCGAGTCAACAGGGCATAGATCAAACACACCTTCAGCCTGGGGACATCAGTGTCACTTTGAGTCGGTATGATCTTGGCATTAATCAACCGTAAAACAACCCTGGATGGCCGCTAGAATGTTGCCTTCTTTATGTCCTTGTGGATTCATTTGCATCTCGTGTCCATGCTACAGAAGAGTCAGTGCCACATAATAGGTGACGAATAGCCGGATAGTCTGGCCGATGGAGAAACCACTGAAAGAGTTTGCGGGGATTCTCTGTGAATCCCATAATTCGATTGATCACCCGGGAGGAGAATGGAATCACTTTACCCTTTACCTGCACTTCGTAAACTGCATCCAAGCTGGCTTCAGGTTGCCATTTAGCATAAAATTCTTTAACTAGGTTCACATTCACCGCATCACCGAGACAGAACAGACTGTCAAAACCCAAAGCCCGAATGTTGTTGTAAATTTCACCATATTTACGGCCAACTTCCTATCGTTACTAGCAACCTCAGGATACGGGTTGACTGACGGGAAAAATGTATGAAACTAGTGTCGAGCATGGGCGGGGACAGCCCGTATACCATATTTGCATGCTGGCACCACATCCGCATCTGGGTCAATGCACTCCTCCTCCTCTACTGGAGAGGGGGGAGGTGCCCGTCTCCCACCACAACGGCTACTAGAAGCAACCTCAGAAGAACCAGTGTTAGAGTGTTGGCTCGGGCGGCGAGATATTATACCTGCACAAGACGAACAATATTAGCCACAACATGAAAACTCAAACAATACCAAACGGGGTAACCACCCCACACTTATGTTATTGGCATGTTCACAAGTAAAATGTATATCAGGGACTCAGACTACCCCGATGAAAGTGTGCCACAAGCAATCAAAAATCCCCTCAACCACTAACAAATAGTACAACTGCAAAACCACAGACTATACTAGTTAAACATACAAAATTAAGAAGCTAATCTAGTAACTACGAAAAGAAATAAAAGAAGTTACACTAATGCACTACTAAAAAACTTCACAAAATACAACACAACACTACACAAGCACAAAGAATGAATCGAATATTCCAATTAGCACCTAGTACCATATTTTCTCATAGCAATTATTCTCCACGAAGCTACAATGTCACCTTCTATGTCATTGAGGCATTTAATCAAACACATGGCATTCACCAAAGTTACCTCATAATTTCAACTTTAATTCTTCCAAGATTACTACACAACCATACCAATCAACCATCCTACCACCACCACCATGTAACAAGGGCACAAAGTGCTCCAAATTTGCACAAATATACCAATAATTCTCGGCCTTTAAGGCACCTCCACACAACTTTACCATAAAAAAATTTTATAAGCATTAAGACATACTAAAAATCTTCCACAAGTATAAGCACAAGGGAAACTCAACAAGTGAAACACCAATCATGGCCAATATAAGCAATTAAATAGAAAAAAATTTTGCACCACTACACTACCTAGGGTTTAATTCAAATTAAACTATATTACTCATTACACTAAATTACTGAAAGAAAAGAGAAGAATGTAGAGAACTTACCTTGAGGATAAATGGAAGGGATGGAAGGTGTGTGTGGGAGAGGAATTGGAGAATAAAGGAAAATGGGGGATTTGGGGGAAGGGTTGGGGGCGTTGAACGGGTATTTTAAAAAAAGCTAGAATTTTTTTTTTTTTTTTTTAAAAAAAACTGTACTGCCGTGTCGCAGGGTCCAACACCCTATGCGGCGCGATAGTGTAAATTATCAGAGGTCCTCAACTTTTGTCTCTCAGACCCATTTGGCCTGGCGCGGTGCATGGCACGGCTCCCCATGCGGCACGGTAGGTCATTTTTCATAGAGTTCGATTTATTTTCGACATTTAGCTTCCGAGTTGCACCCCGACTCTATTATGTACTTATTTTATGTCCAATTCATGCTTGTACCTGCCCAATCAAGTCTCATAACTCCTAAATTCTAATAATCCTAAACTATAATTATGGGTAAGAGAGGTTAACAATTGGGTTGCCTCCCAATAAGCACCTGATTTAATGTCGCGACACGACGCAGATGAGCGCATTTAAGGCTCTCTCGACCTCTGAGGTTCAGTCATGTGGATCGTAGACACTTCCTTTGGTTCATTCATGCCCACATATAGTTTCAATCTATGCCCATTGACTCTAAATGTATGAGAGTCATTCTCTGAGGCAATGTCTACGGCACCTGAAGGGAATACTTCGACCACTCGAAATGGTCCAGACCATCACGACCTAAGTTTACCCAGAAATAACCTTAATCTTGAGTTATAAAGCAACACCATATCTCCGGGCTTGAAATTTCTCTCAACAATATTCTTTTCGTGTAACCGCTTCATTCTCTCCTTATACAGCCTCGTGCTCTCGAAAGCAAGATATCAGAACTTGTCGAGCTCATCAATTCTGTGACTCTAGTTGTTCCCGCAGCTTCAATGTCCAAATTCAGCTGTTTTATTGCCTACCAAGCTCTATGTTCTAGTTCCACTGGCAAGTGACAGGCCTTCCCAAACACCAACTTGTATGGTGACATACCAATTGGTGTTTTGAAAGCAGTTCTGTAGGCCCAGAGTGCATTATCTAGCTTTTTCGCCCAATTAGTTCTTGTGGCATTCACAGTCTTGGTTAGCACACTCTTTATCTCTCTATTAGACACTTCGACCTGTCCACTTGTCTGAGGATGATATGGGGTTGCCACCTTGTGGCGCACATCGTACTTTGCTAGCAATTTCTCGAAGGCTCGATTGCAGAAGTGAGTGTCTCCGTCACTAATAATAGCTCTCGGGATCCCAAAACGGGTGAATATATTCTTCTTCAGAAATCCTACCACCACTCTTGCATCATTGGTGGGTAGTGCTGCAGCTTCGACCCATTTGGACACGTAATCTACATCAACAAGTATTTATTGCCAAAGGAGCGGACAAAGGGGCCCATGAAGTCTATCCCCCATACATCAAACACTTCAACTTCTTAAATCGGGTTCATGGGCATCTCATGGCAACGAGAAATGTTCCCGGTTTGCTGACATTCATCATAGGCCTTCACCCATTTATGTACGTCCTTAAACACTGTTGGCCAGTAGAACCCGGCTTCTAGTACTTTTGCTGCCGTCCTGACTCCTCCAAAATGCCCGCCATATGCTGATGTGTGACATGCCTACAAAACAGAAGATTGTTCTATCTCGGGTACACACCTCTGGATCCTGTTGTCAACACATATTCTAAATAGATAAGGTTCATCCCAGTAATACATGCGGCAGTCACGATAAAACTTTTTCTTTTGCACAGAGGAAAGGTCATAGGGAATTATACCACTTGCCAGATAATTTGCAGTCTGCATACCATGGCATTTCCTCAAGACTTGTAGCGAGTAGCTGCTCGTATGGAAAGGTTTCCAGAATATCCTCCACCTCAACTGAGTTTTTAGCTCCTTCAAGTCGTGATAGATGATCAGCGACTTGGTTTTCTATGCCCTTATGGTCACGAATCTCAAGGTCAAACTCTTGTAGTAACAGCACCCAACGAATCAGGCGTGGTTTGGACTCCTTCTTCTCAATCAAGTACCTGAGAGCTGCATGATCAGTATATACAATTACCTTAGAGCCAATGATATGAACTTGTCGAATGCAAATACCACAGCCAGCATCTTCTTTTCAGTCACAGTGTAGTTCAGTTGGGCTCCACTCAACATTTTACTGATATAGTAGATTGGGTGCATTAGCTTGTCTTTCCGTTATCCCAGCACTGCCCCCACTGCATAGTCACTGGCGTCACATATGAGTTCGAATGGTTGCTCCCAATCGGGGGCAACAATGATGGGTGTTGTGACTAGCCTCTTTTTCAGCTCCTCGAATGCTATCCTGCAATCATCAGAAAACAATAAAGGGTGATCTTTTTCTAAGAACTTACAAAGAGGGTTGGCAATTTTTGATAAGTCTTTTATGAATCTCCGGTAGAAACCGGAATGCCCGAGGAAGCTCCTGATTGCATTGACTGAAGTGGGGGTTGGCAGCTTTGTTATCACGTCAACTTTAGCATGATCCACCTCGATTCCCTTGCTTGATACCCGGTGTCCCAAGACTATGCCCTCTTGTACCATGAAATGGCACTTCTCCCAATTAAGCACCAGGTTAGTCTCAATACATTTTTTCAACACTCGGGTCAGATTTATAAGGCACTCGTCGAATGAGTTTCCCACCACTGAGAAATCATCCATAAATACCTCCATTATGTCTTCGACCATATCAGTGAATATGGCCATCATGCACCTTTGGAATGTGGCGGGTACATTGCATAGGCCAAAGGGCATCCTCCGAAAAGCTTAAATGCCATATGGGCATGTGAAGAAGGTCTTTTCTCTGTCCTCTGGTGCAATGGAGATTTGATTGTACCCTGAATACCCATCCAGAAAACAAAAGTGGGACCTCTCTGCCAGTCTGTCAAGCATCTGATTAATGAAGGGAAGTGGGAAGTGGTCTTTCCGGGTGGCCAGATTTAATTTTCTATAGTCCATGCAAATTCTCCAGCCTGTGACGGTTCTTGTAGAGATCAGCTCATTGTGATCATTTTTTACCACCGCCATGCCACCCTTCTTAGGAACACATTGCATCGGGCTAACCCAGTTGGTGTCAGAGATTGGGAAAATGATTCATGCATCCAACCACTTAATTACTTCTTTCTTCACCACTTCCTTCATGTTGGGGTTCAGCCTTCTTTGGGGCTCCCTGGAAGGTTTGTGTCCCTCTTCCAGTAGAATTTTATGCATACAATATACCGGGCTATCCTCTTAATGTCTGCCATGGTCCACCCAATGACGGTCTTGCACTCCTTGAGTACCTGCAAAAGTTGTTGTACCTGCACATCTAACAAACTAGATGAGATAATAAAAAGTAATGGGGCGTTAGGTCCTAGGAACTCATACCTGAGATGGGCGGGCAGTGGCTTCAATTCCAGCTTTGGTGGTTCTTCTATGGATGGCTTGGCTAGAGGAGTTTCCCTGTTTTCTAAGTGCAGGGGCTTAAATTCAAGAGTTCTCCCAAAACCCTTTGCCCTCTAAAGCCAACACTCATTCTGCCAATTCTTCCCCATTCACCTCCATTTATCAGACATGCAGCAAGAGGGTCCTCAATAGTCAACTTTTCATCATCAGCTTCTACGATTACATCCATGGCATCAATAAGAGAGCAATTGGCGAATTCACTCGGTCGCCTCATAGATTTTTGCACATTGAATGGTATCTCCTCATCGTTCAATCTCATCTTGAGCTCCCCAGTTTCATAATCAATGAGAGCTCTCCCCGTGGCCAAGAACGGCCTTCCCAAAATTATGGTAATTTCTCCATCCATCTTGCAATCTAGAATCACAAAATCTACAGGGAACATAAATTTCCCTACCTGAATCAGCATGTCATCCAAGATACCAGAAGGTCTTTTCACGGTCCTATCAGCTAGCTACAATAACATAGATGTGGGTCTAGCTCTTCCAATCCCAACCTCTTATAAATCGCCAGGGGCATAAGATTTATGCAAGCCCCCAAATCACAAAGTGCCTTGGCAAAAGCAAAGTTACCAATGGTGCAGGGAATTGTGAAACTCCCCGGGTCAGACAGCTTCTCAGCAACTAGTTTGGTCACCACAACACTGCAGGTCTGAGTAAGAGTCATTATGGTCAAGTCTTGAAAATCAAATTTTTGGGTCATCAAGTCCTTCATCATTTTTGCATAACCAGGCATCTCCTTCAACGCATCAATCAATGAAATATTTACCTGGATTTGTTTCAGCATCTCCAAGAATTTCTTGTATTGTTCCTCTTTATGGTATTTGGCCAGCCTCTGTGGGAATGGTGCTGGAGGTTTCTTCTTTCCAATGATTTGGGTATTTTCTTTGTCAGACACCACCTCAACTACCGGTTCCTGGGCTGTCTCAGCTTCTTTCTTAGCCTCAATATGTGTGTTATGTTCTTCCTAGGTAGGCTGTACTGTCACCTCTGTCAGTTTCGTTGAATCATCTAGCTCAATGGTCATTGGTACAAGTGTCTCAGCCTGTCTACTTTCTCGAGCCCTATCTTGCTCCAAGTCTAAGTCTCTGCCATTATATAGACTCACTGCCATCAGCTGCTTCGGGCCTTGATCTTTTGGATTTATATGAGTATCTACAGGTAATGTCCCATGAGGACGATTATTCAAAGATATCGAAATATGGCCCATATGCACTTCAATATTCTTAATAGTTGAATCATGTGCATCTATACTTTCACCGATTTTTGCATTTGACCCAATAACCTGCTGTATTATTGCCTCAAGTCGAGCAAACCCATCTTTCTGTCTTCCACCATACTGCTACTGATGAGGATGATAACCCTGTTGCTAATTTTGATTATTATATCCATGAGGCCTTTGGTAAGGCACTATATTATTGTGAGGTCTCATACCTCCCATGTTTCAATTGTTGAGCTGTGGCTGGACTGGCCTGTACGACTGATTTTGTTGGCCCCAATTTTGACCACCATGTATTTGGCCTCCATAATTAGACACATAATTCATGTCCTCAGGGTAGTGATGATGATCACTTTCTGCATTCTACTGGTTACCAATTGGCTGACTAATGCAAAATGTGCATAAGCCCCCATTGGTAGTATCTACAATGTGTACTTGCTGCTTCTGCCCTAACTCTTCCATTTTTTTGGTGAGTATACTCATCCGTGTCATTAATGTGGCCATGTTTTCAGCAAGAGTGTTGGATGGATCTAAGGGTACTGAGTGAACCACTGGAGTGATAGGTGCATTCCTGGTTATTCACCTCGAATTTTGTGCCATCTTGTCAAGCAGACTCTGGCTTTCTCTCCATGTTTTGCTCAAAAATGCTCCACTAGCTGAAGCATCAACATTATCCTTCACGCCATCTGCCAAACCCATGTAAAACCGCTACCCCAACATCTGATCTGGAATACTGTCATGCGGACATATAACCAACATCCCTTCGAATCATTCCCATGTTTCTTGCAGTGTCTCCATTGGACTTTGTTTGAAACTCAAGATTTCATCAATTTGTTGAGCAGTCTTGTTGAGTGGATGAAACTTGTTCACAAATTGCTTGACTAACTCCTCCCAAGTCGTTATGGAATTAATGGGGGGCGCGTTTAGCAAGTCTGGGCAGCTCCTATCACTGAGAATGGAAACAACAACAACTTTATTGCTTCCTGAGTTACGTTGGGTTGCCTTTGAGTTTTGCAGATTGACAGGAAATTCTTCAAGTGTTGTTGAGGATCTTCGATTTGTGACCCCGAAAATAGTCCCTTATTTTGCAACAAGTGCAGCATGTTGTTCATGATTTGAAACAATTCAGTCTGTATCTGCAGGACTAAAATCGTTGTGGCCAAGTTCTTTGTTGTGAGTTGTGCTCAGTCATATAGCGCAGCCTCTGGCACAAGAGGTGCCACTGGCACTAATGGCGCAGCTAGGTCTACTACGTGATCCCCTATGTCTTGTTCGAATTGTTCAGTTGTTTGTTTTTCGGATTGGCCCGATTCAAGGCCTTGAAAACTTTCTCGTGATCTGATAATGCTTCAAATACTTCACCAGTTCTCGATGAGTTTCTAGGCATGCACTTGTACAAACAAGGCAACAAACGTTAAAATTTCAATGTATAGATTGGATATAGAGAAAACTGACTAAACTAAGAATTTTTGTACTTCTTTCAATTGTAATTGATAACATCATTAATTCCCCGGCAACGGCACCAAAATTTGATCACGCCCAACTATGTCTTATAAAAAGGACTAAGCGGACGTTGCAAATATAATCTGAGTATTTAGCCCAGAGTCGAACCCACAAGGAATTAACCTATCAATTACTCTTGTTAGACTCACCAAATTCTACGTAATCAACTTTCCAAACGTTTTGAATAACAATTGAGGATATTTTTACAAACTATGACGGACTGCAATTAAGTAAATAATGACTAACTATGATTAAGTTGTAAACAATTAATAGAAAGATCTAAGGTTGTGATTTCCCCTATTGATGGAATCCCTTCTGGTTATGTTTCACATAGATTTGTGTAATCATCTCTATCGATCATGAGCACTCTTATTACCGTAAATCTCTCTCGAGTAATTACGACAATTTACTGGATGCACTTTCCCAAGTTACTCTAGCTGGCCTTGATTATAGCTCACTTTAGATCACACCCAAGGCTTCGTTATCCCTAATCCCGCCTTTAAACTCTCGGTTATTGATCCCTCATATACTTTGGGAGTGGTGATGTTCAACAATTACCTAAATATGCACTCTCTCCCGAGTAATACATACTAAATGGGCACAACTAATTGTGGATCCTATCAATTAACAACAAAAAGAACGTAGTTGAACAAATAGAGATTAAATCGTGCAAACTATATTAACATAACAAGAAGTTCATCCTTCAATAGGTTCCATCAAAACCCTAGACTAAATATTTAGCTACTTATAATTGTGTTCATAATTTCCCGAATAAATTGCATAATTAAATTACAAAGCAAAGATGAAGAAATGAAGAATTCGATGCCGATCTCCTCCGGAAATTGCTCCAAATGTTTTCTCCCTTCCGAAATAGCCTCCCTAGGTCTAAGATATGTCAAAAGTCTTCAAAATGGCGTTTTTACATGTATTTATACCAAATAGGGTCGGGCCCAGATGAAACATCCTTTCCTGCGTGAACTAGGACTTGGTTCTATAAAAATTGAACAGCTGCGCTGTAGGCCGCGCCGCACCATGCGGCGCGTTAGTGCACTTTGTCTGCAGCCTCTTATTTTCGTATCAGGCATCATTTTACACTGCTGCGTCGCGCCTTGCGGCGCCCCATGCGGCGCGGCAGTGCAATTTTCTCAGAGTGAACTTATTTCGTCCTCTTTTAACATCCAGATTTTCGTACACGATCTCGGCTTAATGTATTGGGCTTTTACTCAGACTTCAAAGCTCTGAACTGATCAATTTAGCTCCAAATTAACTTTTGAGCTCAGGATCACTTCCTGCAAGGCATAAAATACGTACTAAGTATAATTCACTATTATTTGAGCTCAAACGCACGTAAAAATGCAGTCATTGGAATGTAATACTACGGCTAAAATACGGGTTTCTAGCCTAACATTAGCACCCCACAACATCCATACTTATAAGCTTAACATTGATGGATCTTGCTCACTTAACCAGACCAAATATGGTATTGGTGGTATTTTTCGTAATCACCAAGGCAATTGAATTATAGGATTTGCAGGAACATCAATACATGGGACAAGTATTCAGACAGAACTTCTAGCTTTGCTCATGGGACTGAAAATTGTTGTCCAAAGCATCTCAAATCACTCATCATTAAGACAGATGCACACGCCATACTCGGTATGTTCAACTCCACTACAATGCAATACACTAATATCATTAGTGATTGCAAGTTATTACTACTACAGCTGGATAGTCCCCCTCTCCAAAGCATCTACAGGGAGCAAAATTGTGTTGCAGATAGTCTAGCTAACTATGGAGCCATGCATGCAAAGGAAAATTGTCTACTTTTTGGAAGTCCACCACCTTTTGTCTCATCTTTATATCAACAAGATCAAAATGGGATGATCAGAAGAAGGTTGATTAAAACTAGGTCTGCTTCGTGTAATAGTAGTAGTTTAACTAGTACTATACCTAGTATTCATAGTAGTATTTTAGTTTGTTCTACTTTTGATCATAGTAATGGTTCCCGTATGGGGGCCTTAGGGACAAACTCTAGTACTGTAAATCTTATGCCACTAATGCATCTCCTTAACCGCTCTTTTGTAAGAGCTTGATTATATATAATATAACTATCCTTTCAACCACAAAAAAAAGTATGTTCTATGATATTTTTTTTATCCTTTAAGTCTTATAGTAGAACAAAATTATAAGATTTTCACTTTTACGAAAAACTTCTGGTATATCTCGTGTTAAGATTAATAAGTAGAGCATGAAGCCACAGTTACATATTATATTTTAGTTTTTGGGCAAACCATTTAATTGTTTGATCTTCTATATGTTTTTGCCACTTTTTTAGTGAAAAAACTATTTCGCTAATTATGTTTCCACACCTAGCTTTTTATAATACATTCCTAGTCCCATTATGGCCTATCGACCTAATTTGAGTTAGAAAAAAGAAATGGGATTCTTCTGCATTATTCACAGGTCCAATTTGGAGACTGCCAAGGGCTAGGAATTGAGCCCTAAAGCTCATCCGATTAAGCAACCTTTCAGACAGATTTTCATGTCTTAGTATGCGAGATTTTTTAGGGAAGTATATTCAATTTAAAGAAAAAGAAATTTACATAGGTTGATTTGAGACATTAATTGTCAAATTCCAAGTGTAAACGATAAGCCAATAAGGAACTCTTACCTTTAACCTTTTTAATATTAATTCTTTATTTTATTATTTTATACACTATAGTGATAACAAAAAGGGCAACCAAAGACAATAATGAGGAACTTCTTTTTCATACACTTTAATTAAATACCTCTTTTTCTGGCAAAAAGTTTCTTTCTCTTAATCCTATCGTAATTTAGGAACAAAATTGCCTCTCTCTTTTTTTTTTTCAATATCTACCTCACAAGGGCAATTCACTTTTCGTTTTATTTTCTGGAGTTCAATATACCTAGTCCTCGAAGTCCGAACTTTCTAAGCGTTATATGAAATTCAGGTCCAATGTGCTTTCAAATGTGAGGACGTGAGAAAGACATTTACATTATTACATAGTAAGATAACGTAAAAATAAATAAGTTATGAAAAATATAATAAGATTAAAGTGGATTTTAGAAGAAAATTGTTGAAAATTTTAACATAACAATCTGAACATACTGACATAATATAAAACTACAAAAATAAAAAGATATCTTGAGCAACCAATCAGTAGAACGTCTTAGCACCCCAAACACTAAAAGGACAACAAAATCATGTTTTATCGAAAAATGCCATCAAACTATGTGTTGTATACTCGCAACATGTAGTAACCATTTTTCTAGTATTAAAATCTGAAAATTGCACTAAAAAAGTTTACCATTTCAACATTGAGTTTCTAGAGTTTGAGATGCAATCAAATTTGGCATTTGCATATATACCCATTTTTGGGTCACTATTGAATTTATGTATGCATTGCACAAAACTTTGCAAATTCTACCTGCTCGGATTTGAAGTAGTTCAATCTTTTCAGTGCAACTTCAGAAATTAAATCTGAAGTTCTCATTTCTTTCAACTGCAACTTCAGAAATTCAAATATCAAGTAGTTAAAACTCTTCAAAGAAACTTCAGATTTTCGAATCTTAAGTAGTTCAATTTTCGAATATGAAGTTCTTCTTTCTTTCAATTGCAACTTCAGAAATTCGAATCTTAAGTAGTTCAATTTTTCGGTATAACTTTAGATTAAAGTTCCTCTATATTTCAAAACTTCAGAAATTCGAATCTTTAGTAGTTCAATTATTCAGTACAACTTCAGTGGCCCAGAGCTTCGCGATCGCGAGCTCCTTATCGCAAACGAGTAGAAAAAAATTTCCCCAACCCCATTCCTTCATCGCGAACATGAGGGCTTCTCCGCGTTCGCGAAGAAAGAAACCAAAACCAACAACTTTAGCAATTTTGGACTTAGCTCTGGGCGGTCCAAACACACCGACCCACCTGGGACCGCGTCCAACGGTACCAATAAGTCCATAAACATAATACGGACCGACTCGAACCCTCAAAACATGCAAAACAATATCGAAACTAAAAATCGCACCCCATAACCAAATTGATCAACTTATGAACTTCAAACTTCATCAACTAGCTCCAAACGCGTCGAATCATACTTAACCAACTCAGAATGATGCCAAATTTCACGTACAAGTCATAAATCACCATACAGACCTATTCCTGGGCTCGGAAAATTAAATGGACCACGATAACACCAAAGTATACTTCAAACCAAATTTAAATAACTTGAAAACTTTCAACACGCCAACTTTCAACGATAAGTGCCGAAACGCTCCCGCATCACCTGAAACTCGATCCAACACACCCCCAAGTCCAAAATCATCATACAAATCTATTGGAACTATCAAATCCTAGTTCCGAAGTTGTTTACTCAAGATGTTAATTCAAGTCAAACTTGGCCATCTTAGGTCACTATTAAGGAACTAAGTGTTCTGATTTCAATCCGAACCATTCCAAGACACGAACCAACCATCCCTACAAGTCGTAAAACAGTAAAATCATATACGGAGAGTCTTAATTAAGGGGACGGGGATCTAGAAAGCAAAACAACCGATCAGATCGTTACATTAAGTGTGTACAACAGGCATGGTTTCAATAATAAATTATTCAGTCAAAGCAAGAGGTCAAAGGTATAACATGAACTATGATGAAGATCATTTTTATTGAACTAATATAAGGATCAATATAGCATAGTGCAATAGATGAGCGCTTAATAGGATATTAGGAAAGGTCTAAGAGTATAGCTTAATTAAGTTAACTAAACATGATAGTGCAGCTGACAGATCATACATAAACTTATCAAAGATTTTTAGCTAATGACAAAGGTTCAATGAGACTTCTATCCATCATTATAGCAGATAGTTATCTAGTTAGGTTATGGGATATGAAGTTCATTAACACAGATTGATCGACAATACTGGAACAATCACAAGTTATCAAGAGAAAATTAACTCAACTCGCGAGAATAACATGTGAAAGCAGAACATAATAAACTTAGTCATAAGCTACATATATGAATCATAAATTAAAGTAATCAACAGAGAAAACATCATAAACACACAATAACACAATTAATCGAAGATAGATAGAGGGTCAGTATGCACTGACCTTCTATAGAGAAACAAAGTAAGCAAGAGTTCTATGTTTAGCCGTCTAGGAGTTCAAAACCCAAAACTAATCACGTACAGGATCAAACTCGAGGAATGAAAAGAGGAAAAGAGAAGCTACTGGAACATAAAACTCAGCCGAAAGACTTAAACTTTTCAATGTTTTTCTAGTAATGTTAGGTATATTCGTGTCTCTTAGGTAAGGACATTGAATGACCTATTTATAGTGGCATTCAAGTCACGTAGGATTTCAAATCGGTTCGACCATAGTGGATGATTACGATATGGTAGACGACGATAGTGAATAGGTGAAATCAGAAGGGAAAGAGGGGAAATCAGTGATGATTTTTTACTTGAGCATGAGAAAAGTTGATCGATGAAGCCTTCGAACCAGTGGTCAAACCCTAAATGTCTAGAGGATATTGCATCTGACCTTTGGACAATGAATAATGATGACTAAGTTGAAGATACAACCATGCATGCTCCGATTTGATGGAACATAGGACGGATTGAGAGATTTATAGGTTACATAGTTTTAGGTCTAGAGTTTGGATTGGCGATTTGAATTTGGGTGATGAAAGGGTAAAGAATCAGGCGGGGTTCGCGGATGTAGGGGACAAATTGAGTGTTCTAGGGTTCGAATTTGTGACCTTGCACTAATTTGTGCAAGGATTCGTGACTGATGAAAGTTGTGGGTTTGAGAGAACAGAAAGGAACGGGAAAATTAGGGCGTCCAGTCTTAGTGAGAATGATTAGGGTTAGGGATGTTTGGTGGGTTATAAGCGAGGAATGGGACTTGGACCGTTGGATCATTTGATCAACGGTCCTGATAATTCAGGTCGTGAGATTTGTTAAAAATAACTTTTATGAAAAAAGGGGACCGTCGGATCTATGTAATCCAATGATGGAGAAAAGATCTAGCATAGGTTTTAAAATAAATGGAAAAGTAGGAATAAATGTGGACCATTGATGATTTGGGTCCACGACCCATGTTCGTTATGCTTGTTTTGTGAGTGAGGGGGACGAGGGACATGGCACGATTCCATTGGTCCTTAGAGGTTGGCATGGATTGCCAAAGTGGATAGGTTGGGGTAGTTTTGGACCAGGTCATGTCGCATTGGGCTTGTGTTTTGAGCTGAATTAATTGGTATTTGATTTAATAAATGGCCACATTGTATTTAATTAGGTAATTGCAATTGTAGCCTTTTAAGCTTTTATCCCCTTTAAAATTAACTTAATTAAGTGTAATTATTTCTAACTAAATGTGATAAAAATATAATCATCAAATACATTATAAATTACTATAATTAATTAATTATTAATTAAACACTTTATTTACCAAAATTTGAAACTAATTTCGTATTAGTTTAAAGTAATAAAGATGAATTAAAAATCAAGGGTTAATTTATTAAATTAATTGTGAAAAACCTGTATCAAAAATATAGAGGTTATTTTAATAGTTTCAAAATAGTATGGGTAATATATTTTATAAATATGTAATACTGAATTATTACCTCAACCCTATTAATTGCTATTTTTGATTATAGTTATATAAAAATAGGTATTATTGATTAGAAAATATTTTATCACATTTACTGTAAATTATTAAGTATAAATAATTTAATTTTAAAATGGAGGGTCAAAATTGGTCGTTAACACATATTTTAAAGACAATATCGTAACGACCCGGCTGGTCGTTTTGAGTATTATAGCCCCTTCCACCCATTTATTGCTTATTCTATGCTAAATTGTGGCTATGTGACTTGTCAGGGTGGTTGGTTTGATTTCGGGAATGCTTCGAAATGAATTGGGACACTTAGTCCTAATGTTGGAAGTCTAAGTTGAAAGAGTTGACCAAATGTTGACTAATGAGTAAACGACTCCGGAATGGAGTTTTGATATTTTGGTAGCTTCATTGATGATTTGAACTTAGGAGTATGTTCGAATTTTCATTTGGAGGTCCGTAAGTCATTTTGGCTTGAATTGACGAAGTTGGAAAGTTGAAGGTTTTGAGAAGTTTGATTGATAGTTGACTTTATTATTACCGGACTTTGATTTTGGTTCTGAAAGTTGAAGAAGGTCTGTTATGTTATTTGTGACTTGTGTGAAAAATTTGAGGTCAATCGGAGTTGGTTTGGTACGTTTCGCCATTGGTTTTAGAAGTTAGAAGTTTAATAGTTCATTAGGCTTGAATTGGGGTGCGGTTTATATTTTCGATGTTGTTTGATGTGATTTGAGGCTTCGACTAAGTTTGTATGTTATTTTAGGATGTGTTGGTATGTTTAGATGGGGTACCGAGTGTCACGATCCTAAACCCGGACCAGGTCGTGATGGCGCCCCTCGTGAAGACAACGCCAGCCGACACTTCCCATTTTAATTTTTAAGCAGTTAAATAATAAGATTCAAGTCTAAAACATTATAAATAATCCAAAGGTGAATAGAGACAATACAGAACAATATACGGAATACAACCCAACACAGCCCGATACCGGGGTGTCACTAGTCAAGAGCATCTAAAAATTCGGAATAAGACAAGAAAGTCTATAGAGTTCAATACAAATCTAAACAAAGAGAAATAAGATAAGGGAAGAAGCTCTGGGTTGCGAACGCCGACAGCTACCTAGAGAATCTTCGGATCCGCCTGAGTTGGAAAGATCAACACTCGGGAGGGGGACCAGATGTGCCTGAATCTGCACACAGGGTGCAGGGAGTAAAGTGAGTACTCCAACTCAGTGAGTAATAATCATAAATAAAGACTGAAAGCAGAAAAATACGTAAGGCACATTACAGGCTATAATGAAGCAGTAAAACTAGCAAAAACGGTAAATCAGTAAAGATATCTGAAAGTCATTTTAATTCAACTTAAACTTCATGAAAAGCCTTTTTAACAATTAAGCAGGTAATGACAGGTAATTAAGAAAGACAAACACATAAAGGTTCGCCCCTCGGGTACAGTATCAATAAATCCGCCCCTCGGGCAATATCTCAGAACAATCCCAGTCCCTCGGGCTAAATCTCATATCACAATGGGTATCCGCGCTCACTGGGGGTGTGCAGACTCCTGGAGGGGCCCTTACAGCCTAAGCGCAATATCAAGCCATCTCGTGGTATCATCACTAGGATCTCGGCCTCATATCAACAAGCCACCTCGTGGCGTACAATCTCAGGTCGTTGGCCTCATAATCATAATCCGGTGTTTTCCTCACAACATAGGCCATCAGCCTTACTCAGTCAAAAATCCTCACAAGCCACTCGGCAGTAGTAAAACATGATTTTCAGCCCAATTATCATTTAAAAGATCATTTAAGTGTTAAAACATAGTAAACATGGAAGAGTATGAAAACAATGGAATATAACATGACTTAGTTCAAGCATAAAGTCAAAACAGTGAGGAAATATCAATAAAAATCCCTTCAGGGTTCAAATAGTTGGCACGAGGCCCAAATATGGCATTCAGCCCAAAACATGAAGTACACAAATAGATTTCAGTTAAATACGCGGTAAAATAGTCATTCAGGACGGACTATGTCACAATCCCTAATAGTGCATGACCCCACGTTCGTCATCAAGCGTGTGCGTCACCTCAATATAGCACAACGATATGCAATCCGGGGTTTTATACCCTCAGGACATCATTTACAATCATTACTCACCTTAATCCGGTCAAATCTCTAGCCCGCGACGCCTTTGCCCCTCCAATCGGCCTCTACTCGTGTTGAATCTATCCAAAATCAGAACCACGACGTCAAAATATGCTAAGGGAACGAAGCCCAAGCAAAAATAATCAATTTACAACACAAATTCTGAAATTACCAAAACCCGACCCCTGGGCCCACATCTCGGAATTCGATAAATTTCACATCAATAGATTCCTTATCTCTCCACGAGTTCATACATACCAAAAGCATCAAAATCCATCCACAAATGACCCCTCAAATCCCAAATTCTAGGTCTCCAATTTCAAGCTCTAGTTCTTCAATTTTAGGCTTAGATTCCATGATTAATTAGGTAGATTTCACATTAGAATCGAGTTTTAAGTCCATGAATCTTACCTCCAAGTGATTTTCCTTGAATCCCTCTTCAAAAAGCTCCAAAAACGATCAAGAATGGTGGAAATAAACCCCAAAATCGTGGACAAGACGACTATTTAAACCTTCTGCCTAGGCCTGAAATCCTTCATCGCGATCGCGGGACTTCCTTCGCGATCGCGAAGCACAATTTCTCAAAACCCCAAAATTTACACTACGCGAACGCGTCAACTCCCAAACGAACATGATGCTCAGGCATCCTACTGTCACGACCCGAATAGAGGGCCGCGTGGGCACCCGGTGCTTTACTCAACCGAGTACCAACGTAACATATCTTTCTTATCATACTATCATGAGTAAATGAGCCACAAAACGGATCATGAGATAACAAGAATAAAACATAAGGGAATACTCAACATATGAAGACCCAAAATGATATACAAACTTATATATGTGATATACAGGCCTATAAGGCCGACATGACCATTTGTAAACTCAAAACATAGGCCGACAAGGCCATACAAGTGTCCCTACACCTGACATCTGTCTACAAGCCTCTAAGAGTACATAAAATCATAAAGATCGGGACAGGGTCCCGCCATACCAATCAATACATATCCAAAGCATACTGACCAACTAGGCAACTCCGGAGCAAGTGGAGTGCACCAACACCTTCGCTGAGCTGATAGCCTACTAGGAGGACTGTCAACCTATCAATCGGGACCTGCGGGCATGACACGCAGCATCCCCAGGCAAAAGGGATGTCAGTACGAATAAAGTACCGAGTATGTAAGGCAGGAGAGCATAAACAAGAACAGTAATGTAAAGAGAGATAGAGGAGATACAACCTGAAACATCTGAGTGCCTCTGGGGGCTACTGACATGAAATGCATAATACATATATATACATGAACTTTTTAAAAACATTCGCCTCTGTGGGCATCATCATCATCATCATATCGTACCCGACCTCAAAGAGGACTCGGTAAAAACGTACCCGACCATCATAAGGCTCGGTAGAATCGTACCCGGCCACATGGAGCTCGATAAACCCAACTGATTAGTGGTTGCACAATAGGTGCCATACCCGGCCGACTATAGCACGACTCGGTAGAGTAAAATAGATACATATATATAATGCATGCTCGACTCATGGAATCACGTTCTAACCCTTTCGGAGTGATGTAAGGTCATCGCACCTTCGATTAACATTATGGACATCCCTACCATCAATATGAACCTTAGTGGGATTTAAGGATCATACACACTTGTTTAGAATAACTTTATAAGGAAAGAACAACATGGACAACCTTAGTTTCTAGGAGTAGATCCGTTATGAATTAGCGTACCGTTTATGTTCATGTCACTTTAGATCATGCCAAAAGAAAGAAGTAAGTGCCTTAACATACCTTGTATATTCTTCCCAACCTCAAGCTATGCAATTTCACGGCTCCTTAGTCTACAATAAGAGAAATGACACTCTCGTTATCGTTTAAGCGTCGTAACTATTATGTATCGACCACAACCTATTTTACAATGAAACGGACAGAACCTCCCCTATATATATGACTTCACACTAGTCAAAACAATCACAAACAGCCCAATATACCCCTATCACTTCATACACAACACGACAACCATAATAGTGTCAACCAACCCGAAAATGTTACGACGAACGACCAACAAACAACCTTGACATTATGTGGTGTTTCTCCACAACCTTCATCCTCTCAACTCCATAAAAATATTAGTAAAATAGACAACCCAATACCAACACGAAACAGCCCAAAAATATTCCCACAAGTTCATCAACTCAAAAATAATTTTTCAGTTTACTTAAACACGTTTCGACTTGTCTTTTCTTTCAAATTGGGAAATACAACCAAAAGTACATCATTATACCTCTTATCCAATAAACCAGCCATGAATTCAACTTAAAAATAAGTTTACAACCAGCCAACCATTACACAAGAACAAACAACATACCATTCTTTCGAAACTAGCTAGGTCTATTCTTTACGATCGAGTTACAACTCGCAAACGCATAGATAATGGAAGGAGAATCATAAACTTACCTTGTACTGAGTATAACCCACGAAACCTGGTCCTTTTTCATCAAAAATAAGTTCCTCAACACGGCTACAAGAAGGAGAAAGAGAAACTAGCAAGCTGTCCGGACTTTTCAGCACTAGAATCGCGTCGTAACACCCGGAATACTCTAGGGTTTGTGTGGGATTTTTGGGGAGGATTTGCAGGGGTTCAATTAGGTTTTCTTGGTCTGAAAGATAGGTGAAATTACTGAGTTTATAATCCCTTAAAAGTCCCCTCTTGACCGACTTAGTTGAGGCCTCTCTTTTTGGCAAGTAGGTGATGCACTTACTTGTCACCTACTAGCTGCGCGGTCTCGCGAAAATATGAATATCTCTATACTAAGATATCGTATTGATAAAAGGTTTAATGATTTGAAAACTAGACTCATATATCTTCAATTTAATATGTATATCATCCCTTGATTCAAAGTATGTTGGGAGAAAAGCTCAGATAGATTTAACCTAAGTTTCAACTCATTGTTTGAATGTAACTTATGATGACCTTTTCCAACTTTTGTTCCACAACTTGCTTGACTTAAAAACATAACACACGACTATCATACGACTAAACTAACTCATAACATAACCTCATAATCATGTTAATCACCCTTGTCTCACCCCAAAAGTATAGGTTATAACATTCCAAACTTGTCGACATTCGACGAAACTTATTTTCTTTAATTCATGTAGCGCATAAGCTTTCCAACCCTTTTGGTACTCGTTATTCATGATCATAAAGATTTGTAACCTCCATTATAAAAGTATTAACTTACTTTATGTACTTTCAAAGTTTATCTCATTTCTGAGCTTACATCAATTGACTTACGGATACTCTAACATATGAAAACATAGGGTGTAACAGCATTCCCGCCTTTGGAACATTCGTCCTCGAATGTTGACTGATCCACTTATCATTTTCATAACCCATAGCTCTTGTGAACACTTTAATACTCTTCTAGCCATGTAGGCAACTATTCTTTGAATAAATCCTAAGTCTAGGGTATTCCCCCTTTAGTCCTCCTTCTCATACCACGACTTGTGGTCGGACCCCTTCCAATCTCGTAACTGTTGCTCCTTTTTGTCATGCAGCCTGTACGACTTTTTCCTTGTATGTGCGCCTACGCGACTGTTTTTTTTCTCCATCTTTTATCCAATCTCTAGGTAGCACGTTGTAAACATATACAAAGCTTGATATGTTGTCCGTCTGGGCATCTATGGGTATACTGAAGTTCTTCACTCGGTACTTTGTTAAACTTACGACTTTTGCTATATCTTGTTTCATAGCCTCAGTTAGCTATGCTTATGGCTTTAATACAACTAGGTAGGTCATATTATACAGTTGGGGGCTCGAAGACGATCAGATACCGTCCTAGTCTCAACCATAAATGATGTCGACCAGGGATCGGCGGATGTTGGTGGGGTGAGTACAGTACAGGTGCTGTAGCACTCCTATAGCTCGCAGGAATCCCATATCGGAAAAGAGAGGGATAGTCCTGGGCTATATTAGTAGGATTTGGACCTACATATGCATAGGCCTTTTCCCCATGTTCGATTGGGGGTGAACAAAACCGTGAGGGCGAAGCCCAAAGTGGACAATATATGTACAGTGTGGGTCGGGTCGTGATAGTTGGTATCAGAGCCGACTCTCAGGAAGTACGATGGGTGAGTACCCACAACGAGGACGTTGTGTTCCTGTTGGTGGGGTGAGTACAGTACAAGTGTTGTAGCACTCCTGTAGCTCGCAGGAATCCTACATCGGAAAAGAGAGGGAGAGTCCTGGGCTATATTAGTAGGACTTGGACCTACATGTGCATATGCATTTTCCCCATGTTCGATTGGGGGAGAACAAAACCGTGAAGGCGAAGCCCAAAGCGGACAATATATGCACAGTGTGGGCCAGATCGTGACACCTACACTACGCGATCGTAGACAAGGGACCGCGTTCGCAAAGAACAAACTCCAAGTCAAACCCCTGGTCCACTTAACTCTACACGAACGCGACCTTCTCCACGCGTTCGCGATCAACAATCTCTCCACCTTATGTGATCGCATCTCCATCTTCGCGAATGCGAAGAACAACCTGGGCTGCCCCCACAAAAGCTCTACGTGATCGCGAGACTCCCTACGCGATCGCGAAGAGGAAAACTCTGCAACAGCTGAAGCTCAAAAATCTGTAACTCTTCCAAAGCATGAAATGGTCCAATTGACCACCCAAAACTCACCCGAGGCCCCCGAGACCTCAACCAAACATACCAACATATCCCATAAGCTCATTCAAACTTGTTCCAACCTTAGAAACGCTCAAAACAACATCAAAACACCAAATTCGCATCAGATTCAAGCCTAAGAATTCTAAACTCTTCTAAATTACACTTTTGATAAAAAAAAACCCAACCAAACCACGTCTGAATGACCTAAAATTTTGCACACACATCCCTAATGACACAATAGAACTACTGTAACTCTCAGAATTCCATTCCGACCCCTATATCAAAATCTCACCTATCAACCGAAAATTGCCAAAAATCCGATTTCGCCAATTCAAGCTTAAATCCACTCCGAACCTCTAAAACTCATTCCGATCACGCTCCTAAGTCCCAAATGATCTTCCGAAGCTATCCGAACCATCGGAACTCACATCTGATCCCTCTAACACACAAGTCAACATCCGATTGACTTTTCCAACTTAAGCTTCCTCAAAAGAGACTAAGTGTCTCAAGCCTTACCAAATCCTTTCTGAACCCGGGTCAACCAATCCGATCACATATAGAACCAATAAATAAAGAAATAAGAAGCAGAAATGGGGGAAACGAAGCGGTAACTCATGAGACGACTAGTCGGGTCGTCACATCCTCCCCAACTTAAACAAGCGTTCGTCCTCGAACGAGTCAAGAAACATACCTGAAGCCTCAAATAGGTGAGGATATCTGCTCCACATCTCCCGCTCGGTCTCCCAGGTATCCTCGTCCACGGGCCGACCTCTCCACTACACTTACACTGAAGCTATATCCTTTGATCTCAACTTGCGAACATGACACTCCAAAATAGCTACTGGCTCCATATCATAAGTCAAATTACCATCCAACTGAACTGTGCTGAAATCCAGAACATGAGACGGATCCCTAATATACTTCCGAAGCATAGAAACATGAAATACCGGATGCACACTCGACAAGCTGGGTGGCAAAGCAAGCTCGTAAGCCACCTCCCCAATCCTCCGAAGCACCTCAAAAGGCCCAATGAACCAAGGACTCAATTTACCTTTGTTCCCAAATCTTATAACACCCTTCATGGGTGACACCTTTAACAAAACCTTCTCACCTACCATGTAGAACACATCCCGAACCTTCCTGTCAGCACAACTCTTTTGTCTCGATTGGGCCGTACGAAACCTTTCCTGAATCACCTTCACCTTGTCTAAAGCATCTTGCACCAAGTCTGTCCCTAATAGCCTAGCCTCGCCCGGCTCAAACCAACCAACTGGAGATCTACACCGCCTCCCATACAAAGCCTTATATGGAGCCATCTAAATACTCGACTGGTAATTGTTGTTATAAGCAAACTCTGCAAGTGGTAGAAATTTACCCCATGACCCTCCGAAATCAATGACACAAGCACGCAACATGTCCTCCAATATCTGAATAGTGTGCTCGGACTGCCCATCCGTCTGAGGGTGAAAAGTTGTGCTCAACTCAACCTGAGTACCCAACTCTCTCTGCACGGCCCTCCAAAACTACGAAGTAAACTGAGTACCTCTATCTGAAATGATGGAAATCGGAACACCATGCAAATGAACAATCTCTCGGATATAGATCCCTACCAACCGCTTTGAATAATAGGTAGTACATACAGGAATGAAGTGCGCGGACTTGGTCAGTCGATCCACAATCACCCAAATCGCATCGAACTTTTTCAAAGTCCATGGAAGTCCAACTACAAAATCCATAGTGACCCTCTCCCACTTCCACTCTGGAATATCCATCTGGTAAAGCAAGCCACCTGGTCTCTGATGCTCATATTTTACCTGCTGACAATTGAGACACCGAGCTATGAATCCCATAATGTCTTTGTTCATTCTCCACCACCTATAGTGTTGTCTTAGATCCTGATACATCTTCGCGGCACCCGAATGAATGGAATACCACGAGCTATGGGCCTCCTCCAGAATCAACTCCCGAAGCCCATCCACATTGGGCACACATATCCGGACCTGCATCCTCAACACCACATCATCACAAATGGTCACATCTCTGGCATCATCATGCTGAACTCTGTCCTTCAGGACAAGCAAATGTGGATCATCATATTGGCGCTCTCTGATGTGATCATATAAAGAAGACCAAGAAACCACACAAGCCAATACCCGACTGGGCTCCAAAATATCCAACCTCACGAACCGATTGGCCAAGGCTTGAACATCAACTACAAGAGGTCTCTCCCCAACTGGAATATATGTCAAACTCCCCATACTCACCGCCTTTCAGCTCAAAGCATCGGCCACCACATTGGCCTTCCCCTGATGGTACAAGATAGTAATATCATAATCCTTTAGCAACTCCAACCGTATCCGCTGCCTCAGATTGAGATCCTTCTATTTGAACAAGTGGTGGAGGCTACGATGATCAGTAAACACCTCGCAAGACATACCATACAAATAATGCCTCCAAATCTTCAACGCATGAACTATGACAGCAAACTCCAAATCATGAATGGGGCAGTTCTTCTCATGGGGCTTCAACTGATGAGAAGTATAAGCAATAACTCTATCCTCCTGCATCAAAACACAACCAATACCAACTCTCGAAGTATCACAATACTTGGTATATGAACCTGAAGCTGATGGCAAAACTAACACTAGAGCTGTGGTCAAAGTTATCTTGAGCTTCTAAAAGCTCTCTTCACACTCATCCGACCACACAAATGAAGCACCCTTATGAGTCAACTTGGTCAAGGGCGATGCAATAGATGAAAATTCCTAAATAAACTGACGATAATAACCTGCCAAACTAAGAAAGCTGCGAATCTTTGTAGATGAGGAGGGTTTGGGCCAACTCTGAACCGTCTCTATCTTCTTCGGATCAACCTGAATACCCTCACTGGACACCACGTGCCCCAAGAAAGCCACTGAACTGAGCCAAAACGCACACTTGGAGAATTTTGCATAAAGCTTCTCCTCCCTCAATCTCTGCAACACAACCCTCAAATGCTCTACGTGTTCCTCCTGACTAAGCGAATACACCATAATATCATCAATGAAGACTATGACAAACGAGTCGAGATAACGTCGGAACACGCTGTTTATTAAATGCATGAACTCTACTGGGGCATTCGTGACATCAAGAACTCATAATGACCATATCGGGTCCTGAAAGCTGTCTTAAGAATATCCGAGTCCCTGATCTTCAATTGGTGACAACCTAAACGGAGATCAATCTTGGAGAACATTCTCGCTCCCTGAAGATGGTCGAATAAATCATCAATGTCGGCAAGGGATACTTGTTCTTAACTGTTACCTTGTTCAATGGCCTATAATCAATGCACATCCTCATAGTGCCATCCTTCTTCTTCACGAATAGAACTAGCGCACCCCAAGGTGACACACTAGGCCGAATGAACCCCTTTTCAAGGAGTTCCTGAAGCTACTCCTTTAACTCCTTTAACTCCGCTGGTGCCATACGATACGGCGGAATAGAAATGGAATGAGTGCCCAGCACCAGGTCAATACCAAAATCAATATCCTTGTCCAGTGGCATGCCCGGCAGGTCTGCATTAAACACATCGAGAAAATCCTCACAACTGGAACAGCATCAATATTGGGAGTCTCAACACCGACATCCCTCACAAAGGCTAGATACGAAAGACAACCATTCCTAACCATACGCTGGGCCTTCAAGAATGAGATCACTCTACTAGGAACATAATCAGTCACACCTCTCCACTCAATCCGTGGCACACCCGGTATTGCCAATATGACTGTCTTAGCATAACAGTCCAGAATCGCACGATACGGAGATAGCCAATCCATGCCCAAAATAACATCGAAATCCACCATACTCAATAATAAAAGATCCAATTGGGTCTCCAGACCCCCAATAGTCACCACACATGATCAGTACACACGGTCTGCAACAACAGTATCACCCACTAGGGTAGATACATGAACAGATAAAGCCAGAGACTCACGGAGCGTACCCAAATAATGAGCAAAGTATGATGACACATAATAAAAGGTGGAACCGGGATCAAATAATACAGAGGCATCTCTGTGGCAGACTGAAACAATACCTGTAATAACAGCATCCGAAGCAATAGCATGGGGTCTAGCTGGAAGTGCAAAGAAATGGGCATGACCTCCCCCTGATCGACCTCCCTATTTGGGATGACCCCTAGCTGACTGACCTCCACCCCTAGCTGGCTGGGCGGGTAGTGATGATGTAACTGGCGCTGAACCCGATGACTGACCCCTCTGCTAAGATAAACCTGAAAGATGACGAGGGCACTGCCTCCACATATGATTTATCTCTCCACACTCATAACAACTCCCGGGTGCTAGAGATGGGGACTGAAGGGAACCCCTAGCACCGAAATAACTAGTAAATGCACCTAGTATAGAAGCGCCATGAGCTAATGGAGCACAGGATGAACTCTGAGCTGGAAGGGCACTAAGTGATGACTAGCCCTAATAACAACTATGAGAACCATGCCCCGATGACGCCCCACGATAACCTGGGCGAGCTGGCTAAGCATGCCTGAATGGACAGCCTCTACCGTGCTGAAACTGACATCTCGGAGGAGCACCACTATAACTACCAGATCCTCGAGGCCTCTTGGCCTCCCTCTCCTCTCGCTCCTGGTGACGAACAGACTCAATCTCACGGGCAATATTCACAACCTCCTCAAAAGTAGAACCAGTCACCCTCTCCCTGGTCATGAGAATACAAAGCTGATAAGTGAGGCCATCAACAAACCTCTTAATCCTCTCTCTATCTGTCGGAACCAACCAAATGGCATGACGAGCTATCTTGGAGAACCTCAACTCATACTGCGACACAGTCATCTCTCCCTGATGCAACCACTCGAACTGCCTGTGCAACTCCTCTCTGAGAGACTCTGGCAAATACTTCTCCAAAAAGAGAACGGAGAACTGCTGCCAGGTAAAGGATGATGCACCAACAGGCCAACGCCTCTCAAAATCCTCCCACCAAGTGAAGGAAGCTCCAGAAAATTGATAAGTAGTGAAAGTGACCTCGCTGGTCTCTAGAATACTTGTTGTACGAAACATCTTCTGACACTTATCCAAGAAACCCTGGGCGTCCTCGCCCTTTGTACCACTGGAGGTCGGAGGCTGAAGTCTACCAAACCTCTCCAACCTACGCTGTTCATCCTCTGGCATGGCGGTAACTACATAGTCCTGAGAAGCTACAACCGACTGGGCTGGATGTGCCCCCGGTGTCTGAAGTCCCTGCATGACCTGCTCAGGTGTGCGAGCGGCGGGAGTCTGATTGCCTCCCCCGGCCTGAGAAGTAGTTGCGGCTATAGTAGCTGAGACCGTCTGAGCTAAGCTAGTGCAAAATGATAGAATCTGAGCCAAGGCCTCCTGAAGACCCGGAATCACAATAGGCACAATTGGTGCCTGGGCTGGTGCTTCTAGAGTGTCCACAATTGGGACTTAATCCTGAACTAGGGAGGCTGGTGGATCTGTAGGTATTGCCCTAGCTGCTGTGCGGGCCACACCTCTACCCCTACCGCGACCACGACCGTGTTCTCGGCCTCTAGTGGCCACAACTGGTGGTACTGGTGGTCGTCCATCCTGACCGGTAGCGCGTGTTCTCACCATCTGTGAGAGAATAAAATAACAGAAGTTTAATACTCGGATCAACAGATTCGCACGACAAGAATTTCAAGAATATGAAGTTTTTCCTAAAGGTTCTACAACCTCTCGAGAATAAATACAGACGTCTTCGTACCGATCCGCGAGACTTTACTAAACCTGCTCATGACTCGTGAAATCTATGTAACCTAGGCTCTTATACCAACTTATCACGATCGTAAACCCGGACCCGGTCGTGATGGCGCCCTTCGTGAAGACAAGGCCAGCCGACACTTCCCATTTCAATTTTTAAGTAGTTAAACAATAAGATTCAAGTCTAAAACATTATAAATAATCCAAAGGTGAATACTGACAATACAGAACAATATACGGAATACAACCCAACACAACCTGATATCGGGGTGTCACTAGTCAAGAGCATCTAAAAATTCGGAATAAGACAAGAAAGTCTACAGAGTTCAATACAAATCTAAACAAAGAAAAATAAGATAAGGGAAGAAGCTCTAGGCTACGAATTCCGGCAACTACCTAGAGAATCTTCGGATCCACCTGAGCTGGAAAGATCAACACTCGGGAGCGGGACCAGATGCGCCTGAATCTGCACACAGGGTGTAGGGAGTAAAGTGAGTACTCCAACTCAGTGAGTAATAATCATAAATAAAGACTGAAAGCAGGAAAACATGTAAGGCACATTACAGGCTATAATGAAGCAATAAAACCAGTAAAAACAGTAAATCGGTAAAGATATGTGAAAGTCATTTTAATTCAACTTAAACTTCATGAAAAGCCTTTTCAACAATTAAGCAGGTAATGACAGGCAATTAAGATAGATAAACACATAAAGGTTCTCCCCTCAGGCACAGTATCAATAAATCGGCCCCTCGAGCAATATCTCAGAACAATACCAGCTCATCAGGCTAAAAATCACATCATAATGGGTACCCGCGCTCACTCGGGGTGTGCAAACTACTAGAGGGGACCCTTACGGCCCAAGCGCAATATCAAGCCATCTCGTGGCATCATCACTAGGCTCTCGGCCTCATATCAACAAGCCACCTTATGGCGTACAAACTCAGACCCTCGGCCTCATAATCATAATCCGGTATTTTCCTCACAACATAGGCCCTCGGCCTTACTTAGTCAAAAATCCTCACAAGCCATTCGGCAGTAGTAAAACATGATTCTCAGCCCAATTATCATTTAAAAGATCATTTAAGTGTTAAAACATAGTAAACATGGCGGAGTATGAAAACAGTGGAATATAACATGACTGAGTTCAAGTATAAAGTCAAAACAGTGAGGAAATATCAATAAAAATCCTCGAAGGGTTCAAATAGTTGGCACGAAGCCCAAATATTGCATTCCGCCAAAAACATGAAGTGCACAAATAGATCTCAGTCAAATACGCGGTAAATAGTCATTCAAGATGGACTAAGTCATAATCCGTAATTGTGCATGACTCCACGCTCGTCATCAAGCGTGTGTGTCACCTCAATATAGCACAACGATGTGCATTCTGGGGTTTCATACCCTCAGGACATCATTTACAATCATTAATCTCCTAAATCCAGTCAAATCTCTAGCTCAAGATGCCTTTGCCCCTCGAATCGGCCTCCACTCTCATCGAATCTATCCAAAATCAGAACCACGACGTCACAATATGCTAAGGGAACGAAGCCCAAGTAAAAATAATCAATTTGCAACACAAATCCCGAAATTACCAAAACCCGACCCCTGGACCCACGTCTCGGAATTCGATAAATTTCACGTTAATAGATTCCTTATCTCCCCACAAGTTCATACATACCAAAAGCATCAAAATCCATCCACAAATGACCCCTCAAATACCAAATTCTAGGTCTCCAATTTCAAGCCCTAGTTCTTCAATTTTAGGCTTAGATTCCATGATTAATTAGGTAGATTTCACATTAGAATCGAGTTTTAAGTCCATGAATATTACCTCTAAGTGATTCCCCTTGAATCCCTCTTCAATCCTCTTCAAAACACTCCAAAAACGATCAATAATAGTGGAAATAAACCCTAAAATCGCGGACAAGACGACTATTTAAACCTTCTGCCAGGCCTGAAATCCTTCATCGCGATCGCGAAGCACAATTTCTCAAAACCCCAAAATTTACTCTATGCGAACACGTCAACTCCCACGCGAATGTGATGCTCAGTCATCCTACACTACGCGATCGTGGACAGGGGACCGCGTTCGCAAAGAACAAACTCCAAGTTAAACCCCTAGTCCACTTAACTCCACGCGAACGCGACCTTCTCCACGTGTTCGCGATCAACAATCTCTCCACCTTATGCGATCGCATCTCCATCTTCGCGAATGCGAAGAACAACCTAGGCTGCCCCCACAAAAGCTCTACGCGATCGCGAGACTCCTTACGCGATCGCAAAGAGGAAAACTCTGCAACAGCTGAAGCTCAAAAATCTGCAACTCTTCCAAAGCATGAAATGGTCCGATTGACCATCCGAAACTCACCCGATGCCCCCAAGACCTCAACCAAACATACCAACATATCCCATAACCTCATTCAAACTTTTTCCAACCTTCATAATGCTTAAAACAATATCAAAACACCAAATTCGCATCGGATTCAAGTCTAAGAATTCTAAAATCTTCTAAATTACGCTATTGATCAAAAACTTAACCAAACCACGTCTGAATGACCTGATATTTTATGCACACATCCCGAATGATACAACGGAACTATTGCAACTCTCGGAATTCCATTCCGACCCTTATATCAAAATCTCACCTATCAACCAGAAATCACCAAAAATCCAATTTCACCAATTCAAGCCTAAATCCACTCTGAACCTCCAAAACTCATTCCGTTCATGCTCCTAAGTCCCAAATTACATCCCGATGCTATCCGAACCATCAGAACTCACATTTGATCCCTCTAACACACAAGTCAACATCTGGTTGACTTTTTGATCACATATAGAACTGATAAATAAAGCAATAAGAAGCAGAAATAGGGGAAATGGAGCGGTAACTCATGAGACGACTGGCCGAGTCATCACACCGGGGACCTCGGCTGATAATTAATTTCGGATTGAGTTTGGCCTTATGGAGTTAATTTTTCTGGTATCTGGTTTCTTCTTTCACGATTGCGGATGGAGGACCCGATCGCATAGGGCTAAGTCTAGCAGGTGGGGAATTCATTTAGTGTTTTTGTGAGATTTTGTCTGCGGTTGCGAACCTTTGGGGAGTTGTGCTACGCGAAAGGGGTGTCGCATTTGCGATGAAGGAAGAGGAGACCTGGGAGTCATACGCGTTGTTCTACATAATCGCGTGAGTCTGGTCGCGATCATGTATCTTTGGGAAGTTAGTCACCGTGTTCGCGGCCCTTGGAGTGCGATTGCGTAGGAGTTTTTTGGATTTTGACGATTTTGTTCTTCGCGATCGCGTAGTGTAACAACTGGGCAAACTATTTAAAACCCCAAATCGTGAGTTAGAGAAAAAGTTTCATATTTGGACTTGGGGAGAAAAAGTTATTGAATGGATGTTTGGATTTTATGAATTTTGTCGGGTTATGAGGCATGGTCATGGGGTTGACTTTTTGAATTTGGTTAAAGAACTTAGCTTTATCGTATGTGATCGATTCCTATAGATTATTTTGATTACATTAAGTTGTTTGTGACTAGATTCGAATCGTTCGGAGGCCGATTCGCAAGACAATGGTTTGTTGGAGCATTGAGTTGTGCATTTTGAGGTAAGTAACACTTCTAAACTTGGTACTGAGGGTATGAATCCTTGAAATATGTGTTATATGGTTGGCATTGAGGTAACACACATGCTAGGTGACGGGCGTGTGGGCGTGCACTGCAGTAATTGTGACTCGGTTGGTTCTATGGTACTGTGTAGTTATCTAATCTTGTTTTTTTCCATGAAATTCCTGCGTGTTAGAGTAATTGAGTTGTTATCCATGTTAGAAATTATGTTTAGGCTATATGCTTATTCTGTTGGGACCCACTGAGGTCATTTCTATTGTTGAGTTATTTGCTTAAATTACAACATGTACTCAATCAAATTCATTCATTTGCATATCATATCTCAGTCTCTGTTATCATTTACTATTAGATCATGTTATCATTGTTTGGGTTGAATGGTATGGGATATGTGAGCTCGTGAGACTGGAGAGGTTGATGACTGAGTTGGGGCCTGAGAGCCGTGTTGTGAGTGATATTGGGGATCGGGTTGTGATGCATTACATTTAACATGCATATTTGACATGTAGTCATAGAGATGTAACATTCCTCATGCTAGCTGTACTTGGCATATTTTATAGTGTTTAAATTGTTGAACTCGAAAACATGTCTATATTTTTGTATTGTGTACGAACTGATTATAGAATTTCTCTAAGTTATTACTGTCATTTCCCTATTATATCTATACTGTCATTATCTGGATTCGGATTGTATCTTTATGAGCTCGTCATTACTTTCAGCCCAAGGTTAGTCATGTTACTTATTGAGTACATTGAGTCAATTGTACTAGACTCTACACTTCGTGTGCATATCCCGGTACATTTAGACACAACGATTACTATATTTGGCACAGTATTTGCTCGGAGACTATTGAGGTAGCTGTTACGACACCCACAGATCTCGAATTTTCTTCCTTTCTGTTTATTCAGTACTATTCTATTTTCCAAACAGTTGTATTTGTGATTTAGACTATGTTGACACTTAGTAGCTCATGTACTCAGTGACACCAATATTTAAGGATTTTTGTGGTTGACTCGCAGATGTTCCTATCAGTTATTTATGAGATTTTCACTGTTGAACTTATTAAATCATATTTTTTAATTCAAAATACGTAGTTATTTTGTGATTGTCAGCTTGCTTAGTAATGTGTTATGCGCCATCACGACATGTTGAGATTTGGGTCATAACAAGTTGGTATCAGAGCACTAGGTTACTTAGGTCTCACGAGTCATGAGTAGGTTTAGTAGAGTCTTACGGATTGGTATGTAGTCGTTTGTACTTATCTTAGTGAGGCTACCGAACCATTAGGAAACTTCACTTTCTTATATTCTTGTCATGCAAATTTGTTGATTTTGGAAACTAAACTTTTATTATTCTATTCTCTCAAAGATGGTGAGGACACGCACGATCGGAATGAGCGGTTGACCACCAGTACCACTAGCTAGGGTCGCGGTAGAGGCCAAGGTGCAGCTCGTACAACAGCTATAGCAGCACCTATAGAGCCACTAGTTTCTCCGGCTCAAGAGTAGATACTAGATGTGGTTGAGCTGGTGGGACCAGCTCAGGCACCAGCTGTGCCCATTGTGATTCCAAGCCTTTAGGGGATGAGTCAAAGGATGCTCAAGATTCCCTAGACAGGTGCCAGCGTATCCTTCACACGTCGGTGAGTATTTTGGAGACAAGTGGAGTCTTATTCACTACTTTTAAGCTGTCGGGGCCAGCCTTCAGATGGTGGGAGGCCTATGAGTTGACCAAGCCAGTCGGCGCTGCACCACTTATGTGGCATGAGTTCTCAGTTCTCTTCTTAGAGAAGTTTTTTCCACAGAGCCGCAGGGAAGAGTTGTGTAGGCATTTTTAGCAGCTACGCTAGGAGGGTATATCAGTGATCTAGTATGAGATAGGTTTTCAGAGTTGGCTCATCATGTGGTATGGTGAGTCCCCACCAAGAGAGAGAATATTAGGAGGTTCATGATGGCCTCAACTATAGATTCCGTTTCGTCATGACTTGGGAGATTGTGTCAGGTGCTAGGTTAGACGAGGTGGTTGATATTGCTAGGTGCCTAGAGCAGGTTCGTAGTCAGAAGCGTGAGGAGAGGGAGGCTAAGAGGCCTCATCGTTCGGGTGTTTCAGCAGTTCCTCATCTAGAGGACAATCACCACAGCAGGGGTTGTCCTTATAGGCCCGATCAGATGTCTCATCCTATTTGTCAGGGTGCATCAACTAGCCATGGTTCATATAGTGCTCATCCAAGTCAGTCATCTTTTAGTGCCCTCCCATCTCAGAGTTCATCCCATGCTCCATCAATTTAGGGTTCATCGTACTAGGTCCTTCTAGTAGCTATTCTGGTTCTCGGGGTCTGGTTCAGTCTCCACCGCCATTGACAGTTCAGAGTTGCTTCGAGTATCGAGAGTTTGGTCATGTGACGAGGTATTGTCCCCGTGTTTTGGGAGGTCCAGTTCAGTCGAGGGGTCAGGTTATGACTTTCACACCAGTTATTTCACCACCAGCTCAGCCAACTCGGGGTAGGGCTCAGGCAGTTAGAGGTCGCCCTAGAGAGGGAGGCCGATTAGGTGGCAGTCAGGCTCGATGCTATGTTTTTCTCGCTAGACCAGAGGTCGTTGCTTCGGACGCAGTGATCACATGTATTGTCTCAGTGTTTCATATGGATGCTTCCATATTGTTTGACCTTGGTTCCACTTATTCATATGTATCATCGTATTTTGCTCAGTATTTAGATATGCCACGTGAGTCCTTAGTTACGCTTGTTCATATATCGATACCGGTGGGCGATTCTATTATTGTGGACCGTATGTATCAGTCGTGTGTGATGACCATTGAGGGATTGTAGATGAGAGTTGATCTTTTATTGCTTAGTATGGTTGATTTTGATGTGATTCTAGGCATGGATTGGTTGTCCCCATGTCATGATATTCTGGATTGTCATGCCAAGACCGTGATATTGGCGATACCAGGATTTCCTAGGATTAAGTGGAGAGGTTCTCTGGACTATGTTCCCAGTAGGGTGATTTAATATTTGAAGGCCCAACGGATGGTTAGTAAGGGTTGTCTGGCGTATTTGGCATTTGTGAGGGACGTTGGTGCTGATACTTCAACCATTGACTCTGTTCCGGTAGTGCGAGACTTTCTGGATGTGTTTCCTGCTGACTTGTACCAGCATGTCGCCTGATAGGGAGATTGATTTTGGTATTTACCTGGTGTCTGGCACTCAGCCCATTTCTATTCCTCTGTATAGTATGGCACCAACAGTTAAAGGAATTAAAAGAGAAACTTCAAGAGCTTTTTGATAAAGGTTTCATTAGGACTAGTGTGTTGCCTTGAGGTGCACCAGTTCTATTTGTGAATAAGAAGGATGGTACTATATGGATGTGCATTGATTATAGGCAGTTGAACAAAGTTACAATTAAGAACAAGTATCCTGTACCATGCATTGATGACTTATTTGACCAGCTTCAGGGGGCTAGAGTGTTCTGTATGATTGATTTGAGGTTTGGGTACCACCAGTTGAAGATTCGGGACTCTGTTATTCCAAAGACGATTCAGGACCCGCTATGGTCACTATGAGTTCCTTGTGATGTCTTTTGGGATGGCCAATGCCCCAGCAGTATTCTCGCATCTGATGAACAGTGTATTCCAACCATATCTTGATTCCTTTGTTATAGTATTTATTGATGATATCCTTGTACTCACATAGCCATGAAGAGCATGCACAACATTTGAGGATTGTGCTACAGGCATTGAGGGAGAAGAAGCTTTATGCTAAATTCTCCAAGTGTTAGTTTTGGCTTGGTTCTATGGTATGCTTGGGGCATGTGGTGTCCAGTGAGGGGATTAAGGTAGATCCGAAGAATATTGAGGCGCTTCAGAGTTGGCCCAGATTGTCTTCAACTATTGAGATTCGGACTTTTCTTGGCTTGGTCGGATATTATCGCCGCTTCGTGGAGGATTTCTCATACATCGATACGCCTTTAACTAGGTTGACCCAGAAGGGTGCCCTAGGTGTGATGAGAGCTTTCAGAAGCTCAAGACTGCATTGAACACAACTCTAGTTCTAGTTTTGCCTTCAGCATCGGGTTCCTCTACAGTGTACTGTGATGCTTCTCTGATTGTTGTTGGGTGTGTCTTGATGCAAAAGGGTAGAGTGATTGCTTATTCTTTATCTAGTTGAAGCCCCATGAGAAGAACTACCCCATTCATAATTTAAAGTTGGCAGCCATTTTCCTTGCATTGAAGATTTGGAGGCATTATCTCTACGGTATGTCTTGTTAAGTATTTATAGATCATCGGAGTCAGCAACTATTATTCAAGCAAAAGGATCTGAATTTGAGGCAGCGAAGATGGTTGCAGCTGTTAAATGACTATAATATTACCATTTTATATCATCCTGGGAAGGCCAACGTGGTGGTTGATGCCTTTAGTAGGAAGGCAGTGAGTATGGGTAGTCTTACATATATTCCTATTGGTGAGAGACTGCTTGCATCAGATGTTCAACCCTTGGCCAATCAGTTTGTGAGGTTTAATGTTTCGGATCCAAGTCAGCTTCTAGCTTGCATGGTTTCTTGGTCTTCTTTATATGATCGCATCAGAGAGCGTCAGTATGACGACCCTTATTTGCTTATCCTTAAGGACACGGTTTAGCATGGTGATTCCAAGGAAGTTTCTATTGGAGATGATGGGGTATTGTGAATGCAAGGCCGGATTTGTGTGCCTAATGTGGATGGATTATGTGAGTTAATTCTTGAGGAGTCCCACAATTTGTTATTCCTCGATGTGCCGTAAAGATGTATTAGGAATTAAGGCAACACTATTAGTGGAGGAGAATGAAGAAAGATATGGTGGAGTTTGTAGCTCGGTGCTTGAACTGCCAGCATGTAAAGTACGAGCATCAGAGGCCAGGTGGTTTGCTTTAGAGGCTTGAGATTCTTGAGTGGAAATGGGAGCGTATAACTATGGACTTCGTTGTTGGACTCCCACAGATCTTTAAGAAATTCGATGCTATTTGGGTGATTGTGGCCCGGTTGACCATGTCTGCACATTTCATTCCGGTGGTGACTACCTATTCTTCTGAGCGGTTACCTGAGGTCTATATCCGTGAGATTGTTTGCCTTCATGGTGTGTCAGTGTCCATTATTTTTTATTGTGGCATATAGTTCACATCATAGTTTTGGAGAGCAGTGCAGTGAGAGTTAGGCACACAGGTTGAGTTGAGTACGTCATTCCATCCAGAGATGGACACACAGTCTGAACGCACCATTCAAATATTGGAGGATATGTTACGCGCTTGTGTTATAGATTTCGGGGGTTCTTGGGATCAGTTTCTACTGCTTACAGAGTTTGCCTACAACAACTACCAATCGAGTATTAAGATGGATCCGTATGAGCCCTTATGTGGGAGGTGGTGTTGATCTATAGTTGGGTGGTTTGAGCCCGGGGAGACTAGGTTGTTGGCCACGGATTTGGTCAGGATGCCTTGGAAAAGGTCAATTTCAGGATTAGCTTCGTACGGCACAGTCCAGACGAAAGAGTTACGTCGATCGAAAGGTTGGTGATGTTGCCTACATGGTGAGAGAGAAGGTATTGCTCAGAGTTTCACCCATAAAGGGTGTTAAGAGGTTCGGGAAGAAGCACAAGTTAAGCCCTCGGTATATTGGCTCTTTTGAGGTGCTTGGAAGGATTGCAGATGTGGCCTACAAGCTTGCATTTCCACCTAATCTATTGAGTGTTCACCAAGTGTTTCATGTTTTTATGCTTCGGAAGTATTTCGGTGATCCATCTTATGTTTTGGACATCAGCACAGTTTAATTAGATGGAGATTTTACTTATGATGTGGAGGCGGTGGCCGTTTTCGAACGGCATGTTCGAAAGTTGAGATCAAAGAATATAGCTTCAATAAAAGTACAGTGGAGAGGTTAGTCAGTCGATGAGGCAACTTGAGAGGCCGAACTGAAGATTCTGAGTAGCTATCCACACCTATTTGAGACTCCAGGTATGATTCTATACCCATTCGAGAACGAACATTGTTTTAAGAGGGGGAGAATATAATGATCGGGCCTGTCATTTTGAGTATTGTTGCCATGTTCCCTCATTTATTGCTTATTATATGTTCAATTGTGGTTATGTGACTTGTCGGTCTGGTTGGTTTGATTCCAGGGATGCTTCAGAATGAATTAGGACACTTAGTCTCAATGTTGGAAGCCTAAGTTGAAAGAGCTGGCCGGATGTTGACTTATGAGTAAACAACTCCAGAATGGAGTTGTGATGGTTCCGGTAGCTTCGTATGGTAATTTTGGACTTAGGAGTATGTCCAGATTTTGATTTGGAGGTCCGTAAGTCGTTTTGGCTTGAATTGGCGAAGTTGGAAAGTTGAAGATTAGGAAAATTGAAAAGTTTGACCGAGAGTTGACTTTGTTGTTACCGGGCTCAAATTTTGGTTTCGGAAGTTGGAATAGGTCTATTGTGTTATTTGTGACTTTTGTGCAAAATTTGAGGTCAATCAGAGTTGGTTTGGTGTGTTTCCGCATTGGTTTTAGAAGTTGAAAGTTCAATAGTTCATTAGGCTTGAATTAGGGTGCGATTCATTTTTTCGATGTTGTTTGATGCAATTGGAGGCTTTATTAAGTTCATATAATGTTTTTGGATGCATTTGTATGTTTGGATGGGGTCTCGAGGGCATCGGGTGAGATTCAGATTGATTTCGGATTGAGTTTGGTCTTATGGAGTTGATGATATTTCTGGTATATGGTTTCCTCTTTCGCGATCTTGGAAAGAGGACCGCAATCGTGTAGGACTAAATCTGGAAGGTGGGGAATTTTCTTAGTGTGTTCGCGAGATTTTTTCTGTGATTTTGGACCTTTGGGGAGTTGTGCTACGCGAACGCGTAAAAGGTTCACTATTTGCGATGAAGGAAGAAGAGACCTGGGAGTCATATGCGTTGTTATACACGATCACATGAGTCTTGCCGCAATCATGTATCTTTGGGAAGTTAGTCACCGCGTTCGCGACCCTGAGAGCGCAATCACGTAGGAGGTTTTTAGCTACTGAAATTTTGTTCTTTGCGATCGCGTGGGAAATGTTGCGATCGCATAGTTTAACTACTAGGAAGACTATTTAAAATCTCAAATCGTGGGTTAGAGTAAAATTTCAAATTTGGACTTGGGGATCGGCTAGGGGTGATATTTGAAGGAGATTTCACTACAAATCAAGAGGTAAGCTATTTTGATCACTTTTGTCTAATAATATTAAATATCCATTGATTTCTACACCTAGATTATGTGTTTTAAGGTGGAATGTGGGGATGTTGGACTAGGAATTGGAGAGTAAGATTTGGAGGTTTGAGGGCCGATTCGTGGTCGGAATTGGATGATTTTGGTATGGTTGGACTTGTTGTTGAATAGGCATTCGGATTTTGTGAATTTTGTTAGGTTCTGAGGCGTGTGCCTGGGGTTGACTTTTGAATTTGGTTAAAAAACTTAGCTTTATCATATGGGATCGATTCCTATAACTTGTTTTGATTATATTAAGTTGTTTGTGACTAGATTCGAGTCGTTCGGAGGCCGATTTGCGAGGCAAGGGTTTGTTGGAGCATTGAGTTGCGTGCTTTGAGATAAGTAACACTTCTAAACTTCATACTGAGGGTATGAATCCCTGAAATATATGTTATATGGTTGGTGTGAGGTGATGCACATGCTAGGTGACGGGTGTGTGGGCGGGTACCGCGCTAAAATTGTGACTCAGTTGATTCCGTGGTAGTATGTAGTTATCTAATCTTGTTTCTATCCTTGAAATTCCTGCGTGTTAGAGTAATTGATCTGTGATCCATGTTAGAAATTATATTTAGGCTATATGCTTATTCTGTTAGGACCCACTGAAGTCATTTCTGCTGTTGAGTTATTTTCTTAAATTGCAATTATGTACTCAGTCATATACATTCATTTGCATATCATATCTCAACCTCTGTTATCATTTACCGTTACATCATGTTATCATTGTTTGGGTTGAGTGGTATGAGATATGTGAGCCCGTGAAACTGTAGAGATTAATGACTGAGTTAGGGACTGGAAACCGTGTTATGAGTAATATTGTAGATCGGACTGCACGTCGCAGCAGGTCATATTGGATTTATATATATATATACTATTACTATGGATCGGGTTGCACGTCGCATCAGGTCTTATAGTTTTATCTATTATTATGGGATCGGGTTGCATGCCACAGCAGGCCATATTGGCTTTATATTAGCGGTTGGGCAGGATTCGCCCCTCCGGTGTCTGACATACCCAGCAGTGAGCACAGGTACCATACAGTGCTGAGTGGTTGTGTGTGACTAATGGGAGTTGAGATAGTCAGATTGAGTACTCTGAGAGTGTGAGCACCTGGGAGTATCACTATGATGTATTACAATTGATATGCATATTTGACATGTAGTCATAGAGATGTAACATTCCTCATGCTAGTTGTACTTGGCATATTATATCAGTGTTGAGTTTAAAATGTAGAACTCGAAAGCATGTCTACATTTCTGTACTGTGTATGAACTGAATATGGAACTTCTCTGAGTTATTACTGTCATTTCCCTATTATATTTGTAATGTCATTATCTAAAATCTAACTATATCTTTCTGAGCTCGTCATTGCTTTCAGCCCAAGGTTAGTCTTGTTACTTATTGAGTACATTGGGTCGGTTATACTCATACTACACTTTGCACTTTGTGTGCAGATCCCATCTGGACACGGCGGTTGCCATATTTGGTGCAGTATCTGCTCGGAGACTATTGAAGTAGCTACTACGACGCCCGCAGATCTCGACTCTCTTTTCTTTCAGTTTATTCAGTATTGTTCTATTTTCCAAACAGTTGTATTAGAGATTTAGACGGTATTGACACTTAGTAGCTCATGTACTCGGTGATACCAACATTTTGGGTATTTTTGTAGTTGACTCGGAGATGTTCTTATTAGTTGTTTATGAGATTTTTCATTGTTTAACTTATTAAATCATGTTTTAAATTCAAAATACATAGTTATTTTATGATTGTCGGCTTGCCTAGTAATGTTATAGGCGCCATCACGACATGTTGAGATTTGGGTTGTGACAAGTATCATATATTAGATACTACAAAACTACAGAAATATCCTAGTATGTCTTTGAAGTTGTTCCTTATAAATATTATTTTAGTCACTAATTTTTATGCGCGTGCAATGTATGTGCATAAAGGAAAAATGCACGTACCTTACACTTGCATGTATTTTATATAATTAATATGAAACCGAAGAAGTTAAAATAATAAATACAAACTTTTATAAGTAACTAATTATTCTTTATTTATATTTTTTCAATACCCCAGCACATGTATAATGCAAGGAAGACTCTTCCACTTTCACAAAGCTTATAGATGGACGAGTATATACTGTGGGAGGACTCTTTGCTTTAAGTATTTTTTTTCTTATGCTATTCTTCATTTTAAGACAGATTTGTATTAACACGGAAGGATACAGAGAGAGAGAGAAAGTTTGGATAGACATCCACAAAGGGAGGGAGGGAGGGAGACAGAGAGAGATTCTGGATAGACCTCTACTGAGTGAGAGGGATAGAGAAATTTTGCTTCCAAATGACATATACACCTTTGAATTTACAAGTGCTACATACAAACACATATAAACTCGACTCTCGTTTGACTGGGTCGTGGCAAGTCGCCTTAGAATTTCAGTTAATTCCTAAACTTAAGAAAAAACTAGCTTTTAGTTCTTAGTTTTCTTCGACTACGTTTTTTTGTTTTTTTTCAAATTTTTTTTTGCTAACTCGTGCAAAACTCCTCATAAAAGATGGTTAAAGAACCTAGTGACTATTATTGCATTATATGTTCTCCTCTCACACATTTTGTGAATTTCTAAGCGCACATTGTTCCAAGGCTGAGTTTCAGCAGCTTGGCTACTAGGTGCCACTGCCAAAAGATATACGAGTATATATCATAGGAGGAGTCTTCGGTTTAAGTATTCTTCTTCTTATGATTTTCTTTATTTTAAGACAGATTTATATAATACGGAGGGAGATTGAGAAGAAGAGAGAGAGGGAGGGGAGAGGGAGAGGGAGAGGGAGAGAGAAATTCTAAATACCATAAATAAAAAAATATTTAAAAAGTTTATTCATAAAAAATACTGAAAACAATATAATGAAATCTAGAAAATATTTTTCCTGTGCATGCTTGAGGCACATGGTTGATGCATATTGTAAAAACAGTATCCTATATTAAATACTACAAAGCTAAAGAAATATCCTTATCTGTCTCGAAATTGTTCCTTATAAAATATTATTTTAGTTACTAATTTTTATGTGTGTGCAATGTATATGTATAAAGAAAAAATATGTGTGTGCAAATTATATGCAAAAAGAAAAAATGCACGTACCTTACATGTGCATGTATTTTATGTAATTAATATAAAATAGAAGAAGATAAAATAATAAATACGAACTTTAGAAGTAACTAATTATTCTTCATTTATATTTTTCAATACACCAACACATGTATAATGCAAGGGAGACTCTTCGACTTCCCCAAAGCTTATTTTTCTCTTAGTTCATAATTATTTTCTTTTAGTTGAATTTTTATTCTTGACTCTTTGAACAACTTTTTAGATCTTTTCTTAACCCTTTCAATCTAAGCAACAAGTAAATATTTTCTCAATCTGAGCCAATAGATGGACGAGTAGGTATTATGGGAGGACTCTTTGCTTTAAGTATTCTTCTTCTTATGTTATTCTTCATTTTAAGACAGATTTATATTAACACAGAAGGACATGGATAGAGCAATTTTGGATAGACGTCCACGAAGGGAGAGAGAGAGGGAGGGAGAGAGAGAAATTTCGGATAGGCCTCACTGTGTGAGAGAGATAGAAAAATTTTGCTTCCAAATGATATATATACCTTTAAATTTACAGGTGATGCATACAAAAACATAGTGACTCGACTCTCGTTTGACTGGGTTGTGGCAAGTCACCTTAGAATTTCAGTTAATTCCCAAACCTAAGAAAAAACTAGCTTTTAGTTCTTAGTTTTTTTCTTCGACTACTCTTTTTTGTTACTCTTTCAGCTTTTTCTTTTTCCTGACTTGTGCAAAACTCCTTTTAAAAAAGGGCTTAAAGAACCTAGTGATAATTACTGCATTATATGTTCTCATCTCACACTTTGTGCGGTTTGCTCTGAGCGCAGATTGTATCGAGGCTGAGTTTTGGTAGCTTGGCTACTAGGTGTCATTGCCAAAAGCTAGATGAGTATATATTATGGGAGAGGTCTTCTGTTTAAGTATTCTTCTTCTTATGATTTTTTTTATTATTTTAAGACAGATTTATATAATACGGAGGGAGAGGAAGAGAGGAATTCAAGATACCGTAAATAAAAAATATTTAAAAACTATGTTCGTAAAAAAATACTGAAAACAATATAATGAAAGCTGGAAAATATTTTTCCCGTGAATGCTTGAGGCACATGGTTGATGCATATTTTAAAGACGGTATCTTATATTAGATACTACAAAACTAAAAAAATATCCTAGTATGTCTCTGAAGTTGTTCTTTAAAAAAATCATTTTAGTAACCAATTTTTATGCAAGTGCAATGTATGTGCATAAAGAAAAAAATGCATGTACCTTACATGTGCATGTATTTTATGTTATAAATATAAAATCGAAGAAGATAAAATAATAAATACGACTTTTAGAAGTAACTAACTATTCTTCATTTATATTTTTTCAATACACTAGCATATGTATAATGCAAGGGAGACTCTTTGTAACGATCCGACCGGTTGTTCTGAAAGTTAGAGTCCCGATCCCCTATAACTGCTTTCCACATATCTATTTCTGTTATTGTGACTTGTCGGACAGTCTCATTTTGGGTTTTAGAAGTGTTTGGGATACTTAGTCCCTAAATGGAAGTTTAAGCCTTAGAATTTAGACTGTAGTAGGAACTGTGTGAATAAGACCCCAGAATAGAGTTTCGTCAATTCTGTTAGCTCCGTTTGGTGATATCGGACTTAGGGGCGTGTCCGGATTGTATTTTGGAGGTCCGTAGCTCATTTAGGTTTGAAATAGCGAAAGTCGAATTTTTGGAGATTTGGACCAGTAGTGAATTTTTTATATCAGGGTCGGATTCTGATTCCGGAAATTGGAGTTGTCACACCTCCTTTTGCGCGCCCGCCCCGAAGGGTTAAATGCGCGGGGGAGTTTTTCCAATTTAAGTGACAATATTCGAAATGGGATTATTTATTTAATTCAGAGTCGCCACTTGGGAAAGGTTTGGCTTTTGGTGTCCCAAGTCACCGGTTTATCTTGAATCCCAAATCGAGGAAATTTTCGACTTTTCCAAATGAAGTCTGCGAACCAGAAATTCTAAGTAAGGAATTCTGTTGACCCGAGGGAAGGTGTTAGGCACCCTCGAATCCCGTGGTTCTAGCACGGTCGCTTAAATTGTTATAATGGCTAAATATCTGATTTAACTACATGTTGTGACTTACGTGCTTTTATTAAGTTTAAACCGCTTTTATTATTATCATTTATTTTTATGGAATTGCAACGTCGTGGAAATGCATCTCGAACCACGTCACAATCAATGCACCCGTGATCGTCGACACATTCGGACTTCGTTGAGATTCGGATTTGGGTCACATCAATGTGCACCCGAATTTAAGAATATGATTTAATTAAGCCGCGCCTTCAGAGTCTAACGCGTTATTATCTTTGCAGAAGGCCATGAAATTTATTAAATGACCTGTCTTGAATTCTAAATAATTATCATGGTTATTTATTGAGAGCCCCGCAATTTTGCATCTTTATTTGGCGAGGCTCATCTCTATTTTAGAAAAGGATATCCTAAAGTGGCTACATTTTAATACATTTGTCCCTAAAAACTAAAAGAGAAGGAAAATGCTAAATTAACTATATGCTTTTGTCTAATCCGGATTCTTATCAATTTCTGATTGATTATTTACAAAGCGGAGGGATGCCATAACTTATGAAACATACTTTAATTGGACAAAGAAATTACATTCGAGATTGACCCAATATTATACTTGTGTCCAAACGTTTCTTGAATTGAATTTTACTAGACTTATTGGGGCTGAAATAAAGGAATTAACTACTAGGCGTTGTTACTAATGGGATTTGAATATGATATTATGTACTGCCTAACGAGACCCAGCAAAGACTAAAATAAAACAAGTCAACATAGTATAAGTTTGGAGTATCCATACCTTGTATTAACAAATAGCTACAAACTAAAACATGAAGGACCAAGCTCAGAAGTGTATTAGTTAACATACATTTTCGTACTATTGAACTGGGAACTAACAACTACACAGGCCCCTTAATATGCCATGAATATTACAACAAATGATTTTGAACTTCTTCAACCTTTTTCATTTCATGCTTTCAAACTGTTTCAATTACATCAATATGGGCTTGAAATGTGTACCTGAAAATGCTGAATGTGCAAAGGAGAAAAAGAAGAAGATGTTGAAATCAGCAGCAAAAGAAGCAGGACTAGCAATAGCAGCAGGACAGGGCAGCAGCAAAACAAAACGAACAGCAGAAAAGGCTCAAGTGCAGAAATGCAACTATGGCCAATAGAAAGAAATAGCCAAACGAGAGCACAACCCAGTGGAATAGAATCAAGAACTCCAAGCAGACCAAACCAATAGTGAACCAATGGAAAACACTTGACTAAATAGACACAGCTGGAACTTCAAACAATCAGAATTGATTTCAACGAGTTAAACAACTGAAAACCCAAATAACAAATAGGAAGAAACAATTTCTGATTGTAGATTGTATAATTTCTGTATCTCTTTGTATGTCTTTCAAGCTTTCTCTTTCAACACTCCTCACAGTGTGTTCCCCTTTCCTTTATTTTCTGATCTCCTCTCCCCTCTAATTCTGTCTATTTCTATCTCCTAATTCTGTCCCTCTCTATATCCCTGTGTGTGTCTTCTCCAGAACTTCCACTCTCCTCTATCTATGCTTTTTCTGTGTATCTCTATCAGCTCTCTCTTTCAAAACTCCTCACAGTGTGTGTATTTTTCTTTTTCAGTTCTGATTCTCTCTTCTATCTATGCCCTCTCTCCCCTCTATTATCAGATGGTCCTCCTCCTTATAAACCTCAGAACTATGCCTTTTAACAGCCTGTTTTCAGAATATCACCATGCCCCTCCCATGTGCATTTTTATTTCAGATTCCCATTAGTTATTTAAGTATTAACCTCCATCAACATTCCCTGGCAGATTTAGCTTTTAAAAGGTTTAATACTTTTTAAACTTAAAGCAAGGTATGGGCAGTAGAATCTATCTGACAGCATATGCTGTCAACACATTTTAAAATTAAAAGCCCCTTTTATGAAAGAAACAGGTTGTGCACAATGCACATGCTGTGCACAAGTGCACATGCCATCAACTCAGATTTCAATTAACAGACCAAGCCTTAGGTTTCTGAAATTATATTAACAGCTATAAGTAACTGGACTTGGTTCTTAATTGTTTCAAGCAAATGTTCATCAGAAGCAAATTGATTTAACTTTGTTCGGATAGCTGAAACTAATTGACGACATATGTCGACTCGACTATATTAGCATTAACATACACAATCGGAGCCAAAAAATCAGACATTTAAACAGTATCGACATATGATTTGAATTGTACTGGATAAACAAAATGGTGCTCGGGAAGCCATTTGATCAGTTCAATGTAGAGAATCAGCTAATTGCACACCACTTAACATACACATTATCAGGGCAAATAGAAAGACTCATTCAAACAAAAAGAAGTTCAGGCAAAGTGGACAAACAGAAGTTTAAAACAAATATGAACAAACTTTTAAAGACCAATCACACGGACTAAAAAAAAATAAGGAAAAGAAAACAAGACTCACCTCAAATCTTTGAAAGATCAAAACCTTGACTCGGATTTGGACAGACCTTCCTTAAGGCTGAATGGATTTTAATCGAAGTGTTTCTCAGATGAGAAACACTTTGATTAAAGTCCATTAGACCTTAACCTCTTCGGTTGAACCGGTATAAACCAGTGACGAAGAAATACAAAAATTTCCAAAACTCAGATCCGGGATTCAGGCTTCCCTGGTCAGATTCGGACCAAACCAAGTATGGTTTGGTCACGAGGGGGGTCTGGGGAGTGTCTGGTGTGAAGCTGGGGTTGGTTGGTGTAAACCGAGTTTTAACTCGAATCTTCAAATGAAGATTCGAGGACCTAGGGGATGATTCGAACTGCATGGTTAACAGATCCATGTTCAGGATGGCAAGGGGGTTCTAGGGTGTTCAGGTGGAGGTCACCGGCGTTCAGGCCGCCGGGTTTCTGGTGAAAGTGTGCAGGGGCGGCTAGGGTTTGAAGGGGATGGGTTTGGGTGAAGACGACGAGGCCGGGGTATTGGACAGGGGGGGTAGGGTAAGGATTTGGGCTTATATAGTTAGTGGGTGGGTCGATCTCAACCGTTAGATCAATCTAGATCTACGGTTTGGATCTGATGGTCTTAAGTGAAACGGTGTCGTTTCAAATGTTGAGGGTTTGGGTTTGGTCCGGGTGTAAATGGGTCGGGTTTGTTGATGGGTTATGGGGATTGATCTTGGCCGTTGATCACTCTGAGATCAACGGCCCAGATCAGGCACGACTCAAACGACGTCGTTTGGACGTTCTGGGCATCAGGTGACCTGGGCTGGGCAGGCCTGGGTCTTGGGCTGTTTGTTTGGGCCAATTTTGTTAAAATTGGCCCAAGTCCGAAAGGGAAGGGGTCTTTTTTTTTTTTTTTTTTATTTCTTTTCTTATTTATTTTAAAACAAAACTAAGCCAAAAATCAAATTAAAATTAAATACACCCTCAAATACAATTATTTGCACACATACTAAAACATTTCAAAACAGGTAAGGTCAAACCAAATAAAATCACGGACGAAAATGCCTATTCACGATTTTCTATTTAACGACCGGATTACGGTTTGAATTATGCAGGACACATATATTTTTTGAATTTTATTTTAATAAAGTAAATAAATAAAAATGGGCCAAAGTCATAAATAAATCAACAAAGTGCCGCACAGAAATCCGAAATTGTACAGCAGGGCCAATTATATTTGTTTTTATTTCTTTTTGGAGCGATTGTCGTGTGAAACAAAAATCACGTGCTCACAGCTGCCCCTCTTTGTTCGGAAACACGAAGAGTTTTCGTGCAAAGATAAAGTGAGCGTGTATGAGCGATTTTTGCCTATGGACCACTCCGTATGAAGCATTTCTTTTGAAAGATCTGACCGAATCTTGCTTCAAAGATTTCCTACATATCCTGGGCTAAACAGGAATCAGGTCAATGTAGTTCGAGAAGTTTTGGTAGCTGGGGCTACCATGGGATTGCAATGCTTGCTGCTACTGCTGCTGCTGTTGTCACTGCTACGTCACTGACCGCCTTATTACAACCAAACGAAAATTGGAAACTGAACTAACTACTTATATGCATGTCAACTGCTAGTTACAAGATTCCTATCTATGATTCTTTTACGACTTGATCTTGGGTCTTAGCTGATTCTGCTTGTAGACTCTGATCTGAATCTTGATGCTTGCGAGTTGCGGCGACTTGTTTTTTAATCTCCGGGATACCGAATAAAATGTGACCGGCAGAGGTCAGGACCTTAGTCAAATGTTGGAGTCGATTTGCTTTCCCTTTACTCTGATATCTCGGGATATATCTCTTTTTTGTCTTTTTCTTCTTTGATTCCGAACTGGGATTTATCTCGTGGGTCATTTCGATCCATGTGGCTCGAGGTCAGACCTGCGGGAGAAAAGAAACAAACAAACGAAATTTTCTGCCCCAGTTTCACTAGGAAAATTTCGTTACTTATTCACCAGGAAGTTCATAAAATTGATGAAAGAGGATATGCGTGCTCAGTTCAGGGTTGGAGCCCTAATATCGACTAGCTGGGGAGAAGTTCAGTTTAGGGTTTAAAACCCTAATGCTGACTAAAGGAAAATTCAGTTTAGGGTTTAAAACCCTAATGCTGATTGCATGGCAAAGCTCAGTTTAGAGTTTAAAACTCTAATGCTGGCTGAAAGGAAAAAAGTTCAGTTTAGGGTTTAAAACCCTAATGCTGACTAAAAGGAAAATTCAGTTTAGGGTTTAAAACCCTAATGCTGATTGCATGAAAGAGCTCAGTTTAGAGTTTAAAACTCTAATGCTGGCTGAAAGGAAAAAGTTCAGTTTAGGGTTTAAAACCCTAATGCTGACTAAAAGGAAAATTCAGTTTAGGGTTTAAAACCCTAATGCTGATTGCATGGAAAAGCTCAGTTTAGAGTTTAAAACTCTAATGCTGGCTAAAAGGAAAAGTTCAGTTTAGGGTTTAAAACCCTAATGCTGACTAAAGGAAAATTCAGTTTAGGGTTTAAAACCCCAATGCTGATTGCATGGAAAAGCTCAGTTTAGAGTTTAAAACTCTAATGCTGGCTAAAAGGAAAAAGTTCAGTTTAGGGTTTAAAACCCTAATGCTGACTAAAGGAAAATTCAGTTTAGGGTTTAAAACCCTAATGCTGATTGCATGGAAAAGCTCAGTTTAGAGTTTAAAACTCTAATGCTGGCTAAAAGGAAAAAGTTCAGTTTAGGGTTTAAAACCCTAATGCTGACTAAAGGAGAATTCAGTTTAGGGTTTAAAACCCTAATGCTGATTGCATGGAAAAACTCAGTTTAGAGTTTAAAACTCTAATGCTGGCTAAAAGGAAAAGTTCAGTTTAGGGTTTAAAACCCTAATGCTGACTAAAGGAAAATTCAGTTTAGGGTTTAAAACCCTAATGCTGATTGCATGGAAAAGCTCAGTTTAGAGTTTAAAACTCTAATGTTGGCTAAAAGGAAAAAGTTCAGTTTAGGGTTTAAAACCCTAATGCTGACTAAAGGAAAATTCAGTTTAGGGTTTAAAACCCTAATGCTGATTGCATGGAAAAGCTCAGTTTAGAGTTTAAAACTCTAATGCTGGCTAAAAGGAAAAAGTTCAGTTTAGGGTTTAAAACCCTAATGCTGACTAAAGGAGAATTCAGTTTAGGGTTTAAAACCCTAATGCTGATTGCATGGAAAAACTCAGTTTAGAGTTTAAAACTCTAATGCTGGCTAAAAGGAAAAAGTTCAGTTTAGGGTTTAAAACCCTAATGCTGACTAAAGGAAAATTCAGTTTAGGGTTTAAAACCCTAATGCTGATTGCATGGAAAAGCTCAGTTTAGAGTTTAAAACTCTAATGCTGGCTAAAAGGAAAAAGTTCAGTTTAGGGTTTAAAACCCTAATGCTGATTGCATGGAAAAGCTCAGTTTAGAGTTTAAAACTCTAATGCTGGCTAAAAGGAAAAAGTTCGAGAATACTACATGATCTATTTTTGAGTTTTCTTGTTTTAATAGAAGATAAAAGGGAGTTTTGCGGGAACTTACCTTTTGAGTGAATTCTTTTTTGCCAAAATGTTTCTTGTTCCCGTGTACCTTCTTCTTTGGGAGACACCTGCTTCTTGCACGGTTGTCTTGGATTAATACCTGTTTCGACTTAAAGAACAATTGTTAGTTCGAAAATGACGGTCGGTTCGGTGACCTTGATCGTTCCCGGTTGCTTTGTTGCGTCTTCATTTCTGTTGTGAAGTCCCGCCATTGATTTGATTCATATGCCGAAACCTTTTAGACCGCTCAGGCTTGTGTTTCCAGATTCTGTGATGATTTGCCTCGTAAGGCTCTCTTTTTTTTTCTTTTTTTTTTTGTGTCCCGTTTTGCTTGGAGGTTCTCAACGGGGATTTTACTGGAGGTATTTTGTGGGGATTTGTACAAAGGGAAGCTCTGTGGGGAATATTTACAAAGTGGATTCTTTGTGGGGAATTTTGTACAATGGGCATGCTGGGGATTTATTTCAAAGTGGGATTTCTAGGATTTGTTGGGGTAAGCTTGTTGGGGAATATTTACAAAAGGACTTGCTGGGATGTGCTGAGGAGATTCCATTTTTTTTTTTTTTTTTTTTTTGGGGAGACTCTGTGGGGATTTGTCCGAAGGTGGACTTGCTGGGGAGGATTTCAAGATTTCTCTCTTTTTCCTTTACTCCGGAACACCATCAAACGTCATGATTCATCATGCTTGGGTAATCATATCAACAAGATGAGGTGCTTTCCTCCATGAGACGGGATTCCGCGCAAACAAACCTGCCACCTGTCCTTTCCGGTGTGTCCTGAACTCGAGGTTAAAATGCAAAAAGGGATTCGAAAAGAAACAAAGCAGGGGAAAACAAATCAGAAAAGGAATACCCTTTTCGGGACGAGAAAGACTTATCTGAGGAAGATAACGCTGGCTTTAAATGACATGACATGCTTTTTGGACTGGACGTCTGACCTTCTAAGAGCTTGCGTTTTCCTGAACCAGAACGGATCTGTGATTCCAAACTGGTGGCACTCTGCCGAGACTTTCTTGGGGTGGCGTCATTCTTTTCGGCCAACAGCGCCCTTTGCGGGTTTTCGCTGGCTGACCTCTCTCATTTCTCTTCCTGTCATCGCTTGATAGCACTCTTTGCGAGTTTTTACTAAACAAGCTCTCTCATTTTGGTTTCTCTTCTCCCGTCGCCTCGTGGTGCCCGAAGGTTTTCACCGCCGAGACTCTCTCATTTTATTTCTCTCAACTCAGGGTGTGCCGGTTTCCATTTGTGATGCTTATTGGTTTCCCACTATCTTTGGTAATTGATTTGAAGGCTTGTACTTGGTAAAGAGAGGTAGCTGATACTAAACTTCTCAAGTGTCCGACATGCCCCGGTTTTCAATTTCAGGGTGAATGGGATTTTGTTGTTGGTGTGACTGAACCTCAGGGAGAGGCTGCCTACGTATCCTTTCGGAATCAAGTCAAACGTAGTTCAGGCCTCAATCAATGTTTTTTTTTTTTTTTTTTTTTTTTATAATTTTTTTTTATAAGCGACTCGAAAGTTGGTAGAGAGAATTGGGTAGTGTTTGGGGAGTAGTGGGGAATAAACACCTTCGCCATTTTCAACGTGTCAGGACCACTTGGAGTATGATCTAGACGTAGTACCTCTTGACTGCATCTGCATTCACCGCTGTGTTAGGGTCATTTCCTTCGATATCACCTAAATACAATGCTCCTCTTGGCAATATTTTCCTTACGATGTATGGGCCTTTCCAATTTGGGGCAAACTTTCCTTTTGCTTCTTCATGATGCGGCAGAATACGCCTCAGTACCAATTGTCCTACTTCGAAATTCCGAGGTCGGACTTTCTTGTTGTAAGCACGGGCCATCCTTCGTTGGTATAACTGTCCGTGACAAACTGCAGCCATCCGCTTTTCATCAATCAACGTCAATTGCTCCAGTCGAGTCTTAACCCACTCGCTGTCCTCGATTTCTGCTTCGACAATGATTCGAAGTGAAGGAATCTCTACCTCTGCCGGTATTACGGCCTCGGTTCCATAAACCAAAAGATAAGGAGTCGCTCCCACCGATGTGCGCACCGTAGTGCGATACCCCAATAACGCAAAAGGTAACTGCTCATGCCACTGTCGGGAACTTTGTATTGTTTTCCTCAAAATCTTCTTGATGTTTTTATTTGCAGCTTCTACAGCACCATTGGCTTTTGGCCGATAAGGAGTGGAATTCCTGTGTGTTATCTTGAATTGCTCGCACACATCTCCCATCAAGTGACTGTTCAAGTTTGCTGCATTATCTGTAATGATAGTCGCAGGAATACCGAAGCGACAGATAAGATTTGAGTGTACAAAATCCACTACAGCTTTCTTGGTGACCGACTTGAGAGTGACAGCCTCTACCCACTTTGTGAAGTAATCGATGGCAACCAGTATAAACCTGTGTCCATTCGAAGCCTTTGGTTCAATTGGTCCAATGACGTCCATGCCCCAAGCGACAAATGGCCAAGGTGCGGACATGGGATGCAGTTCCGTGGGAGGCGCATGAATCAAATTACCGTGCACCTGACACTGATGACACTTCCGGACAAAGCTAAAACAATCCTTTTCCATGGTCATCCAGTAATAACCTGCTCTAAGGATCTTCTTCGCTAAGACATACCCGTTCATGTGAGGTCCACACACACCTGCGTGTACTTCGTGCATGATCTTTCTCGCTTCCCCGATATCGACACATCTTAAGAGATTGAGGTCCGGAGTCCTCTTATATAACAATTCACTGCTCAAAAAGAAACCACTTGCATGTCGCCTAATGGTCCTCTTTTGATCTCCAGTTGCGTGCTCGGGGTATTCTTGTGTCTTCAAGAATTTCTTGATGTCATGGTACCAAGGCTGCGTATTTGATCCCGCCTCGATTACACTGCAGTAACCGTGTCTTTCCTTGATTTGGATTTCCAAAGGATCGACGTGGGCGTCGCCCGGGTAGGGTAGCATAGAAGCCAGAGTAGCAAGTGCATCTGCCAGTTCATTGTGAAACCTCGGAATATACCTGAATTCTATTGAGTTAAAGCGCTTGCTGAGGTCCTCCACATGTTGTCGGTATGGGATAAGTTTGACATCCCGAGTTTCCCATTCGCCTTGAACTTGCCGGATGATCAGGTCAGAATCTCCCATAATCAGTAAGTCTTTGACATCCTGATCGATTGCCATATGTATGCCCATAATGCAGGCTTCATATTCAGCTGTATTATTTGTGCAGAAGAAACGAAGTCTAGCTGTGGCGGGATAATGCTGACCGGCAGGTGAGATCAAAATTGCCCCAATCCCTATACCCTTGGCATTCACGGCTCCGTCAAAGAACATCTTCCAAACATGAGCTTCCTCTGAGATCACTTCTACGGTGTTTACCTCTTCATCTGGAAAGTAGGTATCCAATGGCTGGTATTCCTCATCGACCGGGTTTTCGGCCAAATGATCTGCTAACGCCTGGGCTTTCATTGCCGTGCGAGTGACATAAACTATGTCGAACTCCGTAAGCAAGATTTGCCATTTAGCCAGTCTCCCAGTAGGCATTGGTTTCTGAAATATATATTTCAAGGGATCCAACCTGCTTATGAGGAATGTAGTGTGGGCTTGGAGATAATGCCTCAGCTTTTGAGCAACCCATGTGAGAGCGCAGCATGTCTTCTCCAACAGAGTGTATTTGGCCTCGTAGCTGGTGAATTTCTTGCTCAGGTAGTAGATCGCCTGTTCCCTTTTCCCGGTCACATCGTGTTGCCCCAGGACGCAGCCAAAGGAGTTCTCCAAGACTGTCAGATACAAGAAAAGTGGCCTCCCTGGTTCGGGAGGGACCAAGACTGGGGGATTCGAAAGGTACTCTTTGACTTTATCAAAGGCTTCTTGACACTCCGTTGTCCACTTAATCGCCGCATCTTTTCTTAACAACTTGAATATGGGCTCACACGTGCTTGTCAGCTGGGCAATAAACCGACTGATGTAGTTCAGCCTGCCCAAAAGACTCATCACGTCTTTCTTCGTTCTTGGGGGGGGTAGATCTCTGATAGATTTTATCTTAGTCGGATCTAGCTCGATACCTCTCCTGCTTACGATGAAACCCAAAAGTTTACCCGACGGAACTCCGAAAGCGCATTTGGCTGGATTTAGCTTCAAGTCATACTTCCTTAGCCTCTCGAAGAATTTCCTCAAGTCTTGGATGTGATTATCCTGTGTCCTGGACTTGACTATTACATCGTCCACGTACACCTCTATTTCCTGATGCATCATGTCATGGAAAATGGCGGTCATGGCCCTCATATAAGTAGCCCCAGCATTCTTTAAACCAAACGGCATGACCCGATAACAGTAGGTGCCCCAAGGCGTGGTGAAGGCAGTTTTCTCGGCATCCTCTTCATCCATCAATACCTGATGATACCCAGCGTAACAATCTACGAAAGACTGTATCTCGTGCTTGGCGCAATTGTCAACGAGGATGTGGATGTTGGGCAGCGGGAAATTATCTTTAGGACTTGCTCTGTTCAGATCTCGGTAATCTACACATACTCGAGTTTTCCCGTCCTTTTTCGGTACTGGAACCACATTCGCCAACCATGTTGTATATTGGACTACCCGGATCACTCCTGTTTTCAGTTGCTTGGTGATCTCCTCTTTAATTTTGTCACTGACCTCGGTTTTGAACTTTCGTTGCTTTTGTTGAACCGGAGGACAATCAGGATGAATCGGCAATTTGTGAACCACTAGATCGACACCTAGTCCCGGCATGTCATCATATGACCAAGCAAACACGTCTTTAAATTCAAGAAGAAGTTGAATTATCGCCTCTCGCGTTTTCTTGTCCGTGTGAATGCTTATCTTGGTCTCCCGGATTTCTTCCGGGGTTCCTAAATTTACCGGTTCAGTGTCATTCAGATTCGGCTTAGGTTTATTCTCGAAATATTCCAACTCTCGGTTTATCTCCCTAAAAGCCTCTTCCGCATCATATTCTGGTTCTGGATTCATTAATTCGCAGTTAAATAGCTCATTGTGACCTGGGCGTGAAGTCCGCAAGCATGTCATATTTAAAGCCGCATTATTAGGACTGAAAAGGAAGATAAGAGGAAAAGTAATAAAATCAGGACGAAAGAAAGAATAGGAAAGCAATGATGATTTTTTTTTTATTATTTTCTTTTGAAAATTGGAAGACAACAACGTTTACAACTAGGAATTCGGAATAACAAATGAAAAGAAGAAAACGTTCAAGTTATGTCCCGGAGATAACTTGTGATACAGGAAAGGTGGCAGGACAGGTCTACCCGGACTTCCGTCTAGTTGGGAATGGCGTGATCTCCCAGTTTTGGAGCTTGGCGTTTGGCCCCATGTATATCATCTCAGCAGTGCTCGTGCCTTCGCCTGGTTGAACCATGTGGACCTCGTAGAGCATTTCCCTCATTGCCCCACATATTTCCTCGATTTCCTCAACTGTGAAGACCTCATCTTCTTCTTCTTCAGTGTACCCTGGCCTGACAAAAGTCGCATGTAAATCCGGCAGTGGTTGAGGCAACTTCCAGCCCTCATTTCTCCTTTTCTTTGCCCATTTTTCGTCTGCTGGAGTAGGTTTGAAACCTAGTCCAAAAGGTTTCTTGATGACTGGTAAAGTAATGGGTTCCGTCATTCCCTGAAGATTTCGTCCAAGCCCCTTCCCTGGCCTAAATCCGTGTCGGATCATCTCTTTGGCCACCATAACCGAAGCGTTAGACAAGAAAGGCTGGGGGCAAGGTACTCCCTCTTCGTGCTGCTCTGCCAATACCACCTCGAAAGCTTGATAGACCGTATGCTCACTCCCTTCTCTTGGTTCAAGATACGGGATAGATGGGTCCCGATAAATGGCATGTTCATCTTCTCCATGGACCACGATCTCTTGGTCTTCATACTCGAACTTCACCATCTGGTGAAGAGTAGAAGGCACGGCTCCTGCCGCATGGATCCAAGGCCTGCCAAGGAGGAAATTGTAAGATGTGTCCATGTCGATCACTTGGAAAGTGACTCGAGATTCGACTGGTCCTATGACCAGCAATAGGTCTATTTCTCCCATGGTGTCTCTCTTGATACCATCGAAAGCTCTCACGCAGACGTTGTTGGGTCGGATTCTTCCGGTCTCGATTTCCATTCTTTGCAGCGTGGAGAGCGGGCAGATGTCAACACCTGATCCCCCATCCAGCATCACCCGCTTGACATAGTAGTCCTCACATTTGACTGTTAAATGCAATGCCTTGTTGTGTGCTGCTCCTTCCGGGGGTAGATCGTTCTTGCTGAAGGAGATTTGGTTGACGGCGAAGAATCTTTCTGTCATCCGCTCTAGTTGCTCCACCGAGGTTTCGACCGGTACGTATGCTTCATTCAGGGTTTTCAGCAGGATCTTTTGATGCTCGGTTGACCTCATTAATAGTGACAGCATGGACACTTGCTCAGGGTGCTTGCGCAGCTGGTCTATCACTTCGTAATCCGGCATCTTCATCTGTTTGAAGAACACTTCCGCTTCTTCAACACTCACAGGCTCCTTTGGAGGGAAGCGCCTTTGTGTGGCGTTGTTCAGTTCTTGGGTATTTGAGTACCCTCCAACGAAAGTATTTTCTGGAAGTTCTTCCATGACCTCCTTACCTTTGTACATCACCAAAGTCTTTTGATAATTCCACGGCACTGTGGACGGGTTGGTCATTGGCTTTTGTGGCACGCGTCCGATAACCACTGGCTCATTCAGCCGAGGTGGTTGAATCGTCCCCCGGACCACATAGGCCCCTTTTGGCACATACATAGGTTTTGTCTTTTTGATCCCGAAGTTCTGCGTCTTCTTGGCTTGACCTCGTGGTATGTAAAGAACTCCACCCTTTGCTGGTACTACTTTCTTCTCCACCTTCTTTTCGGGCTTGCTTTCTGCAGCCTTGGCCTCCTCCCCCCTTTCTGATTTCTGGTCTGTTTCAGGCCTCCTCGCTGTGTCGACAATGGCAATTATGGCTTTCAAGGCAGGGTCGAACTCTTTGTCTTCACAAATCATGCCGATCAGCGGCCCATTATTGTGAGCGGGCAATGGATTGTTAGTTACATTTGGGATCTCTTCGTCCCTTAGCACTATCTTCCCCTGCTCTATCAAATTTTCGACCACTCTTTTCAATGACCAGCAGTCGTTTGTATCATGTCCTTCGGCCCCTGAATGATAGGCGCATCTGACTCCGGCTTTGTAAGAAGGAGATGTCGGGTTTTGCCTCGTTTGGGGAATTGGTTGCAAGAAACCCAACTGGACTAGCTTAGGGAACAATGTGGAGTATTGTTCACCGATGGGCGTAAAAGTCCGCCGTCGAGGTGGCTCCTGGGGGCGGTAGTTATTCTGCGGGGGTTGTGGGTTATAGTGGTTGCGGTAAGGAAGCTGATTTCTGGGAGGTGGAACTGGGCCTCGGTTGGCTTGTTGTGGTGAATGGTTATAAGGCTGGGCATTCATGACCATATAAGGTTGATGAGCATATGCCACATTTGAGTGGGGGTAGTAGTGTTGTGGGGCCCTTTCCGAAAAATGGGGCCTGGGATGACGATACTCCCTTGCTTCAGAGGCTGCCATAGCCGTTTCTTCCTTCTTCTTCCCCCTTGTCGTCCCTCCAGACCCGCTTTGGACGGCCTGGGAGGTTGCCCTTATGGCTGCTTGACTCAATATCCGACCCGTTTTCAGCCCATTCTCTACCATCTCTCCTATCTTGATTGCTTCCGCGAATGGCTTACCCATGGCTGACATCATGTTTTGGAAATAGTCAGACTCTTGAGCCTGGAGAAAGGTAGTGACCATTTCCACTTCATCCATGGGAGGCTTCACTCTCGACGCCTGTTCACGCCACTTAATAGCATACTCTCTAAAGCTTTCCGAAGGCTTCTTCTTCAGATTCGACAGAGAGTTTCGGTCTGGCGCAATGTCGATGTTATACTGGAATTGCTTTACAAAATCTCTGGCGAGATCATCCCATATATGCCATCGGGACATTTCCTGATCCATATACCATTCCGAAGCTATCCCTACTAAGCTTTCCCCAAAATACGCCATTAGCAGTTCTTCCTTTCCGCCGGCTCCCCGCAATTGGTTGCAGTATTTCTTAAGATGTGCAATGGGGTCACCGTGCCCATCGTATTTCTCGAACTTGGGGGTCTTGAAACCCGTCGGCAGGTGCACGTGAGGGAACATGCACAGGTCGGTGTAAGAGACGCTCTTTTGCCCGCTCAAACCTTGCATATTCTTCAAACTTTGTTCAAGGCTTCTCATTCTCTTAGCAATCTCATTTTGTTCTGCAATCCTGGGGTTCTGATCCTGTCCCGGTGCGAGTTCGCACTGAGGCGGTAGAGGATTATTGTTGGTAGCGAACCTGGTTGGTTCCATTGAGAACGATGGTGCTTGGAATGTAAAAGAGGATGAGTCAAAGCTTGGCTTGTATGTGGCAGGCTGTGCCGTAGCTGGGCAAGGCGATGCAGTAAAGATATTCATGCTTGCATCGGTGGCCGACATTCGGGGATGAGGCTCAGAAGGTGATCCGGCGGAGAAAACGGAGTTGGCTGGGTACCCGAATGGGGTAGCAGGGTAATTTATGGGGACATTAGAAGTCCCACCTGACCTGGAGAATAATTCAGGGAATCCGGGGACGACACTTGGCGGCTCTTTCCCATTGTTCCAATCATCCAGCATTTCCAACATGCGGAGCCGTAGGATTCTATTTTCTTCTGCAGTTGCGGATTCAGGCGTGAGGACGGCTGAGATTGAGCTCTCCTCAGAGACGGGGACTGTTTGCAATGGAATTTCCGAAGACATTTCCACACTTCCTTTTGACCTGGTGAAGTAGGTGTGAGTACTGTTTCTGGTCCTAACAATAGGTAGTTGAACACCTCTCCTTGACCTCGTGAAGTATGAGTGCGAGGCCAGACTTTCACCAAACCAACCGTCTTTTCAAAAACCCTGGAAACATGCTCAATGACAAGCGCACGGTTAATTTGCAGCAAATAACAGATAGTTAATCTCACGTTGGGCATGATGCACCTATACAGTTAAGTGGATTACTATATGTCTGCTACGAGAGCATGCGTCATTCCGGTATTTTCCTCTTATTTCCCCCCTTTTTTTTTTTATTTTTTTTTTAATTTTTTTTATTTTATTTTCATTTATTTATCTTTTATATTTTTTTGTAGCAAAATAAAATGCGATCGGATCCGATGAGGATTGCCTACGTATCACGATACTCACGTGAATCAGATCATTACGTAGTTCGAAAACACAAATGAGCGTGACAGAAGCAAACTCTTTATTATTGAAGCAGTCCATTACAAACTACATTTTGCAAAAGAAAAAGCAAACTTTGAAAATAAACCTAGACTCAAAAATAGACTAAAATCACCCTGATGAAAAAACAGGCAGAAGATGCTAAGATACAGATTTGACCTATGAATGCATTATGGTTTTAAAAATTGGTTTCCGCGGGGCGTCGTTCGGCCTCGCCGCGGTCCTAGGCGTGAGATCCCTCTCAAGTTGCTCTAGCTCGTGCATAGTCTGCTTGACATAACCCATTACTGCCGAGAGGACGGTAGCGCTGGACATGTTCTCACATCGTAGGCATCGTCTGGTGATGGCATGGGCAATGGCCTTGATCCTATCTCTGGTTTGCTTCTTCTCTACGAGCAGGCGTTTTGTCTGATCGCTGCATATCTTGAAAACTTGAGCATCTTGTACATGCTGATGCTTCAGTCGTCGTACTTCCAACTTCATCTGGGCTATTGAGTCATACCAGTATCTGCTCTCAATTTGGAAATCCTTGGCCTGATTAGCTGCCTTGATCTCAAGTGCAGCCATCTCTCTCTTTATTTTAACAACAGTCTTCTCATGGTCGCTTTCCAATCGATTCAGGTACCTGCGATGCTTGTCCGTTCTTGTATCCCACTGTGCCTTGAGCTCTGCTATGATGTTTTCAGATTTCTCCAAACCATCTCGCCATTCCCTGATTTCACCTTTTAGCCCTTTTATCAGCTGCTCGTCCGATCGACGCCTTGGTTGTCTATCTGCATCCAACCTTATCTGTTTGATCTGGGCTCTGAGCATTTCATTTTCTTGAATCAACCTGTTCCGCTCTCCCAGATCGGTAGCAACTTGCACGTTGTGTTCATATTTCAATTTTTCCACTTGTTGCTTTAACCTGCTGATTTCGGTGCAATAGCCTCTTTCTTTTGCTAACCAATCCCACTGCTTTTGTGATGATTCGGTAAAATTCCGGATGTGGGGTCTCTTAGCTGGCCTTTCATGCTCGAGTTCCCTTCTGTACCATGCAAGGTAACCTGGCGCCGTTTCTCCTTTGGCTTGATCCCGCACGCAAGTATCTGATTTCAAATATTGACCCTCATTCCAGATTTGGCGAATCTTTGCTTCTGGGAACTGTCCGTTAGGACTTATCTCAATTGCTTGAGTGCTTAGATCTTCCTCATGAGGTACTGTCTGGCATTTTCCGAACTGTCTTAAAACTCGGCCGGGTGCGTAAGGTTGAATGCTCTTAAGCCCCATCAGCAAGAAATGAGTTTTAGCCGCTGACATATATAAGACCTCATCAACGGGCAACCATCCCAACTTCCATTGTATTTGGCTGGCAGTAAGAGCTTGAAAGAACGAGGTCCAAGCCAGGACTCCTTCGGGCAAACTAATCTCTTTGGCTCTCGCGTAAGATTCTTCTATGCGGGTCTTTTCCGGGGAACCATGGCTCAAAATCTCGGAATGATGGCAAAGGTGCTCGGTCATCCATATCTGCAGGAGCAAGTTACAACCTTCGAAGAAATTTCCCCCAGCTTTACAAGCTGTGAGAGCTCGAAAGATGTCGGACACCACCATAGGCGCGAGAGTACTGTCACTTTGCGTGAGTAAAGTGCTGACGACCCCCGATATCTTCAAATCAATGTTTCCATCTTTCCTGGGAAATACCAGAAGACCCAGAAACGTTATCATGAACGCCACCCGTCTGTGCTCGTCCCACTTCTGACGAACTCCTTTGCTGCACAGTTTGTTGATTGGATTATTGAATCCCCCCTCGTGACCGTATCTATCATATATGAAGCATGGAGTACAGAATCCGGCTGCTAGATCCGGGTTGTGGACTGTTCTAGGTATTTTCAATGAATCCAGGAACCGATGTACCGTGACGACTCTTGGGGCGACCAAGTATTTTTCCTTCAACGGAAGTTCAGTATTCCCGATGTATCCGGCCATTTCTTCCAAAGTTGGGGTGAGCTCAAAATCAGAGAAATGGAAAACATTGTGCGCCGGGTCCCAATAGGTAACCAAAGCTCTTATGATATCTCCCCGAGGCTGGATTTCCAACAGACCCACAAGACCTTTCAGATTTTTCTTAACCTCATTTTGCCCTTCAACACCTAGATCATTCCACCATAGCCGTAACTTGATAGGGATTTTGGTCATTATTGAAAAATGTTCATTTTGCATCGTGCTCATCCTGCACATTTATTAAGGTGATTTTAACAAAAATGACTGACTCAAAATATTTTACAGAGGGGACCAAGCTTTGAACACGGCCTTTAAGCACTTCGGGGACGAAGATTTTAAGGCTGTGTGGGTCTAAAAATGCTAAGCAAAACCCAAAAGTGGCTATTTATGCAAAGTCAGCCTTCCGGCGTCCCTTTCGGGAACATTCGGCTATTCATGTCAAAACAGCATCACCTGACTTATTTATGACTCTTTAAAAATTTGAAACATATTTTTTTTGATTTTGGCTATTTTAGCAAAATGGGGGTTGAACCCGACGAGGGTTGCCTACGTATCTCACATCCGGTGAGAATCAAACCGGCGTAGTTCGGGGTATCGTAACATAGGGAAAAAAAATCGAATAAACCTAGAAATCAGGAATGCGTATTTTTTTTACATTTTTTTGAAAAGAGATAAAGATTAAAGAAACTATATATTTTTTTTATATATTATTATTTTTTTTATTTTTTTTAAGAAAAATTTGGACTATTAGTCTGAATTCATAAAAGGGGTATTACGAAAGAAACAACTCATTTTTTTTTGAATTATGAATTTTCGATTTTTTTTTTTTACCCTTAAAATAAATACCCTTTTTTTTATCTTTGAAAGTGATAAAAGAAAAAATTTTGTATATATTTTTTTTTAACAACTCTCAATAAACAAAACAGTTTTTTTTTAGAAAAATTCCGGCGAGGTTTTGACACTACTTGGACATTGGTTCTATTTTCCAAAAATAAGTAATTATCTCCCCTGCGCTGCTATTTTCCCTTTTTTTTAGAACCGGTCGACATGCGGAACCGAAGCAGATAAATGCATAACACAGATAGGAATGCAGCATGATGGTCTTTCCATTTCAGGTTGCCTGTCCTAGACGGACCCAACCCCTGTGTTGAGTCCCCTAAGTCAAATGCCATATGATGCAAATAAGCGTTCCTACTAGGGATCCGGCATGAAGTTTCGTTATACTAGGTTTAAACCTTGGTATTTGCCCTAGACTGTGTACCCGAGCGGACAACTCGAGTCGAGGAGGGGGCTACGTACCGGGGACCCGCGAGATCGTCCGGCTTTGTAACTTGTTCGTCCTCTTTCTTATTTTAGGTATTGACACTAACAGAATAGGGAGTCTCGACCAGCGAGCTTCTCCCCGGAGGTAAGAAAAGAAGGGTTTCGGCACAGTTTATATACAGTTCAGATAATATCAAAGCGGTAAAAGACAACATTTAGCACGTTATGCAAAAACATGTAATAAAGATCAGATAATAAAGCCAAATATAACAATTATTCTAAGCTCGAATTCTTGAACCCTGAACCAGTGGTTCTGGGTTTTAATCTCCCCAGCAGAGTCGCCAGAGCTGTCACACCTCCTTTTGCGCGCCCGCCCCGAAGGGTTAAATGCGCGGGGGAGTTTTTCCAATTTAAGTGACAATATTCGAAATGGGATTATTTATTTAATTCAGAGTCGCCACTTGGGAAAGGTTTGGCTTTTGGTGTCCCAAGTCACCGGTTTATCTTGAATCCCAAATCGAGGAAATTTTCGACTTTTCCAAATGAAGTCTGCGAACCAGAAATTCTAAGTAAGGAATTCTGTTGACCCGAGGGAAGGTGTTAGGCACCCTCGAATCCCGTGGTTCTAGCACGGTCGCTTAAATTGTTATAATGGCTAAATATCTGATTTAACTACATGTTGTGACTTACGTGCTTTTATTAAGTTTAAACCGCTTTTATTATTATCATTTATTTTTATGGAATTGCAACGTCGTGGAAATGCATCTCGAACCACGTCACAATCAATGCACCCGTGATCGTCGACACATTCGGACTTCGTTGAGATTCGGATTTGGGTCACATCAATGTGCACCCGAATTTAAGAATATGATTTAATTAAGCCGCGCCTTCAGAGTCTAACGCGTTATTATCTTTGCAGAAGGCCATGAAATTTATTAAATGACCTGTCTTGAATTCTAAATAATTATCATGGTTATTTATTGAGAGCCCCGCAATTTTGCATCTTTATTTGGCGAGGCTCATCTCTATTTTAGAAAAGGATATCCTAAAGTGGCTACATTTTAATACATTTGTCCCTAAAAACTAAAAGAGAAGGAAAATGCTAAATTAACTATATGCTTTTGTCTAATCCGGATTCTTATCAATTTCTGATTGATTATTTACAAAGCGGAGGGATGCCATAACTTATGAAACATACTTTAATTGGACAAAGAAATTACATTCGAGATTGACCCAATATTATACTTGTGTCCAAACGTTTCTTGAATTGAATTTTACTAGACTTATTGGGGCTGAAATAAAGGAATTAACTACTAGGCGTTGTTACTAATGGGATTTGAATATGATATTATGTACTGCCTAACGAGACCCAGCAAAGACTAAAATAAAACAAGTCAACATAGTATAAGTTTGGAGTATCCATACCTTGTATTAACAAATAGCTACAAACTAAAACATGAAGGACCAAGCTCAGAAGTGTATTAGTTAACATACATTTTCGTACTATTGAACTGGGAACTAACAACTACACAGGCCCCTTAATATGCCATGAATATTACAACAAATGATTTTGAACTTCTTCAACCTTTTTCATTTCATGCTTTCAAACTGTTTCAATTACATCAATATGGGCTTGAAATGTGTACCTGAAAATGCTGAATGTGCAAAGGAGAAAAAGAAGAAGATGTTGAAATCAGCAGCAAAAGAAGCAGGACTAGCAATAGCAGCAGGACAGGGCAGCAGCAAAACAAAACGAACAGCAGAAAAGGCTCAAGTGCAGAAATGCAACTATGGCCAATAGAAAGAAATAGCCAAACGAGAGCACAACCCAGTGGAATAGAATCAAGAACTCCAAGCAGACCAAACCAATAGTGAACCAATGGAAAACACTTGACTAAATAGACACAGCTGGAACTTCAAACAATCAGAATTGATTTCAACGAGTTAAACAACTGAAAACCCAAATAACAAATAGGAAGAAACAATTTCTGATTGTAGATTGTATAATTTCTGTATCTCTTTGTATGTCTTTCAAGCTTTCTCTTTCAACACTCCTCACAGTGTGTTCCCCTTTCCTTTATTTTCTGATCTCCTCTCCCCTCTAATTCTGTCTATTTCTATCTCCTAATTCTGTCCCTCTCTATATCCCTGTGTGTGTCTTCTCCAGAACTTCCACTCTCCTCTATCTATGCTTTTTCTGTGTATCTCTATCAGCTCTCTCTTTCAAAACTCCTCACAGTGTGTGTATTTTTCTTTTTCAGTTCTGATTCTCTCTTCTATCTATGCCCTCTCTCCCCTCTATTATCAGATGGTCCTCCTCCTTATAAACCTCAGAACTATGCCTTTTAACAGCCTGTTTTCAGAATATCACCATGCCCCTCCCATGTGCATTTTTATTTCAGATTCCCATTAGTTATTTAAGTATTAACCTCCATCAACATTCCCTGGCAGATTTAGCTTTTAAAAGGTTTAATACTTTTTAAACTTAAAGCAAGGTATGGGCAGTAGAATCTATCTGACAGCATATGCTGTCAACACATTTTAAAATTAAAAGCCCCTTTTATGAAAGAAACAGGCTGTGCACAATGCACATGCTGTGCACAAGTGCACATGCCATCAACTCAGATTTCAATTAACAGACCAAGCCTTAGGTTTCTGAAATTATATTAACAGCTATAAGTAACTGGACTTGGTTCTTAATTGTTTCAAGCAAATGTTCATCAGAAGCAAATTGATTTAACTTTGTTCGGATAGCTGAAACTAATTGACGACATATGTCGACTCGACTATATTAGCATTAACATACACAATCGGAGCCAAAAAATCAGACATTTAAACAGTATCGACATATGATTTGAATTGTACTGGATAAACAAAATGGTGCTCGGGAAGCCATTTGATCAGTTCAATGTAGAGAATCAGCTAATTGCACACCACTTAACATACACATTATCAGGGCAAATAGAAAGACTCATTCAAACAAAAAGAAGTTCAGGCAAAGTGGACAAACAGAAGTTTAAAACAAATATGAACAAACTTTTAAAGACCAATCACACGGACTAAAAAAAATAAGGAAAAGAAAACAAGACTCACCTCAAATCTTTGAAAGATCAAAACCTTGACTCGGATTTGGACAGACCTTCCTTAAGGCTGAATGGATTTTAATCGAAGTGTTTCTCAGATGAGAAACACTTTGATTAAAGTCCATTAGACCTTAACCTCTTCGGTTGAACCGGTATAAACCAGTGACGAAGAAATACAAAAATTTCCAAAACTCAGATCCGGGATTCAGGCTTCCCTGGTCAGATTCGGACCAAACCAAGTATGGTTTGGTCACGAGGGGGGTCTGGGGAGTGTCTGGTGTGAAGCTGGGGTTGGTTGGTGTAAACCGAGTTTTAACTCGAATCTTCAAATGAAGATTCGAGGACCTAGGGGATGATTCGAACTGCATGGTTAACAGATCCATGTTCAGGATGGCAAGGGGGTTCTAGGGTGTTCAGGTGGAGGTCACCGGCGTTCAGGCCGCCGGGTTTCTGGTGAAAGTGTGCAGGGGCGGCTAGGGTTTGAAGGGGATGGGTTTGGGTGAAGACGACGAGGCCGGGGTATTGGACAGGGGGGGTAGGGTAAGGATTTGGGCTTATATAGTTAGTGGGTGGGTCGATCTCAACCGTTAGATCAATCTAGATCTACGGTTTGGATCTGATGGTCTTAAGTGAAACGGTGTCGTTTCAAATGTTGAGGGTTTGGGTTTGGTCCGGGTGTAAATGGGTCGGGTTTGTTGATGGGTTATGGGGATTGATCTTGGCCGTTGATCACTCTGAGATCAACGGCCCAGATCAGGCACGACTCAAACGACGTCGTTTGGACGTTCTGGGCATCAGGTGACCTGGGCTGGGCAGGCCTGGGTCTTGGGCTGTTTGTTTGGGCCAATTTTGTTAAAATTGGCCCAAGTCCGAAAGGGAAGGGGTTTTTTTTTTTTTTTTTTTTTTTAATTTCTTTTCTTATTTATTTTAAAACAAAACTAAGCCAAAAATCAAATTAAAATTAAATACACCCTCAAATACAATTATTTGCACACATACTAAAACATTTCAAAACAGGTAAGGTCAAACCAAATAAAATCACGGACGAAAATGCCTATTCACGATTTTCTATTTAACGACCGGATTACGGTTTGAATTATGCAGGACACATATATTTTTTGAATTTTATTTTAATAAAGTAAATAAATAAAAATGGGCCAAAGTCATAAATAAATCAACAAAGTGCCGCACAGAAATCCGAAATTGTACAGCAGGGCCAATTATATTTGTTTTTATTTCTTTTTGGAGCGATTGTCGTGTGAAACAAAAATCACGTGCTCACAGGAGTAAGTCAGTAGTGTTGATTATGACTTGTGTGCAAAATTTGGGGTCAATCGGATGTGGTTAAATAGGTTTCGGCATCGGTTGTAGAATTTGAAGTTTCAAGTTTTTTAAGTTTGAATTGGAGTGTGATTCGTGATTTTAACGTTGGTTGATATGATTTGAGGGCTCGATTAAGTTTGTATGGTATTTTAGAATTGGTTGGTATGTTAGGTTGAGGTCCCGAGGGACTCGAGTGTGTTTCGGATGCTCAACGGTTCATTTTTGGACTTAGGAAAGTAGCAGATTTTTCTGGTATTTTGTTGCAGATATCTCCTTCATCGCGTTCGCGAGAGGAATCTCGCGTTCGCGTAAGGCATCTGGGGCAGGTGGAAATTTAATGCTTCACGTTCGCGATGTTGGTCCCGCGTTCACGAAGCTCTGAGATCGTATGCCTACGCGTTCACGAAGATATTCCAGCGTTCGCGTAGAAGAGTTTGGTTGATGGGTCCCCAGGCCCTTATGTCTACGCGTTCGCGTAGAGGAGTCCCGCGTTCGCATAGGGTTGAGTTGTGAAGCCTTTGCGTTCGCGACTGGAGTATCGCGTTTGCGATGTAGAATTTCTGGGCAAGAGTAATTTGCTCTTCACGAACGCAAGGGGTGTTCCGCATTCGCGAAGAAGGGAACACCTGGGCAGAATTTAAAGTTCAAAAACGAGGGTTTTAAGTTCATATCAAAAAGTTGAATTGGGAGCTCCGTAGAAGGCGAAATTTCGAGAGATTTTTAGAGGAATTTATTGGGTAATGATTCCTAACTCCTTTATGGTTATATCCCACCAATCTATGCTTGATTTCATCATTTAATTTCGGATTTGGGGTGAAAATTTGGAAAAATTTGAGAAAAGTTATTAGGCCGAATTTTGGGGTTTCGATCGAGATTTTGGTATCGGATTTTAGTAATTTTGGTACGAGTGATCTCGTAAGTGAATGGGTGTTCATAATTTGTGACTTTTACCCGATTTCGAAACGTGGGCCCGGGGAAGCTTTTTGGGAATTTTTCAATTTCTTGTCTTAGCTTTGATTTTGTTGGCTAGATTAGTTTTTTGTAGTTATATTTATGTTGTGTAATTGGTTTTCACTAGATTCGGGCCATTCGGAGTCAGATATTCGTGGAAAGAGCATTGTGACGGATTGATTTGAGCTTGGTTCGAGGTAAGTGGCTTGCCTAACCTTGTGTGGGGGAACTTCCCTTAGGATTTGGTACTGTTTTCATATGTGAGCGTCGTGTACGTGAGGTGAAGAGTACGTACACGGGATATTTATTGTAAAATTCCATTTTTCACTAAGTCATATCCTATTTTCTCCTTATTTGAACTACACTAGCATATGTAACTATCCTGTTTAGTTTAGAATAGCATGAGTGTTTTAACTGCCTATCTGAACTATGTGCAGCATGTTTAGTGAAATTACCTGTTTTCCTTGACTTGAACTTAGTCTAAACTGTAGGTTTTCTTGCTGTAACTGTTATTTCTGTTGGTTGAGCTGCATATTTACTTTGGGACTACGGAATGGTATTCCGGGAGATCCCCCTACACTTAATATTTACTTTGGGACTACGGAATGGTATTTCGGGAGATCCCCATGTTCTGTATATTTACTTTGGGACTATGGAACGGTATTCCGGAAGATCCCCCTGCACATTTATGTTTGGAACTACGAGACGGTATCTCGGGAGATCCCCTATTGTTATCTCCGTGTTCTGGGTTGTTGTCTTTCTATGATTCCATTCTTGTTAGATTTTCGTATTTATTTTTACTGCGATATATCAGTCTGTCTTATTTCATTATGTTTATATCAGTAGGGCCTTGACTTGACCTTGTCACTACTCGACCGAGGTTAGGCTTGTCACTGACTGGGTACCATTATGGTGTACTCATGTCCTTCCCTACACATCTTCCCTGCACATGTTTTCGTGTGCAGATCCAGATATCGCTTATCAGCCGCATTTTTAGTGAGACGAGGCAGCTGTAGAGACTTCAAGGTATATTTGTCGTGTCCGCAGACCTCGGAGTCCCTATTAGGTAGAACACCCCATGATTCCAAGTATATTAGGAGAAATTTGCAGATACATTTGACCTAAATTTCAGCAAATTTATGAATGTAACTTGTGATGACCTTTGCCAACTCTTGTTCCACAACTTGCTTGCCTTCAAAATGTAGAAAATGAATATCATACGACTAAAATAACTCATAGAATAACCTCCTTATCATGTTAAGAACCCTAGTCTCACCCCAAAGTACATGTTATAACATTCCAAACTTGTCGACTTTTGACGAAACTTATTTTCTTCAATTGGTTTAGCTTCTAAGATTTCCAACCCTCTTGGTACTCGTTATTCATGATCTTAAATATTTGTAACCTCCAAGGTAACATGATTAACTTACTTTATTTGCTTCCAAATATAATCTCATTTCCGAGCTTACATCAATGACTTACGACGTACTCTCACGTATGAAAACTTGGGGTGTAACATCATTCCCCCTTTGGAACATTCGTCCTCGAATGTTGACTGATGCGTTTATCAGTTTCATAAACTATGGCTCTTACGAATAATTTAATGCTCATCTTTCTATCTAAGCAACTGTTTCGTGAATAAATCCAAACACTTGGGCATTCCCCCCTTTTAGGCCTCTTTGTCACACCATGACATGTGGTTTGAATTCTTCCAACATCGTAACATTTGATACCTTATGTCATGCAGTATGTACGACTGTGTCCTTGTATGAGCGCCTAGCGACTCGTTTTCTCTTTTTCCTCCATCTTTTAGCCAATCTCTAAGCCTCACTTTATGAACATATACAGAATTATGACAAGCTGTCCCTCTAGGCATCTATAGGTGTACTGATGTCTTTCGCTTGGTACTTTATCGAACTTAAGACTATTTCTATCTCTTGTTTCATAGCCTTGTATATCTATCCTTATGGATTTACTACATCTAAGTAGGTTATACTATACCATAAAACTTACTTCGATTTATTATTACCGAGGTTTGCTACCCAACTCCAGGTTACTCTCTCGCTGCTTATCCTATATGTATAAATCTAAGTCCTTTAGTGCTTCCTCATTATTATTCATCTAAGAATAACAAACAAATCTCATCTCGAACTTTGGAACTTGTACCCATCTATTGTTTATTCACCTTAATGTTGATCTATAATCTATCACTGATAACTTGCAACCTCTTACGTAATACACTGTCACTAGGGCTCACATCTTATCGGGGAACATATGAAGTGATTTTCCTGATCCACCTAGGGATAATACTATACTTCAATAACCGTATTTCATTGCATCACAACGCGATTCATCTTATGGGGGTATTCTAATCCAGTGCAATTAATGAAATCCCTTTCTCGTTAAATTGTTACTCAATCAAAGGCCTAAGTATCATCCTCTTATCTATTACAATTAGACCCTTATTCTACTGCCAGTGCAGCATTCCATCTCTTCTAAATGCACCTAGTCTCAGACTCCTCTGTGTTCATTCAGGCTGTACCGAGCTTTGTATTACATATGGAAATCATCAGCTCCCTTGTTTTGATGGGTTTAATCCCGAGGACATACATATTCTCGTCACCTTCTCACTCACCTTTTCATATCCTTACTCCTATCTACCTAAAACCTTGTTGCTCTACAATACTTTACCTTAGGACCTACACCGATCTATTTATACTACTCGCAACCTTCCTTTAACTTGCTAGCACCATAAATTTCCTTTCGTGCCTTCTCAGTTGTCCTTAAATGTAAGCAATTACTTTTGCTGGTCGTTCTATCACTTGTTGCATGAATACTTGGCTTGTCTTTTTGCCCACGAATACTATAATTTCCTGTACCTCATATGATCTCAAACATCACCTTTGATGGCTTTTTTTTACCATTCATTAGCCATGATAGGTGCCACTTTCTTATGGAGTGTATACAATATTGTAGTGAGACTGTTGTTACAGGATAATTTACTCTTTAGCTCACTATGCTTAGGTGGAAACCTTCTTCCTTATTTCCTCAGCTAGTCTTTCATTGTAGTACTTAGGGAGACCTTCTGGCTCTTGTAAAGTTGCGAGCTTGATATATCGTACACCCGAAGGTAATTTTCGTTATTCTTACTCGCCCATAATAATCCTTAGTTACATAAATTTATGCCTTTGTGCTCGTAGGGTTACTTCTAAGCTCAAATTTTTATTGTCTCCTTAGTGGCACTCTCTCTTATTTTTATAAACCTTAAAAATGGTACCTTTAATTGCCTCAACTCCTATCTAAATTTTTTTCAAATGATTGCGATCTCGTATCTGCGAGACTGAATTCACTATGCTGCGGTTCACCACATTTATCTTGCATGATCTATTGATTTATCTGTGACCTCTTGTCTAGCCATAACTGGGCTCTTCCTAAATCAACTACTAATTAATCGTTGGTCCATTCTCATATATATATATATATATATATATATATATATATATATATATATATATATATATATATATATATATATATATATTCTGCATAATCCCTCTTGGGATATATCCTTTGTCTTAACTTATCTCTCGCCACTAGCTCCTAATGTATCAAGTGTCCATTCACACTTATTTATCAATAACATCCTGGCCGGAAACTTTTACTGCCTCTCCCCGGTGTCGTGCTTGTATAATGTTCTGGAGTCGCAACATATCTACAGGAACTGAATAAATGCAACATCATCCCTTTCTCCATTTTACCACATTCTTTCTTTACCATTCCATAGTTAACTGAACCGCTTAACTCCGACTTAATACCATATCACACCATATTCCCCCCTTCAGGGGAGTACTAAGATTTAGTACTACGACGATCTACCTATACTTGTTTTACCTTTTCATATTCGGCGTCTTTTCACATTATCAATGAACCTTAATCACCTTATGGTAACCTTCTGTACCAGGGATAACTAAATTTCTTACGCACGAAGGTGACACCTACGGTAACTGGCACACTTAGTCCCTTAAGATTAACTCTGCTCAGAGTGCTTGCTTTAGGTAAGCGACTTCCTAAATAACCTTTAAAGGTTATTCGTCTGTTGTCTATTCTATTATTGTTGGAGCACGATCTTTGAAATTCTCACGATGTCGACCATTATCAAATCCTCCGGTCCCTAATTCATGTTCGGTTTTATCTTGTTCACCAGCCCATACTGATTTTTATTACTCTGGGGTCTAACCTTTCCTCCTGGTAATCACGTTGAAGTCACCAACTCATTTCTCGAAATAAAAATATGATTTTATGGCTTATACTCTTTTATTGCCTTAAGGCTTGTCACCTCTTGTATTTTCCTTCACTTTGACTATAGACTCTGTCATCGTGTCATATTTTGATTTACTGTTATCACCCCTATATCACATCTTACTCATGATGCTTCATTTATTTTCTTCTTATTCTCCGGATAATATTCTTTTTGTCTATCACTTTATTCTGAAAACTTCAACAAAAAGTTCTTTCCCTATAAGCTCCCCTAGCTTCATCTCATTAGAATGCCTAACATTCTTTTTTTTTTACTCGGGGCTAGAGTCATACTAAGGTAAATATTTGTCCCTTCTAGGATCCCACTGCCTATATTCTGAAATTTTTGAATATTCCAGTATTCGTATCTGATTGTACTACTCTAGAGTTCACCATCTGGGTGTCTTAGAAGGATATCTTTTACCACATTTGTACCATCTTTCGGAAACATTGGTTAATGATAACAACCTATCCACAATTTTTGGGTTACTCTAACTCCAACTGGATCCTGATATCCCATCTTTCTCTTAAATAATATCTGTTAGCTCCCATAGAACATAACTGAGATGGGTGTGGCCAATTGTACTTACCTCTGTCATTGATGAAGGTACCAAAATGCTTATATTTCTCTGCCTGATTTGAAAATATTGATAATCTTCATTATCTGGGTGCCTCGTACCCCTCTTCACCTTACTTCTTTTACTTGTTAAAACTTGTATCTAGCTTCTGAATTCCTCATAGATTTTCACCATATTCGTGAATAGATATCCGTGCCTTAAGGCTCCTTATTAAGAAGCATACACATCTTAGTACACACATGATCTGTTGAAGACCTCATATTTACTCATCATAAGCATGATGTGAAATCGAGTTCCTCTGACTCAACTCTTCCACATCCACATGCAATCTCTTACCAACTGTCTTTGTGGATGTAGGTATCGTTGTATTACGACTAAAGTCGAATTTAGGAGTTTGAATTCTTACAACTGAGCTCTACTGCACGATCTAGAGTAAGAAGAAAGAGTGACAGACCTAAATGCCCTGTAGCCTCCTGCTGATAAGTGTGGTGCACTACACACCCATAAACAAGACTCTACTAGACACGGCTTGTAGACATAGGACAGAACTGCTCTGATACCACTTCTGTCACGACCCAAACCGAAGGGCCGCGACGGGCACCCGATGCCTTACTCAACCGAGTACCAACGTAACATATCTTTCTTATTATGTTATCATGAGTAAATGAGCTAGAAAACCCGTCATGAGATAACAAGAATAAAATATAAGGGAATACTCAACATATGAAGACCCAACATGATATACAAACTAATATATGTAACATACGGGCCTATAAGGCCGACATGACCATTAGTAAACTCGAAACATAGGCCGACAAGGCCATACAATTATCCATACACCTGACATCTGTCTACAAGCTTCTAAGAGTATATAAAATCTGATAGGGCCCCGCCACACCAATCGATACATATCCAAAGCATACTGACCAAATAGGCAACTCCGGAGCAAGTGGAGTGCACCAACACCTTTGCTGAGCTGATAGCCTACTAGGAGGATTGTCAACATATCAATCGAGACCTGCGGGCATGAAATGCAGTGTCCTCAGGCAAAAGGGACGTCAGTACGAATAAAGTACCGAGTATGTTAGGCAGGAAAGCTTAAACAAGAACAGTAATGTAAAGAGAGATATAGAGGAGATACAACCTGTAACATCTGAGTGCCTCTGGGGGTTACTGATATGAAATTCATAATACATATATATACATAAACTTTTTAAAACATTCGCCTCTGTGGGTATCATCATCATCATATCATACCCGGCCTCAAAGAGGACTCGGTAAAAGTGTAACCGACCATCATAAGGTTCGATAGAATCGTACCCGGCCACGTGGAGCTCGGTAAACCAACTGATCAGTGGTTGCACAATAGGTGTCATACCCAGCCGACTATAGCGCTGCTCGGTAGAGTAAAATAGATACATATATATAATGCATGCTCAACTCATGGAATCACCTTCTAAACCTTTTGGAGTGACTTAAGAGAACTATGGACATCCATACCCTCAATATGAACCTTAGTAGGATTCAAGGATCATACACACTTGCTTAAAATAATTTTATAAGGAAAGAACAACATGGACAACCTTAGTTGCTAGGAGTAGATCCGTTATGAAGTAGCGTATTCATTTCACTTTAGATCATGCCAAAAGAAAGAAGAAAGTGCCTTAACATACCTTAAACCCGTTGAGTCCCTAATCCCTTCCAAGCAACTCTTCAAACAAGTCAACTCAATCTATCATAGTATAAGGAGATTCAAAATCAGTGTTGAGCAAAGGCTAAGTCTATAACTTAAGCTAGTAGCTCGTTTACGTAAATTTGGGCAGCATCTCCCTTGTAACAAGGGCCTCCTCCAATACCATATACCAACAACAATTACCAGAGCAATCCATCAATACATAATTATCAATATCAAGACACCATATAACAACAACAAGTCACAACTACATTACGACGAGCGGCAAGCTCCGATTGGAATCCGTATACCCCTTATCAATCCTTATAGACTTCTTACTTCAACATAAAAGTATCATTAACATGATAATGAAGTCATTAATCAATGATTCCAGCCTTATACCATATATTTATAACAACGAAAATAATCCACAACTTCAACTATCCTCAATTAGCAACTTTATTCACTAGTTCATGTCTAGCCCATCCATTTAACTTAATCAACATCAAGATAACCTTAGGCACAAGAAAGATCACAATATACATACCTTATACAGTAACTTCAAGTCAAAATCCAAGTTATATTCAGTTTACAACAACCCTTAATAGCAATACAACACCATAGAAGTGACTTAAGCTAATCCAAGTATTATCTTGTAGTTTATCATCCTAACAACTTAACCAACATACAAGCAAGCTTAAGCACAATTATTAGGCTGTTATACTCACCTTATACAGCATCAACAACTTGGAATTTCATCCAAATATAGCCTACAACAATCCTCAATGACAACACAACCTCAAAGAGGTGTTGTTCTTCACTAGAACTAAGTTTTGATGTTGAAATATGGTGTAATCACTTTGGAATCACTTCAAACCCTTGTGGTATATGTTTAGGAGGGTTAGGAGAGGTTTGGAGACGAATGTTAGTTGAAAAATGAGAAAAAATAGGCGTCCAAATCGTTTATAAATTGAAGTAGGTCAACCACCGCCTAAGTGGGTCTCATTGGGAGCTGCTTGCGCGGTCTTGAGAAAACGCGAATATATCTCTACTCCGATATCGTATTGACGAACGGTTTAATGAGTTAGAAACTAGACTCGTAGACCTTCAATTTGGTAGGTAGAACACCCCATGATTCCAAGAATATTAGGAGAAATGCTCAGATATATTTGACCTAAATTTCAGCAAATTTATGAATGTAACTTGTGATGACCTTTGCCAACTCTTGTTCCACAACTTGTTTGCCTTCAAAATGTAGAAAATGAATATCATACGAATAAAATAACTCATAGAATAACCTCCTTATCATTTTAAGAACCCTAGTCTCACCCCAAAGTACATGTTATAACATTCCAAACTTGTCGACTTTTGACGAAACTTATTTTCTTCAATTGGTTTAGCTTCTAAGATTTTCAACCCTCTTGGTACTCATTATTCATGATCTTAAATATTTGTAACCTCCAAGGTAACATGATTAACTTACTTTATTTGATTCCAAATACAATCTCATTTCCGATCTTACATCAATGACTTACGACGTACTCTCACGTATGAAAACTTGGGGTTTAACAGTTTGAGCCCGGCGAGGCTAGGTTATACAATACTGATTTGGTGAAAGATGCCTTTGATAAGGTAAAGCTTATTCAAGAGCGACTTCGCACAGCACAGTCTAGACAGAAGAGTTATGCAGATCAGAAAGTGCGAGATTTATCATTTATGTTGGGCGAGAAAATTCTCTTGAAAGTCTCGCCGATGAAGGTATCATGAGGTTCGAAAAGAAGGGCAGCTAAGTCTGAGGTTTATTGGCCTATTTGAGGTATTGAGGTGAGTTGGGGAGGTTGCTTATGAGCTTTCTTTGCCTCACAGTCTATCGGGAGGATATGCTCAAAGCATGTGTGATTGATTTCGGAGGGTAGTGGGATCGATTCTTACCATTGGCTGAGTTTGCTTATAACAACAATTATCATTCCAGTGTCAAGATGGCTCCATTTGAGGCTTCGTATAGCCGGCAATGTCGTTACCCCATCGGTTGGTTTGAGTCTAGCGAGGCTAGGTTATACGGTACTGATTTGGTAAAGAATTCCTCGGATAAGGTAAAGTTGATTTAGGAGTGACTTCGCACAGCTCAGTCCGTACAGAAGAGTTACGCGGATCAGAAGGTGCGTGATTTATCATTTATGGTGGACGAGAAGGTTCTCTTGAAAGTCTTGTTGATGAAGGGTAACATGAGGTTCAGAAAGAAGGGAAAGCTGAGTCCGAGGTTCATTGGTCCATTTCAGGTGTTGGAGCGAATTAGAAAGGTTGCTTGCAAGCTTTCTTTGCCTCCCAGTCTATTGGGAGTTCATCCGGTTTTCCATGTATCTATGCTCCGGAAGTACCATGCTGACCGGTCACATGTGTTAGATTATAGCACATTTCAGCTAGATGAGATCTTGGGTTATGAGGAGGAGCCAATTGTCATTGTTGACAGGCAGGTCCACCAGTTGAGGTCTAAGAAGATTTTACGATAAAGGTCCAGTAGATGGGTCAACCAATCAAGGAGGCAACTTGGGAGACCGAGAAGGACATGCGGAGCAAATATCCACACTTATTCATCATTCCAGATATGATTCTAGACCCATTCGAGGACGAACGTATGTTTAAGGTAAAGAATGTAATAACCCAACCGGTCATTTTGCTATCACGACCAAATTCCCGCTATAGGTCGTGAAGGCGCCCAACATCGTCATTAGGCAAGCCAACAATGAACAACCAACTTAATTATTTATTTTATTATATTTGAAATCATGAATCTAATAAGATAAAAAGATTAATGCATTAAAATCGTAGATATATATAATTTAAATAAAATATAAAGTAAAAGTGTGTCAATGTTAAGCAAATCCATAAACAAATTCTAGAACATCCCCAAGACCCGGTGTCACAAGTGCATGAGCGTCTGCTAAAGAGTGCAATAATATTACAACATCGTCTGGAATAGAAAATAGACAGGATAAAGTAAATAAATAAGATGGACACTCTTAAGGCTACGGTGCGTAATATAGAAAAGAGCTCACCATAAAGTCCCCTCAGTAGTTGCACCTACGCGCTAGGATAACCACCAAATGAACTTGCCATATCATGTACGTTTAGTGCAGAAGTGTACATAAATCAGCGCGTACCCAGTAAGTATCTAGCCTAACTCCGGAGAAGTAGTGACGAGGGATTGACATCGACACTTACTAATGGTCTAATAAACCAATATGATTAAATCATAAATAGATATGAAACACAACAGTAATAACGTGATAAAAACTATAACTATCATAATTCTCCTACATTTCTTTTGACGATATAAATCTCTCAAATGTCATATGCTATCTCAACAGATCAGAAATATCAACTGTAATCTCAAACGGATAAGGAATACCATATAAATGCCAGGTCTCAATAAAAGGGGGGAATCTCATGAATATCTGAACTGCTAGTTGTATCACGCACGATTATGTCGAGGTCGTACAGCCCTATCCAGAGTGGTGTGTACATTGTTGAATGTCGACCAGCGCGAACCAGAGATGCATCTCAATATACTGCCGAGGCATTCAGTCCGATCCACAAGAAAGGAAGAAACTTATCGAATTACGAGTCATGTGTTTGCAACACAGGTGCAGGAACATAAAGTAAACATGACTTTTACCATGTATCGAATAGCTCGGCCTTATATATTCCCAAATCGATTTCAGTTATAAATTCAAGTAATTAAACTAGCACATTGAGTTCAAACAATTTCAGATATTACATTATAAAGTCCTAAGTCTACCAGGACATATACATGCTTTTAACTACGTACGGAATCTCGTCATCACGTGCGTACGTAGCACCTACAACTAGTATCACATAACAATTTAATACCTATAAAGTGGTTTCCCCCTCACAAGGTTAGACAAGAGACTTACCTGACTCCGATGTTCCATAACCGGCTCAAACTCCTCTCTAACACCTCAAACTGATGCCCATCAATCCGAAACTAGTCAAACAACATGCAAACCAACAAAATATACTCCACACTCATAATAAATAAATTTATAAAAATTCCCAACTCCGCTCGAAAAGTCAACAAAGTCAATCCTCGGGCTCACGTGTCTGGATTTCGCAAATTTTCGAAGATAAACTTTACCCATAATACACAAACTCAAATATATAATTTATCTCCAATTCCATGTCCAATTTCGTGGTAAAAATCCCAAAAATTCAATTTCTATGTTTTTCTTCAAATCTCACAACTTTCACCAATATTTATGTTCAAATCCATATATAATTCATGTATTTATCTCACAATGTGCACAAACCACTTACCTTATGATGGATGATGAAAAACTCATTCACGATCGCCCAAAATTTGCTCCAATGGAGGAAATGAGATAAAAATGAACCCAAGCCCGATTTCTAAACTTATACACTGCCATGTGACCTTTCATCATGAACGCAGCACTGCCCTCACATTCGCGAAGCTCAACAAACTTTAGACACAAAACTCTTCTTCGTGAACGCGAGACTAGTCTTGTAAACGTGATGCTTTACCAGGCTTCACTATCACGAAAGCGTCCACTCCATCGCGAAGGCGAAGGCCAATTTCCTCCACGCCAGCTTCCTTATCACGAACGCAAAGATGACATCACGAATGTGTAGCATTGCCACCCAAATATTCGCGAACGAGAGACACCAGTCGCGAACGTGAAGCACAAAATCTCAGCAGCCAAAAATCCTTCTTCGCAAACGCGTGAATCCCTTCGCGTTCGCGAAGAACAAAACTAGACACTAGCACCAGCAGAAGAAAAACATGGAGAAATGATCTAGAACCACCCCGTAACTCACGTCGGGCCCCCGGTGTGATGACCCGGCCAGTCGTCTTAATAATTAATGCCCGATACCCTATTAACTATTTTTTCCAAGTTTAATTTTGATATTTAGATTTGACGGGATGTTCGGTGTCGAGTTTTGGGACACTTAGTCCCTAAATGAGAGCTTAAGTGTTGGAAAGTTGACCGTAGTCAGAACAGTGTGAAGACGGCCTCAGAATGGAAATTTGATGGTTCTGTTATCTCCGTTGTGTGATTTCGGACTTAGGGGCGTGTTCGGATTGTGTTTTGGAGGTCCGTAGCTAATTTAGGCTTGAAATGCCGAAAGTTGAATTTTTGAAGTTTTCCGATTTGATAGTGATATTTTGATTCGAGGGTCGGGATGGAATTCCGGAAATTGGAGTAGCTCCATAGTGTTTAGTGTGATGTGTGTGCAAAATTTCAGGTCATTCGGACGAGGTTTGATAGACTTTTTGATCGAATGCGTATTTTTAGAGTTTTTGGAATTCTTAGGCTTGACTCCGATGAAAAATAGGTATTTTGATGTTGTTTTGAGCGTTCCAAAGGTTGGAACAAGTTTGAATGATGTTTTAGGATTGGTTGGCAGGTTTGGTTGAGGTACCGGAGGCCTCGGGGGTATTTCGGATGCTCAACGAACCACTTTTGGACTTGGAAAGACAACAGATTTTCTGCTGTTGTGTTGCAAAGAAAACATTCATCGTGTTCACGATAGGGTCTCGCGTTCGAGTAGAGCATCTGGGTGAAGCAGCTGAAATGTGCTTCGCGTTCGTGATGTTGTCCCGCGTTCGCGAAGGTAAGGACACGTTGGTCTTCGCGTTCGCGACATGGTCCTCGCGTTTGCATAGGGTCTGCTCATGTAAGCTACCCGTTCACGAAAGAGGAATTTGGCCAGCAGGACTTTTGTGCATTGCGTTCGCGAAGAAGAACGCGCCTGGTTAAAATTTCAAATCGAGGGTTTTAGCCCTTTTTTATCAAAACTTAAGCTTGGGAGCTCGGATTTGAACGAGATTTTGAGGAATTTTCAGAGATATCGATTGAGTAACGATTCTTAACGCATTTTTGCTTGTAACCCATTAATCTAAACATGAATTCATCCTTTAATTTCGGAATTTGTATGAAAATTGGGGAAAAGTTCTTAGACCAAGAAATTGAGTTTTAATTGGGGATTTGACATCAGATTCGGATAATTTTGGTATGGTTAGACTCGTGAGAGTGTGAGGATTCTGAAACTATAAATTTACTCGATTCCGAGACGTGGGCCCGAGGGGCATTTTGGTCATTTTACCTAGTTTCGTGTATTAGCTTAGAATTTCTTTGTAGAATCAGTTACTTGAAGTGTTATTTACATTATGAAATTGAATTGAATAGATTTGGGTCATTTGGAGTCAAGTACTCAAGGCAAGAACGTGGTCTTGGGTTGATTTTTGAGCCGGTTCGAGGTAAGTGGCCTGTCTAACCTTGTGTGGGGGACCTTCCCCTTAGGATATGATATATTTGATAATTGAAATGCCTTGTACATGAGGTGACGAGCGCGTACTTGAGCTAATTGTTGAAAATTCGGTTTTTCCTTAAGTATTTCAATTGAGTTCTTTTTCCTGTTTTATTTTACTTGTGAATTTAGCATGTTGCTAGTTTAGAAAAGCGTGTTTAATTGACTTAATTGCCTATTTGCTTAAACTACCTTAGTTGCATTACGTGAAGCATGTTAAGCTAGAATTAACTGTTTACTTGGTACGAAATTTAGCTTAAATGGGGTATTCTTGTGTTGCTGCTGTGTGTTTTTACTTTGGGACTACGGGACGGCATCTCGGGAGATCCCCTGTACGTATTTATGATCTGAACTGAGGTGCGAGATACCAAGAGATTCCTTGAATGTATATTGAGGATACCAAGAGATCCCTAGCATATATTGAGGATACCAAGAGATCCTCGGGATACCGAGAGATCCCTAGCATATATTGAGGATACCAAGAGATCCTCGGGATACCAAGAGATCCCTAGCATATATTGAGGATACAAAGAGATCCTCGAGATACCAAGAGATCCCTAGCATATATTGAGGATACCAAGAGATCCTCGGGATACCAAGAGATCCCCGGTTATCATCCTTGTTATGAGTGGTACTTCCTTGTGGTTTGCCTTCATCTCTGTTTCTGTTATTGTACTCTTATTATCTTGTATAGATTCTTACTGTAGATTCTCAATTGCACTACTTATCTTATCTTGTCATCTTTATATTTTATTTAACCTTAGTAGGGCCTTGAACTTCCTCATCACTACCCAACCGAGGTTAGGCTTGGCATTTACTGAGTACCGTTGTGGTGTACTCATGCCCCTTCTGCGCATATTTCTCATGTGCAGATCCAGCTACCACTACTCAGGCCTATCATCCTTGAGGAGGCAACTTCTCTAGAGACTTCGAGGTACATCTGTCGCGTCCGCAGACCGAGAAGTCCCTTTCTATTCCTGCTTTTTAGTATGTAGCCCTTCTGTATTTTTCTATTCTTATTAGACATTCCGGAGTTAGAGCCATGTAGTATTGATCTTAGCTTGTGATTTGTGGGTTTCCGGGTTTTGGATTTATGTTTTGGTATTGAGAGTTGAACATGGTGTATGTCGACCGGCACATTTAAACATTGTTACTGCTTTATTTCTGTTTTAAATTGTTTACTTTCGCAAAATTTTGGTTTTTCTTTCACAAATTACGCTTACCTAGTCGTAGAGACTATGTGCCGTCATGATGGTTCATGGAGGGCGAACTGGGGTCGTGACACCCGGGTCCCCGTCCAATCACACCAACAAGTCCCAATACCTTATTCGAGCTTATCCAAAGTCTTTAAATGCCACGAATAAAATCATAGTCACGAATCGATGATCAAAATTCTTTTTCAACTTTCAAACATTCAAACTTCGATGAACGCGTTTGAATCATATCTAAACATTCCAAATGTCGCAAAACTTTACGTACAAGTCATAAATCATGATACAAACCTATTCCAAGACTCAAAATCCCAAACGGACATCAATAATATCAAAGTCCACTTCAAGTCAAACTTAGGAATTTCTAAAATCTTCAAAATGCTAACTTTCTACAATAAACGCTGAAATGCTCCCAAATCTCCCTATACTCAAACGTAACATACGCCCAAGTCCGAAATCATCATTTGAACATATTGGAATCTTCAAATATTGATTCTGAGTTCGTTTACTCAAAAGTCAAACTTTGGTCAACTCTTCCAACTTAAACTTCCGAATTGAGAATTTTCCTTCCGAATCAACTCTGAACTTTCCAAAATTCAATTCCGACTACACATACAAATCATAAAACATGAAGTGAACTACTCAAGGCCTCAAACCACCAAATAATGCGTTAGAGCTCAAAACGACCATTCGGGTCATTACATTCTCTCCCACATAAACATACGTTCATCCTCGAACTTGCCAAGAACCGTTCTGGAGTTGCCCAAAATCATTTTTTAACACCTCGTGCACCTACCCGTTCCACCACAACCAAAGTGAGCACATTAGCTCGAGTTATACTGAAGATCCTTCCTGCTACCTTAGCCACAAGCCTTTGAACCTAATTCCAACATCCAAAATTCTCTACGAGACCTAATTTTAACATACGAGCACCGTATCAATCTCAACAAGTTGTACCAAACATGATCATAAACCCATAATGAAACCACATAATGCACTGCATAATTTGTATGCCTATAATAACATCCCCCAACCGTAAAAGCTGCAAATTCACTAACCTGATGCCCGTAGTATACCTCATAACGTGCATAAGCCCTGATCCAACCCTCGTGATACTGAAATGATGAAAACGACATGTAGAAACTCATACCACCTGCCAAATCAATAAATCATTGAGTCTCTCCACTTGACAAGAACCATTACCTCATTAAGAACTGAATAATGACAATTTCTCTTTAATATACCGTACATAAATCCGATCGCACTGATTTCAAGTCCAATAACCTCGTTTCACCCAGTACAAGTTGCTCGGGCAATAAGACACCTCAAACACCGTCTAAAATTTCATATGACGCTATCAATGCGCCAATAAGCGTCAACTCGAATATGACTCATACGGAAGAATGAACTCTAGCAAAGAACTATCCAGCCCATGTAACGAATAAAACGGACAAACATATGCTATGAACCTATCTTAGAGATGAGAAACAAGGCACACAAAATAAGTATAAGGAATCGTACTCAACATCTCGTTGTTGCGGTGTGAAACCCGATCCACACATGATACCATTATGGCGTGGAACCCAATCAAAACATCATACCTGTGACAGCGTGCCACCCGATCCATACATATCAATCAATAGCAAAATACCCATCAAGCCATAATGATCATACCCATGAAACGCTCGAATATCGACCACAAGCACGCCAAGTGCATAAATACAACCCTGGGGAGACAGATGGTGCCATGTGCTACAAAACTCAAGCACAACTAAGGTGAAATAAACGATATGCATTTCAAGAGCCATCTTGCTCATATAACTTCACAAGCTACACGGAATCACAACACATGTACGAATAATCCAACCATCACACAACCCACATGGCATAATAGAGTATCACATAGAATAGCTTACGATATGAATAACATCCAATGCCCAAAGACTCCTCCATAAGCAATGTTATGCTGAATGAACACATTCGACCTAATGTAGAGCATACATTCACATCAGATCTACCAACGGAACTCAAGTCGATTTCGATCATCCTATACAAGGAAATAACCTTCCAAAGATCAAAAGTGACCCTATTCATGACACATACGAGCGGTCGTCCAATCTGGAACAAACTCCCCACTATCCACAACCAAAGGAATAGAGTGCCTCTCAGGCAGAAACTCTCCCATTAGCGACAGTACTAGAATCTCCATACCTAATTTCAATCTCTAATAATCAAATGACTAACATGTCACACTCGTACAATCTTCCCGTAGGATATACTTCCACAACCTTCTGCATCAGGTAGTAAAATCTGAACATAAATGGCCATCGACTATGTTATTTCTGTAGTGCTAGTCAAGTATCCGTATTTTGATACCCAACACTTCTTCCACAAAATAGACCATCCTCAAGTTGTTCGAAAATACTGCCAGCAGACTCTAAACATCTGAAATCTTCCCTCGCTCCTCCGGGCTCATGACATTCTCATCAAAACAGAATCGCAACCTCGATCTTCAACTTCCAATTTCCATACCGCTCACTGCACCTATCATGCCTCTATATGAGAGTACAAGAACTTCATCACAACCCCTAAAGCATTAGTAGAATTAACACTTCATTGGCTCGAAACCTTTCACTTAACTCATCTCAAAAGAACAATTAAAACACAACCGAATTCTCATAGCCGTAGAAAATGCAAACCTCAAGTCATGTCCTAAACTGCCATAACTCTTCCAGAATCCATTTACACCTAACAAAGGCCATCAAAATCAAATACCTCCAAATCAATCAAATTACGGTGGCTGTCAAGCCTGCACGTATGGCCACGAATCACCTGTATAGCTTTACCACATCGAAGGAACTGATCATTTCCACAACTATGTTGATTCAAACCATTGCTAACTGACTCAACTTCTTCCCATTTACTCTAAACTTGCCTTCGAAATAATAATAGCTCCATTCAAACACATAACGGACCTCAAACAACACTAATCCCGGGTGACCCAAATCACAAGACCGCATCATCTCAATACCCATGAGCCATCCCATATCCTTCTCAGGCACTCAATAGTATTTCCAACTGATACACCCGTTCTAAAAGACCTCCTACAAATTTGAAGTTGTTTCTCCCATTTCTCCAAGGCCGCACTGCAAACCTGATGATAATATAGAAATTCTCTAAGTATCCTTTACACTCTGCTGCAAAACATGATCCTTAGCCACATAACGAACCCAAAATCCTTAGACACCGCACTTCAATTCTCGAACCCACTAGAACATTGTTGAGAGTTACCCACTCTGACCTGGTCCTGAATGTATAACCAAACTCTAGTACTCTGTTAGAATATGAACACTCCCAAAGAAGTAATCGGATGAATTCTTTTCCTTGTACATCACATCCATAAGAAGCACAAATTTCGAGTCATCCCAAAATCAGTACATAAATCGATAAATTGAGGTGTAGCACAAATTCATCAAGTTCTTTGCCCGAATTTCCCTTGATGTTTTCTTTCCTTAGTCATAACTAATCTACCAATGTATCGATAACCTGACATTTCCAAGGCACACAACCATGTGACCTAATTGTAGATGGTAGGCTCCCCCACTCAGCTTCAAGATACAATCACATAAATCTAGAACCCACAATAACCACTCCTTCTCAGTTACCATGATCTTGCATCGTTAACCCGCCAAATTTCTCGCAATCTCTTATTAAACTTTTCATAAAACACTTAGAATTATCATCCACAATCGCACATTCGACCTCCTGCCAGGTAGTAAGTAGAACTCTTCATAGGAACTTCATCAAAATCACGCAATCGCTAACTTGCTCACAGGAGATAGCCCACCTATGGAATTTCATATCGACATCTTCCAACGACGTTGCCCTGGGTACAACTACCACAAAAGCATTAAACCATCCTGAGCCTATGCTCGTCGTTAGCTGTAAGAGTCTGTTCATTCCCCACTAACATAAACTGAAAGTCCAACAATATCTTCCAAACTCGAGTCATGTTGAATCCCAAAACGATAATCAACTTTTCACACCCCTCTTCATTCCAAGCAAAATTCTTTCCGTTATATTCAACCTCCCTCAGTACAGTAGCCACCATCCTAAATGAAATTCATGGACTTACTCATTTCCCACCAGGATCCCCAAATTGTTCTAAACTTTCTCAAGGCATGTGGCTATCCTACCACAGAATCCATATACTACACTGGCACTCCCATTTCGGTTAAACCATCTCCTTAAGCAACTACTCCGTCTCTGTTGTTCATACTTGACCTGCTAGCAATTCAACCACCACAAGGCACCTCCCACCATGTCCTTCCCCCTCCTTCGCTGCCAAAATATTGCCTCAAATAATAATCCATCTTTGTATCACCCGAACGGATAAACTGCCACAAAATCTGAGCCTTCATAAAGATCATCTCTCTCGAGCCATCAACACTAGAAACACCGATTCGACTCTGAAGCTGCCATACACTGCCATCTCTAATAATCACTACTTATGCACCATTCCACAACACCCTTCCCCGAAGGCAATTCAAGGGAGACCATAACACCGATAAGCCTTAATGCGTTCCGACAAGGATGACAACAACACATCACAAATGAGAATTCCACCATGTTCGAAAATATCAAGTCTCGCTACTCCGTCAACCAAGTCCTGAACATCCGTAGTCCAATTTCCATTCCTCCGCCGAGATTAAATGTCGAACCTATAAACCATGAAATGAATAATCCTCATTTAGAGTCATTCATTGCCGCGACACATAATTAAGCACCCTACAATTCATACCAACATTGCATGATAACAACATATGTACCTTATAATACGCTATGCATAGCCTCGAACCGTTGGTAACACTAGCAATGGGATGAAACAACAGATCACCCTTCCACAAGGCGACGATAATAGCACGCTCGGAGACGCAGGGAGAAATATCATGCACCACATCTGTAGTACCACTACAACTCCTCGATTCCCAATAGATAACGAGCGCTCAACATCATATAAGAATATGTAGGAAAGAAATAAAGGCATGAGCTTTAATGGAATTAAATCGCACAACAAAGAATTAAGGAAGGGAAGTTCTCCTAACAGCCACATCACCTTTCGAAAGTGAGTACAAACGTCTCCATACCGACCCGCAAGACTCTACTTGACTCGCTCATGACTCATGACACCTAAGTGAACCTAGTGCTATGATACCAAGCTGTCACGACCCAATTCCCGATATAGGTTGTGATGGCACCCAACATCGCCATTAGGCAAGCTAATAGTAAACTATCAACTTAATATTATTTATTATTTTTGAAATCATGAATCTTATTAGATAAAGAGATTAATGCATTAAAATTGTAGATACATATAATTTAAATAAATAAAGTAAAAGTGTGTCAATGTTAAGCAAGTCCATAAACAAATTCTAGAACATCCCCAAAACCCGGTGTCACAAGCGCATGAGCGTCCGTTAATAGTGCAAAAATAATACAACATCTGTTTGGAGTAGAAAATAGACATGATAAAGTAAATAAAGAAGATGGAGACTCTGAGGACTGCGGTGCACAGTATAGAAAGCAGCTCATTATAAAGTCCCCTCAGTTGTTGTGCTTACGCGCCAAGATGACCACTAAATGAACCTGCCAGATCCTGTAGGTTTAGTGCAGAAGTGTAGCATGAGTACATAAATCGATGTGTACCCAGTAAGTATCTAGCTTAACCTCGAAGAAGTAGTGACAAGGGATCGACATCGACGCTTACTAGTGGTCCAATAAACCAATATGATAAATCATAAACAGACATGAAGCACAACAGTAATAATGTGATAAAACCTATAACTATCATAAGTCTCCTACATTTCTTTTGACAATATAAATCTCTCAAATATCATATGCTATCTCAACAGATCAGAAATATCAAGTGTAATCTCAAACGGATAAGGAATTCCATATAAATGCCAGGTTTCAATAAAAGAGGGGAATCTCATAAATATCTGGACTGCTAGTTGTATCACGCACAATTATGCAGAGGTCGTACGACCTGAACCAAAGTGGTGTGTACACTATTGAGGATCGGCCGGCGTGAACCAGAGATGCATCTCAATATACTACCAATATGTTCGGCCCGGTCTATAGGAAAGGAAAAAAAATTATCGAATTATGAGTCATGTATTTGCAGCATAGGTGCACGAACATAAAGTAAACATGACTTTAACCATCTATCAAATATCTTGCCAAACAACTCAAGGTGATAAAGCTTGGCCTAATATATTCCCAAATCGATTTCAATTATTAATTCAAGTAATTAAACTAGCTCATTGAGTTCAAATAATTTCAAATATTACATGATAAAGTCCTAAGTCTACCCGGACATATACATATTTTTAGCTACGTACGGACTCTCGTCACCACGTGCATACGTAACACCCACAACTAGTAGCACATAACAATTTAATACCTACGGGGTAGTTTACTCCTCACAAGCTTATATAGGAGACTTACCTCGCTCCGAAGTTCCATAACCGGCTCCAACTCCTCTCTAACACCTCAAATTGATGCCCATCAATCATAAACTAGTCAAATAACATGCAAACCAATAAAAATTAATCAATTTATAACAATTCCCAACTTTGCTGGAAAAGTCAACAAAGTCAACCTTCAGGCCTACGTGCCCGGATTCGAAACTTTTCGAAGATAAATTATACCCATAACACCGTTAACTCAAATATATAATTTATCCCCAATTCTATATCCAATTTCGTGGTCAAAATTCAAAAATTTAATCTCTAGTTTTTCTTCAAATCTCACAATTTTCACCAATATTTATGTTCAAATCCATATATAATTCATGTATTTAACTCACAATGTGTAGAAACCACTTACCTTATGATAGATGATGAAAAATCTCCTTCATGATCACCCCAAATTGGCTCCAATAGAGGAAAGGAGATAAAAATGAACCCAAGCCCGATTTCTAAACTTATGCACTGCCCTCGCGTTCGCGAAACTCAACAAACTCTGGTCCCAATACTCTTCTTCAACGAATGAGAGATTAGTTTCATGAACGCGATGCTTCACTAGGATGCACTATCGCGAACGCGTCCACTCTATCGCGAAAGCGAAGGCCAATTCCCTCAGGCCAGCTTCTTCATCGCAAATGCGAAGCTGACATCGCGAACGTGTAGCAAAGCATCCCAAACATTCGCAAACGCGAGACACCAGTCGTGAACGCGAAGCACAAAATCTCAGCAACCTAAAATCCTTCTTCGCGAATGCATGAATCCCTTCGCATTCGCGAAGAACAAACCCAGACACCAGCACCAGCAAAACATGGAGAAATGATCTGAAACCATCCCGAAACACACTCGGGGCCCCCTGGACCCCGTCCAATCACACCCACAAGTTTCAATACCTTATTCAAACTTATCCAAAGGCTCTAAATGCCATGAATAACATCACAACTCACGAATCGATGATCAAAATCTTTCTTTCAACTTTGAAACATCCAAACTTCAATGAACGCACCCCAATCATATATATACATTCGGAATGATGCCAAACTTTATGTACTATACAAAAATCATGATACGAACCTATTCAAGGATTGGAATCCCATATGGACATTAATAACATTAAAGTCCACTTCAAATAAAATTTAGGAATTTCTAAAATCTTCAAAATACCAACTTTCCACAATAAGCGCCAAAATGCTCCCGAACTACCTGATACTCCACCCGAACATACGCCCAAGTCTGAAATCATCATATGAGCCAACTTGGTCAAATCCTGATTCTGAGGTCATTTACTCAAAAGTCAAATCTTGGTCAACTCTTCCAACTTAAAGCTTCGAATTTAGAATTTTCCTTCTGAATCAACTCCGAACTTCCTGAAATTTAATTCTGAACACACATACAAATTATAAAATATGAAGTGAAGCTAATTAAGGACTCAAACCACCGAAGGACGCGCTAGACCTTAAAACAACTGGTCGGGTAGCTATATTTGCCTTATAGGTCCCCATTCCCCTAGTTAAGAATTTCCATATGTGCTTTTACTATTTTATGACTTGCGGGGATGGTTGGTTTGATTTTGAAAGGGTTCGGGTTGAATTCGGAACACTTAGTTCCTTAATAGTAGCCTAAGGTGGCTAAGTTTACTTGAGTCAACATTTTTAGTAAACGACCTCAAAACCGGTATTTGATGATTTCAATAGGTTAGTATGATAATTTTTAACTTGGGCATGTGGTTGGATCGAGTTTTGTGTGATCCGGGAGCATTTCAGCGTTTAATGTTGAAAGTTAGCGCCCTGAAGATTTTAGAGTTTGTTAAATTTGGTTTGAAGTAGACTTTGGTTTTATCAATGTCCGTTTGGGATTCTGAGCCAGGTAATAGGTTCGTATGGTGATTTATGACTTGTGTACAAAATTTGGCTTCATTCCAAGTTGTCTAAGTGTGATTCGTCGTGTTCGGATCTTGTTGAAGAAGTTTGAAGTTGATTAATTTGGTTTTAGGGTGCGATTCTTAGTTTCACTATTGTTTTATCTATTTCGAGGCTTCGAGCAGGTCCGTATTATGTTTATGAACTTGTTGGTACTGTTGGACGGGGTCTAGGGTGGCTTGGGTGTGTTTCGGACCACCGAGAGTTAAATCTAAAATTGCAAAAAGTGTTGGTACTGGTTATCCTTCTTTGCTTACGTGGAGGGTATCTCGCGTTCGCGATGAAGGATTTAGGGCAAGGGTGATTTGTTCTTCGCATCCGCGATCACCTGGTCGTGTTCGTGAAGCTTGGTCTAGGCTAGCCTTCGCGATCGCGAGGACCTCGTCGAAGTTCGCGAAGAGGATTTTTTTAGGCCTTGACAATTTTGCCTTTGCGAATATGAGGCCTTTTTCGCGATTACGAAGAAAGGCCACTGGGCAAAACATGTAACAGCCCAGCCCACTAATGATATTATCCGTTTTGGGCCTATGACTTTAAAACGCGTCACTAGGATCTAAGGCTTATTAACTTATATACCCAATATCCCTCTTGTGTTTTGTCAATGTGGGACTCTGTCTAAAGTCTGGGGTATTACATACACCCCTTCTTATGGACTCAGCATCCTCGCTAAGGTTTGCCCCACCGCATGGGATTCGCCTAGACTCAGTACTGAAGTTTTGCCCCGCCTAACCAAGATTTGCCTAAACTCAGTTGAACTCTAACCCTCCATCGGCAAGGCTGATACAAGAATGGCTCTGATACCATTTGTAACAGCCCAACCCGCTAGTGATATTGTCCCATATTTTATCAAAGTGAGATTCGCCTAGCATGTCACATATGGTATCAGAGCCACTCCGTGTGCAACCTTGAACGGTGGTGGGGCAAACCTCAATGAGGATGTTGATGTCCCTAAGGGGGGTGTATGTGACACCCTAGGCGAATCCCGCATCAACAAAACATGGGAGAGATGTTGGTATATAAGTAGACAAGACTTAGACTCTAGTGATGCGTTTTAAAGTCGTGCGGGCCTAGGCCCAAAGCGTACGATATCACTAGTGGGTTGGGCTTTTACATAAGCTTGGTATTAGAGCGCTAGGTTCACTTAGGTCTCACGAGTCATGAGTAAGTCGAGTAGAGTCTTGCAGATCGGTACGAAAACGTATGTACTTATCTTCGGGAGGCTACAAGGCTGTTAGGAGAACTTCCCTTCTTGATTTCCTCATCGTGCGGTTTAATTTCATTGAAGCATATGTCTTCATTTCCTTACTGCTCATTCTTATACGATGTTGAGCGTTTGTTATGAATTGGGCATCGAGGAGTTGTAATGGTGCTACAGATATGGTGTAGGATTTTTTTTCCTGCGTATAGTTTCGAGACTATGCACAGTGTATTGTGATATTCATGCGTTGTTATCGCGCAGTGCTGGTGTGAATGGTGGGGTGCATATTTATGTGTCGTGGCAGTGAATGTCCCAAGAGGAGGATTTCTCGTTCATGGTTTAGAGATTAGGCATTTACTTCCAGCAGAGGAGAGGCAATCAGACTATGGATGTTCAGGCTTTGGTTGATGGAGTAGTGAGATTGGAAATTTTCAAACTTGGTGGAATTCTTGTTTGTGATGTGGTGTCGTCGTCCTTGTTTGAACGCATTTAGGCTCGTTGATGTGATGGTCTTCATTGGTTTGTCTTTGGGGCAGGGTGTTATGAAATGGTACCTAAGAAGTGGGTATCAGAGATGGCGGTGTGTGGCAGCTTCAAGCTCAAATCGGTGTTTCTAGTGTTGATGTCTCGATAAAGATGATCTCTGTGGAGGCTTAGAGTTGGCGGGCCTTAGATAGACAAAATAGCCTTAAAAATAGAGTTGGACATGTGAGACGGTAAATTAAAGTGGGCCCACCTATTCACAAATTGCTCACACGTGCTCATGGTACATGCAACCAAGTGTGACTGTTTTGTCGAGAAAAAGAAACGTACACCTTTAAGGCAATCAAGTACAAATTATTTCAAGGAGATAATTCATGAATTACCAAAAACACCCTCTATTTCTAAGTAGAATTAACTTTTAAGCCAGTAGCCAAAGCACACATGTTGATCCCAAGCTCCTCAAACCGTGGCTTCTATATAAGATGAATATACTTTAAAATTTGGGTTTTTTACTTGATGTTAGCTCTCTTTTAAAAAAAAGAACTAGAAAATGACAAAAATTGCCACATTAATAAAATTTCAAAAAGATATGATTTTGGACTTTACTAGTGATTTTTATTTCTTGCCTTTGACAAAATGGAATTTAATAGTATTTCTGTTTTCAAACAAAAAAAAACAAAAAGATGCATTCTCATCTATTTTACTTCCTATGTTTTAATTATGTCTATTTTTCATTTTAGTATGTTTCAAAAATAGTGTCTTTTTTTTGTATTTAATAACACATTGCTCTAATATTCGACATAACATGGTTTAGACCATAAGGGATGTAAAGGATATTTTGGTACATTACTCATATTTTAATTTAAGACCGTAAAATTTAAAAAAATTCTTTATTTTTCTTAAATTCCATATCCCTCAAATTAAGACACATAAATTGACACGTTCTCTTCTAGTGGCTACTCACTCAAATTTGCCACCATTCCTAATTTGGCTCCTCATCCTTTTACAGTAATCCTCTAAACAATTCTTACCATGACGTCACTCTCACTACTCTCCACTCCCTGCACACAAAAATCAATCACAATTCCAACCCTCAATTTTTTTCATCATTTCTCTTCTAGGGAGTAGACCACTCTCGCAAAATTACTCACATGCACACTAGGATCACAATTTTACACAGACAACAAACTCACCTCACTACACACAATTCAATTACCAGAACACTAGTCACTTCTCCATGTATTTTTAGTGTATACGCCTGGCACTTTTTATCTAAATCTGGAACATGCAGTACTTAGGCAATGGTTGGCCTAATAGTATTCGAAAAAGATAGGAAAAAGGCTAGAAGTCATAAGTATCTTTCTTTATTCATCAAATAAAATGGGAAAAACATCTTAATCAAGAATATACTGGGGGTTAATAACACCTGCACGTGAAAAGTTGCAATAGTAATACCTCCCTTGCAACAATAGCAGGGCAGGACCACTTCACTATAGCGGACACAAACAAATTAAACATTAAAGACATACGGAGATAGAGGCGGATCCAAGATTTTAAGAGGATAGATGCACTGTTGTAAAGAATTGTATTTATAATTCACATTTAACGGGTTTAATTTTAGTCTTTTATCATAAACCCACTATACTTTTAAAATTATAAGTTTATAATTATATTCTTTTTGAAATTTTAGTAATTTTCACATGTATATCTATACTCCGTGCTGAAATCAAGACTATTCAGAGTGGAATTTGAACAGCCAATTTCACTTTTAGAGGTGCACCCAATAATAATTGCACCATAGGAGTCTTTAAGCATGGATTCACATACATATTTAAGTAATTTCGAAAAAAAATATAACATTGTTATACATAATTTAGGAAGAGGAGTATAAGTTCACGTGGACCCATATCCGTCAACCTGGATACGCCTCTCCCGGAGGATCTCCTGGTCCCAAAAATTGGAAAAGGACAAGTATTACAATATTTTGTTGGATCGGAGCGGGGGAGCAAATATAACCAGGGTCTCTTCAGCTATAAAAAGACCATTGGAGCAGCCATTCGCTTTGTGCAAGAACTTTGTTTTATTTCCTTTCTGTTACAGCCACGGTTAGATTAGACAAATTGATAACCGATATCAATATTTGTTTTAGTTATTGGGAATTTTTGGCTACTCAACTTTGTCGACTGAATACGATAATAAGGGAGTAGTTAGCGCCCAAATTAGGTGAAATAGCACGGGCTAGCCAGTTTTCGGACTGGTAATTGAAAAATAGCCACTATTTTACTGCAACACGGACAGTTCCAGCATAATATACTGGAGAGTGATGCACCTGTGTATAAACTTCTAACATACTATGCTGGAACTCCAACACACGAAAAGTTCCAGTATAATATATTAGAGATTGGAGTACGTGTATATGAACTTCCAGCATATTATGTTGGACCAGTATATTATGCTGGAACTCCAGTATATTATGCTGGAAATCCAGTATATTATGTTGGAACTCTAGTATATTATACTGGAACTTCAGTATATTATACTGGAATATTTCTCGAATTTTGAACAGTGTTTTCGTTCAGATTTATCTTTGCATAAAAAGTGGCTAAATTTCGATTACTTTTGAAACTGTGACTATTTTTCAATTACCATTTGTAAATCTGGCTATTTTTTAATTTTACCCCCAAATTAGTAAGGGGCATTTGCATCTATACTATGGGTGTTAATCGGGCCAGGCTGACCCGTTTTCAGCCCGTTTCAACCCAGGTCAGCCTGGTTCAGCCCGCTATTGTTCACATTGGGACGGGTTGGGACGGGGGCCGGGTTGTGTACGTTCACGTTTAGACTAACGGTGCTCCGAACCCGTTAAACCCGAATTTCCTTAACGGGCTGAACACGGGCTGCAGCCCGTTAGCAGCCCGGTTTCCGTTTGAAATTTTTTTTTTAATTAAATTGGATCGTTCCCAACAGTCAAATTCAGAAATGACCGTTGGGAAACGGCCAGAAATTGCAGAAATGGCCAATTTCGCCCCCCCCCCCCCCCCATTAATAATATAGCCCTCCCACCCCAAAATCTATAAGTAGCCCCTCTTCTTCTTCATTTTTTCTCACAAATTCACTCTCTTACTACTCTAATTCTCTCTCAAGTATCAAACTCTCAATTCTCTCTTGATATTATAGTTCTTAAATTCTCAAATCTCAAATTCTCAATTATTTATTATTTCAAGTTTCATCAATTATTTAGTTTAGCCATTACAAAATTATTATTATCAAATATCAATTATTCAAGTGAAGTGTGGTATCAATTATCAAGTATTCAAGTATTATCAACTATCAAGTTTCGGTCTATCAATTGAAGTTTGAATTTTGATATCAAAAATTCAAAATTAGTGCGGCATAAGGAATCCCGGTTCGTTCCATCTCTTTCTCTTATTTGGTGTGCACTTATTTTATTAATTAGTTTCTTAATTTAGTTTCTTACTTGAATTTCTTAATTTAATTTCTTAATTTAATTTCTTACTTTAATTTATATAATGGATTTACTTAGAGCGGCCAAAAAAGCATGCACTAGAGGTGGTAGTAAGAAAACTTCAAAAAGAACAAGAGGTGGTGTTGGTTCTTCTAGTAGCTTTACACATATTTCTGAAAGTTCACCTGAAAATTTAAATGTAGATTATGAGCGAATGCAAGAAAATTATGGTGTAGATGATGATTTAGATGCTTTGTTAGATGATATTCAATCACCCGATAATCTTGACACACCACCACCTACACCTGGTAATGCTAGTCAAACTCAAAATGTTAGGGGTGCAGGTGCAACAAGTAGGTCTCATCTCCCTATTAAGAAGAATCGACGATTAAGAAGTAAGTGTTGGATGTTTTTTGAAAGACTAGAAGATCAAAAAAATATGTAAAATGTAAATTTTGTAGTGAACATTATAAACATGAGCCCGGTAAAGGAGGGGGAACGGGTCAACTTCGTAGGCATATGGAAGAGAAACATCCTCTTGAATGGGGAGTAGATGAGTTATCTGGGCAACAAAGACTTAACCCGAGTACTGGTGGGTTATTTGGGAAATACGATATTAAGAAAGATCGGGAAGAATTAGCTAAAATGATTGTTTTAGGTTGTTTACCTTTTAGTTTTGCTTCTTCACCGTATCTTGTTACTTATATTCAAAGAATTTATAACCCTATGTTTAAAGGTATTCCTAGAAGTACTTGTAGAGCTGATATCTTTAGGCTTTTTGGACAATATCAAACATATATACGTTATTTGTTCGCAAGTCTTCCTTGTAAAGTTTCTCTTACTTCTGATATTGGTCGTGCTGTGAATGGAAATGATTATTTGACTGTTACATGCCATTGGATAGATGATAATTTTTGTATGCAAAAACGTATTATTGCTTTTAAATATGATGAAGATCAAAGTCATACTGGTGCATTTATAAGTAATACTATACATGAAGTTGCTATATTTTATAATCTTGCAGAAAAAGTTTTGTGTATGTCATTTGATAATGCTTCTAACAACACTGCTGCTATTACAATATTAAAATTGCATCTACACCCACCAATTCCTGAAATATTTCATGTTAGATGTGCATGTCATATTTATAACTTGATTGTGAAGAGTGACCTTGAATTATTTAGAGATAAAATTACTTTAATTAGGAGAGCTGTTGGTGTAATTCAAGGAAATAATAGAAGTGCTAGATTAAATGCATTTAACGAAAAATGTGTACACTATGGACTAAAACCAAGACTCATGCCTGAAGAAATAGTTACTAGGTGGAATTATACTTATTTGTTCTTAAGATGTTATTATAAATATAGAATGCCTATAACTGAAGTTGCTAATTATCATTGTACCGATCCTAACCGTTTGTTAACATCTAGAACTTGGGAAGTCATTCATGATGTTATACAATTTTTACCAAAATTTTATGTGGCTACACTTGAGTTTTCTGGAGCTTTTTATCCTATTATTTCAAATGGTTTAGTTCATATTGCTGAAATTTCTCTTTTACTACATAATTTGAAGCAGAAAGAAGGATATGCTACTGTTGTTGAATCTATGCTAGGTAAGTTTAAAAAGTATTTCTACCCAATTCCCTATATTTACCTAATTGGTGCTATTTTAAACCTTACTGTCAAAATGATAAAGTGTCGCCAATTAATTAGAGCTTTATATACTTATATGGATATTGGCCCAACTGAAACTCCTGATATTGACACTTGTATTTCTGAGCTACACACACATTTAGAAACTTTATATAATTATTATGCTAACATTGTTGATGCTTCTTCGGTTGTAGATGCAAATATTCCTTCAACTAATCCTTCAACATCTGGAACAACTATGGACGATGATGATTGTGTTCAAGATTATCAGATTTGGTCTACACTAGGAGAGCATCAACAAACCAGTAGCAGGAATATTGATGAACTACAATTCTACTTGCAAAAGTCACCAGAGCCCCTCACAAAGGATTTTCTACCGCTGAGTTGGTGGAGGAGCAACTCAAATCAATTTCCTGTTCTTTCGGCCATGGCTCGAGACGTGCTAAATGTGCCGATTTCAACAGTCGCATCAGAGAGCGCATTTAGCCAAGCAAGGCAGCAGCTAGGAGATACCCGTCATTCATTGGGCAGCAACGCTTTGGAAATTCTAGTGTGCTTCAGAGATTGGATAAGATCAGAACGGCGAAATCAAGGGCGTGACGAAGTAGACGAAGAGGAGGACCAAGAAATTGGAGATATAATGGTTTATGGTTCCGATTCAACCAATCCCGGAAACCAAGAACCTCATGTTGACATGGAAGAACTTAAAAAAATGATGCAAAGCATGTGATGTACTATTTCTTATTTTTTATAATTATTGTAAACTTTTAAGTTTTAATTTGCAAGTTCAAAAATAAAAATAAAAATCAAAAAAGAACTTGCAAATTAATTTGAACTATTAAAAATATAAATGAAAGCCTTCGGAGTTTGTTCCTTATATTTGCCTATTGGTCTTATACTCTTATTAAATAATTTTTGTAGCCACTTACTTTCCAATTTCAAATTTAAAACTTTAAACTTTAAACTTCAAAGTTTAGTTCTAACCCTTAAAAGTTTGCAAATACTTAACTATCAATAACATTGAATAAGAAAAATAAAATTTAAATTAAAAAAAAAAGAAAAAAATTTGAGCCCGACCCGCCCGAGCCCGTGTGAGCCCTAACCCGTACGGGCCCACGAAAACCCAAAAAATCCCAGCCCTATAACAGCCCGTTATCCCCAGCCCGCTAACAGCCCGCCCGCTAACTGAACTAGCTAAGGTTTTTCCCGTTCAGCCCGTTCAGCCCGTCCCAGCCCGCCCGATAAACACTCATAATCTATACCCGCTTTTTGGGTCACGTTTTAACTTATACCCTCTTTGCAAAAAAAATTGCAAGTATACCTACTTTTCGTGTAACTTCAGGCATACGGGCCTGAAGTGTAGCAAAACTTAAGATATTTTTGCATGAAGTTTGGCCTAACTTGCAAAGACAATCACGCAAACTTCAGTTCATAGTGCAAATGACAAACTTCAGTTCAATAAAACAACATGTGTTGGCTGAAGTTTTTGTTTTTAATTGCTGAACTTCAGCATTCTAATAGCTTAAGTTTTGTTCTGTATTTGTTGAACTTCATGTTTTAGCTAAAGCTTTTGTTTATAATTGCTTAACTTCAGCAATCTAGTAGCTGAAGCTTTGTTCTGTATTTGTTGAACTTCAGCATGTTTTAGCTGAAGCTTTGTTCTGTTTGTGATGAATTTCAAGGCTGAAGTTTATTTTGTATTTCCTGAACTTCAGCATTCTTAGAGCTGAAGTTCTAAACAACAATGAATTTAATAGATCATGATTAGCAGTGATTGATGTTGTTCATTTCAAAAATTAAAAAAGAATAAAAAATATTTTCGACATGAAAACAAGTTACTATAGATAAATTAGAACCAAAAACAATGTGTCTGTAAAGCTAAAAAAATCTAAGAGGTTAAATTATGGTGAATAAGACCAAACTAAACATAATGGGACAAACATATATATATGAATCATTAGGCTAGAACGCGTAACAATATCTCAATCTTCAGCATTCAGAAAACGAAGGAGGAGAAGGAGGAGGAGAAAGAAGCCTGAAGTTGTTTAAACAGTGGGTACAAGTTAAAACTTTTTAAAAAAGTGGATATATGTCAAATGGGGGTGACCAAATAGGGCGCCACGTCCAATTTTTACAATTAGTAAAGATTAAATAGGCTCAAAGATTATAGGGCGAAGTGAACCAGTAGTCACTGTTAAGCCTGCTATTTAAAATATATCCACAATTTATAATATATTTATAGATTAGCCAATTCGCCCAAACTTTATGACTAAGTATTCTGATTTTTTGTGTCCTAAATTTTTGAGCTACTAATTTGGGATTCAGAACTTAATCTCTTAAATTTTTGAGCTGTTAATTTGAAATTCAGGACTAAGTGTCCTAAATTTTTGAATTGCTAATTTGACGTTCAGGAGATAAAACTCTAATTTCTGGACAAAATTTTTGAACTTCAGACTATGATTCCTGAAGTTTGAACCTTGAGGTTTATACTTCAGGAGGCCGTGTCATGAAGTTTGAGAATTGGCTAATCTTTAAATACATTATAAATTGTATATATATATTTTAAACATCATACTTAAAAATGGCTACATGGTATCACTTCCATAGGATAATAGGCATGAAAGAGATGTGGCCCAAATAGTGATATCCCATAATACCAGCTAAACATGTTAAAAGTAAGAGGTAGATTTAAGTGTCCTCTAAACGTAACCACAACCTCTGTTGAGCATTGCAGATTACGTGTCATGCATCTGTTAGTTTTCTAACGAAAGTAGATCTCTGGGTTAATTAGACTAAAAGTGTTTGCAAACTTAAAGGACAAATAATGCTTAGTGTTATATTTAGATGACAAATTAAGCCTTATCCCAAAGATAAGGGATGACTTTGGCTAAAAATTCTTTAAAAAGACGTGTTACTGTTAGTTAAGAGAACATTCCGCAACAAAAATTAAATTTGTTGCCAACAATATCGTTGTTGCCACAAATTTCTAGCTACAACTTTTGAGCTTCGTTGCTACATGCACAATTCCTATTTCCTTGTAAACCATTCAAAGAGATCCCACAATTTTTTTTGAAATAACCACAACTCTTGAAATATACACAATTAATATATTATATACATGTGAACGTCAGTACATAAAGTCGTCTCGCAAATATTTACTTCTAAGTCTATGATTTATAGAAGTATGATTTCACTTACCAAAAAAAATGGGCATCATATCCAATAACATTAAGTTCTAATCCAATAGTTAAGAACCCCCCCCCCCCCACCCCAAAAAAAGTCTTTCTTCCAACAGCTTGTGCATTGTTTAACCATACTGTCAGCACTGTTGGTTGACACGTATTTATCCTATAAAAGAAGAAAGTACATTTAATTTGATAAAAGAAAGACACAATAAGCACAGAATTAATATGAACAAAACAGAAGCACAAGAACTATAGAGCAAAAGAAGCAGAAGACGTTAGGTCTACAACTCTTTATCAACTAAAGAGAGAAGCAAACACACGTTGACGTGCATATTGCTAGTAGCTAAAATACAGCCAGGAACTAACCCGTTATTAGATATCTCCAATTCAAGTCTTCCTTCCTGAGATGGAAAAATAGGAGACAATTTAAGCTTAGACATTGATATCAGCATTACTTGAAAGAAATAGTTATTAAGCAGCATAATACCTTGTTAACAATGCATGCATCACTTGAGAAGTTGTGCCTTTCTTTCTTTGGGACTTCAAGACGAGAAGAGATGGTATGTTTCTGTTCTTCTGACTAACAAATCATTTTAGGATGTCAACCAATCAGTTTAAGAAAACTAGTTTCTATTTGGAAAAGGCTATAGGCACATCTTCATTTATGAAAGAGTGCAAGAAAATAGCAGAGACCACCTCCTCTAACATAGCCGTCAAGTAGTTGATCGCATTCTCTTTTGATAGGTAGTGCTCAACTTCTGATATTGACTTGTTAATTATTGTTTACTTCTCAGTTCTCACGTGACTGGGCAACGACATTTCATTATATACACGCATATATAAAACACCGAACAAAGTACTAGTCTTGACCAATAACATCAAAGCCTCAACAAGCATCAATGTTTTTCCAGTTAATGAGCCCATCGAATTAGTAGTAACATATGTGGGTTTTTTTTTTTTTTGGAGAACATAACATATGTAGATTTTCTGAAACTACAATTTAACAATTTGATGGTACTTCTATGCTGCTTCAACTATTATTCTTAGAGATTATTGTCAATTCAATAGAGATTTGAAGCAGCTCACTGCTACAAAATAACTTCATGTGCTCCTCTGTCAAGTTTTACTCCTATCCACACTATACATCAGCACTAACAGGAGCAGACCCACATGGGACCAAGAGCGTTCATATGAACCCACTTCGTCAAAAAATAACAGTGTATATAGGTCTATTTTATCTTTCTTTGAAAGAGTATTGATATCGAAGGGGAGCCTTGGCGTAACTGGTAAAGTTGTTGTCATGTGATCAGGAGGTCACATGTTCAAGCCAGGGAAACAGCCTCCTGCATAAATGTAGGGTAAGGCTGCGTATAATAGACCCTTGTGGTCCGATCGTTCACCGGACCCCGCGCATAGCGGGACCTTAGTGCACCGGGCTTCCCTTTTTTGAAACAGTATTGATATAGGTTATATACTGACCCTGCTTAGAACAAAGATAGCGTCCAGCCTGCTGGCAAAGTGAGTTCAAGTTTTGCAAACTCTCCTTAGTTCGAAACTATATTGGATGCAACTATTTCTCTTTAACAAAGCATAGCTCTCTGTTTCGCTTTAAGGAAACTATATTGGATGCAACTATTTCAATGACTCTTAACTAATGAAGCAAATTACAAAATTTAGAGGAAAGGACTTCCTGCTGAGGTAACTATTATAGTTCTAACTTTTCCTTATTTAACCGACTATCACCAAGTAACTAGCAAAGTAAAAAGTTAGGATATCTCTCACACTTTCTGCTATTGTAATGGGCTTACTAAGGAGATTTCCTTTTTCTCAAATTATTCAATCTAAATACCCATCACAAGTTCCACCGTGAACTACCAAAATACACTGATAAAGTTAGCATATATTGAAATAAAATTTGTCATGAAAAGCTGAAAGGTTAATACTCCAAATACGACCACTTCCTTTAACTACCCGTTTGACATTTAAGGAAACCATATATTAACTAGGAAATACCAAAGAGAAATTCAGGAAAAGCTAAATAATTGAAGGTGATGCAACATGTAATCATGAGGAGCTCAAACTACTTTAAACTTCATGTTTGTGCATCTATTGAAAGATAGAGGAAGACACACTGAAAACCTACCCAACATGTAATACTTCATGATTGCAACACGTAATCATGAAGAGCTCAAAGCAAGTTCTGCCGGTCAATACATCTGTATTATCTCCTGTGGACTTGAACTTGTATTCCCAGAGTAACATGATAAAACCCCTAAATCCAGCAGCCGAACATTCTGAAAAGAAATATCCAAATCACCATTAGCATATTGAAAAACAAAAAAAAAAGGCAACATATAACATGGAGAATCGACTTCAAACTATTTTTCCACTAAACAAAAGACGGGATTACATATGCTATATTCATATTAAGTGATATGCACAAAGCTGGCAAATTGACAATTCCCATTTGGAGTTATATTTAGCTCCTCTAACAGTTAAGAAGTCATTTCTAGAATGAATGACATCAACGGTTAAGCGCAAAGAAATAATTATGTGGTTAAAGATTGTGATTAACCTTGAAGTTCCGGAAAGAATGGACCACCGAAACTGCAAAGTTATAATATCAAGGTTCTTCCCGAAAAGTGAAAAAAGCACAGCACGGTCTGTCAAGATGATTTAAAATCTTAACCTTACTGATCTAAACTGGAAATAACCCAAAAAAGAAGAGATAGTAGTCTTTATATTATGAATAAAGTTTCCTTAGTTGAGGACTAACCACTCATCAGCACAATTTGATGGAATGATATGCTGCAATAACTGGTTCACCCTGCATGCACATCCACCTGCAAAGAAAACATAATAATATTGTTGGAAAGCATATTAGCATGAAGTGAGGAAATCATTGCCTAGGAAATGCATGAAAACTTATCTGGAATAAGAAATGAAGAGCAGTTGCCTAGGTTTTGGATCATTTTTCTTTTTTCATATTTCTAATCCCAAAAGCAACAAGTCTAACGGACACAGCTAAGGCAGCTTCTCGGACAACAGAACTTTCTCTTTCGTCCTTCCCTAAATGATATGGGAACCCCCATTTATTCAGTTCTCAATTTAAACTTCCATTATCCAGAAAAGGTGCTAGGCCAAGCATATAATTCAGTAACTATACAGCCTATCTTTTTCTTTTTTGTTTTTAGATCAGAAATCCAGGATTCAGTTGCTGCTGAGCTTTTTTACTCCGTTACTTTTTTCAAGGGGTAGAGCAAAAAAGAATGGAGAAGCAACACTTTGGCTCAGACTGAAATTATCTACATGCATTAAAAAGCTATTGAAATGAGATTAGATGCCAAAATTCCAGACATCACAGCTATTGTGCCTCATGCTGCATCGGGACAAGGGTTTTAACTTCTTATCAGAAAAGGGTGAGGGCAGAAATGTGGGAGGAACTCCAGTAGGCAATCAATACAATAAAATTATCCTTTGTTGGCAATGAAGGTCCAAAAGATTAAAAAAAAGGAGGGATGGAGAATATTTTTCTGGAAATTAGAGGTGAGATATGCTGCCAACAGAGTTTAAATCGAAAACCTCAGTCAAGTAAGCAGTGGATGCTGACTTTGCAGGAGCAAACATGGAAAACAACTTAAAACTGAGTACAAGTAAAGCTTCCAACTTTCCATTGAAGAAATTCCTATTTCTTCCTGCTCTCTCACATGAAATTAGGAACAAAATAAAATACTCCCTCTGTCACACTGCAGTTACTATTTGAAGAGCCGGTAGTTTTTCTTTGACTATGAATTTTTCATATGCCTTTTAATCATTTTGAATTGTTAATTATTGTGACTTATAGTAATTTTTTATGTAGTTTCTAAATATGAAATTTTATTTCCAAAAACTTGAAGATTCTATATCCAAAATCACACCGAAAATTAGATAGTTTGACCCTTGTATTCCAAATCGTTGCATAAAGTGGGACAGAGCGAGTAATATTTTCTAGCTGTAAGACCTATATGGAGATCAAACACAAAGGAACCTGAATAATCCAGCGCTCGCTTCCTCGCTTAAAGTGAGAAGCGAAGCGACACGACCCCTTACCCGCTTCTGCTATATGAAGCGACTCAGGTAGACAAAAGCGTGTGCTTCCCACCAAAAAGCGAGAAGCGACGAAGCGAAGCGAATCGAGCGAAGCGTGCGCTTCTTTGTTTTAAAGAGCTGTCAGCCTATTTAATTAAAAAAGAAGGGTGTTCAGTGTTCTTTTATTAAAACACGACCAGCAGCAACAGCAACTAGGGTTCCCTTTTCAACTTCAACAGAGATTCAGCAGCAACAGGTATGTGATGATTTCTTCCTTCTTCATCTTCTTCTTCTTTTTCTTTTTCTTTCACAGTCCAAATAGCAGCGAAATGCTGGCAAATTTTTTTTTTACCTTCGGTTCTTCTTTCTAAGTCTTCTCCTCTTCGCTGAAATGCTGCCCAGTTCTTCTTTCATTATTTTTATGCTGCCCAGTTTTTAACAGAATGGTATACTGCCCTTCCTCTTATTTTAATTTTTTTTTTTTTAAATTCCGCTTCACTTCAGAAAAGCGAGCGTTTCGCTTCTCGCTTCTCGCTTCTTGCTTTAAGCGAAATGGGGGTTGTCGTTTTTCCACGCTTCACGCTCTTCACAACACTGGAATAATCAAATGAGGATACTCCTAGAAAATTGTTCCAATAATCCAACTTAAGAAATGCAGAAGTGATGGAAAAATTTCAATTTACTAGAAGCTCGACTCTCTCAACACAATGTTAACCTACTCTAAAGTAACCCTATGTTTTCAGGATTTCCAGGAAAGTGAAAGAAAAGGGCAAAAATCAGTAAGGCAAAGCTGAATTCTGATTTTCATACATATTAGATGCTTCCGCTCTCTTTGCTCAAGAGTCAAGACTAAACCAGAGCATCCCATGTTGGTGGAGCTAAGTGGAGAGAGATTTATAATGGGCATTTGGTGAATTATGATACTCGGATGAATATCCATCTGCATGAAAGTTATTTGTATATCAAAGATGGTGATAGATTTTGGAGAATGAAGAATGTTATACTCACAGCAATACCATGGAGGATCTTCGAATTCCAGACGAGGTGATTGATAAAGTTCAGGGAGAAACAAAAAAGTCGTGCAGATAGAAAACCACATGGTGTAGGACAGGAATGGGAAGAGGTAGGGACAAAAGTGCTGCTTGAAGACAGGTGTAATGCATTGGGCGTGGAATGGAAAATGCATGTTCCAAAAGTCGGGACAAAGGAGGACCTGTTGCAAGACTGGTGGAAAAGATGGAGTAGTGAACGTGGCTATCTTCATTTAGAGAGAAAGAAGCCAAATGAAAAGTGGCACTTTTAAGGCATACCGAATATATTGCATCTACTTATGTTTATATTGCAAAATTATTAACAGCTTGTTTGGATGGTTGTTATGTATCGCATAGCATTGTATTGTATTGTATTGTATCGTTTTGATATATATAATGTTTGGATGATTGTATTGTTTGCCGTCGCTGCATGATGTCATGCACCAACAATATGAAGAATAAACTCACAATATCATTAAAAAAAAAAAAAGTAAGGTACGAGGTCCTATTGAGTGACGAAATATGTAAGCAAGCTCATGCCTTAAAGCTATTTGGAGATCGATATACATGAAATTTAAAATGAAAACTGAGCTAGTTTTCAAATAAACAAATTCAGTCTCAGGAAATAAAAGTAAGCCTTAGTCTGACCAATTTCCTTTTCTGGATATTCTCTTTCTCTAGACAGGCACATCTCACTCTAATACTAAATAATTTATATTTCGAGGCAAATTGAGGTTTTTAGTTCTCTAAATCTCACAATTTTCCTATTCTGTGTGTGGCATACATCTCTAAGCCAGACAAAACAAACTTCTAGCACAAGCCCCAATCTTGACACATTTCAACAAAATAAGGCGCAGACGAAAATTTACCAGTTTCACAATGCAAATTCACAAAATAAATCAAATATGGACAGTTTGGTGACACTTTTGAAACCAACAGTATAAGCAAACTTCACTAATTAACCAAAATATATTAATGGTTCAAACCAAGTAATCAAATTAAACATTGTACCCATTTTTGCATATTCTTCGGAAAGTTAATTGTCTTCCCAGTATTGGACACACTTCTATTGACATCCAATTGAGCTTTGCGTCTCAACTTCACAGTTACAGTATGAGATAAAATTGGGATGAAGGAGGATATGTTTATCTAGGAATGTAATCAATGCAAATATTATAAGTCATACTAGCATAGTCTTTATGCCCAATCAAACAGGTCATAAAGCGGGGCAGAGGCTGTAAGTAAACCAAGATTACATACCTCTGGGAAACAAAGACAGCTGTTGCTACGAGGGTAATGCTTCTGGACCTAAAATCTGTCAAACCAGGTGTAAAAGCCTAAGTAGCTTTCTCTTCTGGACCACATACATCTAGAGTAGCCCTTGAATTCACAATATTTCCTGGGAAAACATTCTCATCTAGGCATTGCCACTAACCACTTTTGGTAAAGGTCAAAGACTTTATCAAATTCTCTCATTCTGCAGTATCTTTTCATGAGTATTAGAAAGGGAACATGATCAACAGCTAAACCAGATGCCAGTAACTTCCCAAAGAGCTTGTCTGCCTCTTTCATCATACCTTGTAGACAAAACACCTTAAGTAGTTTGCTGTAAGTTATTACATCTGGCTGACAACCTTTTCTCAACATTTGGTCATGTAGCTGAAGTGCCGAGTGAATCAGGCCAAGATTACAAGCAGCACCAATCAACAGATTGTAAGTAACTGAATCAGGCGTAAGACCACACAAAAGCATCTCCTTCTCCAAGGACTGAGCTGCAAAAAGATTTCCTGACTTTATCTGCGCATAAATCAATGCATTATATGTAAATATGTTTGGTAGAACATCAAATGCAACCATTTTGTCCCTAATATATGAAGCTTTCTCAATATCTCCACATCTTCCATAACCATCAATTATAACATTCCAAACAAGGGGTTCCGGTATAATGGATTTCTGTAACATGTATTCAAGAAAACAGCCGGCTCTATCAATCTCCCTGTTAATACATAGGCCCTGTATTATCATTTTGTACGTAATTTGATCTGGGGTGACACCCATTCTTGTCATAACATCATAGATATAACAAGCATCACTGGTCTTTCCTTTTTTACAAAGTGCTCCAACAAGAGTGTTGTAAGAATAAACATCTGGAAGGAAACCAAGCTTTAGCATTTCACAGCAATACTTATATGCAGTACCCACGTCATGGCTCATACAGAATCCATGGACGACAACATTGTAAGAAACTTTATCAACTTTGATACCCTCTTTTAACATCCTCTCCCAAAAAGCAAGAGCTTGATCAGTATCTCCATTTTTGAAGCAGCCATCCATCATTATGGTTGACGTAATCAAATCTGAGCTCCCCCCATCATGATTTTTGCTTAGTAATTTATGGAAAAGCTTTTTCGCCTCCTCCACCAAGCCCTTCTTACAAAGCGCATGAACAAGAATGTTACAAGTAACTCTGCTTGGTATAATTCCATGGTTGGCCATGGTAGAAAAGGTGTTTAGAGCTTTATCGACGCCATTCATGAGGCAATAACCCCTTATTAAGGAATTGTACGTAGCACAAGTGGGAGAAGGACCCCTATATAACATACCTCTAACAATCCATTCTGCCTTCTCCAATTCACCCTTTTTGCACAGTCCATTGATGAGGTAATTGTGTGTGATCCCATCGGGAATAATACTATGTTGTATCATGTTGCACCAAAGAGATAAAGCTGCCCCCAGTTTACCATCCAGACACATAGCTCTAATAACATATGAGTCTCTATTGAAATTTATTTCCAAGTTGCAGTTACTAATGCCTGCTTCAGCTGAGGATACTCTTTCCCTGCAAAATTCACGTAATTTTCTTTGAAGATATTAGGGACCTGAAAAAGAAGCCAACACACTCAACTTCAACAAGAAACAGTCTACAGGCACAGGATTGAAAGTAATCTTCCATTGACATTGCTGAACAAAAGAAAAGTAAATCTTCTCTCACATTTAATGATATTGTCCTCAGAAAGAAATGGGGAAGGGTGAAATCTAGACTTAAGAATCTATACAGAACTAAGAACAGTTATATGGGAAAAACACAAACAAGTCAGTTGTTTAGACATCAGTAAACACATTTAATTCGAGTTCTGTCTATGCAAGCAGCAATTACAAAATAGATTAGCAATCTCCAAACACCTCGTTTTTTTTAAAAGAAAATACTTCCCCTATTTTATGCAAGCCTATTTCTAACTTAAATCTTGTGGTTTGTCAACACTACAGATTTATCCTAGTCAATCATCATTGAATGCTTGCTTCAAGATTTTGATCTATAGCTGCTTGTGATGTTAAATTCAGTTCTCTGAATTATCCTTCCTTCTACATTTTGGACTCATTAACATGATTAAAGTAGATAGCCCATTGTTATAATTCAACTCTAGGACGGGTTTTTTAACCTCTTAGTAGTGTTGAACATAGAAAATCCTGTAGAAAATACAAGCTAACATGTCCCACCAATTTACATTCAGGTTAGCAGAGGATATCATTCTTATCCACGAGGAGAGCAGGAGCAATCCATGTATTAGTTAAATCCTCCGCATCACGGGAAGCATTGAAGGTAAGAGTTTTCAACTTATCATCCCTTTCATATCGTTCTTTAAACAGAATATTCTTCGTCGATCAAGTTCAACTACAATTTTTTATAAGGTAAGTAATTTTTATTAAGGCCTTTTATAAGTAAAAGGTATTATTAGTAATAAACTCAGTACCAAGAACATACTGAGAAAGAGTACAACAAGACTAGAGCGGAATCCTCTAAGGCCGTAAGGAATCCATCCCCTCAAAACATTTTCTGTTCCTCTTGAGCAATATATTCAAGAATATGCATAATGGAATTGTCCTCCAAATCTTTTTCTTCACTTTCTTCATTCTCTGACTTTGTCAACTGCTTAGCACTTGTTCCACCTTTGCTGGAATGACCGATTGAATCCCACACAAGTTAAGAAACATACGCCAAATCGGCCACACAAATTTGCAGTGTTATAGAAGATGATTTACTGTCTCGCCATTTTCTTTGCAAATAACATCATCCACATAAGCTGATTTCTCTTCTTTTGCAATGTTTCCTGCGTAAGGCATGCTTCATGTGCTGCCAACCATCCAAAGCACGACTTTGGGTCGAGCTTTAGTCTCCCAAAGTGATTTGCATGGCCAATTTGTTCTATACTCCTCCAAAGTTCTGCCAGTAAATGATAACTCGAGTTTACTGTAAATTTACCATCCTTGCAACCTTTCCACCACAAAGAATCATGCTGTGAGACCTCCAAAAAAGCTTCTGCCAACAATGTCCAAAAATATAGCAACACTTTCTAACTCCCAATCACTGAAATTCCTTCTGAACTGAGTATTCCGTTCATTACCATCCCACCATTCTTGATATAACAGTCTTTATTAATGGCTATATTATATAAATCTGGAAAATCATTCGCCAAAGCTTGATCCCCAAACCATCTGACCTTCCAGAGTTTTATTCTTTGCACGTCCCGAATTCTCCACCTGGCGTGCATCTGAAACGCGTCCCATAAGCTGTTAATGAACATCCACTGTGCAACACCATGTGGGACAGAAATCTCGGTAATATCTCTATATTTCGTTAGCCCATATTTAAGCTTCATAAGCAAGAAACTTCTTTTTTGCAGTACCATCTTGATACTTGCTTTGAGGGGGTAGCCTGGTGCATAAAGGAGCCTGCGTGTCAAGATGGTACTGCAAAAAAGAAGTTACAAAATTACAAAGATATCCATTTAGCTATTAAGCACGCTCATGTCAATGAATCTAAGAAGTCTAAAATCTGATAAACCTCTACTTTCCTCCTTGCACCAGCAGAACAGTTTTCTGCACATTTATGTTTTACAACTGCTATCTGATTCTTTTCTCCAAAAAAACACCTCCTATTTCTTTCCAACCATATACTCCATAGGATGCCCAAAGGAGTTGTTCTCCAAATTTTCTTGTTGCTTCCCCAATCTTCTTTGCATGCCATGCCAGCTAGACAATAAACTCTGCACATCTTTAGGCACCACCAATTGCAAACCAAACAACTGTCCAAATCTGCCATGAGAAAGTACAGTGAATCAGTATGTGCTTTGTTGATCCTATCTCCTTCTCACACAGATAACACCTGCTGCACATCATAAATCCTCTTCTCTGGAATAAATCTTCAGTTAGACAGACATTTCTTGCCGTAACCCAGCCAAAACATGCCACTTTTGAAAGTGCTTTGCTCTTCCATATCATCTTCCAAGGCCATGTCTCCTTCCAATTATTCAAATTTTCCTGAAACATGTTATAGCAGCTACTAAGAGTAAAATTCCCTGTACTATTTGCCAGCCGGACCTGTGCTTCATTCTTATTAGTTACTACTGTCCAGTTTGAAGGGTTCTAAAACAACCAACAACTGACTGATCTAATCTATCTCCCAGTCATTAAAATTCCTTATAAACTGCACATTCCTGCCAGTTTCAGAGTAAACTCTGAACCAAACAACCTTTATTAACATAGAGACTGTATCAGGTAGGAAACTTATCTTTAACTCTAAGCACCCACCCTCTTCCCAGATTCTTACCCTTACACCATTACCCACCTTCAGCTTGACAGTTATATGGAAATCCCTCCATGACTTACTGATGCTTTTCCAGATAGTCACCCAACTTGCCTGTACCACATGGTTTGGCTTCCACCAGTCTTCCTTGCCAAACTTAGCGTATTAACCACTTTACACAACTCAACTCTATCTTCATTGTATCTCAGAGGCACTATACATCAGACTTTTATTATGCTATCTGAGATTCTTGACTACCATCTCCTCCCTTTTTGGATACCATCACATCTTGCCATCTAACTAAATGACATCTCCTTCTTTCTGAATTGCCTTCCCATAAAAATTATTCCTCAATCTACTGATTTTCTTCTCAATATTTACTGGAATAGGAACAAGAGACATTAATAGCCTGTTTGGCCAAGCTGGAGAAATTAGCTTATTTTGAGAAGTGCTTTTGAAAAAAGTACTTTTGGAGAGAAGCAGTTTGTGTTTGGCTAATCACTCTGAAAAGCACTTTTGAGCAATAATTTGTGTTTGGCCAAGCTTTTAAGAAAGTGCTTTTAAGTATCAAATTGCGAATAAGGACATGAATAGATTTACTTAATAGTTAATATCATAAGTAAATAAATAATCTCAAAATTTTGTTATTACAAGCAATAGTTAAATCTTTTTATTTTATTTAAGTAAAATATGAAAATAAAATTAAAAAGTACTTAATTCTTTTAATATAAGTTAAATATATTAAAACTCATTCAACAAATATAAAAGCATTCACCCCTAAAGTCACTATATATTAGAAAGTTATCCTAAAAATAAGAAGAAATGCTTAGACATTAATATTCTAAGTATTAGGTTTAACGGTTATTTTGGTATATACTTGTAACGACCCGGCCGGTCATTTCCTGAGTTACAGCCCCGTTTCCCCCATTTCTGCTTTTTTATGTGTTGTTCAGCTATATTTCATCGCATTGTGTTGGTTGGTCCGGGTTCGGAGTGGTCTTGGAATGGAATGAGACACTTAGTCTCTAATTTAGGAGCTTAAGTTGGAAAAGTCAACCGGATGTTGACTTATGTGTAGGAGGTCTCGGATGTGAATTATGATGGTTCGTATAGCTCTGTTAGGTGATTTTGGACTTAGAAGCATGTTCGGAAAGTAATTCAAAGGTCCGTGGTAGAATTAGGCTTGAATTGGTGAAATTGAAAATTTGGAGTTTCCGGTCGGCAGTGGAAATCTTGATATCGGGGTCGGAATGGAATTCCAGAAATTGGAGCAAGTTCGTAGTGTCATTTGTGACGTGTGTGCAAAATTTCAGGTCATTCGGAGGTGATTTGGTTTGTTTCGGCGTTGTTTGCGGAATTTGAAAGTTTAGAAGTTCTTAAGCTTGAATCCGAGAGTGATTTGATGTTTTGATGTTGTTCAGAGTGTTCCAAAGGTTGGAATAAGTTTGAATAGTGGTATATGACTTGTTGATATTTTTGGTTGAGGTCCCGAGGGCCTCGGGATGATTTCGGATGGTTAACGGAAATATTGGAACTTGGTTTGAGCAGCTAAAGCTGCTTCTTCTGTCATATCCACACCTGCGGATTGGGGACCGCAGGTGCGAGAGGGAGGCCGCAGATGCGGAGAATTGAGAGTTGAGGCAAATCCGCAGGTGCGGACAAAGGACCGCACCTGCGAGACCGCGGATGCGAGTTATGGCTGCAGAAGCGGGATTTTCAGGGTTAAGTGAAAACTGCACCTGCGATGATTTTTCCGCAGGTGCGTCGTCGCAGAAGCGACAATGTGACCGCAGATGCGGTAAATACTGGGCAGAAAGTATAAAAGGTCTCCTTCGCAAATTTTGCCTAATTTCTCCATTTTTGAAGACAGGTGTTGAGCTTGGACAGTGATTTCTCAAGAGGGATCAAGGGTTATCAGTTGGGTAAGCTACTTAAGCTTTATTACTTGTGTTTATGACGATTTTTCCATTGTTTAATCATAATATTAGTGGAAATTAGGGAAGAAATTTGGGGAACTAGGGCTTGAAATTGGAGAGTTTAATTTGAGGATTTGAGAGGCCATTTGACATTGGATTTTGATGGTTTTTGTATGTATGGACTCGGGAGTGAAAGGAGTTTCTAGTTTTGTAATTTTTATCGTATTCCGAGACATGGGCCCGGGGACCGGGTTCGAGCAAATTTGGGATTTTTGGTCTAGTTTGATAATTTTCGTGTGGGTTTCATTCCTTTAACATATGTTGATGTTAGTATACTAATTTTTGGTTAGACTCGGAGCATTTGGAGGCCGAATTGAGAGGCAAGGGCATCGCGAGCTAGAGTTTTGGCTTGGTTTGAGGTAAGTAACGCTTCCAAACTTGGTTCTGAGGGTTCGAAACCCCGAACTATGTGTTCTATGATTAATAATGAGGTGACGCAAATGCCAAGTGATGGGCGTGTGAGCGTGCACCGTGAGAATTGCGGCCTGGATCATTCCATGGCACCGCTTAGTGACTCTTTCTTGCTGATACCTATGTAGTGATTATGTGATTAAGTTAATGAGTTGTAAATCATGTTAATTACCATGTTAAGGCTTCACGCTGATACTATTAAAACCCGAGAGGTCGTTTCTTGCTGCCATATCGTTAGCTTCATAGATATTCTGTACTCAGTCTTGTTCATGCATATTATATCATGTCTCAGTCTCAGTTATTGTTGTTTGGCACATCATATCATTGTTTCGGGCTAATTTCTTGGTATCGTGAGCCCGTGTGTGTGAGACTGGAGAGTTATGACTGAGTGAGGCCGAGAGCCTGAATTTGAGTGACAGTTATGGGATCGAGTTGCACGCCGCAACAGATTATTGATTATGCCTTCGTTGGCTTGCTATAGCGCTTGGGCTGAAAGGAGCCCTCCGGAGTCTATACACTCCCAGTGAGCGCGGATGATACTATTGAGGGATGGATTTCCCTGGACATGGATTTGTCCGAAGTACTGATACCTAGAGAAGGATTTCTCCTCAGGGTTGGATTAACCTTGTTCATCGGTACCGGTTGACTTGAGGTCAGCATGTTATATATATTCCGGGATGGATTTCCCTGGGCTGGATGGCCATATGCGGTACCGAGTGGTTGAGAACTTGAGAGTGGGAGCACACGGTGCATTTTCATACATCCCTGGCATTGACATGTAGAGTTTTACTGAGCTTTATACTTCATAAGTCCGGATTAGTACTTTTCTTTATTGTCAAGCTAAAAATATTAAACTGCCAGCATGTCTACTTTCCTGTACAATTTAAATGTGTTATAATTGCTGAGGTTTAGTTCGTCACTACCTATCAGTCCATTGTTTGGACTTGTTACTTACTGAGCTGGTGTACTCACGTTACCTCCTGTACCTTGTGTGCAGATCCAGGTATCTCAGGCCACGATAGCGGCTGTTGACTGTTCCAGACGTAGATTTCACCGGAGTTAGCGAGGTAGCTGCCTGACGTTCGCAGTCCCGCCTTCCTCCTTTATCTTCCTTCTAGTATATTTTGGATATTTCAGACAATTTTGGTCTAGTTGTGTTTCGAAACAAATGTAGTATTGCTCATGACTTAGTGACACCCGAGGTCGGGCTTTTATTTTCCGCTTTTATTTTGGTTTTGACTTTACATCTTTTATGGAATTTCAGTGAAAATAGTATTTTTAAGCTTTAAATGAAATGTTGAGCTATTTTGGAAATGTGTCGGTTGCCCTAGTTTCACGATAGGCGCCTTCAAGACCGGGTTGGTTTTGGGGTCGTGACAATACTATATTTTATTAAGGGTATTTTAGGTAAGAAGAGAAGTCAAAACTGCTTCTCCTTCTGCTTTTGGAAAGAAGCTACTTATTTTTGCTTCTCAAAATCTGCTTCTTCCCAAAAGCACTTTTTTTCCAAAAAAAACTTGGCCAAACACCTCAAGTTAGGAAAAAAGTGCTTTTGGGGAAAAAACACTTTTGGCCTCTTGAGAAGCTTGGCCAAACAGGCTATAAGTGTGTATGCATGCCATCAAGAACACTAATTTCAACAATAGATACTATTAATTTAGGTTGTTAAAACTTTTATTTGACATCCTACTAGCCATTTCACCTTATCACATTTTAAAACACTATTGTAAACACTTTCGTCAACCTCTACAAATTATTCTGTCAAAAATAAGACGATATAATAATCTATATAGATATACTACTCTTAATTGGAATTGAGGTAGCAATTTTTAAAAGTAGACGACAAAAAATAGATGTAACAACTTTATTTTATTCCCATAATTCTTAATCCTTTTGTGTCTAGAATTCCATCCTCAAGGCCAAGTTAACTCCCTTAGCCAGTTAACTACTGCAAAGGAAGCTAAATAACATCCCGAGGTAGTCTGGCAAGGCAAAAACACAGCAAAAAGTCAGCAAAGGAATTCATGCTGAATATTTTAACTTATTTGCTCCAGTGCTACAGTGCAGTAGACAAGTACCTCTAACCGAAAAAGTTACTTGTTTGCGTCCAGTGTATACTTTATGAACGTAATAGTCCTTAAAGTACAGATAACAATATTAGAAAGTAAAGCAGAAAAGTCATATCATCTTTTATATTGGTTGATGTTGGTGGTGTCCGTACCACCTGTGCACTTCGACTATTCCACCGGGTACCTATATCTCCCACCAACACAGGAAAAGGTCTCACTTTATGATTAGGCAAGGTATGGTACGTGACTGGAACAAGAAACAAAAAGCATAGATTTTCAAAAATGATTCTAGATTGCGTACCATTATCAAGGAGCATGAAATCCAATTTGCTTGCAACTCGGTGAACTAAAAAATGACTATTTTGATAAGCATCTTTTTGGATTCATTTCAGAAATTTGCCATCGTCAAAATGATAAATTGACCAGCCTACGCAGGAGGACTAAAGTAATTACAGAAGAAAGGAAGGATGATATATTGACCAGACTACACTGGAGAACTAAAATGATGACAGAAGAGCAGAAAACAAATGCCTCACTCTGGTCTACAAAGTAATTCCAAAAATCAAAAGACAATTAACTAAAGATTCGTCTCATATTGAAAGTTTCCTACAAATAGGTGCTTTAGTCCGGTCTGCAGTGCAAGTTGGAACATCAAATCAATCAATCATGACAAATAACTCATATCAACAACTACTTTGACCACAATACAGTTGCCTAATTACCATGTTTCAAACTCAGAATTATTCTCATATCCAAATACTTGTGATGCACAGTACGCAATCGTATGCCACTAGAAATCATCAATTATGGAACCACTAGAAAGGGAAATATTTTGCCCTTATTTGCACTAAACGTACTCTCTTCTGCCTATCAATAAAAATACAAAATTAAGCTCATCAATTCAAACTAAAAAGATATAAACCTTCCCAACCAAAATTCGAACAAACCTCATACACTTCAGACGATCCAAACTATGCTTTAACATCGCATCCAACACGTTGAAACCCACTCTGGAATCCCCTTCTAGATTGGAATTGTTCCCCTTAGACGACCAATCATTGGATCCTTGCTCCTCCCGATTCACACTTTGCACTACATTATCTTGTCTACACATAAAATTACAAAAATTATCAACTCTATGGCAAAGAAAATGAGTTGAAAAAAAAACAGAGAGAATTATAAGCATAACTATATAATCCACTAATCATGCCTCGTGTCGATAACATCCAAATTCGCTTTCGAGCAGAATAAATCGCCAAATGCATGAAAAACACGGTCTTTAATAATGTTTAGGGTTTGAAAACTCCCGTTCAGTATCCGAATAAGAAATTGAGATTCCTCGGAGACAAGCAATAACTGGAAAAAAAATAATGAGGACAAATGTATTTTAAGGAAGGAGAAAATGAGTATTAAACGGATTCAGAGATTCTTAAGGACTTACAGGCTGCATTTCCGGTAAACTTGAAATGGATGGGCTGAAGACGGCTGATATGGATTGGACTGAAGAGTGAAGGGACGAGAGTAATTAAGGAGCTCTTCACTGTAAACGGGCGGTTACCCGTTTGGGCATCTGAAGTCGATGTATAAAAAATGTTGATATTTTTAGTCCTAAACCTTAAAACTAACGGTTCCACCCAAAAAACCTGTTGAAATTTAACTGAGACCTTCAATGTACACCTTTTGTGAGAATCTCTAATTTTGATTGTGTAAAAAATTTAAGATATTAAAATTTTCTATCTTGCCATGATAAGCACGAAGATGTCAGGAGCTGGCGGAGTTGTCCTCAAGTCCACTGGTGAAGGCGTGGTATGCAGGGGAGGACCTATTGCGCCGACGGAGATCGAAGATTTGTGCGAGGGGTTGTATGGGCCAGGGGTTGGGGGGGTGCTATATTGGGCAGGTAATGAACGGACGGACGGAAGGAAGAAATTAGGCAAATAGCCAATTTCTGGACCGTTAATCAAGCTTTAGCCATTATTTCAAAAGCTATTGGCATTTAGCCACTCTTTTGATATTGATGATAAATATTTGGATAAAATTACTTGTAGCTAAATACGAAAAAACTCACGATTATTGAATTTCAATACTTTTACAAGTGAAATTTCATCTCGTCGTATTGGAATTCAAAAGTTAACTACAAATGAAACTCCAACCTAGCGTGATGGAGTTTCGAATTTCTATAAAATTCCAGGATGCCATATTGAAGTTTGAACGGAATTTTTATATTTATTTTTACTTTATTTGAACACCACAAACTGCTTTGTTTAAAGCTAAAATTGTGTATATTCCCATTTAAGTAAAATCTTAGTTTTTCCAAGGTAGCCACCCATGATACTAAGTTATTCGCTTCTCAAATAGATTACATCTTTACTACTGTTACGCCCCGAACCCGGGGAAGCATGGCTGGCACCCGGTGCCGTGGTGGCCAGAGCGAACCACTCTGTAATCCATTCATTCCTTTTGTGACTATCATGGGCTAACATAGCCACAACTCGTAATGTACAATTGTAAGTGGGCTAATGTATCAATAAACTATCATTCTTAAAACATGAATACATATGGGCCGTCAAGGCCTCTGACATATTGTACAATCTGAATCTCTGTCTACAAAGCCTCTACGATTATTGACATCAAATGGAACAAGATACCGGCCTACCCATAAGTCTGTAACAAAACTCTGACACGATGACTCATAGACTCGGTTGCACTCCAAATGAGGTGGAGTCTTACCGATCCTTCGTTGAATGTCAATCTCGTCTAGTATGAGGGCTCGTCGACTGATTATTTATACCTGCATGCATGAATGCAGCGTCCCCAACAAAAGGACGTCAGTACAAATAATGTACTAAGTATGTAAGTCATGTAAATAAGTATATAAGAAACATGGAAGAAAACGTGGAGTAAATGACTCAACCTGTAAATCTGGATAGCTCTGTAAATCATGAAATATTTATAAGGTCATGCATATGCGTATAAATATCATGTAATGCATAGGTCTATATGTACATAACGTCATCAAGCCTCTGAGGGCATCCCATCATATCATCCCGGCCACTGTGGTCAACATCATCAACGTATACTAGTTGATCAGGTGGTGGTGCATATATAACGCCATAACCTTTTTTCATATCCCGTATACATATAATATATACATATATATAGGCGTATATAACGTCATCTGGTCATGGGTCAATGTGTATGTATAAATGCATGAAATGCATATGAAATACGTTAACAAAATCGCTCGGCACGTCATAAGACCATTATGCCTCTAATTAATATCCTGAAATAAACTTTACCAACTTACATATTTTTGAGACCCATGAACAGAAGATATAACAATATGACACATGGCGAATCAAGAACATAAGCATCTCTAGTATTTCTATGAATAGAGTCGTTTATGAAAACTGCGTATTTGCTCGTTTCTTCTGTATAACTTGGACCATGCCAAAAAGAAAGAAGGGTTGGCCTTAACATACATGAGCCGATTCTCTTGACAATCCCGCCAAATATTAACAAAAGCCCTAAAAAGAAGGTGAAAGAGCAACACAGAAAGATATTTACGCAACAATTAGTTGCACACATCTTATCTCAGACAGACCCCAAAGGAATATGTACAATCTTATCTTCCCACCACGTGATATAGGATGATTAAGATGAATGCACAAAGAAATTGTCACGACCTCGAATACCGGTCGTGATGGCGCCTATCACATTACTAGGCAAGCCAACTAATCAATAACCACAACCCTCTTTTTAATAACATTAAGCCATTTTCTAACACAAGTTTTCGATACCAAATTCATTATAAGCGTTAAGGCAACAAAAGATATGCGGAAAGTCAAAATAACAATAAACTACACAGCCCCAACTATCTGGTGTCACGAGTCTAGAGCCTCTAATACAAGTCTGAATACTTAATACATCAATAGTCTAGGAAATGCGGAAAAATGATAAGATGTGAGGGAGAGAACAGGGCTGCGGACGCCATGCAGCTACCTCGAAGTCTCTATCAAATACTGAAACAGCTGAAAGCCCTCACTCGGCCTTTCAGGCAACTAGATCTGCACACAAGGTGCAGGGAGTAACGTGAGTACGCCAACTCAGTAAGTAACTAGAGTAAATAAGGACTGAAAGTAGTGACGAGCAGTTCAAAAATACATAACTGAATAATCAATAGAATATCAGGTCATATTTACAGTTTAAAATCCGTTTTCGTTATAAAATCATATTTCCAGTTTAAACATTTGAAATCAAATACTTAGTGGTAATCAACAGAGGCTTATATAAAAGAAGAGTGAAATCAGTGAAACATCATAACAAGGCCTCTTGGGCAAGGAAATCACTCAGAATATGGCCCGTAGGGCAGCCTCTCAGTCACTCGTGACTCGACCCTCATCACACAGTACTCACTCTCAGCACTCGGCTCATTAGTATGTCATAATAATAGAAATCATAATAACCAATGTGGCGTGCAGCCCGATCCATATATAATAGTCGACTACGCTCACTAGGGGTGTGCAGACTCCGGAGGGGCTCCTACAGCCCAAACGTCATATCGCTGCGGCGTGCAGCCTGATCCAATATATATATCGCTGCGACGTACAGCCCGATCCATATAAGTATTGTTGCGGCGTGCAGCCCGATCCATAACTCACATATATACAAATATCCTCATAATCAGGTTCTCACCCTCTCTCAATCATTAACCTCACAACCTCTCGATCTTATCAACAGAGATTAGGGAACTCGGCCCAAACAGTCCTCTCAATTAGGAGTAGAGTGATAAAATCAGTTTTAATCATTTAAACAGGTAAAACAAGACTGAGGATATACTTCTAGCAAGTAAAGTGAGGAAAATAGTCAAAATGCCCCTAAGGATTTCTACAGGTCGGCACAAGGCCACAAAAACATGGCATACAGCCCATAATACAATATAAATATCCAAAATACGGGATAACATAATATTTTCAAATCAAATACGCGAGTTAATAGTCGCTACGGGACGGACCAAGTCACAATCCCTACTAGTGCACGCCCACATGCTCGTCACCTATCATGTGCGTCACCGCGTTTATCAAAACAAGTCAAATACCAGGGTTTTGTACCCTCAATTCTAGATTTACAATGGTTACTTACCTCAAACCGGTGAAAATACTACTTTGCGACGCCTTTGCTCCTCGAATCGGCCTCCACTCGCATCGAATCTATCCAAAATCAGAACGAGGGCGTCAAAATATGCTAAGGGAACAAAGCCCAAGCGAAAACAATCGAAAAATACCAAAAATCCAGAAATTACCAAAACCCGACCCCCGGGCCCACATCTCAAAATTCAGAAATTTTTACATCAACAGATTTCTCGTCTCCCCACGAATCTATGCATATCAAGAACACTAAAATCAAAGTCTAAATGACCCCTCAAATCCTCCTTCAAAGGCCTCTTAAACTCAAGCCTTAATCCTCCATTTTTAGCCCTTTAATTCCTTTAATTACAGCCTTAATACATGAAATACTACCATAGAAATGTGCTTTAGGTCCAAAATCCTTACCTTAACGAAGTCTCCTTGATTCCTCTCTTCAAAATCGCCCAAAGCTCCCGAATCCTTGTTTAAAAATGGTGAAACCCTTCAAAAATCGCGAAGGAAGACATATATACATTCTGCTCAGGGATACCGCATCTACGGTCAAAAACCCGCTTCTACGGTACCGCATATGCGGTCTATCTTCCGCTTCTGCGGAAATCACTTAGCGGACCAATTCTGCATCTGCGATCCAATCTACGCACCTGCGACTCCACAGGTGCGGTTCAATTACCGCATCTGCGGTGCTTGCCTCTTCCTATCAAATCCGCTTTTGCGGATCCCCTTCCGCATGTGCGGCGCCGCACCTACGGTCCCCAAACCGCAGGTGCAAAAACACTAGAAGCAGTAAAGTTCAGCAGCTGCAATACATCTCAACTTCCCCGTTAACCACCCGAAATCACCCCGAGGCCCTCGGGACCTCAACTAAAAGCACAAACATATTCCAATACCTTATTCAAACTTGTTCCAATCATCAAAACACCTCCAACAACATTAAATCACCCAAAACACATCGGATTCAAGCCAAACTTTCTAAAATTTTCCAAATTACATTTTCGATCAAAAATCCAACCAAACCACGTCCGAATGGCCTAAAATTTTGCACATACATCCCAAATGACACAATGGTACTACTGCAACTCTCGGAATTCCATTCCAACCCCTATATCAAAATCTCGCCTATCAACCGGAAATAGCCAAAATATCAACTTCGCCAATTCAAGCCTAATTCTACTTTGTATCTCCAAAACTCATTCCGATCACACTCCTAAGTCATAAATCACCTCCTGAAGCTAACCGAACCATCGGAACTTACATCCGAGCCCTCTAACACGTAAGTCAACATCCGGTTGACTTTTCCAACTTAAACTCCCTTAAAAGAGACTAAGTATCTCAAACTTCACCAAACTCATTCCGGACTCGATCCAGTTAACCTGATACCACAAAACACGGATAACGAAGCATGAAGAAGCAGAAATAGGGAAAACGGAGCGGTAACTCATGAGACGACTGGTCGGGTCGTCATATCCTCCCTAACTTAAACAAATGTTCGTCCTCGAACGAGCCAAGAAACATACCTGAAGCCTCAAACATGTGAGGATATTTGCTCCGCATCTCCCCCTCGGTCTCCCAGGTAGCCTCCTCCATGGGTCAACCTCTCCACTGTACTTTCACTGAAGCTATATCCTTTGATCTCAACTTTCGAACTTGCCGACCCAAAATAGCTACTGGCTCCACATCATAGGTCAAATCATCGTCCAACTGAACCGTGCTGAAATCCAGAACATGAGACGGATCCCCAATATACTTCCGGAGCATAGAAACATGAAATACCGGATGCACACTCGACAAGATGGGTGGCAAAGCAAGCTCATAAGCCACCTCCCCAATCCTCTGAAGCACATCAAAAGGCCCAATGAACCGCAGACTCAATTTTCCTTTCTTTCCAAATCTCATAACACTTTCCATGGGTGAAACCTTCAACAGAACCTTCTCGCCAACCATGTAGGACACATCTCGAACCTTCCTATCAGTATAACTCTTTTGCCTTGACTGCGTTGTACGAAGCCTCTCCTGAATCACCTTCACCTTCTCCAAAGCAGCCTGCACCAAATCAGTCCCCAATAACCTAGCCTCACCGGGCTCAAACCAACTAACTAGAGATTTACACTGCCTCCCATACAAAGCCTCATATGGAGCCATCTGAATACTTGACTGGTAGCTGTTGTTATAGGCAAACTCTGCAAGTGGTAGAAACTGGTCTCATAACCATCCGAAATCAATGGCACAAGCACGCAACATGTCCTCCAATATCTAAATAGTGCGCTCGGACTGTCCGTCCGTCTGAGGGTGAAAAGTTGTGCTCAACTCCACCTGAGTACCCAACTCTCTCTGCATAGACCTCCAAAATTGCGAAGTAAACTAAGTGCCCCTATCTGAAATAATGGAAACTGGGACACCATGCAAACAAACAATCTCCCGGATATAGATTCCTGCCAACCGCTCTGAAGAATAGGTGGTACACACCGGAACGAAGTGCACGGACTTGGTCAGCCAATCCACAATCACCCAAATAGCATCAAACTTCTTCAAAGTTCGTGGAAGTCCAACAACAAAGTCCATAGTGATCCTCTCCCACTTCCACTCCGGAATAACCATCTGTTGAAGCAAGCCACCCGGTCTCTGATGCTTCACCTACTGACAATTAAGACACCGAGCCATAAATCCTACAATGTCTTTCTTCATTCTCCGCCACCAATAGTGCTGCCTCAAATCCTGATACATCTTCGCGGCACCCGGATGAATGGAATACCGCGAGCTATGGGCCTCCTCCAAAATCAACTCCCGAAGCCCATCCATATAGGGCACACAAATCCGGCCCTGCATCCTCAACACCCCATCATCACCGATGGTCACATCTCTAGCATCGTCATGCTGAACTCTGTCCTTAAGGACGAGCAAATGCGGATCATCATACTGGCGCTCTCTAATGCGATCATATAAGGAAGACCGAGAAACCACACAAGCTAATACCCGACTGGGCTCCGAAACATCTAATCTCACGAACCAATTGGCAAAGGCCTGAACATCAACTGCAAGAGGTCTCTCCCCAACTAGAGTATATGCCAGACTCCCCATACTCACTGCCTTTCGACTCAAAGCATCGGCCACCACATTGGTCTTTCCCAGATGATACAATATAGTGATATCATAATCTTTAAGCCACTCCAACCATCTTCGCTGCCTCAAGTTAAGATCCTTTTGCTTAAACAAATGCTGAAGAATGCAATGATCAGTAAAGACACACCATACAAGTAATGTCTCCAAATCTTCAACGCGTGAACTATGACAGCCAACTCCAAATGATGAACATGGTAGTTCTTTTCATGGGGCTTCAACTGACGAGAAGTATAAGCAATAACTCTACCCTTCTACATCAACACACAACCAATCCCAACTCTCGAAGCATCACAATACACGGTGTATGAACCTGAAGCTGATGGCAAAACTAGTGCTGGAGTTGTGGTCAAAGCTGTCTTGAGCTTCCAAAAGCTCTATTCACACTCGTCCGACCATACAAATGAAGCACCTTTCTAAGTCAACCTGGTCAAGGGCGATGCGATAGATGAGAATCCCTGAACAAACCGGCGATAATAGCTTGCCAGACCAAGAAAGCTACGAATCTCAGTAGCTGAGGACGGTCTGGGCCAACTATGAACAACCTCTATCTTCTTCGGATCAACCTGAATATCCTCACTGGACAACACATGCCCCAAGAAAGCCACTGAACTGAGCCAAAACTCACACTTGGAGAATTTTGCATGAAGCATCTCCTCCATCAATCTCTGCAATACAACTCTCAAATGCTCTGCGTGCTCCTCCTAACTATGTAAATACACCAGAATATCATCAATGAAGACTATGACAAACGAATCAAGATAAGGCCGGAACACGCTGTTCATCAAATGCATGAACGTTGCTGGGACATTAGTCAGCCCAAAAGACATCACAAAGAACTCATAATGACCATATCGGGTCCTGAAAGTTGTCTTAAGAATATCCGAATCCCTGATCTTCAACTGGTGATAACTCGAACGGAGATCAATCTTGGAGAACACTCTCGCTCCCTGAAACTGGTCGAATAAATCATCAATACGAGGCAAAGGGTACTTGTTCTTAATTGTTACCTTGTTCAATTGCCTATAGTCAATGCACATTCTCATTGTGCCATCCTTCTTCTTCACAAATAGAACCGGCGCACCCCAAGGTGACATACTAGGCCGAATGAACCCTTTATCAAAGAGTTCCTGAAGCTGTTCTTTTAATTCCTTCAACTCCACTAGTGCCATACGATATGGCGGAATAGAAATGGGCTGAGTGCCCGGCACCAGGTCAATACCAAAATCAGTATCCCTATTCGGTGGTATGCTCGGCAGGTCTGCAGGAAACACATCCGGAAAATCCCTCACAACCGGGACAGAATCAATACTAGGAGTCTCAGCTCCGACATCCCTCACAAACGCTAGATATGAAAGACAACCCTTCCCAACCATACGTTGGGCTTTCAAGAATGAGATCACTCTACTAGGAACATAATCAGTCACACCTCACCACTCAATTCTTGGCACACCCGGCATAACCAATGTGACTGTCTTAGCATGATAGTCCAGAATAGCACGACACAGAGATAATCAATCCATGCCCAAAATGACATTAAAATCCACCATGCTCAATAATAATAGATCCACTCGGGTCTCCAGACCCTAATAGTCAACACACACGATCGGTACACACGGTCTACAACAAAAGTATCGCCCACCGGGGTAGATACATGAACAAGTAAGGTAAGAAACTCACAGGGCGTACCCAAATAACGAGCAAAGTATGATGACACATAAGAAAAAGTGGAACCGGGATCAAATAATACAGAGGCATCTTTGTGTTAGACTAAAACAATACCTGTAATGACAACATCTAAAGCCATAACGTCAGGTCTACCCGGAAGAGCATAGAAACGGGCCTGACCACCACCTGATCGACCTCCCCCTCTAGGGCGGCCCCTGGCTGACTGACCTCCACCCCTAGCTGTCTAGGTGGGTGGTGAGGTAACTGGAGCAGAAGTGGAGGGCTGATCCCTCTGCTGATACTGACCATCACAAAGACGAGGACACTACCTCCTTATATGCCCAAACTCTCCACACTCATAACAACTCTTCGGTGCTAGAGATGGGGACTGAAGGGAACCCCTGGCACCGGAATGACCAGTAGAAAGACCCGGCATGGAAGAACCCTGGACTGATGGAGCACGAGACGAGCTCTGAGCTGGAAGGGCACTAAGTGATGAGTGGCCCTGATGAGAACTATGAACGCCATGACACGATGATGCTCCACGATAACCTGGGCAAGCTGAATGGGCCTGTCTGAAAGAACGGCCTCTGCCCTACTGGGACTGACCCCTCGAAGGAGCACTGCTAAAGCTACCAGATCCTCGAGACCTCTTGGCCTCCCTCTCCTCTCGCTCCTGTCGGCGAACCGTCTCAATCTCACGAGCGATATCAACAACCTCCTCGAAGGTAGCACCTATGACCCTCTCCCTTGTCATGAGAATCCGAAGCTGGTACGTGAGGACATCAACAAACCTCCTGATCCTCTCTCAATCTGTGGGAACCATCCAAACCACATGGTGGGCTAACTCAGAGAACCGCATCTCATACTGCGTCACCGTCTCCCCCTGACGCAGCTACTCAAACTGCCTACGCAGCTCTTCTCGGCGCGACTATGGTACATACTTCTCCAGGAAGAGAACAGTGAACTGCTGCCAAGTAAGGGACCGTGCACCAACAGGCCTACGCCTCTCATGCGCCTCCCACCAAGTGAAGGCAACCCCAGAAAACTGAAAGGTAGTAAATGCCACACCACTAGTCTCAAGAATCCCTGTTGTACAAAGCATCCGCTAGCACTTATCCAAGAAACCCTGGGCATCCTCGCCCTCTGCACCGCTGAATGTCGGATGCTGGAGTCTACCAAACCTCTCAAGTTGACGCTGCTCATCATCCGGCATAACTGGTACCACAAACTCCTGAGCTAGTTCAACCGACTGGGCTGGAGGTGCCCCCAGCGTTTGGAGTCCCTGCACAACCTGCTCAAGTGTGCAAGCAATGGGAGTCTAGGTATCTCCCCCGGCCTGAGAAGTAGCTGCGGCCATAGTAACTGAAACCGTCTAAGCCAAACCAGTACACACTGATAAGATCTGAGCTAAAGCCTCCTAAAGGCCCGGAATCATAATAGGCACAGCTGGTGCTTAGGCCGGTGCTACTGTAGCATCCACAACTGGGACCTAATCGGGAACTGGGGCAGCTGGTGGATCTGCCGGTGCTACTCTAGCTACTCCGCCCCTGCCACGGCCTCGACCGCGACCTCGGCCTTTGGTGGCCCCAGCTGGTGGAACTAGGGGTCGTCCACCCTGCCCGGTAGCACGTGTTCTCACCATCTGTGAGAGAATGGAATAACAGAAGTTTAGTACTCGGATCAACAAGTTCGCACAACAAGAATTCAAGAATATAAAGTTTTTCCTAAAGGTTCTACAACCTCTCAAGGATAAATACAGACATCTCTGTACCGATCCGCGAGACTCTACTAAACCGGCTCATGACTCGCGAGACCTATGTAACCTAGGCTTTGATACCAACTTGTCACAACCCCGAATACCGGTCGTGATGACGCCTATCACAATTCTAGGCAAGCCAACTAATCAATAACCACAACCCTCTTTTTAATAACATTAAGCCATTTTCTAACACAAGTTTTAGATGCCAAATTCATTATAAGCGTTAAGGCAACAAAAGATATGCGGAAAGTCAAAATAACAATAAACTTCACAGCCCCAACTATCTGGTGTCACGAGTCTAGAGCCTCTAATACAAGTCTGAATACCTAATACATCAATAGTCTAGGAAATGCAGAAAAATAATAAGATAGGAGGGAGAGAACAGGGCTACAAACGCCATGCAGCTATCTCGAAGTCTCTGTCAAATACTGAAACAGCTGAAAGCCTTCACTCGGCCTCTCGAGCACCTGGATCTGCACACAAGGTGCAGGGAGTAACGTGAGTATGCCAACTTAGTAAGTAACTAGAGTAAATAAGGACTGAAAGCAGTGACGAGCAGTTCAAAAATACATAACTGAATAATCAACAGAATATCAGGTCATCTTTATAGTTCAAAATCTGTTTTTATTATAAAATCACACTTCCAATTTAAACATTTAAAATCAACAAAGGCTTATTTAAAAGAAGAGTGAAATCAGTGAAAACATCATAACAAAGCCTCTCGGGCAAGGAAATCACTCAGAATATGGCCCCTAGGGCAGCCTCTCAGTCACTCGTGACTCGACCCTCATCACACAGTACTCACTCTCAGCACTCGGCTCATTAGTATCTCATAATAATAGAAATCATAGTAACCAATGTGGCGTGCAGCCCGATCCATATATAATAGTCGACTACGCTCACTAGGGGTGTGCAGACACCGGAGGGGCTCCTATAGCCCAAGCGTCATATCGCTGTGGCGTGCAACCCGATCCAATATATATATCGATGCGGCGTGCAACACGATCCATAACTCACATATATACAAATATCCTCATAATCAAGTTCTCACCCTCTCTCAATCATTAACCTCACAGCCTCTCGGGCTTATCAATAGAGATTAGGGAACTCGGCCCAAACAATCCTTACAATTAGGAGTAGAGTGATAAAATCAGTTTTAATCATTTATACGAGTAAAACAAGACTGATGATATACTTCTAGCAAGTAAAGTGAGGAAAATAGTCAAAATGCCCCTAAGGGTTGCTACAGGTTGGCACAAGGCCCCAAACATGACATACAGCTCATAATACAATATAAATATCCAAGATACGGGATAACATAATATTTCCAAATCAAATACGTGACTTAATAGTCGCTACGGGACAGACCAAGTCACAATCCCTACCGGTGCACGCCCACATGCTCGTCACCTAGCATGTGCGTCACCGCATTTATCAAAACAAGTCAAATACCGGGGTTTTGTACCCTCCGTTCTAGATTTACAATGGTTACTTACCTCAAACCGGTGAAAATACTACTCTGTGACGCCTTTGCCCCTCGAATCGGCCTCCTCTCGCATCGAATCTATCCAAAATCAGGACGAGGGCGTCAAAATATGCTAAGGGAACGAAGCCCAAGTGAAAACAATCGAAAAATACCAAAAATCCAGAAATTACCAAAATCCGACCCCCGGGCCCACGTCTCGAAATTCAGAATTTTTACATCAATAGATTCCTCGTCTCCCCGCGAGTCTATGCATATCAAGAACACTAAAATCAGAGTCCAAATGGCCCCTCAAATCCTCTTTCAAAGGCCTCTTAAACTCAAGCCCTAATCCTCCATTTTTAGCCCTTTAATTCCTTTAATTACAGCCTTAATCCATGAAATACTACCATAGAAATGTGTTTTAGGTCCAAAATCCTTACCTTAACAAAGCCTCCTTGATTCCTCTCTTCAAAATCGCCCAAAGCTCCCGAATCTGTATTTAAAAATGGTGAAACCCTTCAAAAGTCGCGAAGGAAGACATATATACATTCTGCCCAGGGATACCCACATCTGCGGTCAAAAACCCGCTTCTGCGGTACCGCATATGCGGTCTATCCTCCACTTCTGTGGAAATCACTTAGCGGACCAATTCCGCATTTGCGATCCAATCTACGGACCTGCGACTCCGCAAGTGCGGTTCAATTAGCGCATCTGCGGTTCCTGCCTCTTCCTATCAAATCCGCTTCTGCGGTTTCCCTTCCGCACATGCGGCGCCGCACCTACGGTCCCCAAACCGCAGGTGCGAAAACACCAGAAGCAACAAAGTTCAGTAGCTGCAATACATCTCAACTTCCCTATTAACCACCCGAAATCACCCCGAGGCCCCCGGGACCTTAACCAAAAGCACAAACATATTCCAATACCTTATTCAAACTTGCTCCAATCATCAAAACATCTCCAACAACATTAAATCACCCAAAATACATTGGATTCAAGCCAAACTTTCTAAAATCTTTCAAATTACGTTTTCGATCAAAATCCCAACCAAACCACGTCCGAATGGCCTAAAATTTTGCACACACATCCCAAATGACACAACGGGAGTACTACAACTCTCAGAATTCCATTCCGACCCCTATATCAAAATCTCGCCTATCAACCGGAAATAGCCAAAATATCAATTTCGCCAATTCAAGCCTAATTCTACTCCGTACCTCCAATACTCATTCCGATCACACTCCTAAGTCATAAATCACCTCCCGAAGCTAACCGAACCATCGGAACTCACATCCGAGCCCTCTAATACGTAAGTCAACATCCGGTTGATTTTTCCAACTTAAACTCCCTTAAAAGAGACTAAGTGTCTCAAACTTCACCAAACTCATTCCGGACTCGATCCGGCCAATCCGATACCACAAAACATAAATAACGAAGCATAAACAAGCAGAAATGGGGAAAACGGAGCAGTAACTTATGATACGACTGGCTGGGTCGTCACAACAGTGGACGTATTTGTTGGGTAATTGACTAGAAAACTAAGCCAAAAAGAGGAAAATTGTTAGAGTTCAAGAACTTGTCACCAAAATTCCAACATCTTTCCACAGCCATGATAGTAATGTTTCCTTAATTCTTTAGTTTCTCTAATAAAACAAAAAATGAAAATGAATATAAAGAAAACTAGCCAGCTACGATTTTAATTAAGAATCTTTAGAATTGAAGTGTTTTTGTAACCAACCCATTAGTTAGCCACCTCATCACAAATGAAAAAGAGTCATTTTTCCAAGATATGGCTTACTGCCACGTAATTCTCCTTGTTTAAAATTTATCAAATGATCAATTAAGTAGTATCCCGCTATCCGGTTAATTAACCAATTACCTGCCTAATTAAGAATTGTCTTAAATTACTTAAAATACTACTCACTTTTAACACTTTTTATATATCTTACTGACATGGTCATGTGGTATATGATTTTTATCACAAGGATAACTCTTATTAATATTAATGTATTTTTCCACACAAAAGCCATCAAAATGATCCCAAGAATCCTCCAATTCAAGGTAAATACAAACACTTGTACATGTAGCATGGTCGAAAATAAATATTACCTCCAACTACAATGATTAGATGTAATTCCCTTAAACATACACACACCAAGTATCAAAAAGATATAATGTGGCATTTTCAAAAGCATGATATGGTAAATTATTCTATGTCATGAGAAAACTTAAAGCTTTATTAATAGCTGCTCTTTACGAGCACTGATGTGTGCCATAACTAGTGAGGTACACACCCTTAAAGGTTTGATCATAATCACACTTAAGCCATCAGTTAAAGTTCCATCAAACCACATTTGACAAGTTTTGAAATTGAGACTAGATATTTGGTAGACAGATATAAATATATTTATGAAAATAATTTTTATTTGTTTTCTAAAGTAACTCAACAGATCAGACATATTCAACTTTAAAGCAAGTCCTAATAGAGGTTATGTTCATTTCTTTGTGTCTTCCCTATTTTGGAAGCCTTGGGTCGTGTTTGTCAACAAATTGAGGAGTCGGAGTAGATCCATCAAGAATTAGAATAAACATCTATTGGACAAATTAGAAAAGTCTATTATTAAAGAGAAAATGCATAAAGACCCCATTCAATTTGTCATGAAAAATTATTTACACACCTAAAATTTACCGGTGTCCTAACACTCTACTATGGTTAAAATAATTGTATTTATTTACTCCCTCCTAAGCCTTGGTCAGGCGCGCGTCTTAGACAACGCAATTGAGCACGTCTTAGACAACGCAATTGAGCGCGTCTTTGCTCTATTTTAATCGTTAAAAACCCCAAAAAAGAAAAAAATTAAACTTTTAACTTCAATATAACCCCCAACCAACAGTAAAATCCATTCTTCCCCAATATTTTACCAAATCCAATTGAAGAACCTTAATTTCTTCTTCATCTAAATTCTGCCGAATTTGCATCAAATTGCTCTTTGAAGTTTTGATATTTGAAAGCAAAGGTTAATCTTTCTCCTTCAAACATACTAATGTTTCACAGATAATTCAACTTCAATGTTTGAGCTTGATTCTTCAAAGAACTTCGGCTTCGAACAGGCCTTCTTCCAACTCGTCAGGAATTTTAAATAACAATGAAATCGAAGTATTTTGTAACCGGTCACTTCAATTTTGTTCGGGTAAATCGATTTTGGCGAGGCAAGAAGAATTTTCAATGGCTGGACATTAGAGATCTTCAATTTGGGAATTTTTAAATGATGGGTGAATAAGGCTCGTTTAGAGACTGTTATTTTTATTTACTAGACATTTTGAATTGAGAAAAAAATCAAAGTTTGACCAGAATCAACATCAAAAAGAGCTGAGTTTTCATGAAATATTTATGAAGAGAAAAGTGACCATAGAAAGATTTTGGTTCTTTGGAAGAACAGAGGAGCCCCAGACCCCACCTGTTGGGATCAAACTGGGTTTGTTGTTGTTGTTGTTGGAAGAACAGAGGAGGTCTAAGTGATCTGTATATTCCATTACGCCCATAACCAGATTTTTCCATTGAATTGAACACTGTTTTTTTCTGGTTTTTATATAATGTTTTTTTCTAAATTTTCAGTGAGGAATGAATTGGTATTTGGAATTCTTGAATTAAGGAGAAAAGACAGGAAGATGACAAGGAAATATATAATGTGATATGAAAATTAGATAGAGGAAAGACAGTTTGTTGAGTGCAGTCCATGTTAATTACGTGGCTTACTAATGAAGCGTGTGTTTCCCATTCAAATTAATATTGCTGGGCCAGGGCTTAGGAGAGAGTAAATAAATACAATTGTTTTAATAATAATGGGGTGTTAGGATACCCGTAAAATTTAGGTGTGTAAATAATTTTTCATGACAAGTTGAATGGGGTCTTTATGCATTTTCTCATTATTAAATGGATTAGTAGCACACTAATTAAAACAAGAAGAGCGTGTAAGTAGCACACTAATTAAAACAAGAAGAGTGTATGTATGTATGTGTGTGTTACTTCCCGAGCCTCTTTATATGGTTACACCAATAATTCTTTACATGTCATTTTTCAAAACAACTTGCCTTCAACTTTTTTTTTGTTGCTTATTCTGGTTACACTAACGTATTTTTCTTTTTCTTTTCTTTTTTTTTTACAAAAAATGTTCCTCTCAAAATACCATATATATATATATATATATATAACGGTGTCAAGGTTGTTAAACTTACGGGGTGTAACAACTACATTGATATTACCAAGTTGTAGATGTCAAAATATCACCAACTTACAGAAAATCCCAAAGAAACCAACTTACAGATCAAAGTTATTGAGAAAATTTTGATAAAATTGTAGATTTAGAAATATTACCGTATAGATAGATAGAATGTTATACGGCATAGATACAAGTAAAATATTCAAAGAAAGATGTGGTTCCTAATAACTATTTCGTTGCCATCGATGTTCGCACTCTTGAAGCCATTTGGTCTTTCACAATGATATTCATATTTACCCTTAAAACGGATAACAATTAAATTTGTATGCGATTTAAAGGATATGTAGTTTAATAAACACAAATGATCAAAGAATAGTAATAATTGATTTGAAATGAGATAAACGATCAAACCTATGTGGCGAAGTAATTAAGCCATGTGTTAAGCTTAAATGCTAACGGTTGGTTTCAGTAGAGCCTTGAGATAAAGCTCGGATCCAACTAACTGAGTGAATAACTAAAGAACACTTAGTTAATTGCTGAAAGCCAAAGTAAATTTTATTGCCTTGATATGTGTGTCAAAAAACAAAGGGGCCCTCTTCTTTGAACAAAGGTTTATATAGTGTAGGAATCAAACACATAAACATGGAAAGTCATCATTCAAATATTAGAAAGGAAAGCACTCAAAATCAGTAAGGAAAGAGAGAAAACTTCAAAACCCTAATTTTAGGTAAAGTACACAAATCGACAAAACTAAAAGGTAAAGAAAAATCACATGTTACATAGAATAAGATGAACATAGACAGGAATACTATTTACAATCAAAGAATCGAACCAAATTTGGTTCGATTTAAAAGAATCTGAAACCCTAATTTTAGGGTAAGTAAAAATCGACAGAGAAGAACAAACTTACACATAATAGGAGGCATATAGACGAGATAACATTTAAAATCACAGGATCGAACCATATTTGGTTAGATCTAAAAGAGATCTGAAACCCTAATTTTTAGAGTAAGTAAGAATCACAAAGTTACACGGAAATTCATAGAGATTCATACCATAAAAGAACAAGAACGAACACATACGGAAAAGGTCAAGGAATTGAACCAGATTTGGTTCGAAGTTGAAGAGATCCGCTTGCCATGTTTAGGCAAGCAACTAGGTAACACCATAGACGAGTAACCAGTAGTGAGAGGAGGTCATAAGGTAAGTGAATCAATGATTGATTCCATTTTTGAGTCGGAATCAAAGAGGATTAGAGGTTACGGCGCTAGGGTTTGTAGAGATGAAGAGAGCGCTTGAGAGAGTTTAGGTGCAGCAGATTGTAGAGAATGGTTTAGGGTTAGGGGGTTTGGGTATAGTTAAAAGGTTTAGGTTAGTTGTAGGCCGTTGATCTCAGAGATCAACAGCCGGGATTTTAAAGAGGGGCTGGGGCGGGTTAATTAAACGGGTTACAGGTTGGGTTATTGGGTTAGGGGTCGTTGGTTTGGACTAGAGTATTGGCCTGGTGTATTGGGTAGTTTAGGTCCAAAAATAGGTTTAGAATTAGGGTAGTTTTTAAATACCCAATGCTTTAATCAATAAATAATTTATAAAAGCAATTAATAAATAAAAAATATTGTTTGTGCACTAAAATAATTAAAAATAATTACTCAATATTATAAAAATATAAAAAATGTATTTATACATTAATAAGGGCTATTATTGTAAAGATGTGCAATTTAGCCTTAAAGTACAAATGTAATTACAAAAATGCACTGAAAAATATTTAAACTTTATGTGGATATAAATAAAAAATTTAGATAATTAAATTATCATAAAAATAATTTAAAGTGTAATTATTGTATGTTTATATATAATAAAAATGCAAGAATAAATTGGTTTAAAGCCTTTAAAAATTATAAAAAATTATGAAAAATATTTATGTATGCTTATAAATCAAATGATGATGCCTATGCCCTATTTTGAAAGTATATGTATATATTTAAAATATGAGAGAAAAATTGGGTATCAAGAGCTGCTCCTCTTTATCTGGGAATGATGGAAGAGTTATCGGTTAAAGAAATGATGACCGATTTGACTGAATAGGGTGATTTTAGAAATAGAGGCCAAACTCCGATTTTTGAGTTGCCTACATATCCCTGGTTTTACAGGAATCAGGCCGTGTGTAGTTCTAGATCCAAAGGTGAACGAAACTGACGAAGTTTTTATAGGAATGGTTATACGTTTCGGAAAAGGTTCTTTCGGGAAGGATAGTATCCAATGGATTTATGTGGAGTTATGAATATGAATCTGAAACGTAACGGATGTGCCATAGAGCAAGTATCTGAATAGCCATAGAGTGAGAAATGGGAATTAATGACGGTCAATTGTGTTTAAAACATTTGTAGAGTGCGAACGTTATGAATGGAAATCGGAGCGAAGATCGCTCCCGTTTGAAGAACAGTTACTTCTTGAGTTACCTGCAAAACTTAAAACACGATGGATCCAAATATATATGGATTATTGAGAATTTAAACATGATGCAAATTCCCTTTTGACCATGGAGATTGTCTTTGGACGGTGAGGATAATGTCCTTAGATCATGACGTCCTGGGCCATAAATAGCATTATAAGGGATTCGCAAGCAATGAAATGATGTTCTCGGGCCATGAAAATGGTGCCTCTAAACTATGCTGCCTTTGAATAATGATGTGCGATATTGAGAGATCCTCCGACCGTGGCATGGTATCATCAGGCTATGATGATGACGCCTTCGGACTATGACACCTTTGGATAAGATGGCGATGTTTCAGCCCATGAAATGCAAGGACATGATGCTGGGTCATATAAGGAGCGAAACAAGACAAAGCTTAGTCTTTCATAAGATTGGGATAGAGCTTAGCCCCGGGAAGGCAAAATAGTGCCAGATTTCAAGTAGCATAGCATTCAGTATTAGGCAAGGAAAGGCAGAGCTTAGCCTTATGCAGTTGGGGAGGCAATGCTTAGCCTCATGCAAGAAAGGGAGACAGTGCTTAGTCTCATGCAATGAAAGACAATGCTTAGCCTTATGCAGTTGAGGAGTCAAGGCTTAGCCTCATGCAAGAAGAGGAGACAAGGCTTAGTCTCATGCAATTGAGGAGGCAATGCTTAGCCTCATATAAGAAAAGGAGACAATGCTTAGTCTCATGCAATGAAAGGCAATGCTTAGCCTTATGTAGTTGAGGAGGCAAGACTTAGCCTCATGCAAAAAGAGGAGACATGGCTTAGTCTCATGCAATAAAAGGCAATGCTTAGCCTTATGCAGTTGAGGAGGCAGGGCTTAGCCTCATGCAAGAAGAGGAGACAGGTCTTAGTCTCATGTAATGAAAGGCAGTGCTTAGCCTTATGGAGACAATGCTTAGTCTCAATGCAAGGGAAGACAGTGCTTATCCTTATGCAATTAAGGAGGCAGGGCTTAGCCTCATGCAAAATGGGGACGATACTTAGTCTCATGCAGAAAAGACAATGAGTGATAACAGAGTGTTTCTTATATGGAGGCATATTTGCGTTCGACAGCTTTGTCACTATGAAGATAGTGATTTTGATATGTGTATACTTGTGAATACTCCTGTTATGTTCATTATGCCTGCATCCAAAGAAAAATCGTGAGTTTTGCGGTGAAGGTCGGTTCGTGCCTTCGCCTGCTTGCTTTGCTCTTCTTTACTCTAGAGATCTTGTTCGAGTTACCCTGGGTAACATCTGGCTGCCATAGAAATAAAGTTTTCGAAAAATATGCATACATTTGATAAATATGGTTGTTTAAAAACATAGTAGTATGTAATATCAAGTAAATTAGATTAACTAATGACTGTGGCACTTTTAGAGACATTGCTGCTTCTTTGTACTAGAATTTCTAGAGTCCTCCTCAAAATTCTGCCCCAGTTTAATAAGCGATTCTTTGGCCATTCTGCATATGATGAAGTTGGCTGGACTTGCTCCGGATTTTTGAGGGTCCTCCTCAAAATTTTGCCCCAGTTTCTGACAATGGGGAAAATGAAATTTTTATTAAGATGTGACCGAACCCATAGGGCTGCCTACATATCCCCTCTTAAACGGGAATCAGGTCAAGCATAGTTCAGTTACATCAAATAAAGAATATAAATAATCTAAACATAGTATCTCTTGACTGCGTCTGAATTGATAGGCTTCGGCCAAATTTCTCCGTTCATTTTTGCAAGTATGAGTGCTCCTTCTGTTAGTACCCTGTGAACCATGTAGGGCCCTGGCCAATTAGGTGAGAATTTTCCTTTGGCCTCGTCTTGATGCAGAAAGATCCGCTTCAGCACCAGCTGCCCCGGTGCAAACTGTCTAGGTTTGACCCTTTTGTTGAAAGCTCTGGACATTCTGTTCTGATAAAGTTGACCATGGTATACCGCATTCATTCTTTTTTCATCAATAAGAGCTAATTATTCGTAGCAGCTTCTTATCCATTCTGCATCACTGAGTTCAGCTTCTTGTATAATTCTTAAGGAAGGAATTTCGACCTCGGTGGGTAGGACAACTTCAGTATCGTAGACCAACATTTAGGGAGTTGCTCTATTTAAATCCTAATAGTCGACACATACTCTGACCTTCCCATCCTTCTTCGAAACTGGCACGATGTTAGCCAACCAGGTAGGATATTCAACCACTCTGAGAACTTTAGCTTTGATCTGCTTGGTGACTTCCTCTTTTATTTTCAGACTCATATCTGGCTTGAACTTTCTGAGTTTTTGCTTTACAGGTAGACACATCGGATTGGTAGGTAGTTTACGAGCCATTATAGACGTGCTCAAACCAGTCATATCATTATAAGACCATGCAAAAACATCTTCGTATTCTTTCAGGAAACGAGTGTACTTTTCTTTCTCTGATGGTGATAGATGAATGCTTATGCGAGTTTCTTTGATTGTTTTAGAATCTCCCAAATTGACTATCTCGGTTTCGTCCAAATTTGACTTAGGCTTGTTCTCAACATTCTTCACCTTTCTGACAATTTCCTCAGGGATTATATCTTCTTCTTCTTCTATTTCCTTTGAATCACTATCCTTGTGTTGCGTTGTCTCATTACATGTTACGGTTGTTAGTTCATCAAGATAAGTAATAATAATATTGTAGAAAGAAAATGTAAAGGATAATAATAAATACTAAAATAGCAATGCATTAGATAAATTTTGAAACGTTAAAACAAGTATGGCTCGATGACTCGAGCAATTATTTCAAAACAAAATGCGTCTAAAATAAAATACTGAAAGCGTCTTAAATGCTAAAAAATTGCTTTTAAAAATAGATCATGCTAATTGCTAGGCTACCCAGGAACTCGACGGGCCCGGGACGGTGCAGCAGTCCAGTTCTTGAGAATAGCTCCTTTTCCCATGGTCTGAATTGTAAGGTCTTCCTCCTCCTCCTCCTCCTCTTCCTCAACTATTGCATAGCAATCCATGTCTTCATCATCCAGAAATAGATTCCTTAGGCTAGATAAAGCCTCATCTTCTTCAGATCCCAATATCACGTCAGCCTGTTAAAATGTCTGGTGCAAATGCGGTATTAGATGTTCAAGAAGGTAATAGGGACCATGACATGGCGGCGACCAATCATTGTACTCCTGCCAGGTGTATTGATATCCAAGTCTAAAGGTTGTACCGTGATGCTTTGGTTGTATTGGTTTAGTGATACCCTGGAGATTCTTGCGGAGACCTTTGCCGGGTTCATACCCTGTCCATAACAATATACTTTCAATCTTATTGCTCCACCATTTGTCTTTCTCAATTGCATTGACGCGCTTGATACGATGGTACGTTTCTCTACCCAACTTCCTTCTGTTCTTATCAACCGAAACAATTTGATTGGTGTAAATAGGGTTACTCCCATCCCCGTGGATGATTACTTCCTGATAATTCCATTCGAACTTCACGTCTTGGTGTAGCGTAGAGGCTACGACCCCAACAACATGTATCCAAGGTCTTCCCAACATCGGATTATATGTGGAGGATATGTCCAATACTTGAAACTCAACATCAAACCAAGTTGGGCCCATCTACAAACACAGGTTGATTTCCCCGATCGTGGCCCTTTGGGACCCATTGAATGCTTTCACATTCATAGTTCCCGCTCGTATCTCATGCAAACCTTTACCCAACCTCTTCAAAATAGTCAATGAACAAATGTTGAGGCTCGAACCCCATCTATTAGGACTCTGGCTATGAATTTATCCTTAAATTGTACTGTGATGTGTAGTGCCCTGTTGTGACTCAGTCCTTCTGGTGGCAACTCGTCTTCGTGAAAAATGATCTTGTATCTTTCCAACACTTGTCCTACCATGTTGGCCATTTCTCCGCTAGTGATGTTGTTGGGTACGTAAGTTTCATTTAATACTTTCATCAATGTGTTCCTATGCGTCTCAAAATTCTGTAGTAGTGATAGAATGGATATTTGAGCAGGGTTTTGTTCAGATGATCAACCATATAATATTCCCTTGCTTGCACCTTTCTCCAAAGATCATCCGAGCCTATTTTAATGATAGGCTTCTTGGGTTTCTTTACTTGTTCCTCCCAAATGCTTAGGTATGTAAACCTTACCAGTCTTGGTCATGCCTTGTGCGACACATGTTTCTTCCAGTTTCCCTTTACCTTTTCTTCTCGCCTCTGCAGCATAGTCCCATGGTATAACATTGGAATTAAAGGATAACGTGGGTGCTACCGTCATAGTGAAGGGTGTGGTTACTTCCACCTCAAATGGAGTTGGCGTATCTGTGGGTGTTGTTACTTCAAACGGAGTTGGTGTGGCTACTTCAACCTCAATTGGCGACTGAATCTGCACTATAATAGGTGTGAGAGTGACTGGAGGTATTTTGGGTTCATCTTCACGAATGAGTCCAATTAATCCTTCTGGATCCCATTCTTCATCAGTTTTAATCACATTTACCCCTTCGCCTCTGTGGTCCGGGAGGGGATTGTTACGCATATTTGGTGCAGTCTCTTTTGCTTGTTAACCTTGGTATCAATCAACGTTTGGATCTTATCCTTTAAAGTGCGACATTCATCAATAGTATGTCCCTTCATGCCCGAGTGATAGGCACATGTCTTGTTCAGATTAACCCACTAGGAAGAGTTTTCCATAGTAAAAGTGGGAATGGGGGTGACATAACCGACAGCCTTCAATCTTTCATACAACTGATCGATGAGTTCAGAAATAAGTGTGTATTGTCTAGGTGGTCTGCAGTCGAAATTTGGTCTGGGTTTCTGGTAGTTTTGGCAGGCTGGTGGTGGTAAGTGGTAATATGCAGATTATGTGTTATAAGTATGGTAGGTGGCGGCGGGTTGTTGGTATTTGGGAGGTGAGGGCTGATATGTGGGTGGTGGTGTTTGGTATGTGATGGGAGATTTCGGACCCTGGGCTACTGCACCAACTTCTTTCTTCTTAGAGATTCCTCCTGACTGCAAGGCTTTGTTTGTAGTTTGGAGTGCCTCAAAGTTTGTCACCATTCTGCTTTTAATTCCCCCTTCTATTCTTTCTCCTAATTTGATGATGTCAGAGAACTTATGGTTTTCAATAACTATCAATATTTCATAGTATTGTGGATCTTGAGCTCTGACGAATAACTTATTCGTCTGTTTTTCTTCCAACGCTGGCCTTACCTTTGCGACTTCTAACCTCCATCGAGTAGCATACTCGCAAAAACTTTCTGTTGGCTTCTTCTTAAGATTCTAAATGTAGAAGATGTTTGGTGTATTTTTCTATATTGAACCTGAACTGATCCATAAAATATGATGCCATGCTCACCTAGTTAACCCATTTCTTCTGGTTTTGATTGATGTACCAAGACAGGTCTCTAATGAGGCTCCTCATGAACAACTTCATGAGGATTCTTTCGTCTTAACCAACCCCTACGAGCTTGTCACAGTATGTTCTTAAATGTACCTTCGGATCACCTGTCCCGTCGAAAATCTCAAACTTAGGAGGTTTGTCACCCTCTGGTAGTTCTTGATGAGCAGGTCCTTCTCGGCGGATTCGGGTATGTATAAGGTCTGTTGTGAAGTGTGAGGTAAGGTTTCTACGTATATAGGGTTACTTTAATGGACTCCAGGAATTTGGGCATAGTGGTGGTCGTTGGTTGAGTTTTGAGAATCAGGGGTAGGTTGTGGTGCATTTTGAGGAGTGTGGTAGGTAGTGGTTTGTGGATATGGGTTGGATGATGATGATGTTTTGGAGGAGTCGGTACTGGTGGAGGATTGGGATTTTGAGGAGGTTGTTACACCGCATATTTTTGTACGTGAAAATACGCGATGAGTAAATTCGTAAAGGAGAAAGGGTAAGCAAATCAAAGAAAATAAATCTCATCGAAGTTTGACATTTTGGGATAAAATACTGCCCGAGCTAAAATATCCGGTATTTATGGACTAGTACCATACAAGGTACCACATGACCATGAAAGTGAGGTGTATAAAGTGTGTTAAAAGTGAGTAGTATTATAAATAATTTAAGATAATTCTTAATTATGTAGGTAATGAGCTAATTATTGAATTAGTGGGGGATTAATAAGTTGATTAAGGAGAAGGGGTGAAAATTTGGATAAGGTTTAGTATAGTAACGTGGAAGCAAAGGAATAAAAGAAGTGTGACTCAAAAGTAACTATGATATGTGGCAATTCTTAAAGAAAGTGAGTCATTTCCTAATCTCTTAAAAGGCTTCCAGCAAAGGAATATATTAACGTTATTGACAAAGACTTTCATCCAAGAATATAGTAACATTATGGACAAAGACTTTCATCCAAGAATATAGTAACATTATGGACAAAGACTTTCATCCAAGAATATGGTAATGTTATTGGCAAAGACATTCTGCCAAGGAATATATATTAATGCTATTGACAGAGATTTTCCGCCAAGGAACGTAGCAACGCTATTGAGAAAGTGTTTTAGCCAAGATTATCTTTGCATAGCAAAGTTATTGCTTCAGGCATTTCATACGGATTTTCCCTACTCCGATCTTGCTGTTTTGTCGCAATTAACGAGTGTTAGAGGAATTGTCAAGAAAATCGATTCAGGTATGTTAAGGCTATCCCTTCTTTCTTTTTGGCAAGATCTATACGACACGAACGAAACATGAAAATGAACAACTTCCATAAATGACTCTATTCATAGTAGTTTAGGAGTGCCTATGTTCATGAATTCCCTTGTATCTTGTTATTCTATCATCTGTTCACGGGTCTCAGAAAATACGTAAGTTGAAAAAAGGTTTACTTCATGATATTACTCAAAGGTATAATGTCTTATGCCATTCCAAGAGATTTTATTGACGTACTTATCATGCATTGTATTCATTTACATGGACCCATGGCCAGATGGCATTATATACACGTATATATGTATATTATATGTATATGAGATATGGAAAAAGGTTACGGCATTATATAGTCACCATCACATGATTAGCTGGTACACGTTGATGATTTGCCCACAATGGTCGAAATGATATGATTGGATGCCCTCATAGGCTTGATGATATTATGAACGCATATACCTATGCATGGCATGACATTTATACGCATATGCATGACATTATGAAAGTGAAATGATTCACAGAGCTATGCAGACATACATGTCGAGTCTTTTACTCCATGTTTCTCTCATGTCTATTATTTACTGATTTTCATTCCTTACATACACGGTACATTATTTGTACTGACGTCCCTTTTTCCTGGGGACACTGCGTTTCATGCTCGCAGGTCCCGATAGACAGGTCGAGAGCCCTCCAGGTAGGCTTTCAGCTCAGTGGAAAATGTTTGTGCGCTCCATTTGCTTCGGAGTTGCTTGTTTGGTTAGTATAATTTAGACGTGTATTGTTTGGTATAGTGGGACTCTGTCCCGACCTTTATGAAAAGTATGTATTCTTATAGGCTTGTAGACAAATGTCATGTACGTAAAAGATTGTATGGCCTTGTCGGCCTATATTCAGTGTACGAGTGGTTATTTTGGTCTTATAGGCCCGTATGTCTAATGTCTAAGTTGGTATTACATGTTGTATTCCACTTATCTCATGGCAGCCTTCCGGCTCAGTTATCTATGATAGTATGACATGAAAGGATATGTTATATTGGTACTCGGTTGAGCAAGGTACCGGGTGCCCGTCGCGCCCCATCTGTTTGGGTGGTAAAAAAAATGGTATTAGAGCAGTTCTGTCCTAGGGAGTCTACAAGCCATGTCTAGTAGAGTCTTGTTTATGGGTGTGTTGTGCACCATACTTATAAGTAGGAGGCTACAAGGCATTTAGGAATGTCACTATTTCTTCTTACTCTAGATCGTGTGGTAGAGCTCAGTTGTAAGAACTCAATTTCCTAAACTCTATCTTATTCATAATAAAACAATGCCTTTATCCAAAAAATAGTTGGTAAGAGATATAGATGTGGAAGAGTTGAGTTAGAGGAACTCAATTTTTGCATTATGCTTATGATGAGTAAATGTAAGGTCTCCAATAGAACAGGTGGGTATTAAGACGTGTTAGATTCTTGTTAAGGAGACCTAAGGCATGAGTATCTATCCACCCATGTGGTGAAAAGCAACGATATAATCACAAGGTACAAGTTTCAACAAGTAAAAGAAGCACGGTGAAGAATGGTACAAGGTACCCAGTTAGTAAAGATGAACATTATCTTCAATTCAGGAAGTGAGATATAAACATCTTGAATTACTTTCAATAATAGAATAGATATATAGAATTGGCCACACCCATCTAATTTATGCCCTTTGGGGCTAATAGAAGTAGTATACGAGAAAGACGGATATCAGGATCCGGCTAGGGTTAGAGTGACCCAAAATGGTGGATGAATTATTTGCGTTAGTTGATATTTCTGAAGGATATTGCAAAGGTGCTAATAGATCTCCTTGTGAGATGCCTAGATGGTGCACCCTAAAATAGTATAGCCATATGTGAGTACTACAATGGTAGGCACTGGAAGCCTTGAAGGGATTAAAATTATCTTAGTATAGCTCCCGTCCCTAATAGAGAGAGAATGTTAGGCAACTCAAAGGGCCAATGGATGGAGCAAGGGAATCTAAAAGCAAAGGAATGTCTTGTTTGAGTTTTCAGAATAAAGTGATAAACATAGATGTTAGCGGGAAATAAGAAAAGAGTTAATGAAGCATTATAAGTAAGATATGATACATGGATGTCAAAAAGGTTACAGTATTACAAAGTATATAGTCAAGTGAAGGAAAAAGCGAGAAGTGACAGGCCTTGAGACAACTAAAGAATATATGCCATAAAGTCATATCCTCATTTCGAGAGATGAGTTCGCGACTCCAACGCGACTACCAGAAGGAAAAGTTATACCCAGAATGATAGAAATCAGTATGGATTGGTGAACAAGATAAACTAAACATGAATTAGGGACTGAGTGGTTTGATAATTGTCGACATCATAAGAATTTCAGATTGCGTTCTGGTGATAATAGAATGGATAACAGAAGAAGATTCATGAGAAATTCAGAGAATGGTTATTTAGGAAGACGTTTTCCTAAAGCAAGCAATGCGAGTAAAGTTAAACTTTGGGGACTATGTGTGACAGCTACACTAAGTGTCACCCTCGTGGGTAAGGGAATTTTTTTATTACCCTTGGTATAGAAGGATTTCCGCAAGTCAAGTAAGAGTCATCGATAATGTGAAAATACGCCAACGATGAAGAGGAAAAACATCTATAGGAATCCTCGTTGATCCAACTCTTAGTACTCCCCTAAAGGGGGAATATGGGGTGATGTGGCATTAAGTCAGAATTAAGTGGTTCTAGTGACTATGGAGTGGTAAAGGAAGAATGCAAAAAAATAAATAAAAAAGAAATGAGATTACACTTATCCAAATCCTACAGATATGCTACGATTCTAGAATATTATGTAAGTACGAATTCAATGAAAGAAAGAAAGGTTTCATGCCCCGAATATTATTGATAAATAAGAAGCCGGTGCGAGAGGTAAGTTAGATAAAGGAAATAACCCAAAAAAGATTACGCGGAATATTGATATGAAAATGGACCAATGAGTAGTTAGCAGTTGATTCAGGAAGAGCCTAGTTATGGCTAAACAAGAGGTTACAGATAAATAAACAAATCATGCAAGATAAGCGTAGTGAGCCCTAACATAGGGAATTCAGTCTCATAGATATGACATCGTACCCTTGAGAAATATTCAGATAGGAGTTGGGGTAGTTAAAGGTACCGTATGAATTTTACGGGAATAAAAGAGAGTTCCACTGGGAAGACAATCAAAATATCAGTTTAGAAGAAGCCGTACAAGCATAAGGGCATAGAGCTAAGTAACTACAGATAATTATATGCAAGAAAGGACATCAAAAGGTCCGTCGAGTATATGATGTAATAAGCTCACAACTTTACAAGAGTCAGAGGGTCCTCCCTAAGTACTATAGTGAATGACTAGGTGAAAAAGTAAGGATGGAAGCTTTAACCTAAGCTAGGTGACCTAAGGAGGAAATGGTCTTATAACACCGTCTCACAACACATTGTATGCATTCCATAAGAAAATGACACCTACCGTGGCTAATAAACGGGAAGAAAAATCAGAAGTGATATTTAAGATCGTATGAGTTCTATGGAATTCCAATATGCATGGGCATCAAGATAAGCTAAGTATGCACACAAAAAGAGGCAGAAAGACTAGGAAAAGTAATTGTTTATGTTTGAAGAAAGCTGAGATGGAACAAAAAGAATTATTCGATTCATGATCCAGAGTTAGTTACGTTATGAATGAACTTAAGAGTTTGGATTTTTATACATGCAACATATATAGCCGTAGAAGATTACGGTATAAGTTAAAAAAAGAATTGAGCCCAGGTCATAGACGAAGGATTGAATTATTAAAGAATTGTATCATGGATATTCCTCAGCGCCCATGAAAGGCTAAACGTAATAACTAATACCATGAACCACAGATCGGAAGGTAGCTTAAGCCTACATAAAGGCTGATTAGAAGGAGGAAACTAAAGAGTTACATCAACGAAGTAAATCAGGAATCTGATTATTGGGCCCAAAAAATTGTAGAAATGGTGATTGAGAACATTACAGGATCACTCTTAATATCAGAGGTACCAAAGGGATAGTACAACAACCATATTCTATAACGACCCTACGATAAAGCCGGTAGTACCAGCCTCATAAGAAGTCAGTACGAAGCTCCCACCAGATTGTGTATGCACCAGAGGTGCAAGTATAATAGAACTTCAAGTTATGGAATTATACTTATGTGGAAGGGAGGTCGTGAAAGAGATAAAAGATACGATGCGAGATTTTAAGGTAAGCAGGGTAAAGGTGAACAACGTACAAGATACTCAAAGTCAGAAGATCATGAATAGTCCATGCTTCGGATAGACGGCTAGAAGCACTAGGATTCAATATCCAGGAATGATAGCAGCATCGTCAGTGGCGTACCTTCCAGCCTATGGTTTCTAAGTATCAAGAGATCTAGTCAAGAGAGTAAAGAAGAGTTAGAGACGATATGATGTCTAGCTTGATGTTCCAGAATAACACAAGGAAATCTATGGTGCAAGCAAGTTGAAGGAAGGCTGCGAATAGTATAAATAGATATGTATAGGTCGCAAGCTAAAGTATAGTAAAGCGACAAAATTTTATGACACGAGTAAGAACGAGAAAGGACGAGTGAGAAGGTGACGAGAATGGATAAGTCCTCGGGATTAAGCCCATGAAAACAATAGCACTAATGGTTTCTCTAAAATATAGAAAGTTCAATATAGCCTAAATGAACTCAAAGGAGTCTAAGACTAATAATATCTAGAAAAAATAGAATGTTGCTCTGGTGGTGGAGTGAGGGTGTGATTGTGATCGATAAAGGATGATGTTTGGGCTTTCGACTGAGTAATGATTTGAAGAGGATTTCATGGATTGTACGGAATTAAAAACATAAGGTGAATAACATTGGATTGCTATAAAATACGATTATTGAAGTATAGTATTGCCCCTAAGTGGATCAGGAAAATCACTTCAAATATTCCTCGATACAGCATAAGACCTAGTGGCAATGTGTTACGTAAGAAGTTTCAAGTTATCAATGGAAGATTGTAGATCAACATTGAGGTGAATCGACAATGAATGGATAAAAGATACAAAGTACGATATAAGATTAGACCATCATTCTTAAGATGAACAATAATAAAGAAGTGTTAAAAGACTTAGCTTTATGCATATAGGATAAGCAACAAGAGTAACCTGAAGTTTGGTTGCAAACCTCAGTAACAATAAATCAAAGTAAGAGTTATGGTATATTATGGCCTACTTAGATATAGTAAAGCTAATGACGCACAGAGAGACAACTTAACATAATTTTGTATATGTTCACAAAGTGAGGCATACATATTGGTTAAGAGCTGGAGGAAAGAGTAAAGAAGCGTCGCATAGGCGCACATACAAAGTTAGAGTCGTACATGCTGCATGATAGAAGGTAGCAACAGTTACAAAATTGGAAGGATTCTGACCACGAGTCGTGGTGTGAGAAAGAGGCCTAAAGGAGTAAATGCCCTGGCCATTGGATTTATTCACAGAACGGTTGCCTAGATGGCAAAGAGAGTACTAAAGTATTCGAAAGACAAAAGTTATGTAAATGATAGGTGCATCAGTCAACATTCGAGGACGAATGTTCCAAAGGGGGGAATGATGTTACACCCTATGTTTTCGTACGTGAAAATATGCCATAAATAAATTGATAGAATCTCGGAAATGAGATGTTGCATCCCTCATTTTTCATACGATAAAGTTTTGTCGTAAGTTAATCGATGTAAGTTCGGGAATGGGATTATTTTGAGATTATAAGCATTATCCTATTTTAAACACGCGATGAGTAAATTCGTAAAGGAGAAAGGGTAAGCAAATTAAAGAAAATAAATCTCATCGAAGTTTTACATTTTGGGATAAAATACGGCCCGAGCTAAAATACCCGGTATTTATGGACTAGTACCATACAAGGTACCACATGACCATAATAGTGAGGTGTATAATGTGTGTTAAAAGTGAGTAGTATTATAAATAAATTTGAGATAATTCTTAATTATGTAGGTAATGGGCTAATTATTGAATAAGTGGGGGATTAATAAGTTGATTAAGGAGAATGGGTGAAAATTTGGATAAGGTTTAGTATAGTAATGTGGCAACAAAGGAATTAAAGAAGTGTGACTCAAAAGTAACTATGATATGTGGCAATTCTTAAAGAAAGTGAGTTATTTCCTAATCTCTTAAAAGGCTTCTAGCAAAGGAATATATTAACATTATTGACAAAGACTTTCATCTAAGAATATAGTAATATTATGGACAAAGACTTTCATCCAAAAATGTGGTAACGCTATTGGCAAAGACATTCTGCCAAGGAATATATATTAACGCTATTGACAGAGAGTTTCCGCCAAGGAACGTAGCAACGTTATTGAGAAAGAGTTTTAGCCAAGATTATCTTTGCATAGCAAAGTTATTGCTTCGGGCATTTCATACGGATTTTTCCCTACTTTGATCTTGCCGTCACATGTTTTGTTGCAATTAACGAGTGTTAGAGGGATTGTCAAGAAAATAGACTCAGGTATGTTAAGGCTATTCCTTTTTTCTTTTTGGCATGATCTATACGACATGAACGAGACGAGAAAATGCACAACTTCCATAAATGACTCTATTCATAAAAGTATTAGGAGTGCCTATGTTCTTGAATTCCCTTGTATCTTGTTATTCTATCATCTGTTCATGGGTCTCAGAAAATACGTAAGTTGAAAAAGGTTTACTTCATGATATTACTCAAAGGCATAATGGTCTTATGACATCCCAAGAGGTTTTTTTGACGTACTTATCATGCATTGCATTCATTTACATGGACCCATGACCAGATGGCGTTATATACATGTATATATGTATATTATATATATATATAGGATATGGGAAAAAGTTACGACATTATATACGCACCGCCACCTGATCAACTGGTATACATTGATGATTTACCTACAGTGGCCGAAATGATATGATGAGATGCCCTCAAAGGCTTGATGATGTTATGAACGCATATACCTATGCATGGTATGACATTTATATGCATATGAATGACATTATGAAAGTGAAATGATTCACAGAGCTATGCAGACATACATGTCGAGTTTTTTACTCCATGTTTCTCTCATGTCTATTATTTACTGATTTTCATTCCTTACATACTCGGTACATTATTTGTGCTGACGTCCCTTTTGCCTGGGGACGTTGCGTTTCATGTTTGCAGATCCCGATAGACAAGTCGAGAGCCCTCCTGGTAGGCTATCAGCTCAGCAGAAGATGTTGGTGCGCTCCATTTGCTTCGGAGTTTCTTGTTTGGTTAGTATGATTTAGATGTGTATTGTTTGGTATGGCGGGACTCTGTCCTGACCTTTATGAAAATTACGTATTCTTAGAGGCCTGTAGACAAATGTCATGTACGTAAAAGATTGTATGGCCTTGTCGGCCTATATTCAGTGTACGAGTGGTTATTTTAGTCTTATAGGCCCGTATGTCATATGTATAAGTTGGTATTACATGTTGTATTCCACTTATCTCACGACAGCCTTCCGGCTCAGTTATCTATGATAGTATGACATGAAATGATACATTATGTTGGTACTGGGTTGATTAAGGTACCAGGTACCTGTCACGCTCCATCGGTTTGGGTCGTGATAGAGGTGTGGCATATTGGTGAGCTGCTGGAGGATTTTGTTGGTTTTGTGTGTTTTGGGGAGGTGCTGGGGTTTTGATGTTTTGTTGGTTGCCGTTGGCGACGTTCAGGGTAAGGAAAAGGTTTGCCAAATTCCGGACTTGCTCAAGTTCCCCTTGTAACGCTAATATCTTTTGTTCCAACCGTAAAACCAAGTCATTCTACGTTGGAGTGCTTCGACCATATTATGTTTTGACATTCTCTTCATGCGTAGCATTGTCTTTCCTAATATTGCTTATATCATCCATTCTGGCTTTTCCTTTGTTTTTATGATCACTTTGAGGAAGAGGAGGTGGATAACCTCTAGATCTGGTATGATATGCTGATGATTGAGGCCGCTACTATGTTCTGGGATGAAAAAAAAGCCATTTTCCATTTTGGGGACATATAAATGACTCCCCTTTTGGAAGAAATAGAATGTTTCATTAGGCTCCCGTGGGATAATCCTGGTTTGTTTCTACCGAAAAACCGCACTCCTCGAGGTTTCTTAAAAATGATGGGTTTCAGGAAAAATGATGATTTAGTATGTTTGAAGAAGTCTTATATACCATTCAACTTCCTCTATGAGCGTTATGGTCACATCAAGACCGCCTTTACCATGATGAGTTCGCCATCACATCTTTGGGTTGCACTCACCGTCGAGTTTTTGTGTTCATTATCTGTTTTCTGGGGATGCTGGTATTTCCAATACAAGGAGAAAGGATCCACACCCGTCTAGATATAGTCACTAAGGCTTTGATGGAAGGGATTGAGGGGCAAACTTACACCATTGTCCCTATGAGTTTAGTTGATATGTACCAGGCTTTAGACTGTTGCAAGAAAGAGTATAGGCACTTCGAGAGCTGTAATATGTTGCTGCAAATATGGTTGTTGGAACACCTTGAGAGGGGAGAATACCGTCAAGAATTTCCGCGACGACCATGGAATGACCACATAGCATATCATCATCTGAAGAGAATGACTTTTATCCATATAGGTTTGCGCAACCGGAAACGCTGTGAGTTGGGCACACTTCTTCAGAAATCTAACTGATGACAAAGTACATTGGATGTTCGAATGGTTCCCTAACAGTGAATTCATCATCAGGTCGAGAGATACTCATCATCTAGTGTTAATCAGATTAAGAGGGATCTATCCTTATTCTCATATCAGGGTTATGAGACAAGCTAGGAGAAAACAGGTTATACCACAAGTTTCCAAAATGGTTCAGTACAAGGGAGACTTCCAGGGGAACGCCATTCCATTTAAGTTTGAGGCATAACACATGTGGCATCAAAAGGTCATTGTGGAGAAAGATACCATCGAGCCAAATTGGTATCATGCCGGTCATGTGCACTTCTATTTGTCATGGTTGGTAGATGATATTGTGAGGGATGTCAAGCTAGGGATTAATCTGAATAATAGGGTTGTAGACGACGTTACTAAAGCACAAGTCAAATACAAGATGTTGTGCAAAAGAGTATTCGAATCTGAAGCCAGGCATTTGGAACAACATAAAGAGGATATGGAAGCAATCAACGAGTAGAGAGAAATCGCTATTAAGTCGACAGAGAGGTTGGAATATTTGGAGCAGGGGTTGATGGAGCTTGAAGGGAAGATGAGAAATAGGGTTACAGGCTGTTAAAACATGGATGACAATGAAGGAGGGCTCCTAGCAAGGGCATATCTTCTATTGGACATGCGCGACCTGGGGAATCTGATCGATGGGGCAAAGAAGTCCAAGCATGGAGAAGGTCCCTCTGGGACCAAATAGATTAGGAGTTATGTTTTACTTGATTTCCAGACTCGTTTTAGGCTTTGGTTGTAATAAGGCAAATGCTATTAGTAATTCTTTATAATTATTGTCATTTTAGTAGAGATTTGGTTCATTCGTATTAATGAAATGACATAGTTATTGGCATCGATTTTCTCCAAATTTATATGTCGCTTAGGCCTACCTCGGTCACAATGAGGTCCCCAAACTAGGACGCAAATTTTAAATTCTGCAATATGTGTTAAAATACCGCAAATATCCCTTTAAAACTCCTCACTAACTTGTTTACCTTTTGTTTTTCTTCTTTTCTTTATTTGTTTATTCTCATCCCCTAAGGGCGTTGTTTGGTTGCAGGTCTAACATAAAAGGTAAATTCCCGAGGACTCTTATCACATGGTTTTTGTCACTTGGCGCGAGGTTTTCCCACCAATCCAGCAGCAAAGGTGGGATGTTCTGAACTGTGCCGAACCTGGGGAATTCGTGCCTCATTTCTACAAAACAAATAGAGTTAGCCCTTCCCTCCCTCCATATTTGGCTATTTACACCTTAATGATCAACATATTGGCATGTTTTCTCCAAATAATGCACAGATCGTGATTGTGTCCATTGGGATTATGAAAATCCCGACAGACTTTGGACAAGGCTTGTCTTAGTGAGTTATTACGCGGACAACGTTATAACATGATGCATACACAGTTGATATTAGAATGGGGTTTCTAGAAGAGTCTAGACTGGTACCCTCAAGCGGACAACTTGAGAAGGAAAGACACAGAACCGTTGACTGCACCATTGATCAACTAGCTTTATCGCAAATAAGCCTTTCCAAATTTAAAGGCTGATTTAGGAAGAGCGCAGACACTCATCAAATGCCGCTATGGTATTAATACGCACGAGTGGAATATGATGTAGAGCATGCTTTATACAAAGATAAAACAATACGTTGTCAAGTATTTTTGCATGTTGAAAGTAGTAAATGCAACATTGAATGAAACATAAAGACATAAAAAGAAAGAAAAACAAGGAAGAAGTTAGTACGTACAATGTGGAAACAGTAACAAAGTAAACAAGAGAGTGAGGGTGGGGAGAGACATGATGTAGAAATTCTAAAAAACGTCCAATGGAAAGCGCATGTTATGACCAAATTAAGCAGAGATTCGCATGTGAGTGCAAATAAAGGGAAAACGGGGAAAATGGTGTATAGGTAGCAAATAAAAGGGAACGAGATTGGGATATTCATGTAATAGCAAAGATAATAAAGACATGCTTATCAGAGAAGACTAATTCATATAAACTAAGTTCACTTATGGTAAGAACTTAAGAATCCCCAGCAGAGACGCCATGCCTTCGCACCCCTTTTTATCGCGAAATCGGGTTTCAACACATGACAACTCTTTTAAGGAATGGTGTTAAACGAGAGAGTCTCCACCTAATGGGTTTCAGGTGTGTTAGGGCACTTATTTTGCAGATAACTCTGTTTGACTAGTTTGCATTATCAAAGATCGGGTAAGGCCTTAAAATTACCTCGAAGAGAAGGTGTTAGGCACTCTTCGAGGTCCACAACTATGGGTCCTATCCGAACTCAATTATATGAATTAGTCTAGACGATCAAGTATAGGAAAACAAGGAATTTGGGAAGTTTATTAGTAAATACAAGTAATTGATTTAAAGACAAGATGGGGGTCCTAAATTTCTTAGACTAAAGGATCACCCTTTACAACATAAATAATACTTCGCAACTCCCTCAAGATGGGGTGTTACTCATATTATTCAGTGGGCACAGACTATCATCTCCTACTACCCGATTACTATCTTTAAGTTGTTACCTAAAGCACACTAGTTGGTTCTAAACCGTACCCTATATATGCACTACCCGTCCCATGCCTATGGTCCAGGAGGCTTTGGACCTCTATTTAGGTAGTTCTAGACCTCAACTAAGGCAGCTCAAAAATGACAAAACTAATCGACATGTAAAATAGATTGGACTTCATATAAAAGCAATTAAGGGCTCAAGTTAGCCTCCATACTTTGATAACGAATGAACGCAAACACATTGAGCATTTGATAGTTGTAGATTTTAAACTAATTAAAGTTATTGAATCCTATAGGCATGATCTCTATGCGATTTTGGATTTTAATACATGCCACAGTTTCAGATGTAAAGTCCTTCCCTTTAATATGATTTCTAAAAGCCTACATAGTTGCCTGCTGATTACAAGAATAAGAGATTAAAACCTATAGGCATAATGTCTAGGTGATTCACGCAGTAACTAACAATGGTGATCACAGGAGTATGTTCAGAATTACTTAGTCGAGTCCTATGGGCATGGTTTCTAATAGTGATAATTAGCACAGTGTTGAAAACTCTTTAAAGAAATGAGCAGGACAATAATTAAGACTGATTTTAGACCCTATAGACAGGATTTCTATAATCATAATTAAAACTGGTTTTAGATCCTATAGGCATGATTTCTATAATTAAAACTGATTTAAGATCCTATAGGCATGATATCTAAATCATAAAATAGGTAGTGTGTAAGTTAAAAGAATCCTATACGCATATTGAGATATTAATCATTCAATATCCTATAGGCATGATTTCAACAGGTGAAAGCAGAACACATTTGAACCAAATTAAGAACCTATAGGAAGGATTTCTAACACATGATAATTGAACATGTTTGAGCACAATGACACATTCTGAGCAAAATAGAATATCTATAGGCAGGATTTCTACCCATTTCGATGCAAGTGTAAGATAAAACCCTTTCCCTAATTTTACTAATACCCCAGAATGTTATTACAAGAATTATTACAGACCCAAAATAAATAGAGTAAGTTACAGAAATAAATAACTATTGGGAGCCTACAACATGCCCAAAGATACACTCCGCCAGGCCAGGCCTTCATTTCCATGGCTCACAATAGCCCAAGAATTACATCCTCATGGACATAAGGCAGCCAAAAATTAAGTGATTCACCCGGTAGGTATAAAACAGAGTTGAGCATGGAGAACCAAGGCCCTAGTGTGTCAGAGTTACCAAGGACTTCAAGAACCCAGGACAATGCTCACACTAGGAGGTCAATGGACAGAACCTAAGTAGCCTTGGCCTTCAGCTGGATAAGAATAAGAACTCAAAGGGACCAAACAGTAAAGGAATAGAATGAGGTTAAGGGACACCACTGAAGGACAGAACCAAATTGAACATACAAAAACAGATAACAGACATGCTAGGATTTAAGACAGACTTAACCAATTTTTTGAAAATGAGTTCAATCACATAATGCACATGTCAATAAACAAACTGCAAGATAGTCTCACAGTAGGAAAAAAAGAAGAGAGTTTTCCATTAAAAATCATGAAAAAATACAAAAAATACCATGCATTGCATATAGGTTTGGTTTTACATTTTTTGGAATTAATTAGTAACTATTTCTTTATTAAAAATGAAAATAACAAAAAATAGCTCATTTTACACCTTTTAATTTTTAGCTTATTAATTTTTTCTTTTCAAGTTAGGACTAAATAATTTTTATTGTGATTAGTTTAATTTTGCAATTTAGATAATTTAGGATTTTAATTCTAGGATTTCATTAATTAAATTTTTTTTAAAAAAAAAGAGAAAAGGAAGAAAAGGGAATTTAAGAATAAAAGGTTGTTGGGCCAAAATTGTGGAAGCCCAAACCATTCTTCATCCCAAACCCATTCCAAAATCTGAACTTAAAACTATCCAATTACCCGTCCCACGCCTAGACCCACGCCCGACCCACCTGTGACCCGCCCCACTCCCCTTTAATACATAAACCATGTTATAACATCTTCCCCCAAACTAAACCCTAAACCTAGAGACTCAAACAGCGCCCATCTCACATGCCCGGTTCTGCCTTGCTTCAACTCACCAAATCACACCCAAAATTGGGCGTTTCAACTCGCCAAGCTTGCTGCCCCCTCCCCAAATCGAATGGAAATAAGGAAAATGGGGAGCGTTGGATTGATTTTGATTTGATTCACTCCCTCTATTTGTCCATTTTTTCATCAAAAGAGGGATAAAATTTCAGATTAGGGGAAGATATTTTTTTTGAAGATTTTTTGGAGAAGAGGGCAGAAGGTTCGAGAAGTTTGAAGGCCTATATAAGAAGGGTGATATTTTCAGAAAAGGGGGATTTTCCGGAGAGGATTTTAGAGAGATTTCGGAAGAAAAATTAAAATTAGGGTTCGAAATTTTCTTCTTCCTTTCTATTGTTCTTTTTTATTTCTGGTATCAGAACAGAGGAACAACATTACTGAGTGTTCTATTATTTCATTTTGATGTCGATTATTGTCTAAACTTTCGAAATCTCTAGAGTCTATCTTTTCATTTCGATTCTGGATTTTTGGGTAAAAATGGAAGTCATTTGAGAAGTTCGAGTCTGTTGTTGCTCGAGGGTTGATTTTCAGTTGCTGGTTATTTTTTTTGGTCGATTTTAGTGTTGTGACTAATTCAGTTTTTAATTCCAGGTTCATTTTTTTCCTCTCCTTTATTTCTGTTGTGAAGCAAGTCATGGACGAATTGTAAAATAACTAAGTTTAAGATAACAACTGAAGTTCTATGTTCAATAGGCGTGCTATGGATTCTGATTCTTCTTAATGATATGTTTATACTATTTGTTTTCTAAATTAAATGGTTGGTTTCTGTTTGGATAAAAATGTGAACGTAAAAATTAGAAAATTAACCGGCTCATAAGGTTTTCATTTACAAGTTTCTGTTCCTTCACTACTTTACTAGCATGGTTTTGAGTAGTTTTTCTAGTTGAAGAAAATATGAGAGCTGGGGGTTTAATTGAGTTATATATTACTCGACTCTATGTTATGAATCTAGTTGAAATTGTTAATTCCTTAAAGATTCAGTAGTGTTAAAGTTTATGTGACCAGTTTTGTTTGATTTCACAGTATTCTGTGTTGTTTTGCTGACTTCGTCGTATTGAAATGAAGGCTTACTAGTGCGAATTGAAGTGTTTTAAGCTGGGGTCAAGTTTTCTACAAAATTGATTGGTCTTTGTTTATCTGTTGTTCCTTTAAGCTGCTCATAACTATTGTTGTTTAATGGCAGATCTCTTTTTGGTATGTGATTAGTTTTATTTTTCAGCAGTTAGACTGACTGATTCTCAAAGCTGATTCATACAAATTTTCTTGTCTCCATGGTTTAGTTTTGGACAGCTTTCCCTTTGTTAAGTTTGTGTATGAGTCGGGTGCATAATTTGTCGAAACATTAACCTGAGTAATTCTAGTTCCTGGTGTCTGTTTCTCCATTAAACCTTGATATTATTCTGCCTTTAGAATTTCAACTTGAGTAATAATATTAATAACAAGCTAGAGTTGTAGTAACAAAGTTTGAGGATGGTAGTGTTTAAGTTTAATACTTTATTATGAATTGAGTGGTCATGAAGTTGTTGGCTCTTGTTCACCATGAAGTTCCACGAATTGCCTGATTTAGGTGAAAACTAATTGATATATGCTGCCAAAGTTCTAAGCAAAGAAATTGCTTTAGTTGTAAAGATAATCGTTCATTATGTTTAAAGGTTCGTGATATGCTTTCAACGTAATGTATTTCTAAGAAATCAAGGCGGCAGTGGGCATGGAAATATCATTATTGCTCCCATCATATTTGGACTCACATTATTTCCTCATTTCCTTTCCTCTCTTTGTTTGCTTGTTTGATGTATTTGTTTGGATGAGCGCTTCTGGGGCGTCAAGCTAGCCTCGCATGATTAATTTGACCTCCAAGGTTTGTTGGGCCGTGGGAAGTGGGGAAGACCAAAGCCTATTAGTGATTAATTTACTCCCGCCCTTTAAGATATGAGCATGAATTTTATGCTAGTAAAAGTGCTCCATAAGCACAATTGCCTTTCTTTAAATAAGTGGAGGTGCGCTATCCAATCACGTAGCCCATGGCCCTCACAAATATTATGATTAGTTATTAGAAATGAACATTTATAGAAAAGCCTATAGGCACGTTTAAAATACTATTGTGATTCTGTACACGTTCGCGTGACGTAATTACAATTCTAAAAATCAATTCGGAGTATGCGTTCGCGCAACTTTGATCTAACTTTTTTAATAATAAAATTGTTTTTAATAGGCCGCTAAATTAAAATTAGTTCATATGATCCGAGGTGTGCCATCCACAAGTTAATCATTCATGGCCCTCGTTTTAATCTTATGATCTAGATATAAAAACGACAAATGTTCGTAGTTTGCTTTAGGCCTGTTTAATATATCATTGTGATTGTGGACACGTTCGCGTGACATGATTATGATTTCTAAAAACAAACTCGGAGTATGCGTTCGCGCAACTTCGGCCAAACTTTCTTAATAATAATAAAACGTTATTAGTTGTGGACACGATCGCATGACATAAATTTTGACGCGTCAAACAAATGTGTACACGTACGCGTGACCCGTTTCAAGATAAATTCTTAATTAAAAGAGGCAAATGCACTTAGGTTCTAAAATAAGTAATCAAACAATTTAATAAGCCAAGTATGATCAAAGCGACCGTGCTAGATCCACGGAACTCGAGAGTGCCTAACACCTTCTCCGGGTTAATAGAATTCCTTACCCGGATTTCTGTGTTCGCAGACCTTAAATAGAGTCAATTTCCTTGATTTGGGATTTTAAACCGGTGACTTGGGACACCATAAATTATCCCAAGTGGAAACTCTAATTTTAATTTAAATAATCCCGCTTCGATTGTCACTTAAATTTGATAAAACTCCCTTATATCCCTCACCGGGGTGTAGGAAAAAGTAGGTGTGACAGCTTTGGCGACTCTGCCGGGGTACGAACCCGGAATCTCTTGTTCAGGGTTCAAGAGCTCGAGCTTGTTAATATGATTTTTACTTGGCTTCATTTATTGTTAATATTACTGTATTCTGTGAACCTTTTGTGCTAAATGCTATCTATTTACCGCTTTAATATTGTTTGAATTGTATATAACTGTCTTCTTATGCCACCCGTCTAAGTCTTCTGAAAATGGTGCACACGTTCGCGTGACCCGCTTTTTCTGTAGAAGTTATACCAAATAAGAACGGGGCTGGGCCAGCAACAAGGCCGAGTAGACTTCAGTGCTCCCGGTACGTTGCTCCTTCTTCGGCTCAAGTTGTCTGCTAGGGTAAGCCAGGTCTAGAACACAACCCCAGGATTTAAACCTAGAAAAATACAGCCTCATGCCGAATCTCTAGTAGGAACGTTTGTTTGCATCATATGCATTTAACTTAGGGGACTCAACACAGGGGTTGGGTCCGTCTAGGACAGGTGTACCCAAAATAATAGACCATCTTGATGCATCCTATGTGTTATGTGAACATTTATTTGATTCGGCCTGCATGCTGACCGACTAAGGAAAAATAAAGCAAAAGAAAAAACAAGAGTGATGTAGAGAAGGAAATAAAACCCGATTCTAAAAAAATCCCTGGTATTTGGAAATGTCACAAAACTTCCAAAAAAAATTTCAAAAAAAGAGGAAAAGAAAGAGAGTCATTTCAAAAGAGTCAATACTGTGTCCTTTTCAAATGTGTCAAAACTGACCAAACTACGCAGGTCTGATTCTCACCAGATGTGGGATATGTAGGCAACCTACATAAGGTTCGGCCTTATTTTTTCGAAAAAAAAAGAAAAAAAAGAGAGTAAATGGTCAAATAAATGTAGTTTGGGGTTTTGGTAAAAATAAGCCGATCCAGCTTCGGTAATGTCTTAAGCCGTTCTTGTTGAGATAGCCTTAGAGTATCTTCAGTTGTCGAAGGGCTATTTTCGTAAAAGAACGGACAAGTCTGTCGGTAAAGTGTCATTTTTCCTTAAAGTAGTTCTCCCCGGCCTCAAAGTTTATTTGGAATTGCGAAGGGGCCACGTTTGCAAAAATGACCATTTTTGCTAAAATTAGCATATAGGGGAAGGAATCATGGTCCGTTGATTTTTCTTCTAGAAATTGAAAAAACTTGTTTTACAAAAAGGATCCACCGGAGTCAAACCTAACCTTAATCTCCCACAGGTACAAATGAACACTGCTCAGAACCCATCAGAAGTGGTCATAGAATAGGCTCAGTTGCGGTTGAGTATGTGGTGGAATGATCTAGATGAAGATGGTCAGAAGTGGGTGAAAAAACAGTTGGGTGCCCTTATAAACAGTTTGTAAATCAAACCACGGGAAGATCTAATCAAGGCTTTGGTAATTTTTTGGGACCCTATCCATAATGTTTTTCGTTTCTCGGACTTTGAGATCACCCCTACTTTGGAGGAAATGGCTGGGTATATTGAGTTTGACCGAGATCTGAGGAAACAACAACTTATATTTCCAAGGGCTCCTTCGGTGCAAAAATTCTTTGACCTCCTGAATATCAGTAAACAGATGAAGAAGGTCCATGTAAGCAAAGGGTGTTGTTCTTTCCACTTCTTGTACTTCAGGTTCGGGCACTCAGCTGGGTTCGAAACGCATGAAAAGGGTTTGAGCAACAAACAAGATAAGGGCCTTTGGCAAATTCATCGTCGGTTCACTTTTATTGTGGCATTTTTGGGATCATGGTCTTTCCAAATGCGGAAGGGACAGTGGATACTCGTATAGTCGGAATTGCACAAATACTTACTACCAAGGAAGATCACACACTTGTCCCATTAGTGCTGGCAGACATTTATCGGGCATTGACATTGTGCAAAGCCGGGGCTCAATTCTTTGAAGGTTGCAATATTCTTCTACAAATGTGGTTGATCGAGCATCTCCACCATCACCCCAAATTCATGAGTTATGGTTCAAGCCCGGATAACTTCATTAAGAGTTATGAGGAAAGGGTGAAAGACTACAACGTGCCAGAAGGGTTTGAAGCCTAGGTCTCCCACTTGAAAGCTCTCAAAGCAAGTCAGAGTGGACTATAAGATGGCTCCCAATGACAGAAGCCATATACATGATGGCTACCAAGGGCTACCTGAGATTGATGGGTGTGAGGAGTATCCATCCATATGCACCGCATAGGGTCTTAAGGCAGTTAAGAAGATATCAGATTGTTCCCGAAGATGAAGATCTAACCACCCAAGTCATTGAGCTGCATCCACAAGCTGCATTGCCCGAGACTTTAGTTCAGCGGGATTGGAATAGCTGCTGGTATCTGAAAAATGGCACCCAGGTACCAGATGTTGCAAAGGGGAATTAGAACCAAATTATGCCGCATGGTTTGAGAAAAGGTCTTGTGTAAACAACGAACTAGAGCCTGAGCCCGAGCCCAAGCCCGAGAGGCCTGCCAAGAGATATCATGTTCAAGATTTTGATGATAAAATCCAAGAAAGGTTGGCTTGGGGAGAAAATGAGAAAAAATATCAAACCGTGATTCACACCTTGGAAGAGAAGTTGAGAAACATGGAATTCAACAATGATCTCCAAGCACAAGAAGCTGAAGGTGAAAGAATAAAGTTGACCAAAAAAATGAGGTTCTCCGAGCCCAAGTTCGAAAAATGAGAATAGCAGCTAAGAACCCAGGCAGAAGCAAAAAGGATGAAAAGCTCATCTACAGCCTTACAACACAAAAAGTACGTGACTATGAGGATGATTTGCAAAAGACTAAATCTGAGCTAGCAAATGCCTAAGCCAAGTTAGCTAAGAATGTGGAGGGACAAGCCAGTTTCGTTCGGCAACTGAAGGATAAGTATGACAAATGAATGGTGAGTATAAATAAAAAGGTCAATGTCCTTGAGAATGAGATGACCAAGTAGGCAAGAGATGTCAAAGCAGAAAGGGAGCACTGCTATGCCCTGATGGCACAGTTAGAGAAAGACCTGCAGCAGCTTCAAGAGCAAAATCATACAGCCGAACAAATTTTGGATGCCAGATTTCAGCAAATCAGACAGTTGCTACAGGAGAAGGGTATTATCAGGGAAAGGGTTAGGAGAATTGCGGACAACATTGTGATGAAGTGCAATGAGTGTGAAGACATGATCAAGTCCATGTTCTTCGCTTCAGTTATGATTTTTGTCCGGTAAATCATGGATGACTTGTTTCGCCTCCAAGAAGATATGGCGCAAAGGCCCACAGTAAGGCCAACTAGAGCAGTAGTTGAGGCACTTGTGTATTCTTAATTTTGTTTGTTCGAGTCTGTATGTTGTTAGTTCATTTTCGAGTCTGTATTGTCAGTTTCTTCTAAGTTTGTTAGTTCATTTTCGAGTCTGTATTGTCAGCTTTCTTTTGAAGTTTGTTGGTCCACTCATCAAGTCTGTCAGTCTTTATGTTTAAATTTGTAGGAGAAGTCGTCGTAATCAAGATGTTTTCTTTTATTTTATGAAATTTGAAAACCCCAAAAATGTTTTTTGTTTTTTTATTTTATTTCACACATTGTCCTAGAACTACGCTTGTTCTGATTCATGCAGCGTCATGATACGTAGGCAATCCCCATAGAATTCGATCATAACTGTGAAATGAAAAGGAAAAAAAAGAAAACAAGAAAACTGTGGGAAAGAAATAATCGCAAAACAAGAGAGGAAAAATGAGAGAATAAAAGGATAAAACAATAATCAACCAAATAAAAGCAGGAATTAAAAAAAGAGAGGAAGAAATTGCAAAATGAAATTAGTGAAAGCCGGGATGAAGCAAGCAGCCGTTCAAATTCATAATAGAAATGGTTAACTTTTTAGGTGCATTGCATCCTCAACGTGCGGTTACCTATCTGCTAAGCTCTTAATTGCTAACAAGTTTGCTTGTTGTCATCAAGTCCGTACAACACCAGGTCCAAAGACAAGTTGATCATGGCCAGCCAAGAACTGGATGCAAGTGTTATTGATCCGTCAAGGGAAGGGGAAGAGTCTGATGTTAGTCTGAAAGAGGAGCTACATAAGTTGAAACACCAAATGGAAGAGATGTATTAGGAATGGATGAAAGGGCACCCACCACCATCATACCCCGCCAACCCGGCTTTCGTCCCGCCACTAGCTCAATCCTAAGAACCCCCCACTGTTGATTCATCTCCAGGCTTGCCCCATTACCACCACTACCAAGGCACCACTTCCCAAACCCCACAAGCACCACCACCCAAACCAATCCCATACCCCCCTCCACTAGCCACCCCTGTTTTCATGGCACCCCCGCCCGCTACACTCTATAGATCCTCCAGTGAGCCCTTATTACATAACCAAGATAACCAATACTATCCCCCTGAACCTACTTTCAAGGTCCCAGATCATTACTCCTGCACTCCTCGTTTTGACCTCCCTGTCGAGACTGAGAAACCACCTAAAAACCCAGATTAGAAAGAGATGTTCAGGAAGGTAAGAAGTTTGGAAAAATCGTTCAGAAACATGCAGGGATTGGGAGGCCAGGTGAGCGTAGCCTACAAGGATTTGTGTCTATTTCCTGATGTTCAGTTGCCTATGGGGTTTAAGATGCCGAAGTTTGATCTGTATGACGGGCACGGAGACCCGGTGGCCCGTTTAAGGAGATTCTGCAGTAAAATGAGAGGAGCTGGTGGGAAAGATGAGTTGTTGATGGCATACTTTAGCCAGAGTCTGAGTGGCGCGGCATTGGAGTGGTACACTCGTCAGGATCATAGCAGATGGTATACCTGGGATGATTTAGCCCAAGCATTCGCTCGTCATTTCCAGTACAACATCGAGATTGTCCCAGATCGTTTGTCTCTGACTAAGATTGAGAAGAAGCCTAGTGAAAGTTTCAGAGAATATGGTTTTCGCTGGAGAGAACAAGCGGCAAGAGTCAACCCTCCGATGGAGGAGAGCGAAATAGTGGAGTACTTTCTGCAGGCTCTGGAGCCTACTTATTTTGGCCATCTGATATCGGCCATAGGCAAGTCTTTCAACGAGGTAGTGAAAATGGGTGGCATGGTGGAAGAAGGTCTTAAATCAAGCAAAATCATGAGCTACTTGACCATCAAAGCAACTACCCAAGCCATTCAAAATGGTACTAGAGGAGTGATCAGAAAGAAAAAGGAAGAAGATGTGGCAACAATTGATTCAGGATCATGGTTTGGACCGAGGGGCCCGTCACACCATTATACCCAGCCTCGATCCCATCACCGAACCTACACCCAAACCCCATATAATCCACCCTAACACTAATTCCCATCACCAGACCCTCAGATTTCTGTCCACAATGCCCAAACATATACTCAACCTCCTGCCTACTCACAATGGCGTGCCCCAGCCCCACAAAATACCTACCTAGCTCCACAAAATGGTTACCCACCCCTACGAGCCTACCGAAACCCTGTCGGCCCAGGTTTCCGACCCAACCAGCGTTCAAAAATGAGAGGCTGCAGCGAAAGAAAACTTTCACCCCGTTGAGGGAGTCTTATACCAATTTAATCCATAGATTTAGGCAATTAGATATGCTGAGGCCAATTGAGTCGAAATTGCCAAACCCTCCTCCAAAGAATCTTGATTACTCCGTGAGCTGTGAATATTGTTCTGGTACTCCGGGGCATGATACGGAGAAGTGTTGGCACTTGAAAAATGCCATCCAGGAGTTCACCGACACAAACCAGATTGAAGTCTAAACCCCAGAGGCACCCAACATCAACTAGAACCCATTGCCAACCCATGAAGAAACAAACATGATCGAGATATTACACAAGGAAGAGGAACCCAAGAAGCCCTCACAATCCATCATGATGATTCGGTCTAATGAGGTCAAGCCAGTCAAAAAACCAACGGTTGAAAGATTAGTGAACAAGTTGAGCATGACAAACGGTGAGCCGTCTGTGGTAGTTAAGAAAGGTTCCCCAAGTGATGATGTAGCAAAGAAATATAATCCAAAAGTGGTCATGCCAGGGTTGGTGAGTAAGCCTATCATAATTGTAGAGGGTGCCCATATGGACCCTGTCATCATCAAGCCTGTAATCCAGTTGCTGGTAGTCAAAACCAAGGCTATCCCATGGAACTATGAACGGGTGATAGTGACCTATAAGGTAAAGGAAGTAAAAGAAGAAGTCAATGAGGCCCAGGGATTAACTCGTTCGGGAAGATGCTTTGCCCCGAAAGAGTTAAGGAAAGCTAAAACATCCAGAGATAACCTAGTTCTAGTAAAGAAAGCAGTCACTGAAGAAGAAGCGGAGGAGTTTTTGAGAAAAATGAAGGTACAAGATTACTCCATTGTGGAGCAGTTGAGAAAGACGCCCACTTAGATTTCCTTGTCGTCATTGTTGATCCATTCAGATGAGCATCGTCGGGCCCTGATGAAAATTCTGAACGAAGTTCATGTCCCAGACAAAATTTCAGTGAACCATCTGGAGAAGATCACCAACAAAATATTTGAGGTGAATAGGGTCACCTTCTCTGATGATGAGTTACTTGTGGAAGGTACTTAACACAACAAAGCTATCTATCTTACGGTAAAATGTGAAGATTCTATGGTCACCAGGGTGTTAGTTGATAATGGTTCTAGTGCAAACATCTGCCCTCTCTCTACTCTAAACAAGTTAAAAGTTGATGATGAGAGGATTCACAAAAACAACATTGCATCCGAGGTTTTGACGGTGGAGGAAAAGACTCGGTTGGCGATATAATGCTTAAATTAACAATAGGACCGGTGGAAGTCACCATGGAGTTCCAAGTACTGGACGTAGTCGTCTCTTACAATTTGATGTTAGGTCAGCCCTGGATACATGCCTCCAAAGCAGTCCTGTCCACGTTGCACCAGATGGTCAAGTTCAAGTGGGATAAGCAGGATATCGTCGTGCATGGTGAGGAGAATTTGTGTGCTCACAAGGATGCCTCCGTCCTGTTCATTGAGGCTGAAGATGACAAAGGGCCTTGGGTTTATCAAGTTTTTGAAACAGTGCCAGTCGAGAAGGTTCCATAAGGGAAATGTATTCCAACTCCAAAGATAGCCTCTACATGCGTCATGGTGGCCTATGAAATGCTGAAAAATGGTTTTATGCCAAGTAAAGGTTTAGGTATCACCGTTGTGGGAACATACTGCTATTGAGTCATGCCTTTTGGTTTGAAAAATGCTGGGGCAACTTACATGAGGGCAATGACTACCATATTCCATGACATGATACACAAGAAGATTGAGGTTTATGTGGATGATGTGATCATAAAATCCAGGAAGCAGTCTGACCACATCAGAGATTTGAGGAAGTTTTTCCAAAGGCTCCGCATGTACAATCTCAAGCTCAACCTTACAAAGTATGCATTTGGTGTTCCATCTGCGAAACTATTGGGGTTCATAGTCAATTGGTGAGGCATTGAGTTGGATCTGTCAAAGATCAAAGCTATCCAAGAATTGCCACCGCCAAAGAACAAGACCGAGGTGATGAGTCTACTAGGGAGGCTGAACTACATCAGCAGGTTTATTGCTCAGCTCACGACAACTTGTGAGCCGATCTTTAAGCTACTAAAGAAGGATGACGCGGTCAAATGGACTGAAGAGTGCCAGGAAGCATTTGATAAGATCAAAGAGTATTTATCGGACCCACTTGTGTTGGTCCCGCCGGAACCTGGGAGGCCTTTGATTCTTTATTTGATAGTCTTGGATAATTCATTTGGTTGTGTATTGGATCAACATGACATCACTGGCAGGAAAGAGCAGGCCATCTACTATCTCAGCAAGAAGTTCACATCTTATGAGGTTAAGTATACTCCCCTTGAAAAGACATGTTGCGCCCTGACTTGGGTAGCACAGAAGTTGAAGCATTATATGTCGTCTTACACTACTTACCTCATTTCTCGCCTGGATCCTTTGAAGAACATCTTTCAGAAGCCTATGCCCACAGGGAGACTTGCAAAGTGGCAGATTTTGCTCACAGAGTTCAACATTATCTATGTGCTCGGACCGCGATGAAAGCCCAAGCATTGGCCAATCATTTGGCCGAGAACCCGATTGATGAAGAATATTAACCATTGAGAACTTATTTTCCCGATGAGGAGGTGATGCATATTGACGAGGTGGAGCAGGTTGAAAAACCAGGTTGGAAACTTTTCTTTGACGGGGCCGCTAACATGAAAGGTGTTGGAATAGGGGCCGTGCTTATTTCCAAGACAGGGCACCACTACCCTGTCACACCTCAGCTTCGTTTCTATTGCACCAACAACATGGCAGAATACGAAGCATACATTTTGGGTTTAAGATTAGTAGTGGACATGTGAGTCCAGGAAGTGCTAGTTTGGGAGATTCAAATTTGTTAGTACACCAGATCCAAGGAGAATGGGAGACACGGGATTTAAAGCTCATACCGTATCGACAATGTTTGCATGATCTTTGTCAATAGTTTCGATCAATAGAGTTCAGGCATATTCCAAGGATCCATAACGAAGTTGCCAATGCTTTGGCTACCTTGGCGTCAATGTTGCACCACCCGGATAAAGCATATGTCGACCCTCTGCATATTCAAGTTTGTGATCAGCATGCCTACTATAATATGGTTGAGGAAGAACTTGATGGTGAACCGGGGTTCCATGACATTAGGGAGTATATCAGGATGGGGGTATATCCGGTACAAGCCACAAATGATCAAAAGAGAACACTTCGGTGTTTGGCTAGTGGATTTTTCTTGAGCGGGGGAGTCTTGTACAAAAGAACTCCAGATCTTGGCCTTTTAAGGTGCATCGATGCTAAGCAAGCCATGACTTTCATGACCAAGGTACATTCTGGAGTTTGTGGGCCGCATATGAGCGGGAATGTTCTAGCAAAGAAGATTCTTCGAGCAGGGTATTATTGGCTCACCATGGAACGAGATTGCATCAGCTTTGTGCGTAAGTGTCATCAATGCGAGGTACACAGAGACTTGATTCATGCTCCACCATCTAAGTTGCACACAATGTCCGCATCATGGCCTTTTGTTGCTTGGGGAATGAATGTCATTAGACCAATTGAGCCCGCGGCATCAAACGGGCACAGGTTCATTCTGGTGGCCATTGACTATTTCACCAAGAGTGTTAAAGCTCAAACTTTCAAATCTGTGACCAAGAAGGCAGTGGTCGATTTTTGTTCATTCAAATATCATTTTTCGGTTCGGAATCCCAAAGGTGGTCATCACAGATAACAGTGCTAATCTTAACAGCCATCTGATGAAAGAAGTATGTCAAAAGTTTAAGATTACGCATCAAAATTCCACCCCGTACTGCCTCAAGGCGAATGGAGCAGTCGAGGCAGCCAACAAGAACATAAAGAAGATACTTCGGAAAATGGTGCAAGTTTCCAGGCAATGGCATGAGAAGTTGCCCTTTGCTCTGTTGGGTTACCGCACTACTGTTCGCACTTCAGTAGGTGCAACTCCTTATTTATTGGTATATGGCACTGAAGCAGTGATACCCGCGGAGGTTGAAATTCCATCCCTTCAGATTGTTGCCAAAACCGAAATTGATGATGATGAGTGGGTCAAAACCCGTCTGGAGCAATTGAGTTTGATTGATGAGAAAAGATTGGCAGCAGTGTGTCATGGCCAGTTGTATCAAAAGAGAATGGCAAGAGCATATAACAAGAAGGTGCATCCGCGAAAATTTGAAGTGGGTCAGCAAGTATTGAAACGCATCCTTCCACATCAGGCCGAAGCAAAAGACAAGTTCGCCCCAAATTGGCAGGGGCCATTCATTGTAACAAGAGTGTTGTCCAATGGTACTTTATATTTAACAAATATAGAAGGCAAATGTGTAGATATGGCTATCAATTCTGATGTAGTCAAAATATACTATGTATGATTTCTTTAGTTTGTCTAAATTGTTGTTTGAACTTGGCATATTTTGAAGATTGGAATGACAAAGGCATTTTATTCTGCTATCTAAATACTTTATCCCTTGATACCCTTTTGAGCCTTATTTATTTCCTTTCATACCCCTCTTTTGGAATCAGTAGCAAAATTCAGAAACACGAACGCAAAAGTTAAGTAAAGAGAAAAAGAAGAGAAAAAGAGAAAGAAAAATGGAAAAGGGGTAAAGAAAAAAAGAAGAGAAAAGTACAAAAAACAAAGCAATTCCTATGACATGAACTACGTTCGACCTGATTCCTTTTAAGGATACGTAGGCAGCCTCACGGTTCGGTCCCATCAAAATAAAATTCAAAAGTCCCCATGTAAAGAAACTGGGGCAGAAAGTTGTGGTTGTTGTAAGAGATCTAATTCCAAAAGTTGTAATTCTGAACCCATTCAAGCTATTTTTGAGCCTTTGTGATATCCTCTCTTTCTAACCCTATCCAAAAGCCCACATTATGGCCCAAATAAAGACCTTCCAATCAGTCTTCGAGAGATGCCAAGTCGATCAAGTAGAGGTGCGATTCATATCAAGGGCAACACTCCGATCTAAGTAGGAAAAATGAAAAATGAGAGAGTCTTATTAGTGAAAACCCTCACGGGCACTGTAAGGCGATAGAAAGTTGAGGTAAAATTAGAAAAAAATGAGAGAGTCTTATTAGTAAAAACCCTCACGGGCACCGTAAGGCGACTGTGAGTTGAGAGATGAATAAATGAGAGAGGTTTGCTGGTGAAAACCCCTTCAGGGCACCGCAAGCCGAACAAGGTTGTTGACTTTGCAAAGGAATCAGATTATAGGAACCCTAGACATAAAGTGTGAATACTGAAATAGGATTGACTGAATGGACTAGGATGATTACTCTGAAGTGCATGTCATGACCATTGATGCCAGCAACTTCACTCAGATAAGTCATTTTTCTCTTTCCTCCTTAAATAGTCTTTCTGTTTTGATTCTCTTCTCTATTCATAACTCTTGAAGTCATTGCATTTTATTACCTTTTGGGTTTATTACTCTAAAACTTTCTCAATGTTAGACTTGCTAAGCAAAAGAAAGAATCGCAAAGCTCATTAACAACTTCCAAATTGCATAAAGCAAAGTGCAACCACAACATGCCAAAAATAACATGATGCGAGATGGAAAATAAGGTGTTAGCTGGGGTTCAAATGATCAAGTGGTTTCGTGAATTGTGGGGAGAAACACAAAGGTTCATATGGGAAATACAGATATGATAAAATGGCATATTGACGATAGAAGCACTTGGGTCATTCAGGGTTTCGCGGTTAAGATTCAATCAGAAGGTGAAATAACTCTTTGCCAGTCAGATGCAGCTGAGCAGAACAAAGTATGGCAGTAAAAGGGCCACCTACAGCAAGAATGCCATAAACTAATCACCACATTTTCAAACTGACAAGATTTTTCTTTGATTGAAACAGGGGCAGGAAATTTCGTTTGTTTCGGAGAAACCCACCGTAAGGAAAGCAGGTGCCAGACAGGCTCGGCAATAAGTTCCAATACCCTCCTGGATAACAGGATTTAGTAAGTTTTGAGACCCTCACAAATGACAAGGTCTAACAAGAGGTCTACTTTTGGGAAGTATAATTTGGCATTTAAGTTTTTTTTTTTTTTTTACTTTTGAGATGAGGCTTGGTTTGAAATTTTCAGGATAAAGGAATTTAGTTTAGAATTTATTTTGATAACAAGAATCGGTTAACACTCACAAATGTTCCCAATATCAAATTGGAGCAAAAAATTTCTTTTGTTTTGTCTATTTTGTCAAAATCAGGCACCCACCTAGAGAACAAGGAAAGACAACACGAGTTTCAAGAATAGAAAGCAGTTCAGGTTCAAGCAATCAAGCCCCACCTGGAGAACAAGGGAAGACAGTAGAAGAGGACAAGTCAGGTTAGATAATCAGGCACCCATCTGGAAAACAAGGGAAGACAGCTCCAAGGAAAAGCAGTCTCAAGAGAAAGCAGTTCAGGTTCAGCAATCAGGCGCCCACCTGGAGAATAAGGGAAGACGACACAAGTTCAAAGGAAAGCGCGTCAAGCTCAGCAATCAGGTGCCCACCTGGAGAACAAGGGGGAACAACTCAAGTTTCAAAGGAGAACGGTGCGAGTTTAGCAATCAGGTGCCCACCTGGAGAACAAGGGAAAATAGTACAAGTTTCGAGGGAAAACAGTTCCAAATGCAAGAGAAGATGGTTCGAGTGTTTGCAATCAGGCACCCACCTGGCAAACAAGGGAAAACAATTCAAGTTTCAGAGGAAAGGAATACAAGTCAAATGTTGGTAATCAGGCGTCCACCTGGAGAACAAGGGAAAGCAGCTCAAGTTTCAAGGAAAAGCGGTTCAAGTTCAGCAATTAGGAGCCCACCTGGAGAACAAGGGAAAACAAGTCAAGTTTCGAGGGAAAAGCAATGCAAGTGTTGGAAATAAGGCACCCACCTGGAGAATAAGGAGAAGCAGTTCAAGTTGCAAGGAAAAATAATGCAAGTGTTGGAAATCAGGCACCCAACCGGAGAACAAGGAGAAGCAGTTCAAGCCTCAAGGAAAAACAGTTAAAGTTTTGGCAATCAGGCGCCCACCTGGAGAGCAAGGGAATACAGTTAAAATTTTGGCAATCAGGCGCCCACCTGGAGAGCAAGGGAATACAGTTAAAGTTTTGGCAATCAGGCGCCCACCTGGAGAGCAAGGGAATACAATTAAAGTTTTGGCAATCAGGCGCCCACCTGGAGAGCAAGGGAATACAGTTAAACTTTTGGTAATCAGGCGCCCACATGGAGAGTAAGGGAATACAGTTAAAGTTTGGCAATCAGGCACCCACCTGGAGAATAAGGAAAGCAGTTCAAGTTTCAAAGGAAGACATCACAAGTTTCAAGGGAAGACAGTTTATGGTAACAAAAGGAATACAAATCAAGTTTTGGTAATCAGGAGCTCACCTGGAGAGTAAGAGAATACAGTTCAAATGTTAGCAATCAGACGCCACCTGGAGAATAAGAGAATTCACTTCGGAATGCAATTCAAGTTAGCGACAAAGGAAGCTCATCTGGAGAGTACAAGTCAACAGAGCTGCAGAAACTGCAAGATCAAGTTTGAAGATGTGTAGATAGGACTCTTGTAATTCATAGATCATAGTTCAGTCTAGCTTCTTTTATTTTGTCTTGGTGTAATAAGGAGTTCAACAAGCAGTAGCAGTAGCAGCAACAGTGAAATCACAGCTTCCTGGTAGTCCCAACTATCAAAACTTCCCAAACTACATTGAGCTGATTCCTTTATAGCCAAGGATATGTAGGCAACCTCGGAAGCAAGATGCGGTCAAATATTTCAAAAATACTTCTCACGGAGTATTCAAACAGGCAAAAATCGCTCGTATTCGCTCACTTTATCTTTGCACAAAAACTCTTCATGTTTCCGAGCAAAGAGGGGCAGCTGTGAGCACGTGATTTTTGCCCTATATGAATTGCTACCATAAAATAAATATTTCCCATAATTTGCAATTTTTATAGATTTTTGTAGAATTTTGTTAATTATTTGCATTTTTTGTGCACATTTAATTTCCATTAAAAATCGTGAAAAAATACAAAAGAAAATATCATGCATTGCATTTAGGTTTGGTTTTACATTTTTTGGAATTAATTAGTAACTATTTCTTTATTAAAAAATGAAAATAACAAAAATATCTCATTTTACACCTTGTAATTTTTAGCTTATTAACTTTTTTATTTTCAAGTTAGGACTAAATAATTTTTATTATGATTAGTTTAATTTTTCAATTCAGATAATTTAGGATTTCAATTCTAGGATTTCATTAATTAAAAATTTTTTTAAAAAAAAGAGAGAAAGGGAAGAAAAGGGAATTTAAGAATAAAAGGTTGTTGGGCCAAAATTGTGGAAGCCCAAACCATTCTTCATCCCAAACCCATCCCAAAATCTGAACTTAAAACTACCCAATTACCCGCCCCACGCGTAGACCCACGCCCGATCCACCTGTGACCCGCCCCACTCCTATTTAATACATAAACCATGTTCTAACATTTTCCCCCCTAAACTAAACCCTAAAACTAGAGACTCAAACGGCGCCTATCTCCCATGCCCGGTTCTGTCTTGCTTCAACTCACCAAATCACACCCAAAATCTGGCGTTTCAACTCGCCAAGCTTGATGGTCCCCCGTTCATCTCTCTCCTCGTGGAATAACCGTTTCTGATAGATTCCCTCTCCCTCATATGCTCTCTTTGATTTATTTTGGATTTTTAGCCCTTCGGATGAAAATAAGGAAAAATGGGGAGCGTTGGATTAATTTCGATTTGATCCACTCCCTCCATTTGTCCGTTTTTTCATCAAAAGAGGGATAAAATTTCAGATTCGGGGAAGATATTTTTTTTGAAGATTTCTTGGAGAAGAGGGCAGAAGGTTCGAGAAGTTTGAAGGCCTATATAAGAAGGGTGATATTTTCAGAAAAGGGGGATTTTTCGGAGAGGATTTTAGAGAGATTTCGGAAGAAAAATTAAAATTAGGGTTCGAAATTTTCTTCTTCCTTTCTATTGTTCTTTTTTATTTCTGGTACCAGAACAGAGGAAAAACGTTACAGAGTGTTCTATTATTTCATTTTGATGTCGATTATTGTCTAAAATTTCGAAATCTCTAGAGTCTATCTTTTCATTTCGATTCTGGATTTTTGTGTAAAAATGGAAGTCATTTGAGAAGTTCGAGTCTGTTGCTACTCGAGGGTTGATTTTCAGCTGCTGGTTGTTTTCTTTTGGTCGATTTCAGTGTTGTGACTAATTCAGTTTTTATTTCTAGGTTCACTTCTTTTCCTTTCCTTTATTTCAGCTATGAAGCAAGTCATGGATGAATTGTAAAATGACTAAGTTTAAGATAACAGCTGAAGTTCTGTGTTCAATAGGCGTGTTATGGATTCTGATTCTTCTTAATGATATGTTTATACTATTTGTTTTCTGAATTAAATGGTTGGTTTCTATTTGGATAAAAATGTGAACGTAGAAATTATAAAATTAACCGGCTCATAAGGTTTTCATTTACAAGTTTCTATTCCTTCATGTCCGGTGTAGATGCAGTGTGTATTTGGCATGAGTCTCTTGCCTTCACTACTTTACTAGTATGGTTTTGAGTAGTTTTTCTAATTGAAGAAAATATGAGAGCTGGGGGTTTAATTGAGTTATAGATTACTCGACTCTATGTTATGAATCTAGTTGAAATTGTTAATTCCTTAAAGATTCAGCAGTGTTGAAATTTACGTGACCAGTTTTGTTTGATTTCACAGTATTCTGTGTTGTTTTGCCGACTTCATCGTATTGAAATGGAGGCTTACTAGTGCGAATTGAAGTGTTATAAGTTGGGGTCAAGTTTTCTACAAAATTGATTGGTCTTTGTTTATCTGATGTTCCTTTAAGCTGCTCATAACTATTGTTGTTTAATGGCGGATCTCTTCTTAGTTTGTGATTAGTTTTATTTTTAGCAGTTAGATTGGCTGATTCATAAGAATTTTCTTGTCTCCATTGTTTAGTTTTGGACAGCTTTCCCTTTGTTATGTTTGTGTATGAGGCGGGTGCATAGATTTGTCGAAACATTAACCTGAGTAATTATAGTTCCTGGTGTTTGTTTCTCCATTAAACCATGATATTATTCTGCCTTTTGAATTTCAACTTGAGTTAATTTTGATAGCAAGCTAGAGTTGTAGTAACAAAGTTTGAGGATGGTAGTGTTTAAGTTTAATGCTTTATTATGAATTTAGTGGTCATGAAGTTGTTGGCTCTTGTTCACCGTGAAGTTCCACGAATTGCCTGATTTAGGTGAAAACTAATTGATATATGCTGCCAAAGTTCTGAGCAAAGAAATTGCTTTAATTGTAAAGATAATCGTTCATTATGTTTAAAGGTTCGTGATATGCTTTCAACATAATGTATTTCTAAGAAATCAAGGCGGCAGTGGGCATGGGAATATCATTATTGCTCCCATCATATTTGGACTCACATTATTTCCTCATTGCCTTTCCTCTCTTTGTTTTCTTATTTGATGCATTTGTTTGGATGAGCGCTTCTGGGGAGTCAAGCTAGCCTCGCATGATTAATTTGACCTCCAAGGTTTGTTGGGCCATGGGAAGTGGGGAAGATCAAAGCCCATTAGTGATTAATTTACTCCCGCCCTTTAGGATATGAGCATGAATTTTTTGCTAGTAAAAGTGCTCCATAAGCACAATTGCCTTTCTTTAAATAAGTGGAGGTGCGCCATCCAATCACGTAGCCCATGACCCTCACAAATATTATGATTAGTTATTAGAAATGAACACTCATATAAAAGCCTTTAGGCACGTTTAAAATGCTATTGTGATTGTGTACACGTTCGCGTGACATAATTACAATTCTAAAAACTAATTCGGAGTATGCGTTCGCACAACTTCGATCTAACTTTCTTAATAATAAAATAATTTTTAATAGGCCGCTAAATTAAAATTAGTTCATATGGTCCGAGGTGTGCCATCCACAAGTTAATCATTCATGGCCCTCGTTTTAATCTTATGATCTAGATATAAAAACGACAAATGTTCGTAGTTTGCTTTAGGCCCGTTTAATATATCATTGTGATTGTGGACACGTTCGCGTGACATGATTACGATTTCTAAAAACAAAATCGGAGTATGCGTTTGCAACTTCGGCCAAACTTTATTAATAATAATAAAGCGTTATTAGTTGTGGACACGTTTACGTGACATGATTTTTGTCGCGCCAAACAAATGGGTACACATACGCGTGACCCGTTTCAAGATAATTTCTTAATTAAAAGAGGCAAATGCACATAGGTTCTAAAATTTGTAATCAAACAATTTAATAAGCCAAGTATGATCAAAGCGACCATGCTAGAACCACGAAACTCGGGAGTTCCTAACACCTTCTCCCGGGTTAACAGAATTCCTTACCCGGATTTCTGTGTTCGCGGACCATAAATAGAGTCAATTTCCTCTATTCGGAATTTTAAACCGGTGACTTGGGACACCATAAATTATTCCAAGTGGCGACTTTGATTTTAGTTTAAATAATCTCGTTTCGATTGTCACTTAAATTTGATAAAACTCCCTTATATCCCTCCTCGTGGTGTAGGAAAAAAGAGGTGTGACAAGAACTACTTAGGGCAATTACTGGGAAGTCAAAATAGGATCAAACAAGTTACATCACAGTAAATTTAGAAACAAACTTGTTACATACTTGATGAATACATTCATACCTATCCAATTAGTCTATACAGGGAGATAGGAGAGCATGTTCAAATAATAGGGCTAACAGCAAATTTGAACTTTCAAGAGGTTGATATCAGTAATACATAGGCTAGGCAGAATTAAAGAAATTAATCAACTCAAAACATGTCTAAATATGTCTCAAACTACAAACGTAATGGCATTTAGGTTTGAAGTAACACATTGAACAAATTCTTCAGAAATGAAAACACATGTGCAAATCAAAATGAAGTGATAAAGGCTTTGTCACTCACCAGTTAAATGAAAATTGAAAGAAAGGAAGCCCACAGTGTTGTGAATATCAACGAAAAAAAGAACCTAGAATTTCTGGCTTTGGCTTTCAGCCGGCCAGGAACCAAAGTGCAAAATAAGATTGTTTAAGAGAAAAAAGCACACAAGCCTTAATTTTGTAGTTTTCTTAATAATTCAGAGCTGTTTCAAAGGGGAATGGGGAGGGGATTATATAGTGTAGGAATCTAACACATATACATGGAAAGTCATCAGTCAAACACTAGAAAGGAAAGCACTCAAAATTAGTAAGGAAAGAGAGAAAACTTCAAAACCCTAATTTTAGGTGAAGTACAAAAATCGACAAAAATAAAAGGTAAAGAAAAATCACATGTTGCATAGAATAAGATGAACATAGACATGAATACTATTTACAATCAAAGAATCAAACCAAATTTGGTTCGATTTAAAAGAATGTTAAACCCTAATTTTAGGGTAAGTAAAAATCGGCAGAGAAGAACAAGCTTACACATAATAGGATACATATAGACGAGATAACATTTAAAATCACAAAATCGAACCATATTTGGTTAGATCTAAAAGATATTTGAAACCCTAATTTTTAGGGTAAGTAAGAATCACAAAGATACACGGAAATCATAGATATTCATACCATAAAAGAACAAGAACGAACACAAATGGAAAAGGTCAAGAAATTGAACCAGATTTGGTTCGAAGTTGAAGAGTCCGCTTGCCATGTTTAGGCAAGCAACTAGATAACACCATAGACGAGTAACTAGTAGTGAGAGGAGGTCAATAAGGTAAGTGAATCAACGATTGATTCCATTTTTGAGTCGGAATCAAAGAGGATTAGAGGTTACGATGCTAGGGTTTGCAGAGACGAAGAGAGCATTTGAAAGAGTTTAGGGGCGGCGGATTATAGAGAATAGTTTAGGGTTAGGGGGGTTTGGGTATAATTAAAAGGGTTAGGTTAGTTGTGGGCCGTTGATCTCTGAGATGAACGATCAGGATTTTAAAAAGGGGTTGGGGCGGGTTAATTAAATGGGTTACCGGTTGGGTTATTGGGTTAGGGGTCATTTGGTTTGGGATGGAGTATTGGGCTGGTGTATTGGGTAGTTTAGGTCCGAAAATAGGTTTAGAATTAGGCTAGTTTTTAAATACCCTATGGTTTAATAAATAAATAATTTATAAAAGTAATTAATAAATAAAAAAAATATCGTTTGTGCACTAAAATGATTAAAAATAATTACTCAACATTATAAAAATATAAAAAGTGTTTCTGCATAAATAGTGTAATTATACATTAATATAGGCTATTATTGCAAAAATGTGCAATTTAGCCTTAAAAATACAAATGTAATTATACAAATGCACTGAAAAATATTTAAACATTATGTGGATATAAATTATAAATTTATATGATTAAATCATCATAAAAATAATTTGAAGGGTAATTATTTGATATTTATATATAATAAAAACGCAAGAATAAATTGGTTTAAAGCCTTTAAAAATTTTCAAAAATATTTATGTAGGCTTATAAATCAAATGATGATGCCTATGCACTATTTAAAAAGTATATGTATATATATTTAAAATATGAGAGAAAAATTGGGTATCAACAAAGTTACCCTCGAGTTTTTTTATATCTTCATCTGTTCATCAATCCTTCAAATCTTCATAACTTGTTCTTTATATCCTCATAGTTCATATTCAAACCTTCATACCTTACCTTCAAACCTTCATACCAAATCTTCAAGTCTTCATATCGAGTCTTCAAATCTTCATATACTTAGATGGAAATGGCGAAGACCTCTCGACACCACAAAATATTGCACCGACGACTTGTTCCTCGGCCACTAGCACCGAGGCAGTGCCTCCGGTAGTAGCCCTGGAACCTCCCTTTACAGGTTTCATCCCTGGCGGGTACTCCATAAATAACAACTTTAAAGTCGAGAAAGCCTCCGCACAAGGAGATAAGGGTGGGGAAGTGTGGAGGTATGTTTGCTCCATTACCGAGGAGACGCTCAAAATTGTCCGAGAGGTCTGCAAATGGGAAGGCAAGGACATAGTCGTTCTCAGTCCCGATGAGGACATCATGACACATGTGGAAGGATACTTAAGTGTCTACACGTATCCTTTCACATTTGGTCCTGTTGATACGGTGGTTCTCGAGTTCTGTAAGAGGTATGAAATTTGCCTCGGGCAAGTTCACTCGTCCTTTTGAAGGATCATGACTCGTCTCCGCCATTTTGCGAACAATATGGAGGATCCACGATTCACGTTCAATCACTTTCTCCGAGTATACAACCCCCAAATCTTTCGAGGGGGTTAATCAAACTTGTCTGTCGGGCAAAGAAGGCTCCCTTCTCCTATATAGAAGAAGAAAGGGACCGAGGTTTGCAAGGAAGATAAAGTGAAGAAGAAAAAGAGATCCCTGACTCCTAGGATGCTCCTTCCAAGGTTAAGCAGAGAAAAAGGATTGTGCTCACGGTCAGAAAGAGCACCAAAAATGCTTTTGATGCCCGGGTCCTAGATTTTGAAGCTCTTCGTCAGCTCAAGGACTTTCTCGAGGATGACGAGGAAATGGAATTAGTCACACATGAGTCGATTGACGTCAATCAAGAATTGGTGGCCCTGAGGGGGATGCTAGTAAGGCTGAATCTTTCTTAGCTCGGGAGCCTGAAGAAGAGCATGTGGCTACTGCTTCGCAAGAAGCCCCTCCGATCCCGGGGAGGGCCGTTTCTGAAGGCGACGTCGTTATCCACATTCAAGAGTCACCACCTCGTACAAAGGCGACTTTAAATGAAGCTCGAGCTACCAAAGAGAAGTCGATCTAAGCATCCTAGGCTGTGGCCGATTCCATCAACTCATTTTTTGAGGGTGTTGATGTTGGTGTGTTGGAAGACTATGTTGACTTTGTCCACTTAGAGATCCCGAAAAGGCTCGCACAACCGGGATCAGGTGGGCCGAGTTTGAGCTCCAAGCTTGAGAAGCAGTTTCCTACCCCGAGGGTGGATGTCACGACCCAAAATCCCAACCCGTCGTGATGGCGCCTAACACACTGGTTAGGCAAGCCGAAACATGATAACAAAGGCAACAAAATAACGAAATTCATAGAAATAGCATAAGTCTGAGGTCTCATTACATTAAAGCTGCTAATACAAAGTAAACGCCCCCCAAAACTGGTAAAGTACGGAATCACGAGTTTCTACAACAGAATAAAAGTCTGAAACTGAACCATAAATACACTATCTAAACTGTAACAACAATATGAAAGGAAAAGATAAGTCAAACTACGACCAAGGATGCAACTCTACCTCGCCACTATCAGATATTCCAACAAGCAAGCCTACTGTTGATAATTGGTCCCCACGCCTGGATCTACACAATTAAGTACAAAGTGTAGTATGAGTAAAACTGACCCAATGTACTCAATAAGTATCATAAATAAACACGGCAAGGTAAGAGAAGCACAAATTATTAATGATACTAGCTATCACCTGCGTAATTTCATCCTTTAAACCGATACAGAACAATATTGGCATCAAATCATAAAGTTCAGTAAGAAAACATCTGTGTGTATATGTGTACAATTTCTCAAATACCCTACTCAGACATTATCTTGGCATTTGAGGTTGATATGCAATTAAATCAGATAAATGATCAAGGAAATTGCAAGTAAAGATGAAATGCAAAATCCATCAAAACACTGGCCAGAGTCCCTCAACCTTTCCATATCCATTCCAAACCACTAATAAATATTCTCAATAACCGCGTGTACACCATCAAGAGAGAAACATGAGAGGGTGACCCTAGGGGATGGATCCATAACCACACGCAAGCACGGCCAATTCAACGTGCTGCCAGCCCAGCATGATCACATGCTCAATATCATAACCCCTCTGACGTGGTCACAAGTATATCAGTACAATCCGTCCGGCGTGGTCATATGCATAAGAATACAATCCGCCCGGCATGGTCATATGCACCTATTCCAATAACATCATACAGGGCAAATAAACAAGTATATATGTATAAAACGAGTGAATAACAAATATTATGCTCCTGGACTGGTATAAACAACATGCTAAAGTGTAAGCATGTGCAAGTGTACGATCATAGCTCAAACCTGCAAATTTCATCAAAGAATAACATTTATGAGTTCATTCTGGAATTAAACCCCTATGTAGCCTCAAAACATGGCCCAAATAGTTCACAAAATGTCACAAATGTGCAAAGCATCATAGCTTAAGGTTTAACGGTCAAATTCTAGGCTTATGAGACCCTGAGTACAACCCGTACATGAATAAATAACCTCGGTATTCGCACATGGGTTCATCCCCACATCTCGGAATCCAACAAAATTTACAAAATCCGAAACCAATTCAACAATAAGTCCAACCATAACAAAATCATCCAATTTCGACCACAAATCGCCTTACAAATCCCCAAAATTTGGTTTATGACGTTTCTACAGTTTTTCCAATCCAAAAAACTAATTAAATGGTAAAAATAATGATAGATTCATGTAATTCAACCAAATCTGAGTTAGAATCATTTATCCCAATCAAATCCTTGAAAATCTCTTCAAGAATCGCCCAAAACCGAGGTCTCTAGCTCAAAATATGAAAAATGGGTTCAAACCCTCAATTTTGAAATTTAATAACTGTCGTCGAGAGGTTCCTCTTCGCGATCACGGGAATCCCCTCGCGATCACAAAGAACAAAATCACTGCCCTCCAAAAATAGCCTACGCAAACGCGAAGAACCAGTCGCGAACATGATAATTACCAGACCCGACTCTCCGCGAACGCACAACACCTACGCGATCGTGTATGCTTAAAGCTTGACGCTCCAGCTGATCACTTCTCTATGCGAACGTGTGAACCTCATCACGTCCGCAATGACCTGAGCCTCACAAAGATATGCGAATGCAGGCTTATTATCGTGAACGCGAAGTATAAATTTCCAGCTGCCCACAACAGCTCTTCCCGATCGCGTCCCTTGCTTCGCAATTGTGAAAGAATAAGCCAGATACAAAAATAGGTAGTCCAACAAAGTCTAAAATGAAGCCAAACTTGATCCGACTCACAGCTGATGACTCCGGGACTCCATCCAAACATACCAACAAGTCCTAAAACACGATACGAATTTAGTCGAGGCCTCAAATCACATCAAACAACATCAAAAACACGAATCACATCCCAATTCAAGCCTAATGAAACTAATGGATTTCCAACATCTACAATCGATGTCGAAACCTATCAAAACAACTTTGATTGACCTCAAATTTTTCATACAAGTCATAATGACACAACGGACCTATTCTAACTTCTGGAACCAAAATCCAAGCATGGTACCCACAAAGTCAACTCTCGGTCAAACTTCTCAACTCTCCAAAGTTCAACCTTTTCAACTTTCTCCAATTCAAGCCAAGATCATCTACGGACCTATAAATCAATATCTGACATGCTCCTAAGTCCAAAATCACCACACAGAGCTATCAGAATCATCAAAACTCCATTCCGAAGTCATTTATACATAAGTCAACATTCGATCAACTCTTCCAAGTTAGGCTTCCAACCTTGGGACTAAGTGTCCCAAGTCATTCTAAAACATCCCTGAAATCAAACCAACCACCTCGGCAAGTCAAATAATGACAAACAAACATAAATAAGCAATACCTGGGGTAACAGGGCTGCAATACTCAAAATGACCAGCTGGGTCGTTACATTCTCCATTTTTTAGACAAATATTCGTCCTCAAACGAGTCTAGAATCATGCTTTGAGTCTCAAATAGGTGTGGATAGCTGCTCCACATCTCCCGCTCGGTCTCCTAAGTAGCCTCCTCGATTGGTTGACCTCTCTACTATACTTTCACTGAAGTTATATTCTTTGATCTCAACTTTCGAACCTGCCGACCCAAAATGGCCATCGACTCCATATCATACGTCAAATCACCTTCTAACTGAACCGTGCTGAAGTCCAAAACATGAGATGGATCTCTGAAATACTTTCAGAGCATGGAAACATGAAACACTGGATGAATACTCGATAGACTAGGTGGCAATGCAAGCTTGTATGCCACATCTCCAATCCTCTCAAGCACCTCAAAAGGGCCAATATACCGAGGGCTCAACTTGCACTTCTTCTCGAACCTCATAACACCCTCCATGGGCGAAACTCTGAGCAATACCTTCTCTCCCACCATGTAGGCAACATCACGAACCTTTCGATCGGTGTAACTCTTCTACCTACACTGAGCCGTGTGAAGCTGATCCTAAATCAATATAAACTTGTCTAAAGCATCCTGAACCAAGTCAGTACCCAATAGCCTAGCCTCACCTGGATCGAACTAACCAACCGGAGACTGACACCGCCTCCCAAACAAGGCCTCATACAGAGCCATCTGAATACTCGATTGGCAGCTGTTGTTTTAGGCAAACTCTGCAATGGACAAAAACTGATACCAATAACCCCCGAAATCCATAACACAAACGCGTAACATATCCTCCAATATCTGAATGGTGCGCTCGGACTGTCCCTCCACCTGAGGGTGGAATGTTATACTCAACTCAACCCATGTGCCCCAACTCTCGTTACACTGCTCTCCAAAACTGTGATGTGAACTGTGTGCCCCAATCTGAAATAATGGACACTGGCACATCGTGTAGGCAAAAAATCTCTCGCGGATATAGATCTCAGTCAATCGCTACGAAGAATATGTAGTCCCAACTAGAATAAAATGAGCGGACTTAGTCAATCGGTCCACAATCACCCAAATAACATCAAACTTCCTAAAAGTCCATGGGAGCCCAACTATGAAATCCATGGTGATACACTCCCATTTCTACCCAGGAATATCAAGCCTCTAGAGCAAACCGCTCAGTCGCTGATGCTCATACTTCACGTGTTGACAATTCAAGCATCGAGCTACAACCTCCACTATATTTTTCTTTATTCTCCTCCACCAATAGTGCTGCCTCAAGTCCTGATACATCTTTGCGGTACCCGGATAAATAGAATACCGCGACCTGTGGGCCTCCTCAAGAATCAACTCACGTAGCCCATCCATATTGGGCACACAAATCCGAATCTATATCCGTAACAGCCCATCATCTCCAATAGAAACCTCCTTGGAATCACCATGTTGAACTGTGTCCTTAAAGACAAGCAAATGGGGGTCATCATACTGACGCTCTCTAATACGGTCATATAAAGAAGACCGAGAAATCATGCAAACTAGAACCCGACTAGGATCCAATAACATCTAACCTCACGAATTGATTGGCCAAGGCCTGAACATCTGATGCAAGTGGTCTCTCACCAACAGGAATATATGCAAGGCTACCCATACTCACCACCTTTCTACTCAAAGCATCGGCCACTACGTTGGCCTTTCCGGGATGATACAAATGGTAATATCATAGTCTTTTAATAGATCTAACCATCTCCCTACCTAAAATTTAGATCGTTTTGCTTGAACAAGTACTGAAGACTATGATGATCTGTAAATACCTCACAAGACACACCGTAGAGATAATGCCTCCAAATCTTTAATGCATGAACGATGGCTGCCAACTCCAAATCATGAACATGATAGTTCTTCTCATAAGGCTTCAACTGTGTAAAACATAAGCAATCACTCTACCCTCCTACATCAAGACATACCCAATGCCAATCCGAGAAGCATCACAATACAATATATAAGAACCCGATATTGATGACAAAACTAGAACTAGAGCTATGGTCAAGGGATTCTTGAGATTCTAAAAGCTCTCCTCACACTTATCAGACCACCTGAATGGGGCGCCCTTCTGGGTCAACCTGGTCAAAGGCACTGCAATGGATGAGAAACCCTCCACGAAGCGACGATAATATCCGACCAAGCCGAGAAAACTCCGAATCTCAGTAGCTGAAGATGGTTTAGGCCAACTCTAAACCGCCCCAATCTTCTTCGGATTCACCTTGATCCCCTCACTGGACACCATGTGCCCCAAGAACGCTATCGAACTGAGCCAAAAGTCACACTTAGAGAACTTAGCATAATGCTTTTCCTCTCTCAACGTCTGTAGTACAGTCCTCAGATGTTGTGCATGCTCCTCCTGGGTACGTGAGTACACTAGGATATAATCAATAAATACTATGATAAACGAATCAAGATATGGATAAAATACACTATTCATCAGATGCATGAATGCTGCTGGGGCCTTGGTCAGCCCAAAAGACATCACAAGGAATCGTAGTGACTATAGCGGGTATTGAATGCTGTCTTCAGAATATTCGAGTCCTGAATCTTCAATTGGTGATACCCATACCTTAAATCAATCTTAGAGAATATTCTAGCTCCCTGAAGCTGGTCAAATAAGTCATCAATGCGCGACAAAGGATACTTGTTCTTAATTGTAACTTTGTTTAACTACCTATAATCAATGCATTAACAGCCTATAATCAATTCACATGCGCATAGTGCCATCCTTATTCTTCACAAATAGAACCGGTGCACCCCAATGTGACATACTAGGCCTAATGAACGCCTTATCAAGAAGCTCCTAAAACTGCTTTTTCAATTCCTTCAACTCTGCTGGTGCCATACGATATGGTGGGATAGAAATGGGTTGTGTGCCCGGCACCAAGTCAATACCAAAATCAATATCCCTGTTGGGTGGCATGCCTGATAGATCTAGAGGAAACACATATGGAAAGTCTCACACTACCGAAACAGAATCAATGGTAGGAGTATCAACACCAACATTCCTCGCGAAAGCCAAATATGACAAACACCCCTTCCAACCACTCGTTGGGCCTTCAGATATAAAATCACCCTACTGGGAACATAGTCCAAAGAACCCCTCTACTCGATCCTAGGTTACCCCGGCATCGCTAGTGTCACGATCTTAGCATGACAATCCAGAATAGCATAACATGGGGATAACCAATCCACGCCCAGAATCATGTCAAAATCAACCATACTAAGCAATAAGAGATCGACTCTCGTCCCTAATCCTCCAACGGTCACCACACATGATCGATACCCACTGTCCACAATAATAGAATCACCCACCGGCATAGAAAATGAATAAACAAAGCTAAGGACTCGTGGGGCATATCTAAATAATGAGCAAAATACGATGATACATATAAATAAGAGGAACCAGGGTCAAATAATATGGAAGAATCCTTGTGGCACACTGATACAATACTTGTAATCATTGTGTCTGAAGAAATAACCTCTGGCATGGCAGGAAAAGCATAACATCAAGCCTAACCGCCACCTAATCGGCCTTTCCCTTTAGGGCGACCTCTAGCTTCCTAAGCCCCACACCGAGCTAGCTGAGCGGGTGGTGAAGCGACTGGTGTGGAAGTCATAGCCTGGGACCTCTATTGTGGAGCCCTACTCAATAACCTGGGGCAATATCTTTTGAGATGACTCAAATCCTCGCACTCGTAGCAACCTCTTTTGATGAGCTCCTAACCTTGATAACCTGAGGAACTGCTGGTAGAAACTTGGGAAGGCAAAGCAGGGTAAGAAATATGTGCCAGTAATGCATTGAAGGATGACTGACCCAAACGAGCACTATAGGAACCATGGCCAACTGATGCACCATGATGAATCGGACAAGCCATCTGAGTGGGCCTATAAGGATGACCCCTGCTGTGATGGGACTGTCCTCCAGAAGAAACACCGCTAAAACCACCCGAACCACGAGGCCTCTTGGCCTCCTCTCCTTGCGCTCCTGGTTACAAACTTGCTCTAGACGCCTAGCAATATCAACCACCTCGTCGAACCTAGCACCTAATGCAATCTCCCGAGTCATAATGAAACTTAGTCCATAGTTGAGGCCATCAATGAACCTCTTAGTCCTCTCTCTCTCAGTGGGAACTAACCATATCGCATGATGAGCCAACTCTAAAAATCTCATCTCATACTAGGTCACAGACATGCCCTCCTGGTGTAGCTGCACAAACTACCTACGCAACTCCTCCCTACGGGTCTTTGGAACAAACTTCTCTAAGAAGAGAACTGAGAACTCATGCCACGTAAGTGGTGCAGCACCGGCTAGCCTGCTCAACTAATAGGTCTCCCACCATCTCAAGGGTGCCCCGATAGCTGAAAAGTAGTAAATGAGACTCTACTAGTCTCCAGAATACCTGTCGTGTGAAGGATCCGTTGGCATCTGTCTAAGAAATTCTGGGAATCCTCTGACTCAGCCCCACTAAAAGTAGGAGGCCTGAGACTCCCAACCCGCTCTAGCCTCTTTTTCTCTTCGTCACTCATAGGTGGTCTGCCTAGGCTTGAGCAACTACAACCGGCTAGTCTAGTAATACCCCCGGTGTCTAAAGTCCTTGAACCACCTGCTCTAAAGTACGGACGGCGGGATTCTAAGCACCTTCCCCGGCTTGAGAAGTGGCTGGTGCAGTCTGAACTGAGACCACCTGAGCAAGGCTAGTGCGTAGAGTCAATATTTGGGCCAAAAGCCTCTTGAAGGCTAGGAATCACAATGGGCACAACTGGTGCTTGAGCTGGTCCCACCAGCTCAACCACATCTGGTATCTTCTCCTAAGCTGGAGCAACTGGTGGCTCCACGTGTGTTGCTCTAGTTGATGTACGAGGCTACGAGCTGCACATCGGCCTCTACAGCGGCCCGGCCTCTCGTAATTCTAGCTGGTGGTACTAGTGTTCGTTTGCTTGATCCGATAGCACATGTCCTCACCGTCTGTGAGAGAATAGAATAATAAAAGTTTAGATTCAGGAATCAACAAATTCGCACGACAATGATTCCAGAAAGCGAAGTTTTCCTAATGATTTGGTATCCTCTAGAAGATAATTGCAGACGTCTCCATACCGATCCACAAGACTCTACTAAACCTGCTCGTGACTCATAATTTCTATGAACCTAGGGCTCAAGATACCAACTTGTCACGACCTAAAATCCCAACCCGCCATGATGGCGTCTAACATACCAGTTAGGCAAATATAAAAATGATAACGAAGGCAACAAAATAATGAAATTCATATAAATAGCATAAGTTTGAGGTCTCATTACAATAAAGTTGCTAATACAAAGTAAACCCCCACCCCCAAAAAACAATTGGTAAGTACAGAGTCATGATCTTCTACAATAGAATAAAAGTCTGAAACTGAACCATAAATACATTATCTGAACTATAATAACAGTATGAAAGGAAAAGACAAGTCAAACGGCGACCAAGGATGCTGCTCTACCTCGCCTCTAGCAGATAGTCCAACAAGCAAGCCTATTGCTGATAACTGGTCCCCACACCTGGATCTGCACAATTAAGTGTAGAGTGTAGTATGAGTAAAACCGATCCAATGTACTCAATAAGTATCGTAAATAAGCACGGCAAGGTAAGAGAAGCACAAATTATTAATGATACTAGCTATCACATGTGTAGTTTCATCCTTTAAATCGGTACAAAATAATATTGGAATAAAATCATAAAGTTCAGTAAGAAAACATCCATGTGTGTATGTGTACAATTTCTCAAATACCCTGCTTAGATAATATCTTGGCATTTAGAGGTTATATGCAGTTAAATCAGATAAATGATCAAGAAAATTACAAGTAAAGATAAAATGCAAAATCCAACAAAACACTGGCCAGATTCCCTCAAACTTTTCATATCCCTTCCAAACCACTGATCGATATTCTCAATAACTGTGTATACAAAGAGAAACATAAGAGGGTGACCCTAGGGGATAAATCCATATCCACACGCAAGCACGGCCAATTCAACGTGTTGCCAGCCCAGCGTGATCACATGCTCAATATCATAACCCGTCCGATGTGGTAGCAACTATAATAGTAAAATCCGCATGTCGTGGTCACATGCATAACAACATAATCCGCCCAACGTGGTCATAGGCACATATTCCAATCACATCATACAAGAGCAAATAAACAAGTATACATGCATAAAACAAGTGAATAACAAATATTATGCTCCTGGACTAGTATAAACAATATGCTAAAGTGTAAGCATGTGCAAGTGTACGATCATAGCTCAAACCGGAAAATTTCATCAAAGAATAACATTTATGAGTTCATTCCGGGATTAAACCCCTATGTAGCCTCAAACATAGCCCAAATAGTTCATAAAAATGTCACAAATGTGTGAAGCATTATCGCTTACAGTTTAACATTCAAATTATAGTCTTGTAAGAGCCTGAGTAAAACCCGAACATGAATAAATAGCCCTGGTGTCCGCACATGGGTTCATCCCCATACATGTGCGCACCCTCGTGATCGCAAAGAACAAAATCACTACCCTCCAAAAATAGCCTAAGCAATTGCAAAGAACCAATCGCAAATGCGATACCCACTAGACCTGACTCTCCGTGAAAATACTCACACATACACGATCGCATAGGCTAAAATCTTGACGCTTTAGCTGATCACTTATCTACACGAACGCGTGAACCTCATCACGTCCGCGATGACCTGAGCCTCACAAAACTACACAAACGTGGGCTTACTATCATGATTGTGAAGGATAAATTTCAAGCTGCACGCAACAACTCTTCGCGATTGCGTCCCTTGCTTTGCGATCACAAAGGAAGAAACTAGATACAAAAACCAGCAGTCCAACAAAGTCCAAAATAAAGTCTAACGTGATTAGAATCACACCCGAGGCCTCCGAAACCCCATCAAAACATACCAACAAGTACTAAAACACAATATTAACTTAGTTGAGGCCTCAAATCACATCAAACAACATAAAATACACGAATCGCACCCCAATTCAAGCCTAGTGAAACTAATGGATTTCCAACTTCTACAATCGATGCTGAAACCTATCAAACCAACTCCGTTATACCTCAAACTTTGTACACGAGCCATAATTGACACAACAAACAATTCCAACTTTCGAAACCAAAATTTGAGCCTGGTACTGACAAAGTCAACTCTCGGTCAAACTTCTCAACTTTCCAAACTTCAACTTTTCCCACTTTCGCCAATTCAAGGCAAAATCATCTACGGACCTTTGAATAAATATTTGGACACACTCCTAAGTACAAAATCACCATATGGAGCTATTAGAATCATCAAAACTCCATTCCGGAGTCATTTACACATAAGTCAACATCTGGTCAACTCTTTCAACTTAGGCTTCCAACCTTGGGACTAAGTATCCCAATTTATTCCGAACATCCCCGGGACTAAACCAACCAGCCCGACAAGTTACATAACAACAAACAAATATAAAATAAGAAATATATAAGGAAACGGGTCTGTAATAATCAAAACGACTGGCCGGATCATTTCAGTGGACCCCGAATGAAAATTGACGATCATGTTCTCAGTGTCGGCGAACACCACCATGTTATCCGGGCTAGTCGGGGTGGCCATCTATCTCAGTTCCTTGGTAACCGAAGAATACCAAGTGAAGATGAAAGAGGTAGATGGGACAAGCCTTTTCAATGAGGCCTAGCAGGCGCTAATGTCACGACCCAAACCGATGGGCCTCGACGGGTGCCTGAGTCCTACCTGTCAAACACCCCTAAGCATGCGTCTAAGATATGAACCTGAATAACATCTGCTGTATTATGAAAATAACATACATGAAGGAAACCTGCCATCAAGGCATATGTATGTATATATGCAGAATATAGTGGGCGAGCCGGCAAGGCTGCTATAGACAACTATACATCCAAACTAAAAGCCGACAAGGCCACCTACAACCCGACTAGACATACTGTTTATAGACCTCTAATAGAAACATAACTGTACAAAAACGGGAGTGAGCCATGTCATACCTATATATATATATATACATACACACAAACGTATCGTACCAAAATCAAAGCAGCTCTGGATCAAGTGGAGCACGCCAACTCTCGTTAATCAGGAATCCTAAGAAGGGGGATTGTCAGCTTGCCTACCTGCATCTGCGGGCATGAAACACAGGCCCCATGAAATAGGGCGTTAGTACGAAAAATTTACTGAGTATGTACGACATGAAAATTAGTACGTAAAAGACATAGATGAAACATTGAATGAAAATTATTAATCTTTACCCACTTATTAGTTAACTAGGTAATGTCTCGTTATCCAGTAATAATCCAATTACCCGCATAATTTAAAAATTGCCCCAAATTACTTAAAATTCTATTTATTTTTAATATACTATATATATACTCTATACATTATACTAGCGTGGTCATATGGTACCTTCATGGTACTAGTTCATAATCATCGGGTACTATCGCTCGACTCGTATTTTATTCCAAATTTGCCACTTTCAACGAAACTCGTTTTCTTTAATTCGTGTACCCCTTTATCCTTCATAACACTTATTTATTGCTTGTTATAAATAACATAAATGTGTTAACATCAAGATGATCTCATCCCCGAATCTACGTCAATTAACCAAAGACGAAACTTTTAACATACAAAAACGCGAGATGTAACATCCTTCCCCCCCTTAGAAATATTCGTCCTCGAATGTTCAACTCCCCGAGACCTATATAACTTTGGCAGGGTCACCTTTGTAACAACACTACTACCAACTCTCCCTATAGAAGCTTAATAATCCAACACCGCACCAGACCACAGTTATCAATAACGACAATGGCCTCATAAGACCAACGACAATAACCAATAAAAGAACTTGTACACGTACCTTATGGTTATGATGTCTCCGTCGGAACCTTTTTTGGAGAAGGAAATAAGTAGAGATATCTAGACTTCATGTTTTCCTCGGCCTCCCAAGTCATTTCTTCCACATTGTTATTCCTCCAAAGTACTTTCACGGAGCCTACTTACTTATTCCGCAGCTTACGAATTTGTCGGTCTAGGATGGTGATCGGTATTTCCTCGTATGATAAGTCTTCTGTAATTTGTACATCATTCGTGGGCACCACTCGGGTAGGATCTCCAATGCACTTTCGTAACATAGATACATGAAAAACCGGATGGACATACTCTAATTTCGAGGGAATTCTAACTCATAAGCTACTTGGCCCACTCTCTGAATGATCCTATAAGGCCCAATATATTGTGGGCTAAGTTTGCCTTTCTTACCAAACCTCATCACACCCTTCATAGGTGATACCTTTAAGAATACCTAGTCATCAACCCCGAACTCTAACTCTCGTCGCCGCACGTCAGAATATGATTTCTGACAACTCTGAGCTGTCAATAGTAGATCCTGGATAAGCTTTACTTTTTCTATGGCTTGCTGAACCAGGTCTGGCCCATGTAATTTATATTCTCCAACATCGAACCACCCTATAAGCGACGTACACTTCCGTCCATAAAGAGCTTCGTATGGAGCCATCTGAATGTTGGAATAGTAGATATTATTATATGTGAACTCAATAAGCGGCAGACGATCATCCCATCTACCTTTGAAGTCTATTACACAAGCTCGTAACATATCCTCTAGTGTTTGAATAGTACGCTCAGCTTGTCCATCTGTCTGGGGATGAAAAGTTGTACTAAGACTTACTTGAGTCCCTAATCCTTTTTGGAAGGACCTCCAGAAGTTAGCTGTATATTGAGCTCCTCTATCCGAGATAATAGATACAGGGATACCATGCGGTCGTACTATTTCCTTAATATAAAGTCTTGTATAATCCTCTGAGGAATATGTAGTCCTAACAGGCAGAAAATGGGCTGACTTTGTAAGCCTATCAACAATCACCCATATCGAATCGAACTTAAGCTGGGTACGAGGTAAGCCTACGATGAAGTCCATATTGATTACTTCCTATTTCCAAGTCGGAATCTCCATAGATCTACCGGGTTTTTGATGCTCAATCTTTACCTGATGACAGTTAGGACACTGAACAACGGATTTTGCTATATCCTTTTTCATTTCATCCCACCAATATACTTTCCTGATGTCATGATACATCTTTGTCGCTCATGAATGGATAGAATAACATGAATAGTGAGTTTCTCCCATAACCTGCCGACGCAACCCTACAACATTAGGCATACATAATCGCCCTTGATATATGAGGACCCCATCTTCTATAATTTCAAACGGTGTTTTCTCCTTCTGAAGAGTGGTATCCCTATAATGAACTAGCACAAGATCCTCGTACTGGCGTTCCTTTACTTCAGTTACTAAAGAGGATGTTGTCGTATCCTGAAGAGTAATTCCAGTATCACCTGAGTCCAGTATCCGAACTCCAAAACTAGCTAGATGATGAACCTCATGGGCTATTTCCCTCTTTTATAGCCGTAAATACGACAGGCTACGGATAGATCTACGGCTGAGGGCATCGGCTACTACGTTCGCCTTCCCCGGATGGTATAAAATATCAACGTCATAGTCTTTAAGTAGCTCCAACCATCTCCTTTGACGAAGATTCAATTCCTTTTGCTTAAAGATGTACTGGAGGCTCTTATGATTCGTATAGATATCAACATGAATGCCATACAAGTAGTGCCTCCACATCTTTAGTGCATGAATCACCGTAGCTACCTCTAAATTGTGGGTCGGGTAGTACTTCTCGTGCTTTCTTAGTTGTCTAGAAGCATAAGCCACAACCTTACCATGTTGCATCAGCATACAACCCAATCCAATGCCTGATGCAATAGATAACATAACCATCGGTCCCTTCTGGAAGCGTTAGAACCAGTGTTGAAGTTAATTTGTCCTTTAATGCATGGAAACTTCGTTCGCAAGCATCAGTCTATTGAAACTTTGCTCCTTTCTGAGTCAACTTTGTTAAAGGTGCTGAAAGGGAAGAAAATCCTTCCACAAATCTCCTGTAATAGCCTGCCAAACCGAGAAAGTTACGAACCTCCATCGGTGTTGTGGGTCTAGGCCAAGTCTTTACTGCCTCAATCTTTTGTGTATCCACCCGGATACCTTCACCTGAAATAACATGCCCAAGGAAAGCTACAGAGTTCAACCAGAATTAAAATTTAGAAAATTTTGCATATAGTTTCCCTTTTTATAGAACTCTGCGCACAGTACGCAAATGATCTACATGCTCAGCCTTTGAACGAGAATATACCAATAGATCGTCAATAAATACAATTACGAACAAATCTAAAAAAGGCTTGAACACATGGTTTATTAAATCCAAGAATACTACTGGGGCATTGGTTAGACCGAACGACATAACCCGAAACTCAAAGTGCCCATATCTAGTCCTGAATGCTGTCTTCGGAATATCTTCATCCTTAACCCTTATCTGATGGTACCCGGACCTCAAGTCTATCTTTGAAAAACACTTGGCACCTTGTAACTGATCAAATAGATCATCAATTCTCGGGGCGGGTACTTATTCTTGATCGTCACCTTATTTAGTTGCCTATAATCAATACACATTCGTAAGGAACCATCTTTCTTTCTCGCAAACAACACAGGTGCTCCCCACGGTGACGTACTAGGTTTGATAAAACATTTTTCAAGTAAGTCTATTAGTTGTTACTTTAACTCTTTCAGCTCTGTGGGGGCCATTCTATAGGGGGGATAGATATTGGATGAGTATCTGGTAGTAGGTCAATGACAAACTCAATTTCTCACTCTGGCGGAAAACCCAAAAGTTCATCAGAAAAAACATCGGAAAACTCATTAACCACTAGGATGCACTGAATGGTAGGTGACTCTACTTCCATATCCTGAACCCGAACTAAGTGATAAATACAGCCCTTATTGATCATCTTCCTTGCCTTGAGGTAGGAAATAAATCTACCTTTTGGCGATGCCGTGTTACCTTTCCACTCTAAAATAGGCTCCCCCGGAAATTGAAATCGAACTATCTTTGATCTACAATAAACGTTGGCATGACAAGAAGCCAACCAATCCATACCCATTATAACATCAAATTCTACCATATCTAACTCGATTAAGTCTGCTACGGTAGGTCGACCATGAACTACTATTATACGACCCCTATATACTTGCTTAGCTATCACCGAGTCCCCAATAGGTGTAGATACCCCAAAAGGTCTAACCAATTCAAGTTTTATTCCAAACTTACCAGCAACTAACAGAGTAATGTATGATAAGGTGGGACTTTGGTCAATCAGTGCATATACATCATATGAGGAGACTGATAATATACTTGTAACAACATCAGGCGATGACTCCTGGTCCTGTCGTCCTGCCAACGCATAAATGTGGTTTTGAGGGCTACTCAAGCTAGATGCTCCGCCTCTGCCTCTACCACGACTCATTGGTTCTTGGGGACCTTGCCTAGGGGGGCGTACTGATGATGACAAACCAGCTGCAGATCCCAACGACTGAGCTATGCTTGCATCACCTCTCATTGGACAATCTCTCATAACGTGGCCCGGATAACCACAAGTATAACAAATACCTAACCCATACAGCACTGCCCAGTATGCTGCTTACCACATTGAGTACATCGTGGCAAGAGTGGCCTCATCTGATTTGACTCACCCCTATACTGAGAACCTAAGGCCCTGAAATTCTAACTAGACCCTAATTATGTAGAACGGTCAAATCTCTTACCGCCAAATTGAGGGGGCGCACTAGCCGAGGGCTGGGATGGATGCCTCGAGTACTGCTACCTCTGACCACCTCGAAACTCACCAGAAGGACCCGAAGACCTCATTCTCTTAGTCTGGGCCCTATCATGCTCACGATCGGCCCTCTATTTTTGTTTGCGCTCCTCTACACCCTGAGCGTATACCTGAATACGAGAAATATCCATGTCTAGCTGAAGTGAGACCGACATACAATCGTTAAACAAGTGAGGCTCTAATCCCATCACAAACCGGTGAACCCGATCCTCTATCTTAGATACAATAGTAGGAGCATACCTAGCCAACAAATCAAACTTAAGATTGTACTCCCGAACACTCATGTTACCCTACCGAAGGGTCAAGAACCTATCAACTCTGGCCTGTCTAAGCTCTGGTGGTATATAATGACGAAGAAAAGCTTCTATAAACTCCTACCATACCACTGAAGGGGCATCATCACCTCTGGACAATTCCCACGACTCGTACCAATTAACTGCAACATCTCAGAGTCTATAGGAAGCTAGCTCAACTGACTTAGTCAGAGTGGCCTTCATTACCCGTAACGTCCTCTGCACTCTATCAATAAATACCTGAGGGTCCTCGTTTGGATCTGCTCCAGTGAATACCGGAGGGTCTAAATTAATAAAGTCACGAACCCTCGCACTCATGGACCTATCTGCATGACCAATACCTACTTCCTGACGCCGAGCCTATGCGGCTACTAATCGGGTCAATAACTGAATAACATTTCTCATCACCTAACCCGGAGCATCCGGCTGAGGTGCTGAATGTACAGGGGCGGGCGCTGGAGCTGGTGCCCCTCGGAGCTCTTCTGGAAAGGGAGAGGTATGTAAAGTCTGAGATGGAACCTCACTATAAGACTCTCCCTGAGCCCTGGTAACTCATGGCGCTCGACTAGTAGTCTCACCAGCCATGGACTTTCCCTTCTAGGTTGCCGTACTCTTTGGAAGCATCGCTGAATACAGCATATTGTTAGGAATATGAATTCTTGTATCACACGATCTGAGATAAAAAGAGAGGATAACATCCTATATGTCCTGTAGCCTCCTATTTATAAGTGTGGTGCACAACACACCCATAAACAATACTTTACTAGACATGGTCTGTAGACAACCCTAGGACAGAACTGCTCTGATACCACTTTTGTCACAACCCAAACCGATGGGCCGTGACGGGTGCCTGAGTCTTACCTGTCAAACACCCCTAAGCATGCGTATAAGATATGAACCTGAATAACATCTGCTGCATTACGAAAATAACATACATGAAGGAAACCTTCCATCAAGGCATATGTACATATACATGCAGAATACAGTTGGCGAGCCGGCAAGGCTGCTATAGACAACTATACATCCAAAACTAAAAACCGACAAGGCCACATACAACCCGACTAGACATACTGTCTACAGACCTCTAATAGAAACATAACTGTATAAAGAGGGGACTGAGACACGTCGTACCCATATACATATATATATATATATATATATATATATATATATATACAAACGTATCAAACCAAAATCAAAGCAGCTCCGGATCAAGTGGAGCATGCCAACTCTCGCTGATCAGGAATCCTAAGAAGGGGGACCGTCAGCTTGCCTACCTGTACCTGCAGGCATGAAACGTAGGCTTCGTGAAATAGGGCGTCTGTACGAAAAATGTACTGAGTATGTACGACATGAAAATTAGTACGTAAAAGACATAGATGAAACATGGAATGGAGAAACGCATCTTTAAATCTGAATAACTTTGTAAATTCTGAAACGTTTATAATGTCATGCATGTGCGTATAAATATCGTACCATGCATAGGTATGGGTGTACATTATATCATCAAGCCACTGAGGGCATCCTATCATATCGTCTTGTCCACTGTAGGCAACATCATCAACATATACCAGTTGATCGGGTGGTGGTGCGTATATAACGCCGTAACTTTTTCCCATATCCCATATACATATATTTACATATATACGTGTATATAAAACCATTTGGTCATGGGTCAATGCACATGTATAAATGAGTGAAATGCATGAAAAATACGTAAAAATCTCAATATTCCTTCCGGATAAACTTTTTCAACTGCGTATTATTCTGAGACCCACGAACAGAAGATAATAATAATTTTCTTGGGGAATCAAGAATACATACACTACTAGTATCTCTATGAATAGAGTAATTTATAGAAACTATGCGTTTACTCATTTCTTTAGTATAATTTGGACCATGCCAAAAGAAAGAAGGGATGGCCTAAACATACATGTTCCTTGAATTATTTGCATGGAATGAAGCTTCTGCTTCTTTGAATTTGAACGAAATTCTTTGCTTGGATTCTATGAAATTCGAATAAAATGGCTTCTAATGAAGCTTTGAAATGCTTCTGCTTCAACGTCCTTGGTTTTAGGCCAAAGGCTGATTGTTGTTTGGAGCTTTTACAAGGAATTCCTACTAAATCTCATGAATAATTTACAAATATTACAAGTCTTATTAAGACTTAACTTAAGTCATGACTTGGTTACTTTACATAGTAGCCATCTAGCAAAAGTGACCAAGAGTCATCTTTTGCCATTGTGGCTTTATGTCATGTGGGAGGGTGGGTGAAGATTATTAATCTTTATCCACTTATTAGTTAATTGGGAAATATCTCATTATCCAGTAATTAACTAATTACCCGCATAATTTAAAAATTGTCCCAAGTTACTTCAAATTCTATTTATTTTTAATATACTATATATATACTCTATACATTATACTACCGTAGTCATATGATATCGTTATGGTACTAGTTCATAATCATCGGGTATTATCGCTCGACCCGTATTTTATTCCAAATTGGACACTTTCAACGAAACTCGTTCTCTTTAATTCGTGTACCCCTTTATCCTTCAGAACACTTATTTATTGCTTGTTATAAATAACATAAATGCGTTAACGTCAAAATGATCTCATCCCCGAGTCTACGTCAATTAACTGAAGATGAAACTTTTAATGTACAAAAAGCGAGATGTAACAGCTGAATTTGGTACAACCTCTTCCCTTTTTATTTTAACGGGTTCCCGTTGTCTTAACTGTTTTTAATAATTATCTCTCTTTATATCTCAGGCTTTGGTGCTTCATCATGAAATCTTTCACCAATCCAGTATGGAGGTGAGCCACCTCGAATTCGAGCTCAAGGACTAAGTCCGGCTAACAGAGATGTACTCATTGGGAGTAGAAAGACAAAGTCCTTAGGGACATGGTTGACCTCCTCGCCCTTCAGGCCGAATTGGAGAAGGCCCAAAAGGAGGCATCAAAGTCAAAATAGGACCATACGCTTATGGTTGAGAATGTAAGTGTGCTCGAGATTGATAATGAGAGGCTAAACGCCAAACTAACGCCACAACCTCATAGGTCCAGGAAAAGATAACTTTGATCGACCAGCTCAGGACCGAGATGGATGGGGTCAAGGCTTCAACCGATGAACTGAGAGGCAAAATGGACCGCCTAGCATCAAAGCGAGATTTTACCAAATAGGACTTGGCGTCGAACAAAGTGTAGCTCCGAGTGACAAAAGAAAAGGCCAACAAATGGGCTCAGTTGATTGAGGAACTCCAAGCACAACTCGACTCGGCCATCGCAGAGTGTGACGCTCTTGGCCAAGAGTATACTGCACTGAAGTCCAAATTGGAGGTGGATTCGAACGAGGTCGCGGAAGTCCAAGATATGCTGGCCCAATATAAGGCCGGTGTTAGATAGCCGAAGCCCAGATTGTAATGAAGGCTGAGTATGTGAAGTGGCTATCTCAGAGGGAAGCCCTCGAGGAGATCTAAGCCGATAAGGTCAATGTAGCGGCCAAGATTGAACAGAAGAGGTTTGAAGTTCAGGCCAAAGCAAAGTATCAGGCCGAAAGGGTCGGATAACGAGCTGGGCTATGATGAAGATTAGGCAAGGAATGCCTTGGTTAGTTTGTGTTATTTTTTGTACTTGTACATTTTGTACTTTGGGGCCATTTTCTCGTGCCTCTGTAAATATTTTTTTGTAAATATATAAAATTACCCTTCGGCTATATATTGTGTCCTTTAATTTTTCCGCATTTACTTTTTCTTAGGACATAGAATATATAACTTGTGTCTCGGACTTAGTATAACTAATATATCATCGACTCCTTAGCATAAATTTTGTCATGGCTCAAATCGTTCGACTTCTAAAGCCCGAATAAGGTCCGGGTCAAACAACGACTTTGAGTTACTTTGACTTCGAAAGATCTGACCAAAATAAAACAAAGTTGATTAATTTATCCGGACACAGTTAATCTTTATCGAAAGTGGCTCTTTCCTTGTCCATAATTCAAAACCGATTGATTTGATCAGATTGGTGTTGCAATCCATATTCGTGTACGTTAAGTCACGCCATAATTTAGTTGATGTAAATTAGAGAAGAGATTATCTTTGAGATGATAAAAATTTAATCCTATTGGTCTTAAATGGTACACGGGTGTATAAGAGTGGTTAACAAATAATAGAAGTTAGAAGTAAAATGAATCAAAGATGTTGTAACCCGTATTTTCGGGTAAACCTAGAGGTGCTTGATATGCTAAGAGGTTGTGTTTTAAGGTATTTGAATCATATAATATCCGTATAATAAGTCTTGAAGTCAAGTGAGTTATGAAATAAAAGTCGACAAAAAGGTGCTACAACTTACGTTCTTAATTTTACTTAAAATTTAGGTCTAACATTACCAAACTTTTCTATCAATGTACTTGGAATTACAGGACGATCCACCCACCAAATTGAATATCTACGAGTCTAATTTCCAATACATTAAACCGTTCATCAATACGACATCGGAGTAGAGAGATATTTGCATTTTTGCCCGAGACCGCACAAGCAGCTCTCTATGGGACCCACTTAGGCGGTTGAGATATATTGATATATTACCCTCCCACTTTCCCCTCGATAATTCAAGCCATTTGCGCTCATCGTAGGAGGAGGTGACAGCTAACTTTCAGATAAAGTTCTCGAGGTCGGGGACCGTGTGGGGAGTCCGCACAGTGGATGCAGAAAGGGTAAGGATGTTATAAGATGCGGAAGCTGAATATGAATAGACATTAGGAAGAAGAACTCCACTTAAAATTAAAGTTCCATTTCTCCGGGAACGGTATTTTATCCCTGGGGATGACATCCGAAGTCCTTACTCTGATGAATCAGCTCATCCAGCCTCGATCTTTGTCCTCATCGTTGCTAGCAAAGAAGTCTTTCTTTGTTCGATGTTGCAGCTTGATAAGCCATCGAAACAACTGGGGCCGATACAACCATATAAGATGGTTAAGGGTGAATTCAAACCCCTCGGCCTTTTCGGAAATGTAGCGCAACATGATTACGATGCGCCAAAAGGAGGGGTGAATCTGGTGACCTCGTATGTTTTGCAGAAGTCGATCTACCGGATCAAAGGGACCCAGTGTAAAGGGGTACGTGTAAACACTTAAAAACCCCTCCACGTGGGCAGTGATGCTTTCCTCGGGGCTCGGGATCTGAACCAGGACCTCGTCTCCCCAACCGTAGTCCCTCTTTATGGCTTTGAAGTACTTCTTCGATATCGAACAAATATATCGAGATACATTTTTGCATCGGCCTAGGATAACAGGGGGATTTTCAATATTGAAGTCCTTCTTAATCACGCAAGGGCCGGGGTGATTTCTTCAAGTGTCGGCAGCATCACCGGTTTGGCCGACCGGGAGGTAGAAAAAGACGACATTTTATCTTTTTTTGGGAACTGTTTTGGAAGTTTTAACCATGATTTAAAGCTAAAGAATACAGATGGCAGCAGAACGTGGTGTTTTACAAGAATTTGGCGTTTCCGGCGTTTAAAAGGGCGGTGGAAACGGACGGTGAAAGAAAAAGTTGAAGAAGAGAGATGATTAGAGTAATTGTGAACGAAGGGGTAAAGTTTTCAATTTAAAGAAGTAGCCTCGCATTTATAGATGAACGACGGTTCGGCGGTGCTAGTGGCCGACCATTAGTGGCATGCATTTAATATTTTGGGGAAGTGAACCGACGAGACGTTTCAGTCACTTTGAACGCCCACGTCACGGGAATGACATCATCATTAGAGACTCCAGAGAATCGAGGTTCAAATCGTTTCTTATCACCTTGCTCTAAGAAACGCAGGGACTATATGTATACGGTCGAAATCGGGCACACCCGATTTCATAGGCTCGAGAGATCGCCTTAGGTTCGAGTTCAAGTAAGCTCGAGTTTGGGGTCGACAGACTAGACTCGAGCTCGAGGACGGAATGCAATGCCCGAAGATAGGAGTGCGAGGAATACCGAAGTTAAGTATGCTCGACCCCGAAATTGTACCGTTATAGATTTGTAACAGAATGAGCTAGATTCCTCCCACGTCTCCAAGATCATGGCGCAAATCCCGAAATAGGATTGTACGATTCCGTACTAGGCGGTTAGACAGCTGTATCAAGAATTCCTTACTGTAAATAGAAATATACTTTATTTAGGGTTCTTCTATTATATAAAGGAGACCCCAATCATTTGTAACATCATTTCATCATTTGCAAGGATATACTATCCTACTTTTTTCTCTTACTATTCATCAAAATTGTCCTTTACGTTTATTGCTCTTACTTTATTGCTCTTAGTTCATCTCGAGGTCACTAAGCTCGAGGTCACCACTGCTTAGTAACTTTGGTTTGATTCACTTATTTCTTTCATTTCTACTTCATATTTCTTGATTATTAATTGGTATTGAGCTAAATCACATATCTTTAAAACCACAAATCAAATTTAATTGTTACTCATATTTTCGAGGCAAACAGTATGTTTCAACAACTTTCTTTGTTTCTTTTATTTCTTTTTTAAATTCAAATATGTAAACTTAAATTTATACTTTCATATTTAAATTGTAATGATTTCATTTTTAAACTATAGTGGTTTTTACGGACACCTCACGTAATGTTATACAAGGGAGAAATTTAAAAATAGCCAAATTTACAAGTGGTCATTCAAAAATAGCCATAATTTCAAAAGTAATCAAAATTTAGCCACTTCTTATGAAAAGATAAATTTGAACGAAAATACTGTTCAAAATCCAGAAAAATACTTCAACATAATATACTGGAGTTCCAGTATAATATACCGGTCCAGCATAATATACTGGAGTTTGGAGCACCGGTGCTCCAGTATATTATTCTAGAGTCAACAAAGTATACCGGTCCAGCATAATATGCTGGAAGTTCATACACAAGTGCACCGAACTCCAGTATATTATGTTGGACCGGTCTCTGTTCCAGCAAAATAGTGGCTATTTTTCGTTAACTTGGCAAATGCTGGCTATTTTTGAATGACTAATCCGAAAACTGGCTAGACCGTGCTATTTTAACGTTATATAGCATGTTAACAGAATCATGTGGATACTTCTGTTTTCCGACCAAATGGGACTAAAATATGTGTTAACTATCTTTACATTTGTTTTTTCTTGGAAAGGAAATTAATTAGTTGAGTTTAGGTCTCTGTATATTGACCCAGAAGTAGTTATCACTTTAGAAACAAATCAATGTTTTCTACTACCTGCGTTGCTAGATATATGAAGTTGGGTAAAATTACTTCAAATTCAATTACTTACTCAAGATTAACAAGCAATTTTGCGTGGATGCACCTGTCTTATGAAGATTTTGTACCTGATATTACAAACTAAAATCCAAAAGTGAGTTTTAATTATTTGACAAAAGACAATTTAAACTGTACAAAACACGAATTTTTTTACTAATTAGAAATAAGGGAAATAAGGTCTCTGAATTTACCCTAATATTTTATTAAGTAGAAAATTTCTAGTTACAAAATAATAGGCGATGCTATAGGATCCCAAAGTGATATTGTGCATTATGTCTTTTTATAATTTTAAATAAAATAATATTTTTTTAAATCTCTTATGTACAAAGGACTAATCTCTTTAAAAATAAGTTTGTATTGAGGTAAAAAATTTCCACCCAATAGTTTAGGCACATATGAAGCCGCCTGTTTCACTTACGTGTCATTAGTATAACCCGCCACGCGACATCTCTCTCTAACAATTTCCAAAGGGCAGCAGCCCCGCGGCGGGAGATACAACATTACATTTTACGTTACAGAGAAAGCCAGTTTCTTCTCTTCAACTATACCGCTCTCTGCAACTGCTGTCGAAAGGTGAATACATGATGTCACGTTTGATCAAAGCTCGACTTTCCCTCTCCAGATTCTCGTAAGCTCTTTATATACTCCTAATCTCCCATTCCGTCTCCACTTTAAAGTTAGTTTGAAAATTATAGGCACAGTCCTGGTTACTTCGTCCTTTTCCACCGTTTTACATGTTAAATTTTTTGGTGTTTATTTGTCCGAGGTAGTTAAAAAATTGAAGGCATATTGTCCAGCTATTGGAAATGACGAGCTCGTAATTTGGGTTTGAATTTGTTTGGTTTTGTGTATTTTTGAATTTTGCATTTTATCTTCTGGGGAAGTGTCTGTGTGTGTGCGCGAGAGAGAGCGTATGTTGAAGTATTTTGCATCAGTTGTTACTTCTATTTAATCCAATAATGATGAATAAATGAGAACACACTTTGAGTACTCAAGAAGGCCAATGAAGAGATCATGTTCAATGCACGTGACCTTTTCATACAAAAAGTAACCATGTTATGAGAGTCTCATTTTTGCATGATCTCTTTTTATTACTGTATTATATACAACAACTACTACAAGTTACTCAAACAAGTTGGGGTCGCCTATATGAATCTCATTTCTCCTCTTAAGCTCAACACATTTCATCATCATACTAGATAAAATAGAAGTTAAAATAATAGTAATGATAATAATAATAATAAAATTAGAAGTTCTCTAACCAGACTAAAACTTATTCTCAACTAGTAGATATCACCTATATACGTAGTTCTATAAGTAGGAGAAAAACGCACGACTAGGGAAAAAAGTGCGATATGTTCAGAACTGAAATAATATGTCCTAATTTGGGGGTTGTCTCTTCAGCATTACTCTTAAACATCTATTTCTAGATATTTGCACCGGTTGCTGCATTATTGGCATTTAGTTATGTGTACGTTGATGAATCCTCATAATACAAATATCAATACGTTATGTGTAGTATTTTTTAGTTGGCTTCTTTTCTTTGTTTCTGCTTCATTTCTTGGTCCATACTCCATTCATTCTAAGAGGAAGATCCTTGATTTAAAATTGATGAGTTCAAACCTTTAAGGTTTTTAGCATTGAACTCGTTATACTTTTAAAATTATGGGTTCAGAATTTGATACTTGTTGAAATTTTAGAGGGTTTTCATTATATATTTATTCTCCATGTTAAAAAATGTTAAAAATGCCGGGTTCTGATGAACCCGTAGTTTATAAATTCATCTGCCACTATGCATTTTTATTGTCAAATGGAACTCTAATTTATCCCTTTTTTTCGCGAATGCTGATGTTATAGTTGAGCTAATTTGCTAAGTTTTGAATAGGAGCATGACGTCATCTAGAAATCTTCTGTTTTTGTCAACCGAGTCTAATAAAACAGATGAGCCATTTAGAGTTGAGGAAGCAGAAACAGTAAATGTGCCTCCACCTCCAACGGAGAAGGTGCATAATGTTTCAAGTTTAAGCTGGACTGAACCACAGCTTCTTGCCTTCTGAAGTGACTATCTTACACTCTTTTCAGCTACTTGTGCTGGGTGGAAATGGATTTGTTGGCTCACATGTCTGCAAAGAAGCTTTGGACCGTGGTCTTACTGTTGCCAGTCTTAGCAGGTATTTCGTTTTTCCTACACAATCGCTTGTTTATATATGTAGCTGTACTTCTTAGTTGGATTTTATTTTATGTGGAGAATAAAGTACTGTAATGAGTCCATGCTTGCCACATTCAAGTTAATGAAGGAAAGAAGACAAAGAAAAGCTCTATTTTGGCAGTCTAGTAGCTAAGCTGTTTGTTTTTCTTTTATATGTTGAGTTGTTGGCTTGGCTGTCCTCTACACTCTATGTTTTTCTGATTGATCACTTCAAAGCTGAAGTAAGTACTGAGGCTACACATGGCGAACAATCAAAAGCTGATAATTTTGCTCTTCAACTTTGGATCCTGCACAACCTTTTTCGTGAACTAAAGCTTCGACTATAAATTGAGAAGGCAAACATCCCCATGACATTCACACGATCCATACTCGTTAATCTGCTTTTGCAGATTGGCTAGAGTAAAGAAATTGCATTACTGAAAAGAAATATGAAATCTATTGGCAGTCTACCTTACTAATCCAAATTTCTCCTACTTCTTGCCACCACCCATCTAAAGCACTTACTAAAAGTTATGATGAAATAATGAAGTAAAACATCTCAGAGAAACAAAAGGAAGGGAAACGGAGGTTCATCCTCAAGGCTGCTAATGGATGATAGGTAGAAGACTTGAAGGGAAGAAATAAAGAAAGAAAGCAAGCTTTCTTGCATCTGTATCTTGTTGAGATATTTGTTTGAAATGTCTTGGTCTGAGTATCCATGAGCTTTTCTGTCTCGCCCTTTGACTTCATGGATCAGAAGGTGGCGTTGGGTTAGGGATACGAGCATGGGAGAGAGATGTTAACATGGGGAAAAGTTGAAGTTGGGAGCAGAAAAGGTGGTAAAGGAAGGGTTGCAGAACAAGGAGCCAGGGAGAGAAGATATCAGGCGAAGGAGAATCATGTTTCTTAATGTGTGCTTTGCCTACATTAGAGTGATTAAAGACGTGTATGATGGAGCTAAGACACGGGTCATGATAACGGGAGGAGACTCAGAACACTTCCCGGTCGTGATGGGGCAGGGATCAACCCTTCGCCCGTTTTTGTTTTCCTTGGCGATGGATGCATTAACGCGACACATTCAAGGGGAGGTGCCGTGGTGTATGTTATGTGCGGATAATATAGTTCTGATTGACGAGACTCGAGGAGGTGTTGACGACAGACTGGTGGTTCGGAGGCAGACTCTTGAGTCTGAAGGTTTCAAGCTGAGCAGGACCAAGACGGAGTACTTGGAGTGCAAGTTTAGCGAAGTTACCGAGGAAGTAGACATGGGTGTAAGGCTTGATACACAGGTCATCCCAGGAGAGAGTTTCAAGTACCTTGGATCTATAATACAAGCTAACGGGGAGATTGATAAGGATGTCACACACCGTATTGGAGCAGGATGGATGAAACACATGCTCGCTTTCGGTGTCTTGTGTGATAAGAATGTACCGCTGAGACTTAAAGATAAGTTCTACAAGGTAGTAGTTAGACCGACTATGCTGTATGGAGTCGAGTGTTGGCCTATCAAGAATGTTGCAGAAGCCAAATGTATATAGTGTGAATAAATCACAACTACTATACCAAAAATTATGACAACCACCAAATAATAAATAAGACAATAAAACAACAATAAAGGGAACACCAGAATTTACGAGGTTCGGCTAATTTTGCCTACTCCTCGGACACAACCAATATTTTATTCCACTCCAAAAATACAAGTGAAATAATACTAAAGAGAGAAGATACAAATGCCTTAAACAGATGAGAAGGCAAATGAGAGGTGTGTTTCAATCCTAAACATTAGGCCTTCTTTTATAGGGGAAAAATCCCCCCAAACTTAACTCCCAACCAATGTGGGACTTTGGCATTTTGCCAAACTTCAACAAATCTCCACCTTGGCAAAATTCCACATTTTCAATTCTCTCTCAATAACAAATTTTGGTTGTGTCTTCATCTTCAATCTTCAGTGTTCAACAATGTTGATCAAATCCAAACAATGTTGAAACTTGATCGCAGTCACCACCTTAGTTAGCATATCAGCAGGATTCTCCGTAGTATGAATTTTCTTCACTGTGACTCCTCCTTCTTCTATGATTTCTCGTACGAAATGATACCGAACATCAATATGCTTCGTCCTTGCATGATAAACTTGGTTCTTCGCTAATTGAATAGCACTTTGACTATCACAAAAAATTGTGATACCTTTTTGTTCAACACCAAGCTCCTTTAGCAATCCTTGAAGCCAAATTGCCTCCTTCACAGCCTCTGTAATAGCCATGTACTCTGCCTCTGTTGTAGACAAAGCAACTGTTGACTGCAAAGTAGACTTCCAACTAACTGGTGCCTTTGCAAAAGTAAACACATAACCAGTAGTTGATCTTCGTTTGTCCATATCACCCGCAAAATCTGAGTCACAATATCCAATTACAGACTGATTGTCTTCCTGCTCAAAAACTAACCCGACATCTACAGTATTATGAATATACCGTAGAATCCACTTCACAGCTTGCCAATGCTCCTTCCCTGGATTGTGCATATATCTGCTAATAACTCCAACAGCTTGTGAAATGTCAGGCCTTGTGCAAACCATTGCATACATCAAGCTACCAACAACATTTGCGTATGGTACCTTTGACATATACTCTCGTTCAGCTTCATCCATTGGCGACATAATAGTACTTAGCTTAAAATGGGAAGCAAGTGGAGTACTAACTGGCTTAGTCTTGTCATCTATGCCAAAACGTTGAAGTACTCTCTTCAAATATTCCTTTTGAGATAAACAGAGTTTCTTTGAACGTCTATCTCTAATTATCTCCATGCCAAGAATTTTCTTTGCCTCACCCAAATCCTTCATCTCGAACTCCTTCTTCAGTTGAATCTTCAACTTATCAATTTCTTCCAAATTCTTGGAAGCTATCAACATATCATCAACATATAGGAGAAGATATACAAAGGAACCATCTTTAAGCTTGTGCAAATACACACAATGATCGTATTTGCTTCTCTTGTACCCTTGCCGCAACATAAACTCGTCAAATCGCTTGTACCATTGTCTAGAAGATTGTTTCAATCCGTACAACGATTTTTCAAGTTTGCACACCATATTTTCTTTTCCAGCAACTTTGAATCCTTCTGGCTGAGTCATGTAGATTTCCTCCTCCAAGTTTCCATGTAAAAACGCAGTTTTTACATCCATCTGAACTAGTTCCAAATCCAATTGTGCTACCAAAGCCAACATAATTCTAATGGAGGAATGTTTTACAACTGGAGAAAATACTTCATTGTAATCAATTCCCTCCTTTTGAGCATATCCTTTGGCCACCAATCTTGCTTTGTAGCGAACATCTACTTGGTTAGGAAATCCTTCCTTCTTTGCAAATACCCATTTGCACCCAATTGCTTTCTTTCCCTTCGGGAGATTGGCCAATCTCCATGTATGATTCTGATGAAGGGACTGTATTTCATCATTCATGGCAATCCTCCACTTATCTTCTTCTGAACTTTGGACTGCGTCTTTATAAGTGGTAGGAACATCATCAGCTACAATTGAGGTTGCACAAACAACCGTTTCTATGAGACGAACATGTTTCGTTATTGTTCTTTTTGGCCTGCTGGTTGCTATTGATTCAAGTTGTTGTTGAGGTTCCTGAGTTGGAATCTCCTCTACTGGCTCTCCTTCCAGAGGGTAATCTTCATTTGTTTCCTCCTCTGCTTCTTGTGTAGGAAAAATAAATTTTCCCTCAAACTCCACCTGCTTAGAAGCACCTTTATTTTGTTTGGTATCTTCTGTTACCTTATTTACCATAGATTCATCAAAGGTAACATCCCTGCTGAATATTACTTTCTTTGTCATAGGACACCATAAGCGATATCCTTTGACTCCAGAAGTAATTCCCATAAAAATAGCCTTCTTTGCCCTTGGATCCAATTTTGACTCCGTCACATGATAATATGCAGTTGAGCCAAACACGTGCAAAGAGTTATAATCTACAGCAGGTTTTCCATACCATTTTTCAAATGGTGTCTTGCCATCAATAGCAGCAGATGGTAGACGATTAATGAGGTGGCATGCATATGTAATTGCCTCAGCCCAAAATTCTTTGCCCAAGCCAGCATTGGACAACATACACCGTACCTTCTCCAGCAAGGTCCGGTTCATACGTTCTGCCACTCCATTCTGTTGTGGTGTATGTCTAACAGTGAAGTGTCGGACGATGCCATCATTTTCACAGACCTTATTGAAATGATCATTTTTGTATTCACCTCCATTGTCTGTGCGAATACACTTGATCCTCCTGCCTGTTTGATTCTCCACCATCGTCTTCCATTTGAGAAAAATTCTCAGCACTTCATCTTTGTTTTTCATTGTATACACCCACACTCTTCGAGAAAAATCATCAACAAAGGTTACAAAATAGTGCTTCCCACCCAATGAAGGTGTTTTGGAAGGACCCCAAACATCAGAGTGTACATAATCCAAAATGCCTTTAGTATTATGGATCGCTGTACCAAATTTAACCCTTGTCTGTTTCCCTTTGACACAATGCTCACAAAACTCCAAGTTGCAAGCCTTTACTCCTTTTAACAATCCTTGATCTGATAGAGTTTTCAAGGATTTTCCTCCAGCATGTCCCAAGCGCATGTGCCATAGCTTGGTTGCTTCTGCCTCTTTGTCGTCACTGGATGTCACTGTCACTGTCCCAATAACTGTACTGCCACGATAGCGGTACATATTATTATTCTTCCGATTAGCCTTCATTACCACTAGTGCACCGGAGCATACTCTCATCACTCCATTTTCTGCAATGATTTTAAACCCTTTTGATTCCAGGGCTCCCACAGAGATGAGATTCTTCTTCAAATCCGGTACATATCGAACATCTGTTAATGTTCTGATCATTCCATCATGGTTCCTTAATCGTATTGAACCAATGCCATATGAGGTAAGAGGGCTGTTATCCGCTGTGTGGACGACTCCATATTCTCCTTCTTGAAATTCCACGAACCAGTCCCTGTTGGGACACATATGATAGCTACAAGCCGAGTCCATCAACCATATGTCTGATGATGTTGATGACTCTGTTGTAACTAATGAGAAATCTGAATCATCACAATCAGCTACATTTGAATCCATAATGGCCTTTCCATTGTTATGTTTGGCCTTATTCTTCAACTTCGGACAGTCTTTCTTCCAGTTCCCTTTTTCTCGACAAAAGGCACATTCATCTTTGCTGGGTCTGGATCTTGACTTGGATCTTCCCTTCTTTGTCCTCGTTTGATTTTGAGGACGACCCCTCACAAATAGTGCTTCTCCTTCTCCGCCCTTCTGTTTTTCTCGCTTTCTTTGTTCATAGCTGTACAAAGCCGAACAAACTTCTCTGAGAGAAACTTCGTCATTTCCATGGAGTAGAGTAGTTTCAAGGTGCTCGTACTCATCAGGAAGTGACGCCAACAACATCAAGGCCAAGTCACCATCATCATAAGTTGTATCCATATTTTGCAAATCTGTGATCAACTTATTGAAACTGGTGATATGTTCATTCATCGTGGTACCAGGAACATAGGTGAAGTGAAACAGTCTCTTCTTCATGTACAATTTATTTTGACTGTTTTTCTTCAAAAATTTATCCTCTAGTGCTTTCCATAATTTACTTGCAGAAGTTTCCTTTGTGTATGGATATTTCTGCTCTCTAGCAAGGTAGGATCGAATGGTACCGCAAGCAACACGGTTGAGAATCTTCCAATCTTCTTCTCCAATAACATCTGGTTTCTTTTCTTCAATGGCCAGATCTAGCCCTTGTTGAAAAAGGACATCTAGAACCTCGCCTTGCCACATCCCAAAATGTCCGGACCCGTCAAAAATTTCTACCGCAAATTTCGCATTTGACACAATTCTTGTCATAAGCGAAGATGCCAATGATGACGTATTGTTGACACTTGATGTAGATTCTTCTTGTTTATTGTCTCCCATATTTGACACAAATATTATTTAATAGCTGACGACACAAATCAAGATTATTCCTTTCTGATGTAGAAGATCAGACTAAGCTGCAACCACAGAGCATACTCAGACAGAACCTTGACTCAGTTACCAAGATAAATCTTTTCTGATGTGGAAGATCAGACTATGCTGCAACCACAGAGCATACTTAGACAGTACCTTGGCTCTGATACCAATTGTTGCGGAAGCCAAATGTATATAGTGTGAATAAGTCACAACTACTATACCAAAAATTATGACAACCACCAAATAATAAATAAGACAATAAAAGCAACAATAAAGGGAACACCAGAATTTACGAGGTTCGGCTAATTTTGCCTACTCCTCGGACACAACCAATATTTTATTCCACTCCAAAAATACAAGTGAAATAATACTAAAGAGAGAAGATACAAATGCCTTAAACAGATGAGAAGGCAAATGAGAGGTGTGTTTCAATCCTAAACATTAGGCCTTCTTTTATAGGGGAAAAATCCCCCCAAACTTAACTCCCAACCAATGTGGGACTTTGGCATTTTGCCAAACTTCAACAAAGAAGTGTCATGTCCCGAAGATAGAAGATGAAAGTAGCTGAGATGAGGATGTTAAGGTAGATGTGTGGGCATACCAGGTTAGATAAGATTAGGAATGAAGTTATTTGGAATTAGGTGGGATTGGCCCTTGTGGGAGGATAAGATGCGAGAGGCGAGGTTGAGATGGTTTGGGCATGTTAAGAGGAGAAGCATAGAAGCCCAGTTAGAAGGTGCGAGAGGTTAGCCTTAGTGGGTATCAGGAGGGGTAGAGGTAGGCCTAAGAAGTCTTGGGGAGAGGTGATCATGCGAGATGTGGTGCAGCTGGAGCTGACTGACGCTAGATAGGAGGGTGTGGAGGTGGAAAATTAGGGTAGAAGGCTAGTAGGTAGTCGAACATTTCTCTTTGTCTGAGTTCGCTAGCATTAGTGTTAGTACGATATCCTTTTATTCATTCATTGATATTACTACCTATAATTTAACTGCTTTCTTGGCTTCGGTCTTTATTTTTATCTTGTTGTTATTCCTATTTGTTGCCGTTACTTTTTTCATCCGTTCTCCGGCCGAGGATCTAGCAGAAACAACCTTTCTGCCCTTCCGGCGTAGGGGTAAGGCTGAGTACATCCTACCCTCCCCAGATCCCACTTGTGGAAAATTATTGGGTTTGGTGTTGTTGTTGTTGTTATTTTTCTCTTCTTTCGGTTTTGAATATTTGAACAGGAGGTAGTCGATTCTTAGTATTATTAACAAGTACATCTTCAATGCAGGAAGTGTTTGGTGCATGCAACATGCACCTAACTCTTCTGTTTATATTAGATAGTCGTTTGGTTGCTCCAATTTTTTTTTTTAAACTTTAAATATGTTTAATTAGCAAAAAAAAAGGTTTGACGTAAAACTGCTCATTTCTTGTTAGGAAAAGTTAAAAACTTTGTTTGACTCTTTGCCTTTTATGTGAATCTTCCAATTCTTGAGATGCTGATGGTCCCTTGCATATACAATTGTCTGACAACATTCTTCCTCCAAGTTCGTTGGCCACTGCTGCACCTGTCAAACAAAGCTTTAGTAAAAAGTTTCATGCACCAGGTTGGTTGCTCTAACGGCACAAAGAAAGGTGGAAGTGGATGTAGGGTGCTTCTTAGCTAGAGTAGCTAGGGGGTGGGTTGTTATAGTGGTTAGGCTGAGTCTTCCTTAGACATAGTTATAGAATGCTTATATTATGTTAAGTGGCGGACACCTTTTCGTTGGGAAACACCATGATCATGAATGGCATAGTCACATAGCTTTATTTAGCTTCATTGACAGCCTCAATTTTTGTAAGACAGCATATTAAATTTTGTAAGAAGTTATGTTTCTTACAGACAAGTAAGAGGCTGATGTAGTCTTATGTTCTTTTCAATATTCCTAATATGGTTTCATCAGATATTTCTATGTTGCTGCCCATTCCGTTAAGTTTTGACACATTAAAGAGACCAACATATATTTACGCTACCTTATGTACCATAGCCCACTATTTGATTGATGAAAATTTTATTGCACTTATCCTTGTGTCCTCTATGCATTCTCTTCCCTGACGGAGTCTTTGTTTCTCTATCAAGATCAAAAGAAATAAAGAAATATTTTAACCTTGTAAAGTACAACAACAGAATATCTGAAATCACTTAAGGTTTTGTTTGTAATTTCTCTCAATTTTTCACACCTATTTGCAGGTTATTCTTCTGCTTCCTTTTTATTCCTAATATTAGAGCTATAGCATTTAGGTTATTGCATAAACCTTCACGATGGAAAGCTTATTCTGACTTTAGACGGTGCTAACTGTGTGCTTGTTGGGTCCTCCTTAGAATTCTTCCCCTCTCTTTGTTAGGCTGCAGTTGGTCGTGTATCGATCTCAATCTTTCTGCTCTGAAATTATTTCTTTTCCGCTTGTAGAACAGGAAGGTCATCAATACAAGAATCCTGGGCTAACAGTGTGACTTGGCATCAAGGTTTGCTATGTTCATATCTACTTTGGTTTGTTCGCCGGAGGGTCTATTTTATTTCTAGCTATGGATATGATGATGCTGGAGAGGATTTAATCATTTCCGCTTCTATATCCGACGGACAGGAAACCTACTTTCAACTGATTCGTGGAGTGATGCACTCAAGGGAGTAACTTCTGTTGTATGTACTGCCTTTGGCCTTTATCCAAGTATCCTTGTGGAACATTTCAATATCTAATGCAAACTGATGGAAAATTTTGCTACCTGTCTTTTCTTTGTTTTATGTTTATTTGTTTTGCAATTAGTATTATTTTTTTTGGCTTTTGGGCAAGGGAAAGGGACTTTGAAAAGGCTTTTTGTATATCCAGCAACATTTCCATCACTTGTCTTCACTGAAAGTATTTCTGAATAGGTTCATCAGTGTCATTTTAGTTTTCACAAGATGCTTTGTCTTTGGGTGTGTGTTTGGTGTGAAGGAAAATATATTCCAACTTATGTTTTGGTGTTTGGGTGCTGAAAAATATTTATGAGGGAGAACATTTTTCTGCCAAAGGGAAAGCGGACTTCCCTCACTTTTTTGATGAAGTATTTTTCTTCACAATTATCTCAACTCTTAACTACATATCACTGTTTAACCAATATGTTGATATCATTATCAATCTCTAATGCTCAAGATTATTATTTGAAACCTTACCAGATTTGCTATATTATTATCAAATTTTAACAAATATGTTGTCCCGAAAATATTCGGGAAAACATTTTCAGAAAATAAGTCATTTTCCTGATTTTCTTTTGAAAAGAGACTTTTGTTATGCCAAACACACACTTGAAACTGAGAAATCTTCCGGAGAATTATTAACAATTTTAGAAGCAAAGATGGTTTTGAAATATTGGAACATAGTATCTTGCCACTTATGTTAGCTTCTACTAAATATAATGGTAAGTTTAATCAAATACTGCTAAGGTTGAGAAATTTTGACGGGCCTTTTGTTACACATCGTATTGGAGCGGGGTGGATGAAATGAAGGCTCGCATCTGGTGTTTTGTGCCATAAGAATGTGCCACCAAGACTTAAGGGCAAGTTCTACAGAGCGGTAGTTAGACCGACTATGCTGTATAAAGCCAAGTGTTGGTCAGTCAAGAAATCTCATGTCCAGAAGATGAAAGTAGCAAAAATGAGGATGTTGAGATGGATGTGTAGGCATACCAGGAAAGACATGACAAAATTAGGAATGAAGTTATTAGGGACAAGGTGAGCGTGGCTCATGTGGAAGACAAGTTGCTGGAATCGAGACTGAGATGGTTCGGGCATGTGAAAAGGAGAGACACTGATGCTCTGGTTAGGAGGTGTAAGCGGTTGATCGTGGTGGGTCAGAGGAGGGGTAGAAGGAGGCCTAAGAAGTATTGGGGAGAAATGATTAGGTAGGACATGACACTACTTCAGCTTACCGAGGACATGACCCTCGGCAGAAAGATGTGGAAGTCGAGAATTAAGGTTGTGGGTTGACAGGTGGCCGTGATTTTCTCCTTTGTCTTACCAATAGTATTAGCACTAGTCTTGTATTTTCCTATTCCTAGTTCCTTGTTATTACACGGTGGGTCATTCTTACCAGTAGTATTGCCGCTATTCTTGTATTTTTGTAATATCTTTGCTATTACACACTTTGCCATTTGTTTCTATTGCCTATTACCTTGTTGGTGCTATTATTTGTGTATTCCTTTCTTTTAACTGTTCTTGAGCCGAGGGTCTATCGGAAACATCCTCTCTATCTTCATGAGGTAGGGGTACAGATTATTCTCCCCAAACCCCACTTGTGGGATTCTACTGGGATTGTTGTTGTTGAAATTTGATTAATTAAAAATTTTGGGAGACGTTTCTTCTTTTCATCTGGAGTGTGGGAAGGATGGAAATAGATAAATAAAGTGAAAGGGATGAAGCATCTTTATACATGGAATAAAAACAGTAAAACATTTTTGTTTCTATTTTTTTAATCCCATGGAATTTGAGTAAATGAATCTAATAGAAGTGTCAGATTATTGTATTTTAAAAGTTCAAGATCATCTTTGTTGCCAAAAAATTCTAAGATTAAAGCGTGCGCCTGACTAAAGTTTAAATATTACCGGTCTACTGTACTTGTCGGGTTATAGTGGGATAATATTCTTCCTTTCCCTTCTTAGACTGCCATCCAACTCTCTATTTGTGTGTGTAATCTTTGCGCAGGGGCCATACTAGTATACAAAATCCTGTGTTCCAGAAGCTGAACTGTGAACTGTTTCCTGAAGAACTTTTCACCGCTTTTGTGGGTGTTGGCATGGGGGAATGAAAATAAATATGAAGTTACTCCCTCTGCCCTAGTTATTGGTTAACGAATCTTTTTTGGACATTTATAGCATTTGTATTTTCTAGCATTGTTTAGTTGTAAGATTTGCTTTAGGGTATTAAGGTACCTTTCACCTGTACATAGGTTTTCTTAATCCATTAGTTAATGTTTAAAGAAAATTTTTAAATTGACATGGTAATCCAAAGTAAGCTGTCTAGGTGGCTGAGTAATATCTTTTCCGATCACATGAATGTTTTAATATGCTCCAGCTAATGTTCACAAGAGAACTGTTGAACCTTGTACGGATTTGTTTCTTTTTGAAGTTTATTACTTGAACCTTGTGCAAAGTCTGATCAGTACTATAATATCAATATTTATTCTTCTGTCCTCTTCTAGTGTAAGCTAGCTTGATGTGCACACAGCTCGTCGGTGAAGATCAAAATCTGGCTTTTCGTATAGGCCTTTTATAAGATGCACACAGCAGTGGCAGTTACAGATGGATTTTTGTTTCAATTACTTCCTGGTTTAATTTGAAACGTTAATTGCTAGGAGTACATAATGTCCCTCTTTGGAGATTTAATGGTGGTAGTACTTTTATTTTGGATATGATTTTCTCAAAGTTAAGAAAGGACTGCTTGGTCTGTCCAATAGGCATGTGAGAAGGAGATTAGTATTAGCTGAGTAGCAGAGATGGTTGGACTCGGAAGCATCAGAGAATTTCTCTTCGATTCTCCTTTGTAGGTCACGGGTTCGAGCCGTAAAAGCAACCACTAATGCTTGTATTAGGCTGTCTGCATCACACCCTTTGGGGTGCGGCCCTTCCCGGACCCTGCGTGAGCGCGGGATGCTTTGTGTACTAGACTGCCCTTTTCTTTCTCCTTTGTGTGAGGAGACTAAGGTAGAAATTTTTTGACCTACTGTAATGCAACATGGCTCGGAAACATGTAAGATCCTAAGCTCTACTCCTAGGAATGGCAATAGGAAATTTGTGAAAAAGAGAATTGTGGATGATAAAACCTAATGCGAGAAACTATTGGATATATTCTGATGCAACACGCTTAGAAACATGTGAGATATTGAGCGTTCTTGCTGGGAACGGAGGTTAGAACATTTGAGAAATAGAGAATACTTTTTTGTTTGTTTGTTGGATCGGTGACAAAAAGGAGAACTATTAATCTGATGAAAAGAATAGTGAAAAACACTTCTCTCAGGGTTAAATGCTGGAATTACAAAGATACACACGAGGCAAGAGAAGAGGGAAAATCCATTGGAAAAGTAGAGATATTCACCTAGGTCATTCTAGGATCTTACACGGGAAATTTCAGTTGAATAACTGAAACCAATCCTCTTCCCGTCAGGTTAAACATAGCTTGCACAAAAGCTAATCCAAACACCCCGGTTTCTTAAAAAAAGCATAATTTCACGCATATGGACTTCTATAGATGGAATCAAGAAAGAATTTCTTCGGTACTACTCTTTCAGAATCTCATCCTGAGACCTAGGTGTGTCATTCTATATCAATGTTTTGGCTGCTCAAACCGGTATAGGTACAAAAGTGCTTGTGGCTTGGGCAGTTATTGCGGACCAAGGGATTTGGTGGTCGACTATCATTCGTACTTGGTAAAGGTTGTGGATTCTTTTCTTTTTGTCCCAAAATGGAACAACAGAATAGGGACTTAGATGCACCGTGCATGCAAGTTTGGGTTTGGTTGGGAGAGCTGGTCAAAGAATGGAACCTTCAGATTTTGGCATGTCCTATCAACCTCATCAACTGTAGATTCTCTCGTTTTGACATTGTCAAGAAGATGTCGGCAATCTAGTTCTATACTGTAATTGATGCTACTATGGCTTAGATAGGACTTTTGATTTGCTCAATTGTGATTTTTTGGCTGCGAAATAATCTTCTGTTGAGCACCGGAAATCCCTTATGAAGCTGCTGTTTATTCTATCTGAAGGAACATGTGATGACAACTGAAGACAAATTATAAGTACAAGTTGCTGTCAGCTCATGGATTGGTTCATTGTTAATTAATATGGCTAACCAACACTCAGGAAATAACACAAAACAAATGCAGCATAAACAAGTTCACATGTGACTGGCTTTTATCGAAATTATGACTGGGCATTGTCTCATTCTAATTATTTGTCTTGCTATTACTTGCTATCAGGACTTCTTTCACCTTCTTTAACCGAGGGTCTATCGGAAACAGTCTTTCTGTCCTTCTAGGGTAGGGGTAAGGCTGTGTACATCCTACCCTCCCAGACCCCGCTTGTGGGATTATACTGGGTGGTGGTTGTTGTTGTTGTTGTTGCATTATCTCATGACTAGAATTGCATTTTTATGTTTTTATGGGTATAGGATCGATGTACGTCTAAGTCTGAAATCTGCAACCTTTTCCATCTTTCCTCATAATTAGAATTTTTCTTATGTGTTGTAAATTGGAACTTCAGGCACATTTTGAATAGGACTAGAGGCATATAACCACCTGTGTAGGTTTTTATCTTTGGGTATACCCCTTGTATACGGCTGCTTTTGTTTTTGGCCCTTTCATCAATGAGAACTTATGTACTTGATTAAAAAAAAAAAATATAGGACCAGAGGCATAGAACTAGAATTTTTTTTCTTATATAATTGAGCTTGAGCTGCACAGGATTCATAAGATGGAGGATACTATTTGAATCAATGTGTAATAACATTCCGTCTAGTGAAGTCTACTTGCTCCTTCTAAGGTCCTACAACATCCTTCTTTACTTTTCCATCTTAAATGCGGTATTGCTTCATATGAATCTAGTGTAACCGTCCCTTTTTTCTTTTGTGCAAGAATAAGTCCTGAGGCAATTGTATTTGCAGATCTCTTGTGTGGGTGGCTTTGGATCTAACTCATACATGTATAAAATAAATGGGACAGCCAACATAAATGCAATCAGAGCTGCTTCACAAGAAGGTATTAGCTAGTTTCCATTTTTCTATTTTTCATGGTATTTAAGCACCTCTGGCGTGAGACTCTGTGTACCCCTGCTTTTCTGTGGAAATGTTAGTTGAATACCGCGATGTCAAAGAAGTTTTGGTTTCGACTAGGATTTTTTTCCTTTTTGCCTATAAAGCAGTTTTCCAAGAATGTAATTCTTGGTGTCGTTGCATATCTCAAGCCTCGAGTATAATGGCTAGAGCTAAAATTAATCAAATAACCACATTTGGTTTTGCTTCTATAGTAGGTTGCTCCATTCAACCTAGTCTTTAACTATTTGCCTCTAGTAGGTAAATATGGGTTGAATTTGAGTAATTATGGGCCAGAAACGTATTGTTGATAGGAAATGATTTAGTAGATGCTTGAAACAGGTCAACAACAAATTGTCGATGGCATAATGTGATTAATGGCAGATATAGTTTTCAACCATGGCCAAACTTTTGCGTTGTAGGAAAAATTGTAACGTAAGATTTCCAAAACACTTCCGTCTTCTATTGTTTAGGTTGTCCTCATTTCATTGAGAGAATATGGTGTTGTTTCCTTATTGTGTAAAGCAATCTCATGCTAGCTTCTAGGGTTGAGCTAGGCTCAAGGTTCATTTTCTTCACATGGTAGCAGAGCTTAACCAGTCTTTATTTTTGGTTTATCTAATGTTAGGCCCCGACATTATGTTATCTTCACTCCAAATAAGTAGGGTTAGGCACGTGGAGGTGCTAGACTGTCTCATATTGGTTAAGCAATGAGTTGTTATCTCCTCATATGCTTTTGGCCTTTTGGGCAATCTTTATCCCATGAGCTAGGCTCAAGGTTTGTTTTCTTCACGTTAAAAATAGGAAAAAATATTCTAGGCACCGGCCAACGTGTGCTGCCCGTCCAACTATGTTTTCATCTTCTCTTTTCCTTTCGGTGTTCAGTGTCTCTCCTCTCACAGAAAACTGGTGCCTCTACTCTCCAAAAGATTGTGTAGGCATCGCTTCTCTCACCGGTGACCATTCATCCATCACTCCTCTTTGACATGTTCCGCCGTTCCCTTCTCTAAGTTCGTTCAAGCACCGTTTATCTCTCGGACAATCATTCTGGTGCCTTTATTCTATTCCGCGACCATCAGTGCTTCTTTCTATGCGACCATTGCGCTCCTCTAGATCTTATGTTTCTTGTCATTGTTATACCAATTCAAGTTATACTGATATTGTACCGGAGATTGGTAACACCATATATCTTTTTGATGATTGAGAATAGACTCCTTTTCGTGTATAGTGTAAGAATCACCTTCTTTCGTTGCGTTATTACCAATTGACTTTCCGGAAGAAAGAATTCAAACATCGATCTTCTTTCTGGTGGTTATGTGCTATTCTGGCAAGATTTCGACTTCAATTTTCTGTGTCCAAAATATGCAACTCAAATTGGGTTCTCCACTTTGAGTTTGAGGGGGCCAGTTAGAAGATCAAAGGTTTATGTGTGTAGATTCATACGCATCTAAGATTAATTATTCTTGAACAAGGAAAATCTTATAGAATGCTACTTGATGCCGTAAGATATTATGTATTTCATTATATAATATTTATTTACCTTTCTAGTGCATAGATCTAATAGCTACCACCTAAGATTCCTATATGAGGAGCACTTGTTGTACATCGTTACTAAATTAAGTCAATGACAAGTTTTTTTTCTATTTTAACATTTAGGGATTAAGGCGATTAGCAGCAAGGAGTGTCTTCAACTAGTTAGTGGACTGCAATGATCAATAGGAACGGAAAAACACATCACACATGAGTAAATCAAACTTATCTCACAGATTTAGGCAGCCTAATTCAGTTTCTTGAAGCCCCTCAAATTGTTTAACCATTACTCGCAAACTGTATTTGTGACGTATTTGTGACTATATCAAATATTTCAGCTCGAGTCTTAAACTATGCCACCATCTTTCATTTCGGTCGATAAGATGGTTTTTTCTTTGTTGTAATTTCCATTTCCTTTCGATTTAAATATAGAAGAGTGAATATGTCTCACAGTCTGTTTGGCTTGTCTCAGTACTGAACTTTTAAATGCTAAAGACATGTATTTTGAACCCCTACTCATCTCGGATTCCAACTTAATTTTTTTTATTGTACCTCCGTTGTTCCATCTCTAAGAAAGGGAGAGCTCCTCAACCTCTTTTTTCTGACTGAAGGTTTCACTTAATGTAGTATTTGGTAGAGTGCATGTCAATCACTTGTTGTGCTTGAGAGCCACGATAGTCCTTAAAATCCTAATTGATGCATTATGTGCAGGAAGAGTTTACTAGATTCATTTTCTAATGATAAAAGAAATTGTTCATGGTTGACCAATGATCGGTAGCTTTTGCCCAAATGTTCATACATATTCACTCCTCACTTGAATCTTGGTTTTTCAAATGTTTCCTAAGAGGGCCTTAGTGTAAAACAATCACATTTTAGATCATATGGGACGAGGAGGGATAAATCTTGGAATTGTTATATGAGCCTGGGTATCTTTGCAAAAGTTGTATTTGCGTACGCAACTATTAGTCTGTCAGAAAGGTAAAAAAAATCTAGCCAGATTTCAACTCATTTATATGTATGCATATTTGAACAGGAGTAATTTGTAGAGGTAGTATAATCTGTGGTCTTTCTGCTGTATTTCTCATTGAGCCTTGTATCCCACATCTTTAATTGATGCATGGATTGGTTTAAGAAAAAGGGAAAATTGTCAGCACACTTCTATAAAGTAAATCTAAATATATTTTGTGGGATATTGGGTCAGTGACACTGTATACATGGCTCATTTCTGTGTGCAGGTGTTAAAAGATTTGTTTACATCTCTGCTGCGGACTTTGGTGTTGCAAATTACTTGTTACAAGGTTATTATGAGGGAAAGGTATTTGTCTAATACTCAAAAGTGACTTTGAGGGTGTTTAGGTTAGCTTAAAGCTGGTCAAACCAGCTTAATAGCACTTTGTCTTATTTTTTTATGTTTGGTAAGCATCATAAGTGCTTTTAAACCAACTGCTTTTAAGTCAAAACAAGTCAAAAGATAGAGTTGGGGTGCACCACAAATAAGAGCTAATCAAGAGCCCCGCAATACCTTAGAAAGACATCACGATTCCTTGTGCCTATTAGATGGAATAAGTACATTCGATCTAATAAGTACCTTGGAAAAATCAAACTTCCATCGAAGAGAAGCAAATGAAAGGCGAGAATTCGCACCTACATTAGATTTTAGAGATTTTCCCCAACGAAATGAAAACTGGATTCATTTAACAGGACAAAGTTGATTGGGAATCATTCAACTAGGGATTCCTTACTCGAAAACCAACTTAATTGGTTTTTAGCCTAAAAGCTATTTCTATCTGACCAAGTAGTTTACTTTATTATTCCTTTCATATGTTCATATTCTCTGAAGCACCCTTTCCTCAAGAAAAGCCAATATTCCCATTTTCTTTCGCTAATTTCTTCTTCCTTCTTTCATTGCTTGGACTGCACTGTGGCCACCTCTTATTTGTTTTTGTAACTGTAAACTCAACATCATCAGTAGCTGATTTCTTATAAAACCATCTTATCCACACAAAGGGAAGCATTTTATATCTTCAATTTCTTTGCCGAATGTGCCTTACTCATCTAAACCCCAAGATAACGGCTCAAATAAAAGTTGTTGCAAAACCGTTTTGGCGTAGCTACTGTATGGTCTCATTTTAATCTGCATTTTTAGCATCTGATTACACTGAAATGCTTCAGTTCTGAGGTACTTAATGCTTACAACTAATTAAAAACTTAAAAGCTCCAACATGCGAGGATCTAGGAAATTTTAACTCTGGTGCTTCTGCCCAGACAAGAGGCATTCTATTTGCAGGTGAACTAATTTTTATAGGTTAACCTCCCATTGGGAATGTGATATTTGCAATTGTTAGCTATAGTAGAAGTCTTTTGATCCTTCTTTTCCTCTTGCATGGATTTTCATGTGGAACTGTTGGGTTCCTTTTCAAAATCTCAAAATAGTGGTCTTTTCACAATAAACTTTTGTCATTACTGTTCTGCTAGATTTGAACAATAAATTTAGGGTCTACTCTGTAATGTTGAATGCTTGTGATTTTTATATGAATTTTTTGCATTATTTAAGTATTTTTTTTTTTGAATTGGTAACTATTGTATATATTAAAAACATCAGTACATAGGTTGCACTGAAAACCAAATTTACATGGAGAGGATTAGTAGATGTTCTAGTTCGAGACCTAGCAAGATCCTAGTATGTCTATGATTGTCAATGTATCTTCTGTGTAAATCTGTTTGCACCAAAAACAAAAAAGAAGAATACAATTGAGTTTGATCTTCTGCACTGGATTGCTTCTATCTTCAAAACATCTAGCGTTCCTTTCCCTCCAAACTGTCCACCAGATACAAGCCGGGACAGTCCTCCATCTATCTCTACTAGTTGCTTCAGCTCCAGCTTTTTCCCAGCTATAAAGGACATCTTTAAGCCTGTATGGCATTGACCATGAAATACCCCTAGGACTAATAAAGATTTTCCATAGTTGGTCTGTAATCTTGCAATGTAGAAACAAATGTGTGACAGTTTCAGCATTTTCCCCGCACAGAAAACATCTTGAGCACAGAGAAATTCCCCTTTTTATGAGATTATCCTGGGTTAATACCGCCTCCTTTGCTAGTAGCCAAGTGAAGCAAGCTACCTTGTATGGAATCTTTGTTTTCCATATATGTTTCTGTTAGCGGAAACGTAAAAGAAAGAACACAAGATTTAACGTGGTTCGGATCAAAATAATCCTACGTCCACCAGAGAACAATTGTCCTTTTAATATTAACAAAGGAAGGGGAGATTTCCCAATTACACTTAAGAGAATTTCTCTCTTAACTCTCTACTCACTACAATGTATTGTATTATTTTGGGATGATTTCTACAAGTGAAGGAGTGCATCTATTTATAGAGGTAAAGACCTCCTCTTGATGTCATTGCTGACATCAAACTACCTCCTCTTGATGTCATGGGTGACATCAAAGGAGGAAGCTTCCTCCTAGCATCCACACCAACTCTTTCCACCAACTCTTCCAATTGGCATGCCATTGTTGACTAAACATAAACCAACATTTTCAGCATGCCATTGTTAACTAAACATAAACCAACATTTTCAATCTCCACCTTGGTTTGCGTTTCGAGCGTGTGAACAACTCTGGCCAAAACTTCTAAGCTTACTGGGCAACCCCGTTGTAAGAAACAAGAAGAATCAAACCATTGTTGAACATACCACCTCCACCTAGCAACTGTTCTCTTCGGAGTTGCATCAGTTGATGCACACCCCCGCCAAGTCCTTGCAGTGTGCAAACTTAGCGAGCGGGACTATCTTGGTCAACATGTCTGCAGCATTATCATCTGTGATAACCTTCACGACCTTGATAGTTCCCTCATCAATAACATCTCGAATAAAATGAAATCTGACATCAATGTGTTTAGTGCGCTCATGAAATCTCTGATTTTTCATTAGATGAATAGCACTCTGACTATCACATCTAAGAGTTGATTCCAGCTGAACCAAACTCAATTCCGCTACTAAACTTTTCAACCAGATAGCTTCCTTTACCGCCTCCGCTGCTGCCATGTATTCTGCTTCTGTCGTAGACAAAGCGACAATCGACTGCAAAGTCGACTTCCAACTGACGGCACTGCCAACGAGGGTAAAGATGTATCCAGTTGTGGACCTTCTTCTGTCAAGATCTCCTGCATAGTCAGAATCCACATAACCGAGAATTGAAATACCTGTACCACTTTTTCGAAAGGTAAGACCAACACCAGAAGCTCCTTTGAAATATCTCAATATCCACTTGACAGCTTCCCAATGCCTCTTTCCTGGGTTGGACATGTATCTACTTACCACACTTACAGATTGAGCAATATCTGGACGTGTGCATACCATAGCATACATAATACTACCAACTGCACTGGCATAAGGAATCTTTGACATATGCTCCACCTCATCCTCGGACTGAGGCATTTGTGACTCTGAAAGTTTAAAATGAGGAGCTAATGGTGTACTTACAGGCTTGCACGTTTGCATATTGAATCTCTCGAGAACCCTTTCAATATACCTCTTCTGAGAAAGATGTACAACATCGTCTTCTCTTGAAATCTCCATACCAAGGATTTTCTTTGCAGCTCCTAAATCCTTCATGTCAAATTCCTTACTCAATAGTTTCTTCAAAGCATTTATCTCTGTAATGTTGTTAGCAGCAATAAGCATATCATCAACATACAACAGTAAATAAATCATTGAGTTACCAGACATCTTCTTGTGATACACACAACTATCAAATGCACTCCTTGAGAATTCATGTGTAGTCATGAATGCATCAAACCTCTTGTACCACTGTCTAGGGGATTGCTTCAAACCATACAAAGACTTCTTTAGTTGGCATACGTGATCTTCTTTTCCCTCAGCTAGGAAACCTTCAGGTTGATCCATATAGATTGTCTCTTCTAGATCACCGTGTAAGAAAGCAGTTTTGACATCAAGCTGTTGAAGCTCCAAGTCAAATTGTGCAACCAATGCTAGTAGCACGCGAATTGAGCTATGCTTCACGACCGGAGAGAAAATCTCATTGTAGTCAATTCCCTCCTTTTGGCTGAAACCTTTTGCAACCAATCTCGCCTTGAACCTAACATCTTCCACTTCAGAAATTCCCTCTTTCTTTCGGTAGACCCACTTGCATCCAACTGTCCTCTTCCCCTTTTGTCTTTTCACTAAGACCCATGTCTGATTCTTGTGAAGAGACTCCATCTCTTCAGTCATGGCTAACCGCCATTGTGCGGCATCCTTGCAAGAAGTTGCTTCAATATACGAGGAGGGCTCCAGATCTTTAATCTCTTCTTGTGCAGCTACGAACGCATATGCAATCAAGTTTGCTTGATTTATAAGGCGTTCCGGTTCTCGTGTCTGCCTCTTCTCCCTCCCCTTCGCAATTGTGTATGGTTCATTGACAGCAAGTTCTTCAACGCCTACATCTTCTGACTCATCTTTAACCTGAGTCTCTTGATCCTTTTCCTTGGCAAGCTCCACCGGAAGCTCCACCTGCTCGTTGTTCTTGTTTCCTGAAAACTCCACGGAAACTTTACGGGGATCAAGTATAGAGGATTCATCGAAGGTGACATCTCTACTAACTATAAATTTGAGTAAAGACAAACACCAAAGTTTGTACCCTTTTACTCCATCCACATACCCTACGAATATGGCCTTCTTAGCCCTTGGTTCAAGCTTTCCTTCATTAACGTGATAATAAGCTGGACACCCAAATACTCGTAAGTATGAATAGTTAGAGGGTTCACCTGACCATACCTCATTCGGAGTCTTAAAGTCAATTGCCGATGCTGGAGATCGATTGACAATATGAGCAGCAGTGTGAACTGCTTCAGCCCAAAATACTTTGGACATTTTGGCTTGTAAGAGCATACAACGAGCCTTTTCAAGAAGAGTTCTGTTCATTCTCTCGGCAACTCCATTCTGCTGTGGGGTATGCCTGACAGTCCTATGTCTTGAGATCCCATGAACCTTGCAGAATTCATTAAACTCTTCATTGCAAAACTCCAAGCCATTGTCTGTGCGAAGATACTTGATTTTCCGCTCCATTTGATTTTCAATCAAAATCTTCCACTCTTTAAATGCTTCAAAAGCATCACTTTTTGCCTTCAAAAAATACACCCAAACCTTTCGTGAGAAATCATCAATAAAAATGAGAAGATACCTCTTTCCGCCCTTCGATGGAAGTTTAGAAGGACCCCATAAATCTGAATGGATGTAGTCTAGCACTCCTCTTGTCTTGTGTTTGCCAGTGCTGAAGCTGACCTTCTTCTGCTTCCCTAGAACGCAGTGCTCACAGAAGTCAAGCGTGCTGATCTTCTCACCTTCCAAAAGTTTACGATTGCTCAACATCTCCAGTCCACGTGCGCTCATATGACCCAGTCTCATGTGCCATAGTCTTGCCTTGTCATCATTAGATAACTGCACTGTAGATGCATTTGCAGAGCCAACAATGGTGCTTCCGGCCAATGTGTAAAGGCCATTCTCCAGCTTGCCTTTCAGCATGACTAAAGAACCTTTAGTCACCTTCATAGTTCCTGCTTCGCTCATGTACCTGTAGCCTTGTTCATCCAGAGTACCCAAGGAGATCAAATTCTTCTTCAGATCAGGAACATGACGGACTTGTGTAATAGTCCTCACGATTCCATCATGGCAGCGAACCCGAACTGAGCCAATGCCAACTATTGCACAAGTTGCATTATTGCCCATTACTACGGTTCCTCCACTTTTCTCGTAGCTGCTAAACCAGTCTTTTCGGAACGTCATATGCAGAGTACAAGCAGAGTCTAACACCCATTTGTTTTCATAACTACTATTATTATTACACGATGTTGTTAGTACATAATCATTATCAAAATTATGTACCTGTTCAACTGTAGATGCACTCGCCTTTTCCTTGGACTTTGACATTGGGCAATCTCGTTCAAAGTGCCCCTTCTTGCCACAACCCCAACACTCTGTATTCTTCTTGTTCACACGAGACTTTGATCTGTGCTTTGATTTGGTCTTTCCCTGTTGGCTAGTCCGGCCTCTTACAAAGAGGCCACTTGCCTGGTCATCTCTATCTCCTTCAATGTGCCTCCGCACATCACTAGAGTTAAGTGCCTGCCGCACTTGCTCAAGCTTGATAGGCTCCTTGCTATACATCATTGAATTCTCAATATCACGATATCCTGAAGTCAATGAAAATAGCAAAGCACATGCAAGCGTCTCCTCCTCCCTTTTAATTCCTGCAATCTGTAAGTCCATGACAAGTTTATTAAACGCATCTAAATGATCTTGTAACGAAGTACCTGACCCCATCTTAAATGTGTGAAGACGCCGTTGTAACAACATTCTTGTTGTCACTGATCGGTCTTGGTATAGCCCTTCTAGCTTTTCCCACAACTGTTTGGCCGTCTCTTCGGTACCCGTACTCACTTCACAAAGCACGTTAGGTGCAAGGGATAGTTGGATTGCACTCAATGCATCCCCTTCAATCTTCTCCTTGTCGGGAGCTGATATATCCGTAGGATACTTTCCGTCAATAGCATGGATTGAACCTTCCCTCCGCAGTAACGCCATCATCTGGATCTTCCAGATATTGAAGTTGTTGCGTCCATTGAATCTATCAATTTCAAACTTCATGGAACTCATATTTGCTTGTTCTTCCTCCTTGGATCGTTAAAGGATCCTGTCGCTCTGATACCAATTGTTAGCGGAAACGTAAAAGAAAGAACACAAGATTTAACGTGGTTCGGATCAAAATAATCCTACGTCCACCAGAGAACAATTGTCCTTTTAATATTAACAAAGGAAGGGGAGATTTCCCAATTACACTTAAGAGAATTTCTCTCTTAACTCTCTACTCACTACAATGTATTGTATTATTTTGGGATGATTTCTACAAGTGAAGGAGTGCATCTATTTATAGAGGTAAAGACCTCCTCTTGATGTCATTGCTGACATCAAACTACCTCCTCTTGATGTCATGGGTGACATCAAAGGAGGAAGCTTCCTCCTAGCATCCACACCAACTCTTTCCACCAACTCTTCCAATTGGCATGCCATTGTTGACTAAACATAAACCAACATTTTCAGCATGCCATTGTTAACTAAACATAAACCAACATTTTCAGTTTCCAAGGCCATGGTTCCACCTGCTGATTATTATGATTCAAAATCTTATATGCATCCTTCACCCGGTATACCCCTCTGTTGTGCCTCTTCCACCAAAGTGAATCAAAACCTTCCTGTAATCTTTTAAATGCTTCCAGCTCTTTGTAAAGGTCAGCTAATCTTGTTATCTCCCCGTCATTCAACTATCTTCTTAGAGCGATTTCCCATCCTTGATGACTCCTCATATCAGCTACTGTCTTATGCTGGTTTTGTGCTAAACTAAACATGTCGGGGTATCTTTCCTTTAAGCTTCCGTTTCCTAACCAATTATCATTCCAGAATGATGTGTTCCTTCCGTTGTTCACTCTTATGGAGGAGTGATTCTTCATTATAGGCCAAAGTTCTCTGATGGATTTCCACACACTTACTCCTTATGATGTTCTGACTTTTTTTGACACACGCTCGAAACGCAAACCAAGGTGGAGATTGAAAATGTTGGTTTATGTTTAGTTAACAATGGCATGCTGAAAATGTTGGTTTATGTTTAGTCAACAATGGCATGCCAATTGGAAGAGTTGGTGGAAAGAGTTGGTGTGGATGCTAGGAGGAAGCTTCCTCCTTTGATGTCACCCATGACATCAAGAGGAGGTAGTTTGATGTCACCAATGACATCAAGAGGAGGTCTTTACCTCTATAAATAGATGCACTCCTTCACTTGTAGAAATCATCCCAAAATAATACAATACATTGTAGTGAGTAGAGAGTTAAGAGAGAAATTCTCTTAAGTGTAATTGGGAAATCTCCCCTTCCTTTGTTAATATTAAAAGGGCAATTGTTCTCTGGTGGACGTAGGATTATTTTGATCTGAACCACGTTAAATCTTGTGTTCTTTCTTTTACGTTTCCGCTAACAATTGGTATCAGAGCGACAGGATTCTTTAACGATCCAAGGAGAAAGAACAAGCAAATATGAGTTCCATGAAGTTTGAAATTGATAGATTCAATGGACGCAACAACTTCAATATCTGGAAGATCCAGATGATGGCGTTACTGCGGAGGGAAGGTTCAATCCATGCTATTGACGGAAAGTATCCTACGGATATATCAGCTCCCGACAAGGAGAAGATTGAAGGGGATGCATTGAGTGCAATCCAACTATCCCTTGCACCTAACGTGCTTTGTGAAGTGAGTACGGGTACCGAAGAGACGGCCAAACAGTTGTGGGAAAAGCTAGAAGGGCTATACCAAGACCGATCAGTGACAACAAGAATGTTGTTACAACGGCGTCTTCACACATTTAAGATGGGGTCAGGTACTTCGTTACAAGATCATTTAGATGCGTTTAATAAACTTGTCATGGACTTACAGATTGCAGGAATTAAAAGGGAGGAGGAGACGCTTGCATGTGCTTTGCTATTTTCATTGACTTCAGGATATCGTGATATTGAGAATTCAATGATGTATAGCAAGGAGCCTATCAAGCTTGAGCAAGTGCGGCAGGCACTTAACTCTAGTGATGTGCGGAGGCACATTGAAGGAGATAGAGATGACCAGGCAAGTGGCCTCTTTGTAAGAGGCCGGACTAGCCAACAGGGAAAGACCAAATCAAAGCACAGATCAAAGTCTCGTGTGAACAAGAAGAATACAGAGTGTTGGGGTTGTGGCAAGAAGGGGCACTTTGAACGAGATTGCCCAATGTCAAAGTCCAAGGAAAAGGCGAGTGCATCTACAGTTGAACAGGTACATAATTTTGATAATGATTATGTACTAACAACATCGTGTAATAATAATAGTAGTTATGAAAACAAATGGGTGTTAGACTCTGCTTGTACTCTGCATATGACGTTCCGAAAAGACTGGTTTAGCAGCTACGAGAAAAGTGGAGGAACCGTAGTAATGGGCAATAATGCAACTTGTGCAATAGTTGGCATTGGCTCAGTTCGGGTTCGCTGCCATGATGGAATCGTGAGGACTATTACACAAGTCCGTCATGTTCCTGATCTGAAGAAGAATTTGATCTCCTTGGGTACTCTGGATGAACAAGGCTACAGGTACATGAGCGAAGCAGGAACTATGAAGGTGACTAAAGGTTCTTTAGTCATGCTGAAAGGCAAGCTGGAGAACGGCCTTTACACATTGGCCGGAAGCACCATTGTTGGCTCTGCAAATGCATCTACAGTGCAGTTATCTAATGATGACAAGGCAAGACTATGGCACATGAGACTGGGTCATATGAGCGCACGTGGACTGGAGATGTTGAGCAATCGTAAACTTTTGGAAGGTGAGAAGATCAGCACGCTTGACTTCTGTGAGCACTGCGTTCTAGGGAAGCAGAAGAAGGTCAGCTTCAGCACTGGCAAACACAAGACAAGAGGAGTGCTAGACTACATCCATTCAGATTTATGGGGTCCTTCTAAACTTCCATCGAAGGGCGGAAAGAGGTATCTTCTCATTTTTATTGATGATTTCTCACGAAAGGTTTGGGTGTATTTTTTGAAGGCAAAAAGTGATGCTTTTGAAGCATTTAAAGAGTGGAAGATTTTGGTTGAAAATCAAATGGAGCGGAAAATCAAGTATCTTCGCACAGACAATGGCTTGGAGTTTTGCAATGAAGAGTTTAATGAATTCTGCAAGGTTCATGGGATCTCAAGACATAGGACTGTCAGGCATACCCCACAGCAGAATGGAGTTGCCGAGAGAATGAACAGAACTCTTCTTGAAAAGGCTCGTTGTATGCTCCTACAAGCCAAAATGTCCAAAGTATTTTGGGCTGAAGCAGTTCACACTGCTGCTCATATTGTCAATCGATCTCCAGCATCGGCAATTGACTTTAAGACTCCGAATGAGGTATGGTCAGGTGAACCCTCTAACTATTCATACTTACGAGTATTTGGGTGTCCAGCTTATTATCACGTTAATGAAGGAAAGCTTGAACCAAGGGCTAAGAAGGCCATATTCGTAGGGTATGTGGATGGAGTAAAAGGGTACAAACTTTGGTGTTTGTCTTTACTCAAATTTATAGTTAGTAGAGATGTCACCTTCGATGAATCCTCTATACTTGATCCCCGTAAAGTTTCCGTGGAGTTTTCAGGAAACAAGAACAACGAGCAGGTGGAGCTTCCGGTGGAGCTTGCCAAGGAAAAGGATCAAGAGACTCAGGTTAAAGATGAGTCAGAAGATGTAGGCGTTGAAGAACTTGCTGTCAATGAACCATACACAATTGCGAAGGGGAGGGAGAAGAGGCAGACACGAGAACCGGAACGCCTTATAAATCAAGCAAACTTGATTGCATATGCGTTCGTAGCTGCACAAGAAGAGATTAAAGATCTGGAGCCCTCCTCGTATATTGAAGCAACTTCTTGCAAGGATGCCGCACAATGGCGGTTAGCCATGACTGAAGAGATGGAGTCTCTTCACAAGAATCAGACATGGGTCTTAGTGAAAAGACAAAAGGGGAAGAGGACAGTTGGATGCAAGTGGGTCTACCGAAAGAAAGAGGGAATTCCTGAAGTGGAAGATGCTAGGTTCAAGGCGAGATTGGTTGCAAAAGGTTTCAGCCAAAAGGAGGGAATTGACTACAATGAGATTTTCTCTCCGGTCGTGAAGCATAGCTCAATTCGCGTGCTACTAGCATTGGTTGCACAATTTGACTTGGAGCTTCAACAGCTTGATGTCAAAACTGCTTTCTTACACGGTGATCTAGAAGAGACAATCTATATGGATCAACCTGAAGGTTTCCTAGCTGAGGGAAAAGAAGATCACGTATGCCAACTAAAGAAGTCTTTGTATGGTTTGAAGCAATCCCCTAGACAGTGGTACAAGAGGTTTGATGCATTCATGACTACACATGAATTCTCAAGGAGTGCATTTGATAGTTGTGTGTATCACAAGAAGATGTCTGGTAACTCAATGATTTATTTACTGTTGTATGTTGATGATATGCTTATTGCTGCTAACAACATTACAGAGATAAATGCTTTGAAGAAACTATTGAGTAAGGAATTTGACATGAAGGATTTAGGAGCTGCAAAGAAAATCCTTGGTATGGAGATTTCAAGAGAAGACGATGTTGTACATCTTTCTCAGAAGAGGTATATTGAAAGGGTTCTCGAAAGATTCAATATGCAAACGTGCAAGCCTGTAAGTACACCATTAGCTCCTCATTTTAAACTTTCAGAGTCACAAATGCCTCAGTCCGAGGATGAGGTGGAGCATATGTCAAAGATTCCTTATGCCAGTGCAGTTGGTAGTATTATGTATGCTATGGTATGCACACGTCCAGATATTGCTCAATCTGTAAGTGTGGTAAGTAGATACATGTCCAACCCAGGAAAGAGGCATTGGGAAGCTGTCAAGTGGATATTGAGATATCTCAAAGGAGCTTCTGGTGTTGGTCTTACCTTTCGAAAAAGTGGTACAGGTATTTCAATTCTCGGTTATGTGGATTCTGACTATGCAGGAGATCTTGACAGAAGAAGGTCCACAACTGGATACATCTTTACCCTCGTTGGCAGTGCCGTCAGTTGGAAGTCGACTTTGCAGTCGATTGTCGCTTTGTCTACGACAGAAGCAGAATACATGGCAGCAGCGGAGGCGGTAAAGGAAGCTATCTGGTTGAAAAGTTTAGTAGCGGAATTGAGTTTGGTTCAGCTGGAATCAACTCTTAGATGTGATAGTCAGAGTGCTATTCATCTAATGAAAAATCAGAGATTTCATGAGCGCACTAAACACATTGATGTCAGATTTCATTTTATTCGAGATGTTATTGATGAGGGAACTATCAAGGTCGTGAAGGTTATCACAGACGATAATGCTGCAGACATGTTGACCAAGATAGTCCCGCTCGCTAAGTTTGCACACTGCAAGGACTTGGCGGGGGTGTGCATCAACTGATGCAACTCCGAAGAGAACAGTTGCTAGGTGGAGGTGGTATGTTCAACAATGGTTTGATTCTTCTTGTTTCTTACAACGGGGTTGCCCAGTAAGCTTAGAAGTTTTGGCCAGAGTTGTTCACACGCTCGAAACGCAAACCAAGGTGGAGATTGAAAATGTTGGTTTATGTTTAGTTAACAATGGCATGCTGAAAATGTTGGTTTATGTTTAGTCAACAATGGCATGCCAATTGGAAGAGTTGGTGGAAAGAGTTGGTGTGGATGCTAGGAGGAAGCTTCCTCCTTTGATGTCACCCATGACATCAAGAGGAGGTAGTTTGATGTCACCAATGACATCAAGAGGAGGTCTTTACCTCTATAAATAGATGCACTCCTTCACTTGTAGAAATCATCCCAAAATAATACAATACATTGTAGTGAGTAGAGAGTTAAAGAGAGAAATTCTCTTAAGTGTAATTGGGAAATCTCCCCTTCATTTGTTAATATTAAAAGGGAAATTGTTCTCTGGTGGACGTAGGATTATTTTGATCCGAACCACGTTAAATCTTGTGTTCTTTCTTTTACGTTTCCGCTAACACTTTGCTTTGATCACTTTGCCCCATAAAGATTGGGGTTCTTGAGAGTACTTCCATAATCATTTCATTCTAAGAGCCTTGCTATGATTCTTCAAATTCCTTATTCCTAAACCACCTTGTTTTTTATCCATTGTGAGTGTCTTCTATTTAACTAAATGAAAGACCTTTTTCTCCTTATTACCTTGCCAAAGGAATGATCTTCGGAGTTTGTCCAATCTCTGTAAAATGCCTGCTGGAATTGGGAACAAAGACATCATATAAGTAGGAAGTGAGTCTAATACCGAGTTGATTAGAACTAGCCTGCCCCCCAATGATAGGTATTGTGATTTCCATCTTGACAGCTTCTTCTCACACTTTTCTATGACTGAATTCCAGATTTCTTTTGATTTGGATCTTGCACCAAGAGGCATCCCAAGGTAAACAGTTGGTAGGGACCCAACTTCTCCTCCCAATATCTGTGTCAGTTGCTCCATGTTGTTAACTTCATTAATGGGAAAAATATTGCTCTTTCTCCCGTTGATGTGTAATCCTGAGACTCCCTCAAATAAGACCAAAATGATTCTTAGCAATCTAAGTTGTTCCTTTTCGGCATCACAGAAGACTAGAGTATCATCAGCATATTGGAGATGTGTGATCTCTAGATTGTTTGCCCCACTCCTGTTTACCTCAAAACCTTTAACCCATCCACTAACTTTAGCCGTTTTGATCATGTTGTTCAATCCTTCCATGGCTATAATGAATAGAAAGAGAGATAAATGATCACATTGTCTTAGACCTCTGTGTGAATGGAAAAAACCTTTAGGAGATCCATTTATGAGAATGGAGAATTTTACGGTAGATATGCAAAATTTCATCCATCTATTCCATTTCTGCCCAAAACCCATGAGTTCTAACATTCTGAGTAGGAAGCTCCAATTTACATGATCATAGGCCTTCTCAATATCTAATTTGCATAAGATTCCAGGTTCCTTCTTTTTTATTCTTGAATCCACAGCTTCGTTGGCAATCAACATTGCATCTATTATTTGTCTTCCTTTGATGAAAGCCATTTGTTGAGCATCGACAATTTTCCCTACCACCCTTTTAAGTCTTTCGGTTAAGACTTTTGAGAGCAATTTGTAGAAGCTCCCTATCAGACTGATCGGTCTGAAATCTCTCAATTCTTTCGCACCTGTCTTCTTTGGAATCAAAGCTATATATGTTGCATTGAAGCTTTTCTCAAACATCTCCTGAGAATGGAAGTTGTTGAAGGCCGCCATGATGTCTTCCTTCAAAATGTCCCAGCACTTTCTGAAAAAACCCATTGTGTATCCATCCGGACCTGGGGCCTTGTCACTTGCACACATCTTCAAACAGGTCAAAACTTCTTGTTCCTCAAAGTTACTCTGTAAAAGCTCCCTTTCTGATTCAGAAATTCTTGATCTATTTTCGAAATTGACCGTTGGTCTCCACTCTTCAGGCTCTTTGTATAACTCCTTGTAGAATTCAGTTATCTCAATCTCTATTCTGTCTGGATCCTCGACTACTTCATGTCGAATCATTAGTTGATCAATATTGTTGTTTCTCTTGTGTGCATTTGCAGTGCGATGGAAATTTTTTGTATTCATGTCCCCTTCTTTGAGCCACAGAGCTCTTGATTTTTGTCTCCATACAATTTCTTTATTCTTGAGTTGTTCCTCAATCCCCATTAGAGTAGCTGCTTTCCTCACTGATTCCTCCTCTGTCAGCGCTCTTAGTTGTTGTGTTGTCTCAAAACCTGCTAGTTGACTTAGCAATTTTGTTTTTTGCAGTCCCAAATTACCTTCATAAACTCTACTCCATTCTTTTAGCTTGCCCTTGAGAGCTTTTAACTTGCAAGCTAAAATGTAATCTGGTCTTCCTGAGAATTCAAAAGATGTCCACCAGTCTCTAATTCTGTCATCAAAACCTTCCACATTCAGCCACCAATTTTCAAACTTAAAGTATGATTTAGCTTGTTCCCACGCACCACAGTATAGAGCCACAGGTGAATGGTCCGAAATCAACCTTTGTTGGATAGTTTGCTTGATGTTTCTGAAGCTTTCATCCCATTCTTCTGAAATGAGAAATCTATCAATTCTTGAAGCGGCTGTATGATTGTCCCCTTTGAACCAAGTATAGTAGCCTCCTTCAAGTTGTAGATCTATCAACTCCATATCTTCTATAAAATCCGAGAATTCCACCATCGCTTTGGACCTCCATGAACATTCCCGTTTTTCAGAAGGGTACCTTGTAACGTTAAAATCGCCACAAACCGCCCAAGGACCTTCCATCAATCCCCTCACTGCACCAATTTCTCTCCATACTATTTTCCTTTCTATTCTACAATTTGGGGCATACACTCCTGTTATGTGACATTGAAAATTCTGTAAAAGAGCCTCGAACTTGCAAGTCAAAGTATATGTACCAGTCTGTAACACCTCCCCTTTCCATACTCTGCAATCCCATAATAACAAAATCCCCCCTCTCGTGCCGCTAGCTTCTAAACTTGCATACCTGACCCATCTACCACCCCATATTTGACTGACTATTTCCTTAATATCCCCCTCCACTTTTGTCTCTTGCATGCATATAATGTCTGCCCTCCAGTTCTGCACTTGACTTTTTATGATCTCCCTTTTCTTGTCGTTTAAACCCCTTACATTCCAGGAAATTACTTTGATCTTCATATTGAAATGATTGATAGATCTCTTCCCCTACTCCTTTTCCCGTCACTCTTGAATTTGACATCAAACGAAGTTAAACCTTTTAATTCCAGTGATCCTTTGAATCTTTGTTTCTTCACCTCCAGCTCTGTCTCCACCCTTCTAACCTGTCTGCAACTGTCAATTTGCATTAACAACTCCAATGCTTCTTCTTCATGGCCTTGAAAATCTACTCCAAACATTTTCCCCAATTTGATCATATTTTGATGGACCCATAGTGTTGCATCCATGTCTTTATCCATTAAAGGATTGTGTTGCTGAACTGCTATCGGATTCACCTCCTCGATTTCCCAATCTTGGATAGAGCTAAAGTGCTTTAGTTGTTCCAAAACACTTCCAACTTGATCTTCCCCCATATTTGTGTTTATGCTCTGCTCCCCTGCCTTCTGTTCCAGTCTTGCTATCTTTGCTCCACCTTCTGGCTGACTGCATCTGTTGAATGTTGCCTTTGTCATACTTTCAAGGTTTTCATTGGGGATTGGATCCCCTGGAGTGGACTCTTTTGCCCCCAGGTAAGAATGTCCTCCCATTTCCTCAATACAAGGCTTCAGCCTAATATCATCAGCAAACTCACACGAGAGATCATTAAAAATGACTTGTGCAGCCAAGTCGGAGTTATAGGATTTCAGCTCGTTGTTTGTCACTTTACTGTTCTGATTCATCGAACTCGAACCTTGTGTAAGTTGCACACTTGCCTTTCCTTTATAAGTGTTTTGCAATATGGTGCACCCCACTTGATTGTTCAAATATCTCTCTATTTCAAAACATTGTTCGTTTTTTTGCATCTTCAGCTCATATCTTGTCTGTCTTTCAGGTCAGATTGGGATGAAAAATTTGATACCGTCTCTTACAATCCCAACCTCATTGGGAGTCTTTCTGCCATCACCAACAATTTTAATTCTTGCCAACTTAAGATGATTTTTGAGATCAGTTTCTTCTTCAGTAGCTATCCATCCCCCACAGAGATCTCCTATTTCTTTGAAGATCTTTTGTGACCATAGATGTAAATGAATCCCCATGGCTCTAATCCAGCATGTTTCCTCGATTTGTGAGTTTGGAATGCTTCCAGCAGTATGACTCCACCATTCCAGATGAAGCTTGAACTTTTTCCAACTCCATTCTCCTTGCATAATCTGCTCCGCCATGAATCTGTTTGGAAATTCAAAAAGAAACATGTTGCCTGTCATTTCATACATGTTTACTCCATATGCTTTGTTCCATGACACACTAGCCCATCGCCTTATGTCTGCTAAAGTGGGTCTCTCATTGATTTCTTTCCCAAAAAACCCGACAATGCATCTTTTTAGTAAACCAGAATCCTCGCTACCTGTCGGTTCCACAACAGAGATATCTCCATTGTTTATGCTGACCTTTGCCTCTCGAAGGGTATTGGATTGCCATTTAGTCTCCTTGATTGCTTTGACATAAGGGTAGTTGTCCACCGTGATTCTAGGTGGGACTGTGGGATTCATTTTGGGGGTCTGATGTATGAATCTTTCTATCTTAGCTGCTATGTCATTCCAACCTGCATTCAAGGCTAACTCTGGAATTATAATAACAGACCTCCCTTCTCCCTTCAGTGACAGAATGCTCATGTATCTTCCGTGAACGTTGAATTTCCTGGTACAGAAATGTTCTGTCATATGTTCCTTTCACTTCCATCGCTTCACTAAATTCATTTGATCTTTCGACGCTTCTTTAAGTACAACACAAATCCATTCCATTACCTTTCTGCCCATGGATGAACGTCTCATCATGCTGCGGCTTCTCTCCACCCATTCGAACCATACCTCTTTGTTGGAATTCCATCTGGTGATGTCAAAAGATTTGAATCCTGCGTTGAAATAAATCCGGTTGTCTCCCATATTGTACAACCCAGCTGTTCAGGTTATGGAAATTATAAGGAGTATTTGATGGTCATCACAGTTGAGCTGTTGAGGTAAAAGAAACTGAAATTTGGGCCAAAACAGAGATTTCCCGCTCCCGGAAAAATAAAAGTCGTCGGAAATCTGAAACAATTGTACCAATCTGGTCGGAATTAGCAGTAAAGGAAGCTGTCCAAAATTTTTTTTTTTGAAAGCTGCCGGAATTTGGCTCACGCGCCCGGCGCGTGGGGGAAAGGTCGCCGGAAAGAGCCGCGCGTGGAGGCTGCTTCGTCGGAAGAGATTCAGTGGAGTGGTCGGAATCTTGGGGGCTGTCTAATGGTGTTCATGGAAAGCTAAAAATTCTTTTTAAGTTTTTTTTACTTGCAAACTTAAATCAAAATTGTATTATCTTATGCTATTTAAAGAAATGACTTATCTTTATGGAAAATACTCTTATTTAATCAATTTGTAACCTAGTAAATTAGAATACGAATTTATTTTGAATTTGAATTAACTTAAAATATCAAATGTTGCAATAATCAGCTCGTTTTTAGTGTTGAACAGCTTCAAGGCCATTTTGTTTGTTTTAACAGAAAAAATGTTTATCAGACTTTTTAATCAAACATATCAACTGCTTATTTTCAGCACTTCTATCCAAACACGTACTGCTTATTCATAAAAATCAGCCCCAGTGCTTAAAACGTGATGTTCAGCACGTGGTGTTTAAAACTATTTAAATCCAGCTGGACCTGAACGGCTGAACGAGCATGCACGTGGTGCTTAAAAACTGCTTAAATTCAGCTACCCCAAGGGGCTACGTTAAGATTGTGTGAAGGACATCAACTTGTACTTGGGCAATAAGAAAAGCCATCAAATGTGGATTTCTTGCCATTTACTAAAATTAACTCTATAGATGGGGAGACTTCCCTAGTCTCACCTCTGCAGGGATTCGAACCTATGTTCCTAAGATTGTTATTCATGTCTTCAATTGCTAAGCCACCCCTTTGGCGCACATCAATTCAGAAATACTTCGAAAGTGAGTAGTTTGTTTCTTTATCCGTTCTTTTCTGATAAGTTCATATCTGTATCATGTCATGCAGAGGGCAGCTGAAACTGAACTGCTGACCAGATATCCATATGGAGGTAAGCAAGCTGTGCTCAGTCGTATTTCTCCTAACAATTTTCTGGTGTGCCCACTATATCTGCTTAACTTGATGACTTGTCAATTGGAGTACTCAGAATCTCTGGTGTGCCCGCTATATACCAAACCTGTCCACTTGACATCCTTAAACTTTTCTGGACAAAAGATGCATGAGCTATTTAATACAGAATTAGAGCTTTTCTATTTTTGTTGTACTTTTGCATGTCTTTTAGTAGGCATATGAGCCCATCCCTTTAGAGGCAAATTGTTCAACATGTGTCATTTACTCTTGAAAGGATCAGATGAAGTCTTGGTAGGAGCATGCTGGATTGCTTTTATTTGCTATAGCTAATTGTGTGCTAAGGGTTGGTTCAGTAACCCAAATGGGGTTTAGAGGCGTTTGGACATGAATTGGTTGATATTTTAAAAAAGGTAGTATCTGAAGTTAAGTAGAAAAGGGTATTTGAAAGATGAAGTTGTTTTTGGACATGAAAACATATTATTTCATTTATACTACATCTCTTAGCATATTGGTGTCTGCATTGAATACAAAACCGAAATTCTTATGTGTTGTTTTCGGGAATGTCGTCTCGAAGTGGTGAATTAGAATTTAATCATCCCTCGGGGTAAGGTTCAAGTCAACTATTTCATTCCTTCCAATATAGGTCTAGGGTATGCATTTTTCCCATTTCTCTGTTTTCTTCTTCTTCCTCTCTCAGAGATTCATCTCTCCACCAGTGAATTACTTCCCATTCCAATATTTTCCCACATCCCTCATATCTGGTTTCTTTCCCTCTCCCTATCCGGATCTCTCTTCTCCCTCTTCTTGGTGTCTTTCTTCCCCTTCCTTAACTGGTATCTTCTTCCCCTTAACCGGAATCTTACCTTCCCCTTTGTCCTGGCCTTTCTTTTGTTGGGGAGGAGGGGAGGAGTGATCAAGATTTCTGGTACTGTTTCTTGTTCCTACCTGTTTACCAGTTTTTTTTCTCCGCAAAGTTTCCCTAAACTCGTTGATTGTTTTGCTACACACACACACACACAGAGGCACACACACATATATTTATATATTGTGCTATTTTTTGCGCAGTTGATGGATAACAAAAGTTTATCTCAATGTGTTGCAATAATTATGTGTGGTGAGAAACTTAAGCTACATGTAAATTCAAGCCAAATGAAAATTTGGTACTGAAGTTTGGGGCATGGTCATAATGGAAAAGGAAATTGGAATACCCATACAAGTGCTTGACAAGGATAAAACTACCTGTGTTAGTTCCCTCAGTACAATCCATAATATCGGACAATCTTTTGAATGGATAACTATAGATTCTCCAGAAACACTTATCCTATTATGTACGGAACAGTAAATGGAATATCGATGTTGATCCTTTTCATCTTTATTCTATTCATACCAATATTGAAAATTCATTTATTTTAATAGTTCAAGAGCTCACTTTGTAACGGCTTCTGTCTTTTGCAGGAGTAATTCTGAGGCCTGGATTTATTTATGGTACGCGTCGTGTTGGGAGCATGAAGCTGCCTCTAGGTGTAATTGGTTCTCCTCTAGAGATGGTAGGTGTCATTTGATCCCTGGCATTCGAACTCTTTTATATATGCATATACTGCTGCAATTAAGGAGGAGACGACTTGCACTGCTTCCTTTAACGTTTTCACCCTTGCGTCACTTAGGCCATACATAGAAGTTTTTACTTTTTTCTATTAGGTATCCCCTCATATATAGATAACGAATAGGATGTGCGTCGCATTCCTCTCTTGCTAGCGGAAAAGGAGAAGAAAAACTGTGGGAGAGGTCTCCTTCAAAGATATATGCAATAGTTGGCTGTATATGCAAATCTAATTATGTTCTCCTGCATATGCTGCAACATCTATGTTATAAGTTTCACGTCCATTATTAATCATAATGTTTACTTCCCTCAGATCCTGCAACATGCAAAACTGCTGAGTCAAATTCCCCTTGTTGGCCCGCTGTTTATCCCTCCTGTAAATGTCACTGCGGTAGCAAAGGTTGCTGTCAGAGCTGCAACAGACCCTGTATTCCCTCCTGGTGTCATTGATGTTCATGGAATCTCACGCTACAGCCAGCAGAGATCCATGTAGGTGAATGACTGGCATGATAGCATGATGCAAGCACATGAATCCTTCTCTTATTTTTCCTTCCCCTTTGGTATTAATGAGTAGTAAATGGGGTAAGGTGACCGCATCTTTTGCAAGTATTACAGTTTCTACTTCAGAATCACATCTGGCATGGACCAAAATATTTCACAGCATTTTTATGGCTGCAAGGCGCATGATAAAACAATGAGTTTGAAAGTCAGAGTTTGCAGACATGTTAAGGTATCGAAAGTTTAGATTAAGTGGTTTAAAGTTTGGTCAAATATTCTTATGGGTAGAGTTAGTTCAGTTTTCTTTACAACTTTACACCATTTGGTCTAAATTTTCCTGTTGACGTGTGGGGAACTTTTGAATTAACTCCGGTTCAAATGCTAAGGTTGGTTATTTTAATATGTAGTTCAATTTCTTCAACAACTTAAGATCATTGTGTGGGACTTATTGGATGACTAGTTACAATTTGTTATCGGTAGTCCAACTTGTACTACAATTTTAGTTATAAAATTTGGTCGGAATTAGGAGTGCAGAACCCTCAGGAATGACAATAACGTATCCTTAAACAAAATTATCATACATTAGGTTGGTAGTAAAAATGACTTTGGAAGCTCTGTCTTATAGTTTCGTCATGGTCGGTAATGATTTTCATTTCCTTAAATTGAACAACTAGAAGCTTAGTCATATGTGACTTTGTTTGGTTTGGTTGATTGCTCCTTGATGGTAGAAATAAACACTTGCAGATAAGAGCAATTCTTGTTACATTGCGTAGTTAAGATTTGTGCGGAAAAGATGAGAAAAGGAGAATATTAAGAAGAAGAGCACCGATCGTTAGTCGTTTTGCTTATGAAGCAGGAGGTTACATTTGCTAAGATTGTTCGAACAAGGTACAATATATAAAGAGTAGCTTTAGAAAAAAACCTGCATCTAGCATGCCCCTATGGCTAGTTTTTATCTGAAAATGAACAAACAAAAGGTATATGCAAAATGAATGACTTATAGCATATAATTAACAAGATCACTTGGGATATTTCTGTAATTTATCAAACAAATCTTGAGGCGTTCAACTACCATGCATTAAATTACAGTAGTGTTTCGTTTACATCTGAATCCTCAAGATCCCAAGTTAAACGGCATTTTTAATATCTTTCTATAAAAATAAAGAAAAATACTTCATATTAATAAAGAGGAGAGGAGGTTTGAGCTCAAGTTAACTCTATAATTGTTGAAATAAATAGTGGACTGATGAGGGGTTTGGACTTTTTCTAATACTGAGCAACTTATTCTATGTACTGATATTTTATCAGTAATATGGTTAACGAGGTTAATCTATATCTATCTATACTATATTAAAAACACGAATGCCCTTAGCGAAATGTCGTTTGCCTTTTTTTCCCTTTAAAAAAAGTTTTCATACTATACAAAATAGTCATTTTAATTATTTCCCTAATATTTAGGAATAGTCATTTAATTATTTTCCTAATATTTAGGACTGTAAAATCAACTAGATTTTGTATCCCAAAACCTTCCTTATTTAACATATGCGTAATATAACAGATCTACAAAAGGAAAAATAATAACAAGCTAAAAGAAAAGAGAAGAAAGAGATGGATAAGTCTTCAATTGTTTTTTGTTTCGCATTTTGGCTTTCATTTGTTTAATTTCGAAACCAAAAATAAAATACAAATGAAATGTTCTAGATTCATTCAAAATAAAATAATCGTATTGCTATCATCCTTTCTTTTTCACTAAATTAATAATATTTTACAACTAAATTTTATCACAATTACAAAGATTAATATTATAAACCTAATAATTTGTAGGAACGATACAATTATATTGTATTAAAATGTTCACACTTTGAAATCACATATAATTTCAAAATTATTAGTAAATATTTTCTTATTTGAAATATGTTAGAAGTCCTCTAATATTATTAAAATTTTAAAATCAATTAGAATATTAACTTATATAAATTTTTTCTTGTTTGAACTACGTATAGAAAAATTATAATGCATATTACTTTTCTTACTATTTGTAACTTAATTAACTACTTTTATTTATTAAATACATGCTTATTAATAAATAATTTTAGAACGTATTCTTACATGGTATGTCAATCTTTAATGACTCGACATAAATAAATAAAAATCTTATTGTATATCATTAATTGACTTTGCCCATATTAATATATTATAAATTTTGTGAATTTTTTTTAATATCAATTATTTATAATAAGCCCTGTCTTTAATAAATGCAAAAGGAATTTTTTTAAATTTGATAGGAGTAATATTTATTTATTGCTTATTGATTCTTCTTTTATGTTTTTATAGATAAAAAGCTACTTCTTTTGTTCATTTTAAGCCACGTTATATTGATTGAGGATTATGTTTATTTTTTGCTAATATCTAATACTTCTACTAAATACTTTTAATTATAGAAATTTTATTTTCCCAATACCTATAATTTATAATATAAAAATTAACAAACTGACATATTAAGATGAAAATTAAACAATTTGACTTTCGTATTGAGAAGTCGATGGAAAAGTACAATAGATAAATTTCTACTTTGATCTATTTAACCAATATAAATTCCTTAATTTGCAAAGTTTTTTTTCTATTTTGAATTATATCTATCTGAACTATTGTTCTAGAATGTTAACTCAATATTATTCATTTTAGAGACTTTGTATTCATCATTTTCATGATCTCATTTGCAAGATCTCCTTATTCGGAAGAGGGCTTGTGAAGCTGCTCTTTCTTCAGGTGGAGGTGCCTCCTCTCGGAGTCCCCAATCCAAGGATAAGAAACCAAAAAGAAAATGTACCTCTACGGCTGAGACTCAGGAGAAAACTTCAACAAAAGAAGCTCCAATTGGATCAACCAAAGTGGTCATTGATGAAGAAGAAACTGATGATGAAGCGATTCCTCTTCAAAGAAGAAAAAGGCATTCATCAGCTCAACCAGATGCTCAGTCGGAAGAACTTCAAACACCCCAACCGGGAGAGCTTCAAGGACTTTTTACGAAAATAAAATTAGTTGAAAATGCCGAGTCTCGTTTCCAGGCTCCTATCAGTGCTTCCCTTTATAGGAGTTCTTCCCCTGAAATTCCTCCTTCATCAACTCCTACTCCAACCGCAACACCTTCTACACCAAATGCTACCTCTCCTCCAGCCTCAACCGAATAGACAGAAGATGTTCCTTCCCCACGGTCATCCGACCATAGAAATTTAGGAAAAACTTACCCGACATCCATTCAAAACCCTAGTGGAAAACAAAGTGTCATTCTCACGATTTTGAATGAGTGCCACCTACTGCCCAAACCATCGGAGGTTGAAAATTACTTGAAACCCCTGGCCACAGACAAAGATTGGAGAAAAATGGATTCTCTTTCTGCTGAGTGTCTGATCAACAACATCATGCATTGTTCAGCTCAGGTATCAATTTAAACTTCTTCTCTTCCCTTTTATCTTGCAAAATTTTATTCTCTTTATTTTAATTTTTACCCCCTTCTAAGATAATCTTATTGCCTCCGAGGGCCTACAAAAGCTAATCTTGAAAAAAGAAGAGCTTACAATTGAACACAATCAGCTTGTTGCCGAATAGAACAAACTTGTCGAGCGCCTCTCGGTTTTGAAAGCAAAAGTTGCTCAAATGGGCAAACTCGAAGCCCGACTGGAGCAATCTGAGCAAGAAAGGATGGCCTACAACCAAGAAGCCGCTCAACTACATGAAGAGCTTAAAGATTTGAAGGTCATGTGGGATGAGCTGCAGGATGTCGTAACTGTTACGATCGAATGTGAGTCTGCATCTATGGAATGAATCAACAACCTGGAATGTAAACTTATGTTCAAAAATTGAGAAGGTTGATGCTGCCAAAGAGAAGAGAGTCAAAATGGAGGAAATGTTCAAAAAGGTGATAGAGAAGAACCGCAAGCACGGAAAGATAAATACGGATATTCAACCGAACCTATGGCATTGTGAAGACTGAAAATGATCAGTTGAAATCCAAATTAAGTGGCTCCAGGCTCGACTCCAAGATCATGAAGACTCCTTACTCCTCGAGAAAACATATGCAATTTACCAGATGTGGAGGAAGACTTTGGAAGAAGCCAAATAGGGGATTCTTTTTGCATCTGATAACTTTAATCCCGAGCATTTATACTTTCGGTATCTACCCTTTGACTATGAGGGTTATATAAGAGAGTGACCTTATGTTTATGGTGCTATTGAAGAGGATGTCTCATGTTCATTCTGACACGAGTATTTGAAGTTTATTAACTTTCAATTGAAAAAGAAATTAACTTATCATTTGGACAAGAAATAAGATAAAAACAAAAGGGCTTTGATTTATTCCTTCAATTCTCAAAAGCACATTTACATTAACATTTATTTACTTAAGTAAATAAAGTTGCCAATACACGTGGCTAACTTTGTACAACTTATTGCTACGGGGTTGATCATGCAAGTCCTGACAAAATATAGCTCCCGATTCTAACAGTCCCCGGTCTTCGTGACACTTTTAGTATTCTAATATACTATGGTTCCCCCCTTGTTCGAATGCTGAGCATAAGAATTCGAAAGCTGGAGTTCTTGACATCGTTGATGATCCTTCCTCGTAGTATGCTTTACGTTGCTGCCTCATTAAAAACTTTGCCAGAAAAACCCAATTAGGACAAAAACTGGATGAAGGGAAAAAAATGAAGCACATACTTTCAGTATCAGTAAGGATCTTTAACAATAATACCTTTTGAGGTGAATCACATTTTGATTACTTGGCAATTTAACTCCATCTTGATTTCAACTGAAATGAACCTTTCATAGTTATAGCTAAAACCCGGTAAGGTCCTTCCCATGTTGGTCCTAGCTTCCCGACATTAACCTCTCGAGTACTTTGAATTACTTTTATCAAAACCAAATCTATGACTTTGAAATATCAAAGATTTGCATTGCGGTTGTTATATCTTTCCATTCTTTACTTTTGTGCCACCATCCTCACATACACTAAATTTCAATGTTCTTCGAGCAGATCCAACTTAATCAACATTGCTTCATTATTCTCCTCCTCGTTTGCTCGGGAATACCTTATGGTTGGTTTCCCAATCTCCACCCAGATCAAAGCTTTTGTACCATACACAAGTAAAAATGGTGTTTCTTCCGTGCTCGACTTTCCGTCGTTTGGTATGCCCATAGTACTCCCGGTAGCTCTTCTGACCAGTTACCTTTTGCATTTTCTAATTTCTTTTTGAGGTTTTAATTATAACTTTATTGGTTGACTCCGCTTGTCCATTAGCGCTTGGATGATATGGAGAAGTTGTAATCCATTTGATCTTTAATTCTTCCAAAAACTTTGTAACTTTGGAACCTAATAATTGTGGCCCATTATCACAAGCAATTTTTTTGGTACTCCAAACCGACAAATAATGTAATCCCATATGAAATCAATCACTTCTCGCCCTTCTATCTTTTTGTAAGCACATGCTTCAACCCGTTTAGTGAAATAATCAATTAGAACCAAAAGAAAAATTTTCTGCCCGGTCCCTTGTGGTAAGGGACTAACTATGTCCATCCCCCATTTCATGAATGGCCATGGTAACACCACCGAATGTAAAAGTTCTGCCGGTTGATGCACTAATTGTGCGTGACACTGACACTTATCATATTTTTGTACAAATGTCTTCGCGTCTTATTCCATCGGGGGCCAATAGTAGCCAACCCTTATTAATTTGAGTACTAACGAATCTGCACCGGAGCGATTCCTACATACTCCTTCGTGAATTTATCTCATCACAAAATCAGATCCAATGTCCCTAACACCGAGCCAATGTTCCTTGAAAAAACTTTCTGTATATTTGACTGTCAATAAAGCAATAACGAGCAGCTTTAGTCCGAAGTGCCCGGGGTGCTTTTAGATCTTTAGGCATTTTGCCCTAACTTAAATACTCTATAAACCCATTTCTCGAATTCCAAATTAGGTTGGTTGGTTAACTTCAAAATATTCGTCCACGTCTAATACCGATTGCAATAATTGAACAACCACACCAGAATTAGCTCCTTTCATATTCGTGGACGACCCCAAATTGGCCAATGTGTCTGCCTCAACGTTTTTTTCTTTTGGAATGTGGATGATCAACCATTAACTAAATTAGGAGAGTAATATTTGAATCTTATTCAAGTCTTGTTGCATGCTCTCCTACTAGTCCTCGAACTAACTCTAGTCCTGCAATCAAATTCTCGTACTTGGCTTTCATTGTTGGTTAATGGTACAGTTCTAACGGCCTGTCTCAGGTTTTCTCCCGAAGGAGTGAGTAGTACTATACCAAGACCAGACCTTTTTATGTTGGAAGCTCCATCCGTAAATAAGGTCCAGACAACCTGATATAGTTCCCTGTACCAGTACTGCTTCTTTAGCAGCTAAAAGCATCAGTCCCGGTTTAAAGTCAGCCATGAAGTTGGCCAAATATTATGATTTGATAGTTTTCTGAGATTTATATTCTATATCAAATTCAAAAATTTCTATTGCCCATTTAGCCAAACGACATGATAATTCAGGTTTATGAAGGATGTTCATCAAGGGAAAATTCGTCATAACGACTATTAGATGGCACTGAAAATAAAGCCTTAAGTTTCAAGAGGCAACTACGAGAGCTAGAGCCAATTTTTCTAGGTATGGATAGTGTGTCTATGCTCCCGGTAAAACTTTAGTAATATAATAAATGGAAAATTGTGTACCTTCCTCCTCTCGGATCAGAACAACATTTACCGCGACTTCCGACATCGTTAAATAAATTAATAACTACTCACCTTCCCTCAGTTTTGACAACAATGGAGGAGTAGACATGTATATTTTTAAGTCTTTCAACGCTTACTAACATTCCGGAGTCCACACGAAATCATTCTTCTTTTTCTAAAGTGAAAAGAAATGATGACATTTCTCTGAAGACCTTGATATAAACTTACTTAGGGTCGCCAACCTACCGGTCAACCTTTGCACTTCCTTCACATTTGTTAACTGGTCTGGGATATCCTTGATGGCTTTTATCTTATCATGGTTTACTTCGATTCCTCTTTGAGAGACCAAAAACCCTATAAATTTTCCGGAACCAACTTTAAAAGTATATTTTTCAGGATTGAGCTTCATGTTGTATTTTCTTAGAATATCAAATATCTCTTGTAGATGAGCCAAATAATTTCCTGCATTAAGAGACTTAATTAACATATCATCAATATAAACCTCCATCTTTTTACCAGTTTATTGTTCAAATATTTTATTAGTGAACCTTTGGTAAGTGGCTCCTGCATTCTTAAGCCCGAAAGGCATCATATTATAGCGGTATGTGCCAAAATTTGTGATAAATGAGGTTTTTTCTTGATCTTCTATGTGCATCCTAATTTTATTATACCCGGAATACGCATCAAGAAAGCTCATTAACTAATGCACGGTTGTAGCATCAATGTTTGGAAACAGGAAAAGAGTCCTTAGGGCATGACTTATTCAAATCTTTATAATCTACACACATTTTAAATTTATTATTCTTATTAGGTACGACCACTACGTTAGCTAACCAATCGGGATAATATACCTCTCGAATTCAACCTATATGCAGTAACATGGTTACCTCTTCTTTGACAAACCTGTTTCTGACCTCTGCTATCGGTCGTTTCTTCTACCTTGCCGGAGGGAAGTTAGGATCCAAAGTTAGTTTGTGGACAGCCACTTCCAATGAAATACCTATCCTATCTGAATGTGACCACACAAAACAATTGACATTATATTTAAGAAAATCAATAATTTTTAGTCTTAGTTTGGGGCTCAACCCCGTTCTTAAGTGGAATTTCCTTTATAAGAACTCCATGAATAAGGCAACTTGTTCGAGCTCCTATGCGGTGGATTTGGTTGTGCCTGTTTCCTCTGTTACCTGAAAAGACCTCGGTACCTGATAGAAATCCGATAGACTCTTCTTCTCCATTGTCTTCAATTGGGATGGAAGAGGGAACTAGCTCTTGCAGTTGTTATTTGCTTGTTTCTTTCCCTTTGCTACTTGACAAGGCAACTGCATTCATTTCTTTTGGAGCTGGCTGATCTCCTCTAATCTATTTGACCCCTTTCGATATGGGAAACTTTAGCAGTTAATGATAAGTTGATGGCATAACCTTTATTTCATGTATCCATGGCCTTCCAAGGATCACATTGTATCTCATGTCACCATCTACCACTTCGAACAAAGTGGTCTTCATTGTGACTTCGGCATGCGTGGGCAATAAAATCTCTCCCCATGTCGTTATACTTGTTAGGTTGAACTCGGCCAGAAGCTTTGTTGTCGGAACTATGTTTCCGGTTAACTTTGCTTGTTCCAATCTCTCCATTGAATGATATTGGTTGAACTACCTAGATTAACCAACACATGTTTAATTTTAAAATCTAAGACATTAAACAATATTACCAGAGCATCGTTGTATGGCAAAAGGAGGCTATCAACATCCTCTTCCGTAGATGTGATTTTATCATCTTCTGATGCTTCTCAGATCCTCTTGCAATGAGTTATCGATATCTTCATCTTCTTTGCTGCTAAAAGGGATACTCCATTTACTTCATCACCTCCAAAGATCATGTTTATCCTTAGGCGAGGTGACCATGCAGCCGGTTTGGATGGTTCCGCAATGTCTCAATTTTTCCCATAATTATTCTTGGCCTGATCAGTTAGAAATTTCCCTAAGGTGACCATTCTTCAGTAGTTCTGCAACCTCTTCCCGAAGGTGTCGGCAATCCCCAGTCCTATGACCATGCATTCCGTGGAACTCACACCATCAATTAGTATCCCTTTGACTAGGATCCAATCGAATTGGTTTCGAAAATCTAGCCTCCTTAATGTTTCTCATAGCCGACACTAATTCTAAGAAACTGATGTTAAATTGTATTCGGATAAGTAGGGGTATGCTGAATCTCGCGACCCCGATGTTTTATTATTCTGTAACACTCTCCTACTCCGACCATGATCCGCCCTTCTATCCGAAGCAAACCTGTCCGATGACTGAAATATTTTATTTCCTTGCCCCTCAACCCTTTCCGTAAGGCTAAAAGTGACTCGTCTAAGACCTCTGATCTGCATCAAAATTATTTTTGAACTTTTCCTGATTCTGATCACGAGTACGTCCTTTGGAAGGCACCGAAGATCTCAGTTGATCATATTCTATTCTAATTTTTGATTCATCGCGATTGTGAACATCTGCCCATGTGGCTACTTGAAATTCCAACAAACATTCCTTCAGTTTCTTAGAGGCATCAGAGCTTAATAGATTGAGACCTTTGGCAAATACTTCAGCTTCCTCTCCTTTTAAAACCGGGTCGTGAACTCACATAATAGTTTAGATTCTACTTAGGTGATTCTGAATATATCCGCCCTTCTAGCTTGTACCTTCTTGCCCCAACATGAGGTTTAATGAAAGAATTTGCAAGTATTTCAATAGAATAAATTAAATGTTCAGGTAAAAGAGAATACCAAGTTAAAGCACCCTTCGTTAGGGTTTCATCAAATTTCTTCAATAAGACAGATTCGATCTCATGCAGAGCCAAGTCATTTTCCTTTACAGTCGTGGTATAAGTTGTTATATGCTCTTGTGGATCCGAAGTCCCGTCATACTTTGGAATATCAGGTATCTTGAATCTCTTCAGAATCAATTCTGGGGCCGCACTTGGTTTGAATAGCAACTGCGTATACTTCTTTGAATTTGGTCCCTTTAACACCAGTGGTGCTCCCGGGATCTGATCCATCCAATAATTTATTTTCCGCATGAATCTCATGAACTCGATTTTGAAAGGATCATTAGAATTATTGTCATTCCCAGATCCACTACCTACACCACCTGTCTTATTTTCATTAAAATCGAACTCTTCCCTTAGAGTGACATTACCGATCCTTTCAACTGTCTGATTTGCAGGTACGCTAGAAGGAATCCGAACTCCTCCATTGGAGTTATTGGAAGCAATCGAAAGTGTATGCTTCAATTATGTCATCACCTTGTCCTGCATTGCGAGATGCTTCATAATTTTTGTTTGTTGCTCCTTGAAGATTTTGATCATTTCGACATGTTCCTCATCTGGATCATCAGAAGTTGGACTTCTCACATGTCAAGGATTTTGTTCTTCGCGAACCGAAGTTGTTTTATCTCCTTCGTTGTGAGTTTCACTAGTTGAATCATCACGTTGGAATATATCCTCACGCTCGTTGTTTGTTCCAACATTCTAAGAATTGTTCACATCGTTAGCTGCCATATTTGATTTTTCTTTAAAAAACATCAAACTGCATTAGTAACAGACGAATGAATCAAAGTAATTACATAATTGCCTATGCCCCAATGTGGGCGCTAAATTGTTTACCCGTAAAACGGTACAGTTAAATTTGTAACGTGATTTATAGACATGTAAATTAGTTTGATCCAAGAATATGAAATAGTAAAAACAGAACTAAGATTATTATAATACTTGAAGAAAAAAGCCTGGATATGGATTTAACTTCTCCGGAAGCAGTAATAAGAGCAATGTTAAGAACAAAAGAAAGAGAGCAATTTTATATAGTAAGAGAAAAATATAGCCTTTGAGTACAAATAATTTTTCGTGTCCAACTATAGATACAAATTCTCCTATTTATAGCTTTATTTAGAGAGACAAGATCCCCAAATCAAGTTATTCTTTAATGAGAATAAAATCCCCCTTGATGACTGCATAACAGTTGACTATTAATACATAGAATCTTTGAAATGGCTACCCATCGGATGTTGTCTTTTCCAACCAATGTCTTCCTTTCAAATCTTCGTTCTCGGTTCCAATACCTTCGGAACTTATTCAGCACCCGTCACATGTTTTTATCCGATACAAACTATTTGCTGACTCATACCATACTTGTCTTCAGTTTCATGTGTCAACTCATCGAGCGTCCACCTGGCATTGATCAATGACACCCTATACAATTGTCTTTTCCCTTTTTTGAGCAATAAATTAAAGTATAAATAGTTCATTAGGAATCCGATGTCTCAACTAAATAAGAACTAATTCTTCATGGAATAAGTAACAAAAATCCATTATAGTCTCTTGATTTCACTATCAAGTCTCATGGGTGATTTTGACAATTGCACTCCGCTTGTTTCTCTATTTGAATTTACTGTTATACTTTTACCTTAATTTCGAGGAAAATTTATTTTTTAACATACAAATGTTTTTGTGCACAGTACAATTTTCTCACAAATAGATTCAATTGAACTAGTCCGATAATAGGAGGACGAGTGCACACAAATAACATACGGACAAACAAACAAACAAGCTAGTAGCGGTAAGTATAAAAAGACTACGGTTTCAAAGCAGCAGCAATGTTACATGCTTACATATCCTTTTCTGCCAGACAAAAAGGAGAAATGAGGCCAGGACTAAGATCAATACAAAAATTGGAAAAAAAGAAATAATTCTAAAATTGGTAGTAATATAGGGAATAAAAACGATAATTATTTTCCAGTTTGAAGCTTGTAAAACCACAATCATATCATTCGATCTTTGCTTCAGCTATTTTAATTTTTCCAGGACTATTAATTCTTGATTGTAAATTCTCCCAGTATTTTACATAACATTTTCTAAATTACGTGAATTTTTTTTCTAATACTAATGCAGCTATTTAAGTATATAAAATCCTATACTCATACAAGTTATAACATTGCTTTCTTTCTTGTAATCTCTTTTAGGTTTGAGTAACATTTCTATTCTTTCAAGTTTTTCCTAAGGATTATTATATTGTTTGTAAGAAAACTTTCATTTTAAAAATGTTTTTATGAGAACTTCAAACACTACTAAAAAACGACCCATTTCCGACCGAAATATTCCGACGGAAAAAAGTAGTCGGAAATTTCCGACGGAATCGGTCGGAAAATGCATAAAAATATATTTTTTAATTTTTAATAATAGTTACGACTAATATCCCGTCTATATCCATCGTAAATTTTGGCGGAAAATTCCGCATCACTGTTAGCGATCAATTCGGTCGGAAACAATTTTAAAAAAATTAAAAATAATAATAATAAGTAGCGACCGATTCGGTCGGAATTTTTTAATAAAACGAGGGTTGACTACTTTGACCAAATTTCTGACCGAATCGATCGGAAAGTTTTTTTAAAAAACCTTCCACCGACCTCATTCCTTTCCTTCCCCTCTTTTCTTCCTTCTCTCTTCTCTCTCTCACTCAAACTTCCCTCACCCAAATCCGCCGCAGCCATCAACTAGCAGGAGTCGCCGCCGCCGCCGCCAGCTGCAGGTCCGTCGACGACCCTCCACTGCCAGGAAAGTTTCCCTCACCCTCCTTTGTTATTTTTTTAAAAAAATACACTGATTTTGTTTAATTGCTCCTAGTTTGGTTTGTAAATATTGATTGGTGTTAGCTAAAGTAAATCTATGACTATTGTTAGTAGTTAACATCAAAATGAAATAAATGGTATTTTTGAGGTTCGATCAGTTTTGCGGCCCATAAACTAAGATTGGTAATTACTTATAAAAATTTTCTTGGTTTTACATATAGAATTTTATGTTTGTAATGTCTAACTCATACTTTTTGTTATGAAGGAAAAGGAAAGAGGGCGAGATATGAGTCACACTGAGGTCTTCGAGGAGACACATAAGAAAAAGAAGAAGGATGGTACAAGAGAACACTGGGTGGAGACGCGTGGGTCAGACACACATGTAAAATACTAACTTCATAATTATTTATGATTTATTAATACTAGTTTCTTTACATAATAGTTATGTTTTCATTTCAGGAAGATTATCATAAAAGGGTGGACGAATGACAACAAACTCAGCCTCCTTCATTGTGGACAGAGGCAGCGGGTGGAGTAAACAAAAGCAGAATCTACGGACTTGGAGTACGTCAACGACCTACAGGTCATCCAAACCCACTCTTAGCCAATTCTTCTTATTCTCAAAATCAAAAACATATGGAAGATATGAGAAAGAAAATTCATGATTTGAAGCAACAATTGGACTCTCAATTCGGAACATTTGTAAAGATGCAAAATTCATGAGAAAACATGGGCATGATCTATCTGATGATGAGGATGAATAAACTGAATCTAATGTGTAGTAGTTTAGGTGTGATGTATTGGTTGATTGATAAACTTGATTGTGAGAGATAACTTTATGTTTTGTTTTTAAAATTTAAGGTGGGATACTATTTGGATGTTTTTATGCCCAAAATAATTAGGTTTAATAGTTGGTATTGTTGGTTTAAGTTGTATTAATGATTGGTATTATTAGTTTAGATTGTGTTAATAGTTGGTATTGTTGGTTTAAAATGTGTTAATGGTTGGTATTGTTGGTGTTATTGTATTGTAATAGTTTGACAGGTGGTGTAGCTCAAAATTGGGCAGAATTCTGCCCAGTTTTACAGAAAATTCCGACTGATTTCCGATGGAAACAGTCGGACAGCAGCCCAATTTGTTTTTTAAAATAATTAATATTTAACCATTTTCGATGGATTCCGTCAGAAATTAAATAAAATTTATTTTTTTTAATTATTTATCTGACCAATTCGGTCGGAAATTATATATTTTTATTATTTAATTTTAAATAAATAATTATTTTTATTTATATTATTACGACTGATTCGGTCAGTAAATTCCGACCACTTTGGTCGGAAATTTGAGAATATTTGGTCGTCTGGCCTTTTGAACGTTCCGACAATTTGGTCGGAAATCACCAACAGATTCGGTCGGAAATTGATTTCCGACCAACTGTTTTCCGACCGACCAATTTCGGTCGGAAAGTAGTCAAAAATTCATGATTTTTGACCGATTTCCGACCATTTTGACGGTCGGAATTCTGCCATTTTCCAGTAGTGAAAAGACTTTCATTTTAAAATCATTTTTATGAGAACTCCAAAATATAGTATGAAGAATCATGACAAATGTTATATCAAATGATAACGGCTAAGTATATAAATATAACCTATGGATTTTTATTAACTCTGATTCTATAATAATTCTAATGGGATACAGTCAAATCTCTCTAGAACAGTCTCGTTTGTTCCAGATTTTTTTAGTTGTTATAGCGAAATATTGTTATAGAGAACATTTTTTACCGTGAAAATGGTAATAACAATTAAATTTGATCTAGTGGTTCTAAAAATACGTGATCTATTTTTATGCTAGTCCTTAGGCAGTTGATGCTATGTGAAAGACTTAGAAACGAGATAACAACTTAAAAATGAGATGTTAATCAAACCGGATCGCTGCCAATCGGGGCCTCGAGCTTTCCTGTTCGAGGGCCTCGGGGTCGAGTCGGAGGCTCAGCTGGGAGCTATCGAAGGTGGTCGATAGAGACTAACAATTATAAATAAATCAAGAGACAGCTCTTTATGGTCAATAATAAGCAACAAATGATGAACTTTTAGTGGAACACAATAAATACGAGCAATGAATGAAGTAATAAAATCAAGAGAATATGTTAGAGAGCAGAGAGAATGTTCTTGTATATTTAGTATGGAGCAACAGATGTCTACAAAATGACAAAGATCCCCTTTATATAAGAGGGGAAATCCCAACATAGTACAAGTGCATTTAGTACAAAGATATGGAGATGGGACAGCTAGTTGATGCCACGATACGGGCTCGGACTAGCCTGACAGACTTTGCTGACTCTAGCTTCATGCCTTGGGAATTCCCCGCTTTCTTTCCATAACCGTCGATCTCATACTGCCCCGAGGTCGAGTGTCGATGGCCCTCGAGGTATAAAACTTGACCGTGATTTTGAGCCTTCGAGACGTTATAACGATGGAAAATTGGACCCTCCGATTTTACCGTATACAGATAGTCCCCGCGTTTCTTAGGGTAGAACGATAAGAAATGACCTTGATAACCATCTTTCCGAATTTCCCACAATGACATCATACTGATGGCGCAAGCCTCCGTGACAACCGAGATGTCCCGTCATTTCAACTTTCCAAAATCATTCAAAGCATTGCTGTTTCTTCTTCTTCAAAGCGGTAATGTCACCGCCGGTTCAGCCCCAATGATGCATTAAATGTGCCTGCTGTTAGTCTTTCAAAGACAATAATGGCGCCATCGGTTACGCTGCTGCCCCTCCTATAAATGGGGGCCTCCTAGAACCAACTTTTTGTTCAAGTGCTCTTCAATCAGCTTTTCTCTCATTTCTTCTCTCCATCCTTATCCGCTGTCATTTCCCATGTCTGAGGCCCATGGCCTCAAGGCTGTCTGGTAGCGTTCTCATCATATATGCCATGGTTTTTTCCCGGGGCTCTTCCCTATCGAGCAAGACTATACCAAATTGTTGTTGTTGTTGTTGTTGTTGTTGTTGTTGTTGTTGTTGTTAATGTTGTTATCGTTGGCCCAAGACGAGGAGATAGGGGGACTGATTCTCCCAACTCATGAAAGTATTTTGACTCTACACCGCTGCTCACGAGGGAGTTCGGACTTTACACCGCTGCTCACCTCCCCTGATCACCCGGTGCGACGCCTCACTCCTTTTGCTTTTTGTGGAGTGAGGTGGTATTATATACTAACTGTTGCATCCCACATCAGGGCAACATCCCAAGAAGTAGTTTTACAATAGTAGCACTGGCGAAATCCATACTAGCCAGATTTTTCACCCAGCCACTTCTTCGTTCCTTTCTGCTTCTTCTGCGTCACTTTGCTCTTCTCCACCACTTTCCTCTTCTTCATCTTCGCCCTTGGAGATATCATTATATAGGATCGAGATGAGACTCCTGAGGAGATGGCGCTCAAAGATACTCCCACCGAGGATGCACCCTCGAGAATAGGCTAGGCTCTAGGCTTTTACTATATGTGTACCTTTTTGCTTCTTTGTTTTTGTGTAAGGACCCCCAGTAGGCTTTTGTAATCATATGTAAGGACCCCTCATTGGCTTTTGTAATCGAATGTTTATGAATAAAAAATATTTCTTTAATTTGTCTCTGGTGTATGCTATTTTCCCTTTATTTATGCTTGTGTAGAATCTGAGTGCATGACCCCATCAGTTGGTGCAAATATCGAGCCCAAGCCGGACTAATAAACTCGAGTTGTCGGGACCCCAACTTCGAGTCGAATGAGAGCAGGGCCTCGAACCCCCAAATCAAGACTTAGCCTTTAGACCTTGCAATAATCTCCAAAGGGGGATTTGCTCGGAAGCTCGAGAATAAAGACTGCTTTTATGCTTTCGAGAACAGTTCCTGAGTGGGGGTTTGCTCAAACTCGGGCCGTTTGGAAACTTGTCTTGAACTTAATGTAGATAGCCTTAAGGCATTTTAGATAGATCTCGGATGAGGGACTGCCCAGGTTTAGATGGCACCCCAAGGCCAAGCCCATATGAGTGGAGTTTTAAGTGCTTATTTTTTCCTTGAGAGGAGCCTTCGAAACCGGGTACCATCTCAAGTCTTGTAATGACATCGATGGCCCTTTGGAGAGATCCCCGAGATCGGATACCCTCTCGAGACTGGTGATGATGTCAAAGGCTTCCTAGAGCCTAACTTCTTTTTGATGGAGGTACTCGAGGTCGGGTACCACCTCGGGACTTGTTTGGTACGGGGGTCCCCGGCCCCAAAATGTCATATGGCGCTTGTCAAATGGGCGACACGGCTGTAAAGTGACCGAGGAGACCCTACCGGCATATCTTCCCAAAGTGACTTCGGCCAGCATTTTAATCGGCCTCTGGGGCAGGCAAATTGTCGCCGTTTTTTTCCGTATATAAGGCTGCTTCCGCCATTTCGGAGATTCTACCATTCTAAGAAGTTACCCTTTTTTCATGTATTAGGCTTATCATTATTTCAGTATTGACGCTCTGGCTTAAATTTCGGTAGTTCTCTAATTTTGTTGTAGTCATGACTGCTACATCAGGATCTGTTTGGCAGGGAGGAGAGAGTTCCGCCTCCGGTTCTCGCCTTGTTGGCTCGGGGCTCTTTACTTCGAGAGGGGACTTTTCGTTAGAAAAGTGCCCCGATGCTTAGGATCAACGGGAGCATTCCTTGAAGTTTACTTCTTTGATAGGAGAGGGACACCTCGAGTTGGTGAGGAAAGACTGTAAATGGGGGGAAAAGGTAGTATTGCAGGTACCTTCCATAGATGAGAGTATTACGGATTGTGCTGAAGGGTTTCTGAATGTGTTCACGTATCCCTTCATGCTGGGCCTCCTTGATAGGGTTGTGCTTGACTTCTATCGAACGTATAAGGTTACCTTGGCCCAGATTCACCCGTCATTTTGGCGGATAGTGATGATGGTGAGGTTCTTTGCGGAGAAGGCATGGCTTGAATTTACATTTAGCTATCTTATCAGGCTATACCGGCCCTTTCATCATCAAGGTCTGCTAACGTTACGATGTCGGTCGGCCACACCTTTTATTACTACTTATGAAGAAGACGGGGGTCGGGAGTGGATGAGTCGATTCATCCGAGTATGAACCATCGATATTATCCCTGTGGAGTTTATACCATTCCTTGAAGAATGGAATTATACACGTAAGTGGTACACTCGTGCCTTCACAGCTTTTCATTTATGGTGAAGGGGTGTTCTTTAAGTGTGCCTTCTTTTCTTTTTCTGCAGCGACTTTGTGGTTGCCGGGCGAGGTTCCCGATTTGCCTGATTGGGTGTGGAAGTTGGCGACCCACTCAACTTACAACAAGCGTAAGTGGCGAGCTTTATCTAAGGATAGGTGGGAGGCAAAATACCACGGTATGTGATGTCCAATTTGTTCCCTTCTTTTAGTTGGAAAAAAACTTTCTCTTTCTGCGTGCTAACCCTGTTATTGTAGGCATTGGGGAGCCTTCTGAAGCGAGGTCGTGCCCCCTTGGGGGGAGGGGAAGGATCGCTAGCTTCTGGGATAAAGAAAGATAATGATAAGCAAGAGATACCTTTGTAGGGCGATGTCGCTCGAAGTAAGGAAACCTGGACCGGGGGCCCGGAGTGGTAGTATTGATTGAGCCTACCGCGCCCATGATTTCTAGTTTTGGAGAGGCTGTTTATCCTCCACTATCATCTTCTTTTTCTGTTGGAGGTACTTCGAGGGATACTCGAACCCCGGGATCATATGCACCGAGCGACTGTGCCTCGGCCGGGGTTGACTCTTTCGGAGCTGAGGGAGCTAGGTTAGCAGATCTGCATTCGACCTTCTAGGAAGCACAACGGCTTCACTCTGTGGTGAGTTTTTCGCGCAGGCCTTTTGAGTTTCGCGCCTTCCCAACCTTACTGAGTTTCTTTTGCAGGCCTTCGATAAGCTTAAGTCTGAGCTGCTTCACCGTGAGGTCAGGCTGCGAAAAGCTCTGGATGAGGAGAAATCCCTGAGGCTCCTTTGCGATGAAAGGGAAATCGAGTTGGCATACTTACGGTATGAGGCGAGTCAGAGCTCGAATCATGAGAGCTACTTGAAGGAGCATGTAGTTTTATTTTCGAGTGAGCGAGCATTCCTCCTTCTAGCTCCTGAGGCTAATGTTTCATTTTTTTCAGTTTCAGAAAAAGGCGAAGGGCTTGGAGTACCTTCGAGACGAGGTTGGCCGAGCCAAGCACGAGTATGATGAGTTAAAGGCTCAGGCGGATGCTCAGGCTTCGACAGAGATGGGTGCTCTAGCTAAGGCTTCCTCCCTTGAGGTTCAACTTCGCTTAGCTCATGATAATAGTTTGGTTCGAACAGATATGATTACGAAGCTCGAGACTGAGCTCTCGAAGATAAAGGCCAAGGTTGTGGATACCCGGGCTAGAGCTGTAATGAACCGAACTAAGGCTGACCAGAAAGTGGCAGTCTATTTGAAGGACGCTGCCGATGCTCAAACTAAGCTGAGAAAGATCTTTGACCGCAAAGATAGGAGCAAAGAATACGTTTGGTGTAAGTCTTGGCGGAAAACCCTCGAGGAGATCTATGCTAGGGGATTTGACCTCTCGGAAGAGTTGACGCAGGAGAGGGCGGACGAGCGTGGTGCTCAGTTACTTCTGTTCGACGCCGAGGATAGCGAAGATGAGGCCGACGAGCCATAGCTCCCTGGGGGGTGTAGATTTTGCTTTTCGATTTTGCACATAGCGTTTTCAAAGCACGTTCATAAATGGAGCTTGTATTTTTCTACATGTATGTGTAAAGAGGAAACCTCACGGTTTTGTTTCTTCTGCATTTCGTTTTGCCTTGATTTTAGCCAGATGAACTGGTCTTTGAGTTAAGGTGAATCCTTAGATTCACGGTATGGCCTTGAGGCTCATTGGGCTGGCCCGTAAGCTCTTACGCGTTTGGTCGATGCGACCTTTACGTATAAGCTGGCGACAATGGCTCTTACGCTTTTGCTCTTAGGCATATTTAAGTCAACTATTTTGGACTCAGTCCTTGAGTCGAGCATCGACTTGAGCTCATTTGACCCTCAAGTTGTTGGGTTTAGTCTCAGAATCAGGTTTCGACTCGAGTTCGTTCGACCCTCAAGTTTTTGAATTGCAAGGTGGCCCTTAGGCTCTTATGACTTGGGTCGGTACGACCATTTATGCATGTGGGCTGGAGACAGTGGCTCTTACACCTTGGGTCAATGCGACCTTTTATATATGTGGGCTGACGGCAGTGGCTCTTACGCCTTGGGTCGATGGGACCTCTAATATAGGCTTTAATTTTCCCTCGTTAAGGACTTTTTGAAGTAATGTTTGCCTGACTCTTCGACGACTTAATAAAAAACCTCAATTGTGAGTTTTTATATGGCGATGATCGAACACCTCGAGAGGTTTGGCTCGGAGGCTGAGTATCTCGAAACCAGTGTGTAAGAGCTGACGTGGTCGAAGATGTTTTGCCTATGTCGAGGGTAGCCTGTTTAACCGGTTCTTTCCGAAGTATATTCGAAGTAATTGAAGGCATATGATTTTATAGCGACGATCGGGCGTCCCCGAGTCGCGTTAGTTTGGCTGGTACAACCTTGTGACCAGAGTCATTTGTGTTCGGCCGGAGCCTCTAAGTACCGAGTGAAGTAGTTTCGACATCTATATCGAGGGTATGCCTTTTTAGGGGTCTTACAAGTTCGATATATAGTCGAAACTTTGAGATCGGGTTTATGCCTTTAGTAAGGTCTTATAAGTTTTACATGCCTTTGAGGTCTTACAGTTTTACATTCCTTTAAGGTCTTACAGTTTTGGATACTTGGTACAAGTATGGTTCATGCCTTACTTGAGGTCATACAGATATTTCTGTTGCCTTATATAGGTCGTACGAGACCGAGGCTGCCTGTATGTGGTCTTATGGCCTCGGGTTTTGAAAAGTCGACGGAGATGGAGATTGGAGGCATTCCCCGAGTCATCGAGGGTTTCTTGGCTTGGGAGCCATTACTTGTGAACTTGGTATTGCCTCATTAAGGGCTTGCAATTTTGGAGTTTCCAACCCGGAGATCGCGTAGCCTTGAGTTTTCGACGCTAGTCCCCGAGTGTTTGGGGCGTTTTTGGCTCTGGAACCACTTTGTGGTCTTGATGTCGCCTCATTGAGGGCTTACGAGTTAGGAGCTCCGACCTGGGGGCCGCATTGTTTCGAGTTGTTGATGCCAGTCCCCGAGTATTCGGGACGTTGTTTTTTGTTCTGGGGCCATTTTTTGCAAAAATATCGAGCTTCCTTGAAATGCAAAAATGCTTTTGGGAAGTATTCTTTGATTACTTGGTATAAGTATACATGTTTTTGCTGTTGCAGGCTCGATTGTTCTATACAGACACGGTTCGTTTGACCTTTTGGCCCGGTACATTGTTTTCCTACCGAGAGCCCACTTAGCGCATTTTGTCTTCTCCGAGTGGGTGACCTTCCGGGGGGATGCCCCCTAGTGTTCGAGGTTGACTGCAAAAGAAGCCTTGAACACTTGTTGAGTTTTCCTTAGGCAGCATATGGATGTTGCCTCGTTAAAAACCTCGCCGGTAAAACCTTTTTTAGGATAAAAACCCGGTCGAAGGAAAAGAGTGCAACGCATGCTTTTGAAGCCTAAGGCCTTCGAGTTGGAGAGTGCTTCGGCCGTTTCGATCGGATACCTGCACTCAGGTCAGTGTAGAATATAATTGAAAGAGAAAGGAAACGACCATACCTTAGTATAGAATGTGCCGGTGATGTTTCGAGCCCTGATATGTTTTAGTTGCTTGTGATGAGGACGCGGTACAGTCCCCTGCTTTGCTTAGTCAGGGATAGTCGGGAGTGTAGTTTGTTATCGCTATTTTACTGTTTGCTTATCCTTTAGCTCTTTCGAAGGTGAAGGTGCCGGTGTCGGGGCCACATCGTGTACCGCAAACATTTCCTTCGCTGTATGTTGTTCCCCATAGACGATATTAATCCAATACTTTGTAGGGAATTTCATCATTTGATGGAGGGTGGAAGGTACTGCTCTTATGCAGTGTATCCACGGCCTTCCGAGTAAGTCGTTGTACCTCATGTCTCCCTCGATGACATGGAACTTGGCATTTTGGGTTGTGCCGGCCACGTTGACTAGAAGGGTGATTTCCCCTTTTGTTGTTTTGCTCGCCATGTTGAATCCATTGAGGACTCGAGAGTCGGGCACGATTTGGTCAAGCAGTCTGAGCTGCTCTACCACCCTTGACCTGATAATGTTGGCCGAGGTGCCTGGATCTACAAGTACACATTTAATCTGAAATGTATTTACACGAAAAGAGATTACAAGTGCATCGTTGTAGGGATTAGACAAGGTCTCGATGTCCTAATCGCTGAATGTGAGGGCATCCTCGAGTATGTAATCCCGAGTTCGCTTTTCTCTGGTGATGGATATTTTTGTTCTTCTCATCATGGGTTCTTGTGGGGCATCGATGCCTCCCTAGATCATGTGTGTCGCACCTCCTTCTTACCGCGCCCGCGGGGCGCGTGGGGAGTTTTCTCCAATTGAAGGACAGTCGAAACGGGATTTATTTAATTATTTCAGAGTCGCCACCTGGGAATTTTAAGGCGTCCCAAGTCACCAATTTTTAAATCCCTGATTCGAGGAGAATATGACTCTGTTTGTTATTCTGCGAACCAGAAATCCCTGAGTAAGGAATTCTGTTAATCCGGAAGAAGGTGTTAGGCATTTCTGAATTCCGTGGTTCTAGCACGGTCGCTTAACTGTTTTTATTATTGGCTTAATTATCTTGATTTTTTACTAAATTCGTTTTTATTGCATGATTTTAACTACCGCTTTTACTTATTGTTTATGACGAATTACGCGTACGCATATTCGTATTATATCTCTTTTATAATTACAGAGGATCGTGTCACGCATACGTGTACACAATAAAATTGTCCATGTTATAGTTTTTTATTAAAAAAAAATATGTTCGAAATTTAAAATAAAATCCGGAATATCATCACCCTTGTATTTAGACAATGAACTGCACATCTCGGGTTATATGGAATTATTTTGACATCCGCGGAGAAATCTTTTTTATTAAATTCGCTCGGAATTGCGCGTACGCATAATCCGAATTTGCTTTTAAAATATAATCAGGGTACGCGAACGCATCCCTAATTGTGCAAAGTATTTATAAAGGTATTATGGTTTTTCCACAAATTGTTTATTATATCTACACGTTTTATATGAAAATCCTGAGAAATTCACATTTTTAAGGATGCCTTTAAATTATTTTTTAAAAGGATTCATAATTTATTAAATGTTGCCCGTTGATTATAATTCCCGCGCATAAATTATATTTATCAAGACTATTCAAATTTAAAGAAAGGAATAAAAATATGATTAACACTATTTCGACAAATCCAACACATATATCTATATGCCCAATAATGAATTGTATATGAAACTAAAAATGATTTATAAAGGGAAGAATATTTTCCAAGAACTTTTATTATTTCTATTTAGTGCAAGTTTTATTTCTACTTACCCTTGATATAAAGTGTTGCGATTCGTGTTTATATATCTCGTCTCATTTTCATATACTTGTTTTAATCTAATAGGCGAAATTAATTTATTTACGATGGTAGATAGGCATCAAATTGATAAGAAAAGGAATTATAAATCGATTAATAATATTGCCTTACATGCAATATAGATGTACGTCTAAAACATTCATAGCATTTTAACATCATAATCAACTCACCATCCACTAATGATTATATATATACCAGTTATCATGCCATATATGAACGTATAACTCACATCATTCAACCCATAACCAAATCAGGTATTAGAATAAACTAACAATATGGTTTTTGACATTTTTATACTACTCTTTATTCAACTAACAACATCAAACCTTTATCTACAACCAAACGATCAGGCGTACCCTAACCATGCATTTTCTTGATATTTCAGAATACTCTAATCCTGAGTAATAATGTCATATGACTTAACTAATATCCAACTTCCTGCCATGTTCCCTATCTTAACAATTCAATCATAACTATACTTTAATGAAAATTTAGAAATTAACCTTGTTACAACACTTATACAGTCTTCAATAAAGGACATTTAACTTACAGTCATCCTGTCAACATATACTACTTATTTGATAAACAAAACTAAATTTTTAACTAAAGAGCTCAAATGAATAAAAGATAGTATTACAATTCAAACTTTATTTATTTGTCATGTTGAATCTCTTTCCAACATAGAATTTAAGAGATATGTACCTGAAAATGAAGGTAGAAGGAGTGAATTTCAGCAGTTACAATAGTAACATAATCAGTAGAATATACCAATAACACAGCAAGTCTGAACAGGAGCCGTTAACCCAGATGAACAGTGACAGAAACTTGAGGGAAAGATTTCAGATTCAAACTGAATAATATTCAAAAAAAAAAACAACGGGTAGATTCTAGAAGGATAACATTTTTTCAGATTTCAATTTCTTCCTATTTCGGATTCCTGTTTCTGACTATTTTTTTGTTTCTGTTTTCTTCTTCCTATTTTTTGAACTCTCCTCTTAAAATCTGATTTTTTCTTCTCCTTTCTTTCTTTCTGTCTTTTTTCTTTCTTTCTCTCTTAAAGACTGATCTTTTTCTCTCTTAAAATCTGCTCAAATCTGCCTGAAAGCTCTCTTTTTTCCTTGTTTTTCTTTCTAAAAAAGCCCCTTTAAATCAGTCCCAATCCCCCTCTATTTATACAGGGTTGTCCTGTACCCTTATAGTGCTGCCAGGACCCTTTTCTCCTTTTAAAAATCAGAAAGTTTTCCATTAAAACTGCTTTTGAATACTTTAAATCTAAGTGCTCTTATCCTGATTTTCAGCAGCCCATTACCCTTTGTTTCCCATTAGTATCTTAAATTATAGCCAACCAACATCCCACTTTCAGTCCACTTATTCTATCACATTACCCTCACTATTCTGTCCCAAAAAATGTCCCAGATTTCCTACTGTAATTACTGTTATTACTGCCTTAAATTCAGAATCTAACAATACAGATTTTAAAATCTGTTTAAGCAGCTATAACCAATCCTAAAGTTTTTGGACTGAATCCTAACTAAGGATGTAATTTTCTAACACAATTACATCTAATCAACATTTGTAAAATCACACTGAATTCAGAACTAACATCATAACAACATATCAATGAAATCATTATAACAATTCAGACTGGACTTAAACATTGAATCAAGATCAAACATACACAGGAGCATTGTCAATATACTGACAATGCCCTGTTCAGAAAACAATATATACACATCATACATTTGAATTTACTGATTTGCAAACAAACATGATTTAATTGAAGAGTATTAATCAGTTGACTATTTACAACATTTGTCCATAATCAGTCTAAAACAATAGAAGCAGACTGTTTCAATCAGCATTATCATAAATGAGAATTCATAATATAACTAATCGACGAACTTAATCGAGTCGATTACTTACATTGTAAATAATCACAACCAACAGAAACAATTTACATTTAGAATCAAGTAGACGGGTAGGAGACAGTATAACAGAATGAACTAGAAAATTATAAAAATTTAAACAAACTAATGAAACGAACATAGAATACATGTAGAATACACATAAGAAACAGAAAATTACCTCCGAACCTTCAAATTCAACCGGACTCAACTCAACTTGGATTTGGACTTTGTTTGAAATCAAACAGACCTTAGTCGAAGTATTTTCTACTGAAAATACTTTGACTAAGGTCGATTAAACCTCAATCTTTCGTCTGAAGTGAAAAAGATGCCAAGGTTGGAAAATTTAGGGTTTCAGAAGGTTCGATTTTGGGTTTAACCATTTCTGGTTAGATTCGAGGGGAACCAACAATAACACGAGGGTGAAGGTAGCCTAGGGGTCATTTGGTGTCAGTTTAGAATTGATCTGAGTTTGTTCTTGTTTGGTCCGAATCTTCAAAAGAAGATTCGAGAAGCTCGGAACTGATTCGAGCCAAGCAAACATCAGATCCATAACAAGGCATGTTAGAGGGTACTATGGTGTCAACTAGGGGTTGTTTGGTTTAGATCTAAACTCGGCTCGAATCTTCAAATGAAGATTCGATAACCTTCAAGAAGATTCGAGCCAAGTGGCTAGCATATCTGGATAGAGGATGTTCAGGGGATTCTAGGGTGTTATTTTGGTGACCGGCGGCGTTGATGCCGCCGGGTTTCAGGCGGTGGGATCCTAGGGCGGCTAGGGTTCGGGGTGAGTTTTGGAAGGGACGATGAACATGGAAGGAGGGGGGTGTTTGGCTAGGGGGCCGGGGTAGGGGTTTGGTCCTTATATAGGGGTGGGGTGGATTAATCTTGACCGTTGGATCAATGAGAATAGATGGCCAGGATTAATTCACTTAGCCAAACGGTGTCGTTTGGTTTAAGCTGGGGGGACGGGTTGGACTGGGTATCAGATCGGGTAAGGATTGTGGGTTAAGGTTCGTGGGATCTCAGCCGTTGGTTGGCTTTGATCCAATGGCCCCTGATAAACTACGACCAAACGATGTCGTTTTGACTCGTTTGAATTGGACCGGTACCTGGGTTGCCTGGATTGGGCTGAGGGGGGTAATTTAGTTTTGGGCCTGGATTTTAATCCATGTCCGATTCTATTTCTACAATTTATTTTATTTTATTTTATTTTATTATTTATCATAAAAAAATCCTAATAAAAGTTATAAAACAATTTTAACCTTACACAAAAATATTAATTACTTTATAACAACTATTTAACACATAGTCAAAACATTAATCACACATTAACATATTTAAAAATAAAACGAATGCATATTTTTTGTGATTTTATTTAAATTATCTTTCAAATACATAATTAAATCCTATATGCATGCAACATGTATTTTATTTTATTTTTCATTTTATTATGACAAAGTAAACATTTACGGACATAAAACAAATATTTAACACCACGCAAATTCAAAAATTACACAGTAAAAGAAATTTATTTTATTTTTTTATTTATTTTGGAGTAGTTTTCGTAAGGCAAAAATCACGTGCTCACAGCTGCCCCTCTTTGTGCGGAAACTCGAAGAGTTTTCGTGCAAAGATAAAGTGAGCGGATACGAGCGATTTTTGCCCGTTCAAATACTCCGTGGGAAGCATTTTTTGAAAGATTTGACCGAACCTCTGCTTCAAAGGTTTCCTACATATCCTTGGCTATAAAGGAATCAGGTCAATGTAGTTCGGGAAGTTTTGGGTAGCTGGGACTACCGTGGGACTGTGATGTTACTGCTGCTTCGTGCTGTTTTTACTGCTTGCTGACCTCCTTATTACACCTTACTTCAAAGGAAATACAAAAAAGCTAAACTAGACTATGGTACATGAATTATAAAAATCTTATCTAGATCAAACCCTTGCGTTTCTTGTTATCTTGATATCTTGGTGATTCTTGGGCATTTGACTTATTCCATTTTCCTTTTCATTGTGTCCCGTATTTTCTTCATCTGTTTGGGACTCTTGTTGTTTCTTGCTGGGGATTTTGTTGGATTCCTCTGCTTTATTGATTCTAAGTGTGCTCCTTTCTCATATGAGTGGGCTTTTGACTTCCATACTTCAATTGTATTCCCTTGTTCTCCAGGTGGACGCCTGATTTCTTTAATTCCTATCCTCATTCTCCAGGTGGACACCTGATTTCTTTAATTCTCATCCTCATTCTCCAGGTGGATGCCTTACTTCTTCTTTTCTCATCCTCATTCTCCAGGTGGACGCCTGACTTCTTCTTTTCTCATCCTCATTCTCCAGGTGGACGCCTGACTTCTTTTAATTCTTCATCCTCATTCTTCAGGTGAACGCCTGACTTCTTTAATTCCTATCCTCATTCTCCAGGTGGACGCCTGACTTCTTTAATTCTTATCCTCATTCTTCAGGTGGACGCCTGACTTCTTTAATTCTCTGTCCTCATTCTTCAGGTGGACGCCTGACTTCTTCAATTCTTCATCCTCATTCTCCAGGTGGACGCCTGACTTCTTTAATTCTCATCTGCATTCTCCAGGTGGACGCCTGACTTCTTTTTTTTCTCATCCTCATTCTCCAGGTGGACGCCTGACTTCTTCTTTTCTCATCCTCATTCTCCAGGTGGACGCCTGACTTCTTCTTTTCTCATCCTCATTCTCCAGGTGGACGCCTGACTTCTTTAATTCTCATCCTCATTCTCCAGGTGGACGCCTGACTTCTTTAATTCTCATCCTCATTCTCCAGGTGGATGCCTGACTTCTTTAATTCTTTGTCCTCATTCTTCAGGTGGACGCCTGACTTCTTCAATCTTCATCCTCATTCTCCAGGTGGACGCCTGACTTCTTTAATTCTTATCCTCGTTCTCCAGGTGGACGCCTGATTTCTTCAATTCTCATCCTCATTCTCCAGGTGGACGCCTGACTTCTTCTTTTCTCATCCTCATTCTCTAGGTGGACGCCTAACTTCTTCTTTTCTTATCCTCATTATCCAGGTGGACGCCTGACTTCTTTAATTCTTATCCTCGTTCTCCAGGTGGACGCCTGACTTCTTTAATTTTCATCCTCATTCTCCAGGTGGACGCTTGACTTCTTCAATTCTTTGTCCTCATTCTTCAGGTGGACGCCTGACTTCTTCAATCTTCATCCTCATTCTCCAGGTGGATGCCTGACTTCTTTAATTCTTATCCTCGTTCTCCAGGTGGACGCCTGATTTCTTCAATTCTCATCCTCATTCTCCAGGTGGACGCCTGACTTCTTCAATCTTCATCCTCATTCTCCAGGTGGACGCCTGACTTCTTTAATTCTTATCCTCGTTCTCCAGGTGGACGCCTGATTTCTTCAATTCTCATCCTCATTCTCCAGGTGGACGCCTGATTTCTTTAATCTTCATCCTCATTCTCCAGGTGGACGCCTGACTTCTTCAATTCTTATCCTCGTTCTCCAGGTGGACGCCTGATTTCTTCAATTCTCATCCTCATTCTCCAGGTGGACGCCTGACTTCTTTAATTCTTATCCTCGTTCTCCAGGTGGACACCTGACTTCTTCAATTCTTATCCTCATTTTCCAGGTGGACGCCTGACTTCTTTAATTCCTATCCTCATTCTCCAGGTGGACGCCTGACTTCTTTAATTCTTATCCTCATTCTTCAGGTGGACGCCTGACTTCTTTAATTCTTTGTCCTCATTCTTCAGGTGGACGCCTGACTTCTTCAATTCTTCATCCTCATTCTCCAGGTGGACGCCTGACTTCTCTAATTCTCCTCCTCATTCTCCAGGTGGACGCCTGATTTCTTTAATTCTTTATCAGGTATTTCCTGACACAAATATTGTCTTTGCCCCCGTTTTAAATCAAAGAAAACTTCGTTAGTTCAAAGCAGGGTGGTTAACTGGGGTATTCTTGCTGATGGTGAGGCTTCTTCTTCGTCTTGTTTTATCGTCTTGGAATGGTTGAAAAAGACCGTTTTGTCTTTGTAATTGATCCTTGACTATAGGATTCCCCTCTGTATGTTTTCCTTCAGACCCTTTTAACCGTAATTATATGTCTTTCCTGACATTGTTGATCCACTTTTGATTTTACTTTTCTTCCTCCCATATCTTATTGTTTTTATCTCCCGCCTTTCATGGACTTATTTTGCATCATGAAACCTTGAATCTTGGTAATATACCTTGACATTCCTTCTTATTTGTTTGGAATAAAACTTATCTCAAAGCTTTAGAAAAGTAAGATTATTAGTGACGAAATACGCTGATTTCGACAATTATAGAATGAAAAGAAAAATCCAAATTTGGATGACTGTTGGAAAAGGAATAAAGGACTTATCTGATTGGAATCACTGGCGCCAATGATCAGGGTATGCATTTTGGATTAATCAACCCAGTCTTTAATCAATTTCCTCTTAATTGTCTCATTTTTGTTTTCCCCAGAATTTCCGTAATCCATCTTCATTTTTCCTTTTACAGACCTGTTGGACTTGTAATATCTCAAAGAGTTTTCACCGATAAACCTTCCTCATTTGTTCATTTCTTACTTCTTTTTCGCCTTATGGTGCCTACGAAGGTTTTCACCAATAAGACTCTCTCATTTTACTTTCTCTCAACTTCCATCGCCTTATGGTGCCCGTGTGGGTTTTCACCTATAAGACTCTCTCATTTTTACTTTCTTTTCTTGTTTGTACCAGAGTGTTATGAACCATCTTCATTTGTTTGACTCAGCATTTTTCTAAGATTGATCGAAAGGTCTTTTTGGTACGTGGTTGGAAATGGAAAGGTATCAAAAGCTAAACAGTTGTGGTATGAGTTTAAAATTACAACTCTTGGAATCTTTTCTTATTTCCAATACAATTCTTGCCCCAGTTTTTTTTTTGATTGGGGTCCCTTGATGTTTCTTCTTGTGCACATTATGTATATTGTGCACCCTATGACCGAGCCGTGAGGCGCCTATGTATCCTTCTTTGAGGAATCAGGTCAAACGTAGTTCACTAGATAATAGTGATGATTTTTTTTATTGATTCCAAGAGAGGGTAAGAAAGAAACAAATATGGCTCGAAGGGGAAACAAATGGTATAGTGTTTGGATAGCAGAATAAATTGCCTTTGTCATTCCAATCTTCGAAATAATACTAAATACAAACATTCAAAAAGTTATGCATAATATCTCTTTACCGCGTCAGAATTGATTGCCATGTCTATGCATTTGCCTTCAATGTCTGTTAAGCATAGTGCACCATTTGATAATACTCTGGTCACAATGAATGGTCCTTGCCAATTCGGGGCAAATTTGCCTTTTGCCTCAACCTGATGTGGAAGAATACGTTTCAGCACATGCTGACCCACTTCAAACTTCCGTGGACGCACCTTTTTGTTGTATGCTCTTTCTATTCTTCTTTGATATAATTGACCATGACATACTGCGGCCAATCGTTTTTCATCAATCAAGTTTAACTGTTCCAGACGGGTTTTGACCCATTCATCATCATCAATCTTTGCTTCAGCGATGATCCGAAGGGAAGGAATCTCAACTTCTGCAGGAATTACTGCTTCAGTGCCATATACCAACAAATAAGGAGTTGCTCCTACTGAAGTGCGAACAGTAGTGCGATATCCCAATAATGCAAATGGTAATTTTTCATGCCATTGTTTTGAACCTTCTACCATTTTCCGAAGTATCTTCTTTATGTTTTTGTTGGCTGCCTCTACTGCTCCATTCGCCTTGGGCCGATATGGGGTAGAGTTGCGATGTGTAATCTTAAACTGTTGACATACTTCCTTCATTAAGTTGCTGTTAAGATTAGCACCGTTATCTGTGATGATCACCTTTGGGATTCCGAATCGACATATGATATTTGAGTGGACAAAATCGACCACAGCTTTCTTGGTCACTGATTTGAATGTCTTGGCCTCAACCCATTTGGTAAAATAATCAATAGCTACCAGAATGAACCTGTGCCCATTGGATGCTGCCGGCTCAATTGGTCCAATCACATCCATGCCCCAGGCAACGAAGGGCCATGGTGCCGACATTGTGTGCAACTCGGATGGTGGAGAATGAATCAAATCTCCGTGTATTTGGCATTGATGACACTTGCGCACAAAACTAATATAATCTCGCTCCATGGTAAGCCAATAGTAACCAGCTCAGAGGATTTTCTTTGCCAACACATATCCACTCATGTGGGGTCCGTAAACTCCCGAATGTACTTCAGACATGACAGTTGTAGCTTGTCTGGCATCTATGCATCTTAATAATCCAAGATCTGGTGTTCTTTTATACAAAACTCCTCCGCTTAAGAAGAATCCATTTGCCAATCGCCTAATGGTCCTCTTTTGATCTCCTGTGGCTTGTGTGGGATATATATCCATCCTGATATACTCTTTGATGTCGTGGAACCATGGTCCACCATCAAATTCTTCTTCAACCATATTGCAATAAGCGTGCTGATCGTGGACTTGAATATGTATCGGATCTACATAAGCTTTGTCCGGATGATGCAACATTGATGCCAGGGTAGCCAATGCATCGGCAACCTCATTACGGATTCTTGGAATATGTTGGAACTTCACTGATTGAAACCGCTGACAAAGATCATGTAGACATTGTCGGTACGGTATGAGCTTCAAGTCTCGGGTTTCCCATTCTCCTTGAATTTGATGTACCAAAAGATCTGAATCTCCCATGACTAAGATTTCTCGGATACCCATGTCTGCGGATAGCCTTAACTCCAAAATACAAGCTTCATATTCAGCCATATTATTGGTGCAATAAAATCGCAGTTGAGCCGTAACAGGATAGTGATGCCCTGTTTCAGAGCTGATTACAGCTCCTATCCCGACTCCTTTCATGTTAGCGGCTCCATCAAAGAAAAGTTTCCAGCCAGGTTTTTCAATTTGCTCCACCTCCTCGATATGCATTATTTCTTCATCAGGAAAATAGGTTTTCAACGGCACGTATTCCTCATCGACCGGGTTTTCAGCTAAATGATCAGCCAGTGCTTGGGCTTTCATTGCAGTCCGAGTCACATAGATGATGTCAAATTCTGTGAGCAATATCTGCCACTTTGCAAGTCTTCTCGTTGGCATAGGCTTTTGAAAAATATATTTCAATGGATCCAGACGAGAAATGAGGTAAGTAGTGTAGGATGACAAGTAGTGTTTCAATTTTTGAGCTACCCAAGTCAGGGCGCAACATGTCTTTTCCAGATGAGTATACTTAACCTCATAAGCTGTGAATTTCTTACTAAGGTAGTAGATGGCCTGTTCTTTTCTGCCAGTGAGGTCATGTTGCCCCAATACACAACCAAATGAATTTTCCAAGACCGTCAAGTAAAGAATCAACGGTCTTCCTGGCTCTGGCGGGACCAACATGGGTGGGTTCGACAAGTACCCTTTTATTTTATCGAACGCTTCTTGACACTCATCGGTCCATTTGACCACAACATCTTTTTTCAACAATTTGAAAATTGGCTCACAGGTTGTTGTGAGCTGAGCAATAAACCTGCTGATGTAATTTAACCTTCCCAACAAACTCATTACTTCAGTTTTGTTCCTTGGAGGTGGCAATTCTTGGATGGCTTTGATTTTTGATGGGTCTAGCTCGATGCCTCGCCGACTGACTATGAATCCCAGCAACTTTCCAGATGGAACTCCAAATGCGCATTTGGCAGGGTTAAGCTTGAGGTTGTACCTGCGAAGTCTTAAGAAGAACTTCCTCAAATCCCCAACGTGGTCGGCCTGATGCTTTGATTTTATGATCACATCGTCCACGTATACCTCAATCTCCTTGTGTATCATATCATGAAACACTGTGGTCATCGCTCTCATGTAGGTTGCTCCGGCGTTCTTCAAACCGAACGGCATTACCCGGTAGCAATAAGTTCCCCATGGTGTGATGAATGTCGTCTTTTCTGCGTCTTCTTCATCCATTAGAATTTGATGATACCCAGCATAACAATCCACGAAAGATCCTATATCATGCTTGGCACAATTATCGATCAAAATATGGATATTGGGTAATGGGAAATTATCCTTCGGACTGGCTTTGTTGAGATTGCGGTAGTCGACGCATACTCTAATTTTGCCGTCTTTCTTTGGCACAGGAACGATATTAGCTAACCAAACAGGATATCGAGTGACTCGAATGACCTTTGCTTCCAATTGTTTGGTGATTTCTTCCTTAATTCTCACACTCATATCAGGCTTGAATTTTCTCAGCCTTTTTTTGACAGGAGGCACCGTTGGATCGGTGGACAATTTGTGAACCACTAAATCAGTGCTCAGGCCCGGCATGTCGTCATATGACCATGCAAAAACATCTTTGAATTCTATGAGTGCTTTAATTAACTCCTCTCAGATCTTTGGTTCGAGATGGACACTTATTTTAGTTTCTCGGATATTAATCGCGTCCCCTATATTGATGTCCTCGGTATCACTCAAGTTAGGTTTGATTTTTCCCTCAAAGTGAATTAACTCTTTACTAATCTCTTCAAAAACCTCATCTTCATCATATTCTGATTCATAATCACAATATATTTCTTGAATTATTACTTCGGAACCAGATTGATTTTTAAGACTGGGCTGAGGATTCCTCATGCATGCCATATCACTAGAGCCAGCGTAAAAAGAACTGTACAGAAAAAAGAAGAAAAAGAAAAGAAAACTATCAGGAATGATAATAAAAAGGAAACTGTTTTTTTATTAGATGATGAAAGATAACAAGGTTTGCACACTTCAAACAAACTGTAAGATAAGTTTTGGGATTACAACCCTGAAGTAACCCAAACAAACTTGAAAGAAAATCAAAATAAACTACCAAGACTCCTTTCGAATTGGGAGAGGAGTGGCTTTCCAATTATTGAGCTTTTTTTCTGGCCCAACGAATTGAACTTCTGCGTTGCTACACCCTTCTCCACTTTCCAACATATTCACATCATTAAACAATTTCTCGAATCTTTCAATTAATTCCTCCTCAGGATTGACCCGGGATTTAGGAATTGTTATTATCGGGCGGTTTTTAACACCGATCTTGACAAAAGATTTTGACAGACGTGGGACTGGTTTTGGAAGAACCCATGCTTGGTGTTTCAACTTCCTGGCTTTTATTACATCATTTACAGTGGGTGTGAACCCCAAACCGAATGTTCCCCAGTTCTCGGGGAGAGATACTGGTTGTATAATTCCTTGCAAAGATAAGCCCAGACCTTTGCCGGGTATAAAGCCATTTTTTAACATTTCATAAGCTACCATGACTGATGCAGAGGATATCTTTGGATTCGGAAGGTATTTCCCCTCTGGAATTTTCTCTACTGACACTGTGTCGGACACTTGGTATACCCATGGTCCCTGGTCATTTTCTGTTCCCTCGACCGGTACAATGGTACTTCTGTGAGCATTTAAACTTTCTTCTCCATGCACGACTATTTCTTGATGATCCCATCCAAACTTGACAGCCTGATGTAGTGTTGACGGGACTGCTTTAGCAGCATGGATCCATGGTCGACCCAACAACAAGTTGTAAGAAATAGTTATGTCCAACACTTGAAATTCCATTGTGAATTCAACTGGCCCTATAGTTAGTTCCAACACTATGTCGCCAAATGAATCTCTGCTTCCACCGTCAAACCCCCGTACGCAGATACTATTCTTCTGGATCCTCTCCTCTTTAATTTTTAATTTGCTTAAAGTGGAGAGAGGGCATATGTTTGCACTTGACCCATTGTCAACCAATACCCGGGTTACTACGGAGTTTTCACATTTCACGGTGAGGTAAAGAGCTCTGTTGTGCTCGGTACCTTCCACAGGCAATTCATCATCAGCAAATGTAATTCTGTTTGTCTCAAAGATTCTGTTGGCTATTCTTCCCAAATGATTTACAGTGATTTTTTCAGGAACATGAGCCTCATTCAGGATTTTCATCAAAGCCAGACGGTGCTCTTCTGAATGGATCAGTAATGACAACAATGAAATTTGAGCGGGTGTCTTCTTCAATTGATCCACAACAGAATAATCATGGAGTTTCATTTTTCTTAAAAACTCTTCAGCCTCTTCTTCCGTCACAGCTCTCTTTATTGGTGTTGGATTATTTTTAGTTTTCCTTAACTCTTCGGGCGTAAAACATCTTCCCGAACGAGTCAAGCCTTGTACCTCACACACTTCTTCCTTGACTTCTTTTCCCTTGTACATTACAGTCACCCGTTCATAGTTCCATGGGATGGCTTTGTTGTTGATGACTGGCAGCTGGGTTACAGGTGTGATAATAACCCGATCTGTACGGGCTCCTTCCACGAATACAATGGGTTTGTTAGCAACCCCTGGTACTATCACTTTCGGCCTTTCTTGTTTTGTGGCAACTTTGCTCGATGATTCCTCCTCGACTATCATAGATGGTTCATCACCATTTCTGTTTTGCTTAGGTACCGGCTTCTCCTCTGTTAACTGCTTATCTGGCTTGGCTTCATGAGACTTGATCATCATGACAGTTTGTGATGGCTTCTTTGTCTCCCCATCAGCTTGTATGATTTCTATCATATTGGCCTCTTGATGGGTTGGCATTGGATTTCTATTGATATTTGGAGCTTCGGGGGTTTGAACCTCGATTTTATTAGTATCAATCAGCTCTTGTATTGCATTTTTCAAATGGCAGCATTTCTCCGTATCATGGCCTGGTGCACCGAAGCAATACTCACAGCTAATGTTGTAATCCAGATTCTTTGGAGGAGGATTGGGTAGCTTGGATTGTATGGGTCTTAGCATGTCTAGCTGTCTCAGCCTGTGGAACAGACTAGTGTAAGACTCTCCCAATGGAGTGTAAGTTTTCTTTTTCTGTTCCCTTTCTCCTCTGAATGCCGGCCTAGGCCTGAAACCTGGTCCGGGATAGGCTCGTGGGTAAGTACTTGGTATGGCAGGAGCACGCCAATTGGTGTGAACAGGTGGCTGATTGTATGCTTGAGCATGGTTAATGGAAAAATGAGGCCCTGAAGGGTGATAGTAGTGTTGGGATGAATCGTGGTGATAAGCTGATTGGCGAGGTCGTTGTTGATTATAGTAAAGTGGTGAACCTCTGGGTCCCGACCAAATTCCTGAATCTACTACCGCTGCTTCCTCCCTCTTCTTTCTTCCGATTCCTCCTACCCCGCCTTGAATGGCTTGAGTAGTCGCCTTAATCGCTGAATAGCTCATGATTTTATTTGTCTTGAGGCCTTCTTCCACCATACCTCCCATCTTCACCACTTCGTTGAATGATTTCCCAACCGCTGAAACCAAATGGGCATAGTAAGTTGGTTCCAAGGCTTGGAGGAAGTAGTCTACCATTTCACTCTCCTTCATAGGAGGATCCACTCGTGCTGCCTGTTCTCTCCACCGAAAACCATACTCTCTGAAACTTTCATTGTGTTTCTTCTCAAATTTTGTCAAAGATAATCGATCTGGGATGATTTCCAGATTGTATTGGAAATGGTATGCGAATGCCTGTGCCAGGTCATCCCAGGTGTACCATCTCCCATGGTCCTGGCGTGTATACCACTCCAAAGCTGATCCGCTTAAACTTTGACTGAAGTAAGCCATCAATAATTCATCCTTTCCCCCAGCTCCTCGCATCTTGCTACAGAAACCCCTTAAGTGGTCTACTGGGTCGCCGTGCCCATTGTATAGGTCAAATTTGGGCATCTTGAAGCCAACTGGTAATTGTACATTGGGGAATAAGCACAAATCTTTGTATGCTACACTGACTTGCCCACCTAATCCTCGCATGTCTCTGAACGATTGTTCTAGACTCTTGACCTTCCTGAACATCTCTTCTTGTTCAGCATTTTTGGCTGGCTTGTCAATTTCGGTTGGGAGATCAAAACGAGGAGCAGTTGAATGGATTTCGGAGGCTTTGAGGGTGGGCTCCGGGGGGTAATATTGGTTGTCCTGGGCCTGGAATGTAGGCTCACTAGGAGATTTGTGGAATGTAGCAGGGGGAGGTGCTACGAAAACAGGAGTCATAGGTGGAGGAAAATATGGAACTGGTTTCGGAGGTGGAGACTGCGGTGTCTGAGAGGTGGTGCCTCGGTAGTGCTGGTAAATGGGGAAATTTGGGGATAATTCAGTGGTAATATTATCCTGAGTTTGGGTCATTGATGGAGCAGGGTTAGTTGAGTAAGACGGGGGTAACTGTCCTGTAGACCAGGCTTGGTACATCTCAGCCATTTGCTGCTTGAGTTTAAACATCTCTTCTTTCATTTTCCCGACATCCATCTCCTCTAGCTCCATACCTGTGTCAACATCTGGGATAGACATACTTTCGGGTATTGGTCCTTTCGATCTTGTGTGATAATGATAATATGCTAGTATACTCTTTAGAGAAACTAACTGCTTGAATTCTGAAAATGAACAAACTTGTTAGTTTTGAGAGTTTAACACATAATCACACGTTGAGATGCAATGCTCCTAGACAAATAATCTCTTTCTATTATGCATTTGCTCGGCTGCTTGTGTCGTCCCGGCTTTCTTGAAATTTTTATTGTTATTCACTTTTGTTTATTATACAAAGATGGAATTACATTTGAAAACTTTAAGAAAATGATTTGAAACACACATACTTAAAAAAAAATACAAGATACAACTCTTAACATCTCACAACATGCCCCACTTTCCACTATTGTTGTCAATTATTGGATTATCTGCTCAATGTGGGGCTTGACCTGGATGGCCTCCCAGCGTACGATACATCCTTTCCAACTCCATTGCTAGATGAAGAGCAAAATTGGGCGCATGCTCTGTAAACCTTTCATAATCCATTCCTTGGCAGTTTACATAACATTGAGATGTGAAGATTGCCAGGTCGTGGATTTGTGCCCTGAAACCTTGGAGACGTTGGTCTTGGTCCTGAAATTGCTGCTGACGAGTGGTGGCTATATCTCTGACACGGTTTTCACGATCTAGAGCTGATTCTAATAGAGCTCGGAGTCTGGCCTGCTCTAATCTTGTTTGCGCTCTTTCCCTGTCGAGGTCTGCTTGTTGATGTTCTCTGTTGCATCTTCTTGCCTCTTCTAGTTGTGCACGAAGCTGGTCTTCTGATCGTATCTAATGGTCTTTTTCCTTCTTGAATTGTGCCCTATCTTTTTCGGATTGCCTATCTTGGCGTTCCTTATTAGACATGGCTTCTTCGTTTAATCGTTGGATCCTTTCTTTTGCTTTGCTCAACGCCCTTTAGTTTTCTGCAAGAATGGAATCATAATCTTGCATTCTTTCAAAAAGATTGGCGATGGTTTTTTGATCCTTCCAGCTCCTCTTTGGTGTTTCAGAAACTCTTTTCATTTTTTGGAATCGAGCATGAAGATTTTCATTCTCACAAGCTAGACTCTTCTTCTCGCCTTCGGCTTCTTGTGCTTGCAAATCTTTCTCCAAACTGAGGCTTCTCAGATTTTCTTTTAGGGCATGGATAGTTGCTTTGTACCCTTTTTCCTTTTCTCCCCAGATCAACCGCTCTTGGATTTTATCATTGAAGTTTTGAACATGGGGTCTTTTTGTTGGCCTTCTTAGCTCAGGCTCTGGTACATCATCCACGCGAGACCGTTTTTCAAACCACCTTGCATATCCAGGATTTATCTCACCCTTTGTAGTGTCTGGGACTTGAGTATCACTTTTCAAGTATCGACATCCATTCCACATCTGCTGAAGTAGAGCCTCGGGAATAGTGGCTTCTGGGTGTAATTCGATTACTTGCATACTCAAATCTTCATCATCAGGAACTACTTGATATCTCCCTAGTTGTCTTAGGACTCTTAGTGGCGCATACGGCTGGATGCTTCTCAATCCCAATAGTAGTAGATAACTATTTGAGGTTGACATGTGTATTACTTCCCTCATCGGGAGCCATCCCAAAGTCCATTCAATTTGATTTGCCGTTAAAGCCCTTAGATGAGATACCCATGCTTCTATTCCTTCTGGAGCCTGATAATTTTTTATTCTTTCCTCATAACTCTCCATGTAATTATCATTGTTTGGCCCGTACTGTATGATCTTGGGCTGTTGTTGGAGATGTTCAATCACCCACATTTGCAACAAAATTTTGCATCCTTCGAAGACTTTTGCTCCTGATTTACATAAAGTCAAAGCCCGATAAATATCTGATAGAATGATGGGGATAAGGGTGTGATTTTCTTTGGTGGTGAGGATTTGCACAACTTTCGCGGTGCGAATATCAATTGTTCGCTCTTTGTTTGGGAAGACCATGACTCCTAGAAAAGCCACCATGAAGGCAAAGCGACGGTGAATCTGCCAAGTGTCTTTGTTTTGCTTGTTAGTAAGGCCTTTCTCATGAATTTCGAACCCATCTGACTTTCCGAACCTTGAATACAAAAAGTTGAAGGAACAACATCCATTGATGACATTGTTTTTCCTGATTTGACTGCTGATGTTCAGAAGACCGAAGAATCGATGTACCGAAGGAGCCTTTGTGAATATCAAGCTTTGATTTCTTAGACTTCCGTCAAAACCAGCATATCCAGCTATCTCCTCTAATGTAGGAGTAAGCTCGAAGTCAGAGAAACGAAAGACATTGTGAACAGGGTCCCAAAAAGTTACTAACGCCGCAATCAGATCATCACGGGGTTTAACTTTCATAATGTCCGTGAGATTTCCCAAATGCTTGACGACCCATTTTTGACCATCTTCGCCTAAATCATACCACCACATTTGAAGCTGAAATAGAAATTCTTCTGTACTCGTGGATGAGGGGCTTTGTGTGGTGCTCATTTTTTATCTGAAATTTAATTTGATAAAGTCAAGACTCATTTTGAAAATATATACTAAAACAAAATCATTTTCAAAGAAAAAAAAATTAATTTATTAAATACCTTTATTTCAAGATTTAAAACTATTTTTTCTTTTCTTTTTTTTTTTTGAAATTTTTAAAACAACCCATTTTATTCCTCTCTTCTCACCATGATTTTATTTAAGCTGGTCAACAAGCATGTTCGAGGCAAATGAATGCACAAGTAGCAAGTAGGATGCATCATGATGGTCTTTTTATTTCGGGTTCACCTGTCCTAGACAGACCCAACCCCTGTGTTGAGTCTCCAAGGCCAAATGTACATGATGCAAATATACGTTCCTACTAGGGATCCGGTACATGGCTGAGTTATTCTAAGTGAAAAACCTGAGGTTGATTGTTCTAAACCTGGCTTACCCAAACGGACAGTTTGAGCCGAAGCGGGGGCAACGTACCGGGAGCACGAAAGTCTGCCCGGCCTAGTTACTTGTCCCAACTCCGTCTTATTTGGTATGACTTTAACAGAAAGGTGGGTCACGCGCACGTGTACACCATAAATTCAGAAGACTCAGAAAGAAGGGGGTTTCGTAGCAGTTGTATATATTCACAATTCAAATAATATTAAAGCGGTAAAAAAACATTTAGCATGTTAAGCATATAAACAGTTAAAAAAAATCATATAGTAAATAAAGCCAATTATCGCAGTTATTTTAAGCTTGAATTCTTTAAACCCTGAACCAATGGTTCTGGGTTACAGTACTTTTTGTCCCCAGCAGAGTCGCCAGAGTTGTCGCACCTCCTTCTTACCGCGCCCGCGAGGGTGCGTAGGGAGTTTTCTCCAATTAAAGGACAGTCGAAACGGGATTTGTTTGTTTGTTTCAGAGTCGCCACCTGGGAATTTTAAGGCGTCCCAAGTCACCGGTTTTAATCCCTGAATCGAGGAGAATATGACTCTGTTTGTTATTCTGCGAACCAGAAATCCTGAGTAAGGAATTCTGTTAATCCGGAAGAAGGTGTTAGGCATTTCCGAATTCCGTGGTTCTAGCACGGTCGCTTAACTGTTTTTATTATTGGCTTAATTATCTTGATTTTTACTAAATACGTTTTTATTGCATGATTTTACTACCGCTTTTTACTTATTGTTTACAATTATATGGACGAATTACGCGTACGTATATTCGTATTATATACTTTTTATAATTACCGGGGATCGTGCCACGCGTACGTGTACACAATAAAATTGTCCATGTTATAATTTTTTATTAAAAAAAATATGTTCGAAATTTAAAATAAAATCCGGAATATCATCACCCTTGTATTTAGACAATGAACTGCACATCTCGGGTTATATGGAATTATTTTGACATCCGCGGAGAAATATTTTTTATTAAATATGCTCGGAATTGCGCGTACGCATAATCCGAATTTGCTTTTAAAATATAATCAGGGTACGCGAACGCATCCCTAATTGTGCAAAGTATTTATAAAGGTATTATGGATTTTCCACAAATTGTTTATTATATCTACACGTTTTATATGAAAATCCTGAGAAATTCACATTTTTAAGGATGACTTTAAATTATTTTTTAAAAGGATTCATAATTTATTAAATGTTGCCCGTCGATTATAATTCCCGCGCGTAAATTATATTTATCAAGACTATTCAAATTTAAAGAAAGGAATAATAATATGATTAACACTATTTCGACAAATCCAATACATATATCTATATGCCCAATAATGAATTGTATATGAAACTAAAAATGATTTATAAAGGGAAGAATATTTTCCAAGAACTTTTATTATTTCTATTTAGTGCAAGTTTTATTTCTACTTACCCTTGATATAAAGTGTTGCGATTCGTGTTTATATATCTCGTCTCATTTTCATATACTTGTTTTAATCTAATAGGCGAAATTAATTTATTTACGATGGTAGATAGGCATCAAATTGATAAGAAAAGGAATTATAAATCGATTAATAATATTGCCTTACATGCAATATAGATGTACGTCTAAAACATTCATAGCATTTTAACATCATAATCAACTCACCATCCACTAATGGTTATATATATACCAGTTATCATGCCATATATGAACGTATAACTCACATCATTCAACCCATAACCAAATCAGGTATTAGAATAAACTAACAATATGTTTTTGACATTTTTATACTACTCTTTATTCAACTAACAACATCAAACCTTTATCTACAACCAAACGATCAGGCGTACCCTAACCATGCATTTTCTTGATATTTCAGAATACTCTATACCTGACTAATAATGTCATAGGACTTAACTAATATCTAACTTCCTGCTATGTTCCCTATCTTAACAATTCAATCATAACTATACTTTAATGAAAATTTAGAAATTAACCTTGTTACAACACTTATACAGTCTTCAATAAAGGACATTTAACTTACAGTCATCCTGTCAACATATACTACTTATTTGATAAACAAAACTAAATTTTTAACTAAAGAGCTCAAATGAATAAAAGATAGTATTACAATTCAAACTTTATTTATTTGTCATTTTGAATCTCTTTCCAACATAGAATTTAAGAGATATGTACCTGAAAATGAAGGTAGAAGGAGTGAATTTCAGCAGTTACAGCAGTAACAAAATCAGTAGAATATACCAATAACACAACAAGTCTGAACAGGAGCCGTTAACCCAGATGAACAATGACAGAAACTTGAGGGAAAGATTTCAGATTCAAACTGAATAATATTAAAAAAAAACAAACAACGGGTAGATTCTAGAAGGATAACATTTTTTCAGATTTCAATTTCTTCCTGTTTCGGATTCCTGTTTCTGACTATTTTTTTTTGTTTCTGTTTTCTTCTTCCTATTTTTTGAACTCTCCTCTTAAAATCTGATTTTTTCTTCTCCTTTCTTTCTTTCTGTCTTTTTTCTTTCTTTCTCTCTCAAAGACTGATCTTTTTCTCTCTTAAAATCTGCTCAAATCTGCCTGAAAGCTCTCTTTTTTCCTTGTTTTTCTTTCTGAAAAAGCCCCTTTAAATCAGTCTCAATCCCCCTCTATTTATACAGGGTTGTCCTGTACCCTTATAGTGCTGCCAAAACCCTTTTCTCCTTTTAAAAATCAGAAAGTTTTCCATTAAAACTGCTTTTGAATACTTTAAATCTAAGTGCTCTTATCCTGATTTTCAGCAGCTCATTACCCTTTGTTTCCCATTAGTATCTTAAATTATAGCCAACCAACATCCCACTTTCAGTCCACTTATTCTATCACATTACCCTCACTATTCTGTCCCAAAAAATGTCCCAGATTTCCTACTGTAATTACTGTTATTACTGCCTTAAATTCAGAATCTAACAATACAGATTTTAAAATCTGTTTAAGCAGCTATAACCAATCCTAAAGTTTTTGGACTGAATCCTAACTAAGGATGTAATTTTCTAACACAATTACATCTAATCAACATTTGTAAAATCACACTGAATTCAGAACTAACATCATAACAACATATCAATGAAATCATTATAACAATTCAGACTGGACTTAAACATTGAATCAAGATCAAACATACACAGGAGCATTGTCAATATACTGACAATGCCCTGTTCAGAAAACAATATATACACATCATACATTTGAATTTACTGATTTGCAAACAAACATGATTTAATTGACAAGTATTAATCAGTTGACTATTTACAACATTTGTCCATAATCAGTCTAAAACAATAGAAGCAGACTGTTTCAATCAGCATTATCATAAATGAGAATTCATAATATAACTAATCGACGAACTTAATCGAGTCGATTACTTACATTGTAAATAATCACAACCAACAGAAACAATTTACATTTAGAATCAAGTAGACGGGTAGGAGACAGTATAACAGAATGAACTAGAAAATTATAAAAATTTAAACAAACTAATGAAACGAACATAGAATACATGTAGAATACACATAAGAAACAGAAAATTACCTCCGAACCTTCAAATTCAACCGGACTCAACTCAACTTGGATTTGGACTTTGTTTGAAATCAAACAGACCTTAGTCGAAGTATTTTCTACTGAAAATACTTTAACTAAGGTCGATTAAACCTCAATCTTTCGTCTAAAGTGAAAAAGATGCCAAGGTTGGAAAATTTAGGGTTTCAGAAGGTTCGATTTTGGGTTTAACCATTTCAGGTTAGATTCGAGGGGAACCAACAATAACACGAGGGTGAAGGTAGCCTAGGGGTCATTTGGTGTCAGTTTAGAATTGATCTGAGTTTGTTCTTGTTTGGTCCGAATCTTCAAAAGAAGATTCGAGAAGCTCGGAACTGATTCAAGCCAAGCAAACATCAGATCCATAACAAGGCATGTTAGGGGGTACTATGGTGTCAACTAGGGGTTGTTTGGTTTAGATCTAAACTCGGCTCGAATCTTCAAATGAAGATTCGAGAACCTTCAAGAAGATTCGAGCCAAGTGGCTAGCATATCTGGATAGAGGATGTTCAGGGGATTCTAGGGTGTTATTTTGGTGACCGACGGCGTTGATGCCGCCGGGTTTCAGGCGGTGGGATTCTAGGGCGGCTTGGGTTAGGGGTGAGTTTTGGAAGGGACGATGAACAGGGAAGGAGGAGGGGTGTTTGGCTAGGGGGCCGGGGTAGGGGTTTGGTCCTTATATAGGGGTGGGGTGGATTAATCTTGACCGTCGGATCAATGAGAATAGATGGCCAGGATTAATTCACTTAGCCAAACGGTGTCATTTGGTTTAAGCTGGGGGGATGGGTTGGACCGGGTATCGGATCGGGTAAGGATTGTGGGTTAAGGTTCGTGGGATCTCAGCCGTTGGTTGGCTTTGATCCAATGGCCCCTGATAAACTACGACCAAACGATGTCGTTTTGACTCGTTTGAATTGGACCGGTACCTGGGTTGCCTGGATTGGGCTGAGGGGGGTAATTTAGTTTTGGGCCTGGATTTTAATCCAGGTCCGATTCTATTTCTACAATTTATTTTATTTTATTTTATTATTTATCATTAAAAAATCCTAATAAAAATTATAAAACAATTTTAACCTTACACAAAAATATTAATTACTTTATAACAACTATTTAACACATAGTCAAAACATTAATCACACATTAACATATTTAAAAATAAAACGAATGCATATTTTTTGTGATTTTATTTAAATTATCTTTCAAATACATAATTAAATCCTATATGCATGCAACATGTATTTTATTTTAATTTTCATTTTATTATGACAAAGTAAACATCTACGGACATAAAAAAAATATTTAACACCACGCAAATTCAAAAATTACACAGTAAAAGAAATTTATTTTATTTTTTTGATTTATTTTGGAGTAGTTTTCGTAAGGCAAAAATCACATGCTCACAATGTGGATGACATGTTGTGTCTTATTCGTTTCATTCTTCTTGGCTTCCTCTCTTTCCCGAAACTGGTTTTTGGCCCGATCGCTAAGGAATTCTCGGAGGTGACCTTTACTGAGTAGTCTGGCTTCTTTCTCTCGGAGCTAATAGCAATCCTCGATCCTGTGGCCATGCGTGTTGTGAAACTCACATATTAAGTTATGATTTCTTTGCGAAGGATCTGATTACATCGATTTGGGCCACCTGGCGTCTCTGATTTTACTGATGGCGAACACGATGTCTGATACATCTACATTGAAGTTGTATTCTGACAAGCGAGGCGTCTCCGCTGGCCCCGTGTTCCTGTCGAATCCGGCTTTGTTGACGAATCACCGAGGGTTTTGGCCTCGGTCTACCCCTCGGTCATTGCGAGGTATGTTACGCCTTGGGGCATTTCTCCTATCGTCGGTGTATGGCTGGTACCTTTCCTTGTTTGGCTTTGGCTCCTTCGCCAGAAGCCTGCTTGGGTATACCGAGCCTGAGGGGGCTCCTAGTTGGCCATCCTTGACCCTAATTTTCGATTGATGTCGGTTGTGAACGTCCGACCAGGTCATGGCGGGATAGTCAACCAGGTTTTGTTTCAATTGCTTCGAAGACGCCGAGCTTCGCTCATTCAAACCTTGAGTGAAGGACTGTACTGCCCAGTCGTCAGAGACTGGTGGTAGTTCCATTCGTTCCATTTGAAAGCGAGATACAAACTCTCGCAGCATCTCGTTCTCCCTCTGCTTGATATTAAAGACGTCAGACTTCCTTGTCACTACTTTGATGGCACCGGCATGTGCCTTTATGAAGGAGTCTGCCAGCATGGAAAATGAGTCTATGGAGTTAGGAGCTAGGTTGTGACACCACATCTTAGCCCCCTTCGAGAGTGTTTCCTTAAACTTCTTTAGTAAGATGGACTCGATCTCGTTGTCCTTTAGGTCGTTGCCCTTCACTGTGCAAGTGTAAGCAGTAACGTGCTCGTTGGGGTCTGAGGTCCCGTTGTATTTTGGAAGGTCTGGCATTCTGAACTTCTTTGGAATAGGTTTTGGAGCCGCTTCCTCTAGGAACGACCTTTGTATGAACTTCTTCGAATCCATACCTTTCAGGATCGGGGGTGCGCCAGGAATCTGGTCGACCCTGGAGTTGTAGGTCTCGCCTTTTTATCGTTGGCTTCTATCTTTTTCTTGTCCGATTCAATCCTCTTTGTGAGGTCCTCGAGCATCTTTATGATGGCGGGGTCGGCTATCGACCCGTTGTTGCTTGACCTCTCCAGTACCTGCTCGACCGGGGGAGCCGTCCCCGGCGCAACTGTGCTGGGAGTTTTCTGGTGACTTTGCAGCTGAGCAATCTCTAGCTGTTGTGCCTATAACATTTCAAAAATAACGTGAAGTCTAACCTCCCGTTCTTCCCTAGCCGGGGTTTCCTAGGCTTCTTGTTGGTCTCCTTGGTGCACGCTCTTGTTAGTGTGGGAGCTTACATCAACGTGTTGAGCATTGCATGAGACCGCGTCCACGGAAATCGATTCTTGTGCGTTCTCATGGTTTCGTGGCTGTACACCAGCACCTGGAACATCTACACCATTTTCTCTGTGGTTCTCAAGAATGTTGTTCACCAAGTCGGACATTTTGACCTGAAATCAAAGATCTCGGGCAAGAAAAACATGAAAGATAACTTGCGTTATGTAGTTAAACCAGCAAGAAAATAATCACTATTATTTTTAGCCCCACGGTGGGCGCTAAACTATTTACCGTGAAAATGGTAATAACAATTAAACTTGATTTAGTGGTTCTAAAAATACGTGATCTATCTTTATGCTAGTTGTTAGGCAGTTGATGTTATGCGAAAGACTTAGAAACGAGATAAGAGCTTAAAAATGAGATGTTAATCAAACCGAATCGCTGCCAATCGGGGCCTCGAGCTTGCCTGTTCGAGGGCCTCGGGGTCGAGTCGGAGGCTCGGCTAGGAGCTATCGAAGGTGGTCAATGGAGACTAACAATTATAAATAAATCAAGAGACGACTCTTTATGGCCAATAATAAGCAACAAATGATGAACTTTTAGTGGAACACAATAAATACGAGCAATAAATGAAGTAATAAAATCAAGAGAATATGTTAGAGAGCAGAGAGAATGTTCTTTTATATTTAGTATGGAATAACAGATGTCTACAAAATGATAAGGATCCCTTTTATATAAGAGGGGAAATCCCAACATAGTACAAGTGCATTTATTACAAAGATATGGAGATGGGACAACTAGTTGATGCCACGATACGGGCTCAGACTAGCCTGACAGACTTTGCTGACTCTAGCTTCATGCCTTGGGAATTCCCCGCTTTCTTTCCATAACCGTCGATCTCATACTGCCCCGAGGTCGAGCGTCGATGGCCCTCGAGGGTTGAAACTTGACCGTGATTTCGAGCCTTCGAAACGTTATAACGATGGAAAATTAGACCCTCCGATTTTACCGTATACAAACATATATTATAACATAACATGAAAATTGATTCAAAAAATAAAATTATTTTTATAGTAAATAGCTATTATATACCGATGTTGTTATAGAAATGTCTGACTGTATATACTTTTTCGGAGCATACCTAACATGTCATTAATTCTAAAAATGCGCTTAGAAAATGGCGTTTTGTGTATGATTGAATCCATAATAGATGCTAACAAACAAAACCTAAATAAAGTAAATTAGTAGCTAAATGCAAAGCCAATATGTCCCAAAAAAGGGATGTTGGTTTTAAAAAGGTTACATGTACAACTAAATTAGGAGACACGAAAGGCAACCATCATCAACTTATCCACTCATTTTTTATTAACTAGTACAACGTTCATTGCATTTTGAGGTTTAATTGGGATTTGATCATTAGATTTAGGATATCTTTGACGCAATATGGACCTTTTAAACAGCCACACAAAAAAAAAACTAAAAATTGCTATAAAGGGAAATGACATAACATAGTAAGAAATTCTACACATACACAAAAAGACTTTAAACCAAATTTCAAGAACAAGGAAGATTAGAAGTTCATAAATATAACAAGGCATGAGTGAAAAGTATGAGCTGATTTCTAATTAGTGTGGAGCTGGTACTTTCTTTAATTGGTAATTAATGTAAATACTATGATCTTGGACCTTTGGTTTTGTAGACCAAATTTTATCTATGGAAATTTGCACCTTTAGTCCCTCAAATATTGACGAATTTTAATTTGGGTCCCTGTGATATTTAACTAAGCAAATTTCATCTTGATCCCTTACTTGTGGATCTTCAGAGGTCTAAAGAATTTTATTACATGATTTGACTACTAATGTGTTATGTTCAAGGGTTGATGTAGCGTAGAAATGCTCGGTTCATCTGAATCCAGTACTTTATCTACGAAATAAAAATTTATATGTAAAAAATCTACTAAAATTACAACAAATAGTATATATATATATATATATATGAATCTATTAACTTATGACTTCAATACTAAAAACCTTGTAATTAAACACATAGAGTTTAAGTCCTAGATGTGTGGTTAGTTAAATTTTCATATTTACGGATAATATCGTTCTAAAAATAGTTTAAAATGAAATATATTTCATATGTAAAGAGGCAACAAAGCACAAATTTAACAAAGTGATGGTTAAATTTGCTTAGTCAAATATCACAAGTAGGGGTGTACAAAGGAAACCGACAAACCGCACCAACCCGATAATTCGAGTCAAACCGAGAAAAAAAAACCCGACTATGGTTTGGTATTGAAAAAAAAACCCGACCATAATTGGTTTGGTTTGGTTTTAACTAAAGAAAGTCAAACCGAAACCAACCAACCCGACATTACATATATAAAATTTTTAGATATATCTCATATATAAATATACTTATTATGATGCTATTTATAAATATTTCTTAAAAAAATTCATAATTTTATCTTTTAAAGTATTATTTCAAGGTTGGACTTAGAACTTTTGAATGTTCCAATAAATTTTATAGTCATTAATATTAGTAAACTAAATAACGCTAACAAAAGCCCAAACCAAAATCAAATCAATATTAATGCTAACAAAAGACATTCAATTCAATACTACAAACAAGAATGTATTGAATATCTATTTTTTGTACCTATTTTTATTTTTTCTTTAGCGTTTAGTAATGTAATTAATACTCCCTTATTAGTCTACTTATTTTAGCATGACTTAGTATTTTTAGATTATGTTTATTTTTATTATGGCTTTTTAATTAGCAATATTGATATTATATATCTATATTGTTGAATATTTTAGGATAAGCCATGACACATATCATATTTTGTATTATTTTCTTGAAAAATACTTTATATAGTTGTATCTTACTAGGATTAAAGAAATATTTTGAGCACAAGTTCTGTGTTTTGTTCTACGAAGATTTTATCGGAAAAAATCCCGAAAAAATCCGAAAAACCCGAAAACTCGAAAAAAACCGAGATTGAAAAACCCGAGTTTTATTGGTTTGGTTTGATCTTTAGATTTAATAACCCGCCACAATTGGTTTGTTTTGGTAATTATAAAATCCGAACCAACCCGACCTACGTACACCCCTAATCACAAGTACTAAAATAAAGAATTTGCTGAGAGACCAAAATTGTTACTATTCATTTTATCCAAATGTTAATTTACTTTAAAAGTACTATTCGATAGAAATAGATCTTACTCGTGTTTTGCTTGATCGAAAAGGGGGATTTATCTCGATCAAAAGGGGCCTAAACTATTGAAATCCTCAGTTCTTATCACAATTGGATAAGCTGAAAGTTTTTATTATCCCTGTTTATGATTTTAATATATAGACACTATACTCCTGGATTCACTTTTTATAAAATCTTTAGTTACATTTGAAATATTTGCTATTGAGTGCTATCCCCGATATGAAGGATGACAATGACTGCATACTTTTTTGTCCCTCCAAAGCTAGTCTTACATAAGCTATAAAGCAGTGAAAATACTACTGTAGCACTTGGTAAAAACTTCTTCCCGGTTGGTAAAAACTTTTTCCCCTAAAGTGTTTACACTAAACTAAGTTAATTTACTATAACTATATATATAATTTAACTATGGATTGATGATAATTATGTTTGGAAAGATTATGTGAGCGTTTGGAGTTTGGACATAAGAATTGTAAAGTTTCAAAAAAAAGTGAAAAAAAAATTTCAAGTGAAAATGGTATTTAAAAATAAGAGTTGTGTTTGGACATGAAGATAATTTTGGGTTGTTTTGGAATTTTTGTGAGTAATCTGAGTGAAAATTTTTAAAAACGGCTTTTGGAGTTTTTCAAATTTTCGAAAAATTCCAAAATTCACCTTCAAGTGAAAAATGAAAAATTTATGGTCAAACACTGATTTTAAAAAATTGTAATTTTTCGAAAAAAATTAAAAAAATTCTTATGTCCAAACGGGCTCTATATCATATATTTATTGGTTTGGGAGAGGCGGGGGAATTTATTAATCCTTGTTTATTTGTGAATTTGGGGCCCTGAGGCAAGAAAACCTGGAGATGTGCTGCCCACTATCCATGTTTTGGACATTTCGATGGGGAAATTAGCTTCTTCATTTTCTTTTATTATTTCATTCATGCAAATTTAGAACACCTTTTTGCCTCAGGTGACCTAATTAAGCTAAACACAGACCAAATGAAACAAAGTTTATACAAATCAAAGTCGAGTAGAGTGCGAATACTCTTTGCATTGCTTATACAGATAGACTGATGCGAGCCGGCTCGAGGCTCAGATCGGTAGACTCGATAGTGTGTACTATGCATAAGTTTTAATTCAGCTAAAACTCATAATTATGGATGCAAATGGCCAACAAAAGCATTCGACGATGAATATTTTTGCAAAAACTCAATTGCATGCTTTGTCAAAAGAAGCTTTGTAGTTTTTCGATTTATGCAAAATTAATTCCATTAGGATTCAAAATGCAAAGAGTAACTTGAATTATAATTATCCGTCTTAATGTTTAACCGATAATTATTTAAAAATGGATTTCTAATTCTCTCTGCAGCTTCAGGTAATATGGTTTATATCAGCAAGTTTCTTTTGAGAGAATGCAAAAAGTAAAGGATCAAACATCGTGACATACTTAACCTATATACAAGATAGTGATTAGGGGCTCTTTCGTTAAAAGATTTTTTTCTAGCACACAAGGGATCAGGAAAGGAAAAATGAAAAATGAAGGAGGCCAGTTGGTGGCAAAATGGATTTAAAAAATAAAAAAATAATTATTCATCTATATTACCCACTAAAAAATATATGGTTGGACAATGAACTTTTTAAAAATCGGTCAAATATAAATAAGATCCATATTATCCACTTAAAAATGGATAACCAATGAGTTTAACTTTTACATTTACAAAGATTCAAATTTGGGGTTCTTCAAGTTTGGGAGACTAGGAATTCTTCCAAAACAATCATATTCAAGAAGGTATGGATAATATGGATATTCATATTATCCGTCAGTTAACTCATTTTCTGTCCATACTAAATATGAGTCGAATCGAATAATTTATCATTTTTACATTACCCATATTTTCAACCAGCTCATATTCAACTCGACCCGTCCGTTTGCCACCTCTAAATGCCAGCAAGAACTGAATCCATACTTATTGTGTAAGATATTCTTATCGGTATCGCTAGATTGTAACGGTAAGGTGATCAAGGGCTTGTCTTGCAACTAATCTTCTTCTCATTCTTCTTGTTCTACTACCATTATTATTATTATTATTATTATTCAAAGAGGCACCATTATATTCAACTTCCTATTCGGATTTTAGAAAGTGAAGCGCAACTCAAGGAAGCCGCCGCCCATAACATGTATATATGGTGTTTTCAAGTGTCACATCAAAACAAAAGAGCTTTGTTATGAAATGCTGGCTTTCACTCCGGAGTTTGTGGGGGTTGTGTTTGGAAGTACATACGTATATGTGCCCCCCGTTCGGCAGCCACCACCTGACCCCTTACCGACCATTTCCTTTCACTCCTTTCTTTATTCATATCAATCAAAATGCCCTACCGACCATTTTTTTCTAAATTACAAGTGCAGGCGTTGATAGTGAGAATACAAAAAATTTAGCATTGAGACATTGGGAAAACGAATTCGGAACCAAAATATGGTTCTTTTGAACTAAAACTACACAAATAAGTGGTAAAAAAAATTACATTTTTATATATAACGCCATAATACCTGGCGCTATACACTAACAGTAACGGCACCGTTAATGTATAGCGCCAGGTATTGTGGCGCTATACTGTAAAATCTGTCACGCCCAGGTATAGCGCCACAATACCTGGCGCTATACATACATCATTAATGTATAACGCCAGGTATAGTGGCGCTATACTTCTTTTTCCTGGCCCCGCCAATAATTCGTGACTTCAATAATTCAAAAGTGTATAGTGCCAACTTTTTGGGCGCTATACCTATATATATAAAAAATCCCGGCGAGCCATTTCCTATATAAAGAGGTTAGGATTGTATAGAAATTCATTTAAAAAATTTTTTACCTCTTGTTGAAACGTTTATTGTTCTTAAATTCTCCAGCATTTTTTCATTATGTCTGAAGAGCGTAGAATAAGAGTTTCATTATATTGGAGGTGAGGTTGTGATGGAGAATAACTCTATGGGCTACAGTTTACCTGCTCAGTGTCATGTTAAATTGCCACTTACAATAGAGTACGATAAATTGATATCGTTGTTATGCAAAAAACTGAGTGTGAGGAAACGTTCAGTGATACTTAAAGTAACCGGAAGATATCCGTATTCCGTCACTCCGCAAGGGGTTGCTTTTTACTCGGAGTTTAACATCGACGATTATGAAACTTTGAGTGATTTTCTGAGGACTCCGGACGAATGCCGGGAATTTCTTGTAATCACAATGTTGGAGATGTACGTGAAGGTCGAAGACGTTCCAAAAAATGAGGTTGTGCGTAGCAGAGATAACCCCTAGTCATCGGGTGGTTATTCTGGAGCAGTTTTTGCCGGACAGGTTCTGGATGAAAGAGTTTTCCTTGATTTAAACTTATCACCGCCGGCGAATGAGCAGCGAGAAAATAATTTATACCCTGCTTTTCATAATTCACAAGACGAGTGGTAAACTTCAATTTTCATTTGTGTTAATTATGTATATTTTTGGCGTATTGAATTTGTATTAACGCTCATATATTTAATAGGGGGTACCGGCCAGATATGAATTTTACAAGTGGCTCATCCGGTAGTCATCACTTAATTGAAAATGTCCATCATGAAATATCATCACATTACGACTTGTAAGTGAAGTGATATAGCCATTTGGAAATCATTTATTAATTTAGTAGCTTATATTTTTGTTGGTTGTGCAGTGAAAACGAGCAAGTTGAGCCACCCGTACTCACTTGATTGACCGAAACGACGTATTACATCGGGATCTGGAAGATACACAGAGTGAGGAACAGAATAGTGATTACGATAACAATGCCGATGAATCCGGAGACGAGACACTCTTTTTTCGTGAGGATGGTGATGAGCAAGATGAGGAGGAAGGACCTGATTTGAAGAGAGACCCCCATAGACGAAGAGTGTATGAGTCCGAAGTGTCGTTTCATTCAAGGGAGATTCCTTACATTGATAACTTTCCAACCGTACCGGATGTGGAAGATCTAACAAGGGATTTTGATGAAATACGGACAGCAATGTGGGATGAGTCTAGACCAACGGTGCTTGCAAATGGGATGCTTTTTCCTGATAAAACGCGCTTAAGCAGGGCTTGTAAAATGCACAATGTAAAAGAGTGTCGTGAGATGCAGGTATGGGAGTCAAGTCCGATGGTATACAAGGTTGTTTGCCGCAGATAGTTTTGGCCATGTAATTGGATGTTGCGTGCGACCAAGAAGAAGACAGGTATGTGGAAAGTGGGTAAATACATTCCCACCCACACATGCGAAATGGACACATTTAACGGAAATCACTTCAACTTGGATATTGACTTGATTTTTCTTGTACTTATTTCGCACATCGAAGCGTCCATAAGGTATACAATCAAAGAGTGCATTACATCGGTCCACCAGGATTATGGCCATACCATTACGAAAAGAAAGGCATTTATCGGGCGCAAATGAGCGTTTGAAATTGTCTACGGTAATTGGGATAAGTCATTTGCATCTTTGCCAAAGTACATGGCCGCACTGCAACACTTTAACCCCGGGACAGTTGTTGAATGGAAGCTTGAGCAGAGTCCGGGAATACCAGAATACATATTCAATTACGTGTTCTAAGCGTTTAAGCCAGCAATTGATGGTTTTTCACATTGTCGGCCAGTAATATCTATAGACGGAAGTCATGTCTATGGAAAGTACGATATCAAGCTATTGATAGTTGTGGCAGTGGATGCTAATGGACAGATATTTCCTCTAGCTTTTGCTGTTTGTTCCAATGAAAGCACAGAGACGTGAACGCTATTTTTGAACCACATGAAAGAGCACATTGTCAAACAGCGTCAGGTATTTGTCTAATATCTGATCCACACGGTGGTATATTAAGTTATATGGAGAACTTGCATGTATGGAAAGAACCTTATGTATACCACCGTTACTGTGTGAGGCACTTTAAGACCAATTTCTAGAAGGCACATCCCAACAAGGATCTACATGATTTGATGTGGATGGCAGCAACAGACCACCAACAACATAAATTCCGGAGGCATATGGATTCTATCAGGCAAGAAGATGAGGCAACCTATTGTTGGTTAATGCGACATGACCCTGAAAAGTGGACGTTGCATGCGGATGGTGGCAGACGATGGGGAATTCTTACTACAAACGTGTTAGAGTCCTTCAACGGGTTATTGAAGTCGGCAAGAGGATTGCTCGTTACAGCCATGGTGCGGATGTCGTTCAAGCAGATGGCAGAGAGGTTTGTTGAACGGTCTGCAGCTGCAACGGAATTGATGGAGAGGGGTGTTGAATTTATGCCAGTGCCTCTGAAGAGATTTGAGAAATACATACGGTGAGCACATTGGCATTTATTTTTGCAGTATGATAACGAAAGAGGTATTTTTGAAGTTCGCACTGCTATCCATAATAATCGGGGTAATAATGTACATACTGTAAATGAATCTGTAAGGTTATGCTCCTGTGGGAAATGATCCATCTACCACATGCCTTGCTCACATGCCATCAAGTGTTTTCAACGTGTTGGTTATGCGGAGACCAACTATGTTGATCAACAATATAGTGTTTCCAAGTACCTAAACACATATAGTGGTCAGTTGCAGCCAGTGGGTGCTGAGCATTATTGGCCTCTGGAACCATTTAAAATGGTGTGTAACAAGTCCTATTTGCATAAAAGACAGGTGCAGAAGAGAACTCGTATACGGAACCAAATGGATGTTAGTGACACCGTTTATGCGCGCAAATGTGGTATATGCTCGCAAACAGGACACGACCGTCGTAAATGTCCTTCAGCTGGTTTGGGTGGCAAAACTAATCAAGCTCGTGGTAGGTGTTCTTCTAGTGTACCTAACTACCCATGAGTTGATGTTGTAATAATTAGTTGTTATGTCTATGTTGCAAGATTTATAAAATAAAATTATGCTTGTTAACTATGATTTGTACTTTCCCATTTTACCTATTTAAATAATAATTTAATAAAATTATCTGTATATTTATTATGTGTGTGTTGTCTTGTCGAACTGAAAAAGTTGACCAGCTGACATAAAGTTGTCTTGTCAACATCATGATATTTAACACGCAAAGTATAGCGCCATTAGATAGTACGTTATGTGTGCGTTGTCTTGTCGAACTGAAAAAGCTGACCAACTGACATAAAGTTGTCTTGTCAACATTATGATATTTAACACGCAAAGTATAGCGCCATTAGATAGTACGTTATGTGTGTGTTGTCTTGTCGAACTGAAAAAGCTGACCAGCTGACATAAAGTTGTCTTGTCAACATCATAATATTTAACACGCAAAGTATAGCGCCATTAGATAGTACGTTATGTGTGTGTTGTCTTGTCGAACTGAAAAAGCTGATCAGCTGACATAAAGTTGTCTTGTCAATATCATGATATTTAACACGCAAAGTATAGCGCCATTAGATAGTACGTTGTGTGTGCGTTGTCTTGTCGAACTGAAAAGGCTGACCAGCTGACATAAAGTTGTTTTGTCAACATCATGATATTTAACACGCAAAGTATAGCGCCATTAGATAGTACGTTATGTGTGTGTTGTCTCGCCTATAAATAACGGGCTTATTGTAGTTATGTTGTGTGCTCAAAATTTACTAAAAGCAAATATTTTATTAAAAGTAAGTTTTTTTTTACTAAAATCAAATATTACACAAATGGCCCAACCTCTTCGTCTGCCAAAGTGCAACTGTGGAAAAGCATGCTTGATGCAAAATTGTTGGGACGGTGGTGAAGTTGGATGCCGCTATTGGCACTGTATGAACCAGTTTTACAAGGTTCCCAACGAACCTATTTGTGATTTTCAGGAATGGGTTGATGAACCATGTTATCAGGAATGTTACAGAGAACAACTGCAGTTTCTTCATAATATGTTTTAAGACAACAGGAACATGAAAAAGAAAGAAATAGAATTATTGCAACTTGAGGGCGAACCTGAAAGGGGTGGGAGAAGAAAAATGGAAAACACAATGGAATTGTGAAGCACAAAAGGAGTAAAAAAAATATAAACTGGAACTTGCGGAGGTGAAGGCGAAACTGAAAGAGGTAGAAGAAGAAAAAGAACAACTGGAAGAACGATTTAAGTGGTTGGAGCGGAGAATAAATAGCAACCGGGGCTAAACATTGGCATGTATGTGTTTAGTGTATTTTTCATATTTCATGTATTTTTATTATGTTGGCCTGCTATGTTTGTGTTTGTGATGTAGTAATGTTTTCCTTGTTTGTTGTACTAAATTTTATTTTAATTGAAGTAGAAGTTAAGTTTAAGTGCTTGTGTTGTACTACATTTTATTTTAATTGAAGTGAAAGTTAAGTTTAAGTACTTGTGTTGTACTAAATTTTATTTTATGAAACTATCAAACGAATGAAGAACTAAAAAAAGTAATGCGCATATTCGATTAAATAATGTTGTTAATGTATACAAAAATATTATTTACACCATGTCAATGTGTCCCGCATCCGGTGTGTCTCAATGCAGCCGCTGGCCTGAGGCGCATCCCCTCCCGCCTGGGTACGCTATCAGGATCATCATCATCAAGTCGTCTCCTTATAGCCGGATGCAGTGCAGGATGACATGTATCGGTGGTGCTGTCAGCTCCAGTAGAAGGCTACATAATAATATGAAACTTAGTATAGAAAACTACATAACAATTCACAACAATTTATATTGTCTTACCATCATCGTCTCTAGATCCTGAATGTAGTCATCTGTCGTTACATCGCATGAAGCCTTAAAAAGGAAATTAATAAAGTTAAAAAAAAAAAATAAGTTACAATTAAAACAAATTCAAATTCAATACTAATAAACTCATACATGCGCATGTGATGTGGAGCCATAACTCAGTCGGTGCCCACTATAAAAATCTCGGGTCTGTCGATCCTCAACAGTGGTATATGGGCCTGGGAAGTATCTACCCCAACCCACTCCTTGAATATCTGTGTCCGTGATCAATAATTGACCCGATGGGGTCACCTGCGATGGCACTGGAGTGCGATAAATTCCAAGACTGTAAGACGGCATGTCCGTCTCATGCATGCCACCTGCCATATCAGCAGGAGCCTCAACGCCCCCTTGCTGGGGACCACCTCCTCTACGCCCACGACCACGTCGTCCGACACCACCAGCTCGTCGGCCACCACCAACTCGTGGGATACCACGACCTCGATGGTACTGCGCTGGGTCCATATAATCAGCCTCGTGTGCCAAACACTGATTCGATCGGGCTCGCTGCAGTGTCTGGGCAGCCACATCCATGAATCGACGACTATACTCTTGCATGGCCACAAGATCGTGGACATAACTTTGCATTTGCTGCCCCATATGATAGACGGTATGCAATCCAATCGCCTGCACAAAGTAAAAAATATAAACTACATATTTGGCACTAAATTACAACTATATAACTAATAATAACAGAAAACATACCAGGGCCTCGTGTCTCCCGGCGTATGGGACGTACCGACCGTATGCCTGATGAACTGCGTTCCCGATAAAAAGTCGGGAAACAGCGCGGTACCATGCCATATAACGTTGAATAGGAAAGTGTTGCGGAGGTGGGGTCAAGTCCCCTCGCCTGTCCCAAGTACCCAACTGTTCGTTAAGCCATGCCATAAATGTGTCGTCCGCCCTGGACCGATCATCCCTCTCATAATGTAAAGCATGCCATGCAGGAGGATTCGGTATAGGTTGCGGCAGGTGAAACTGACGAAATACCCGCTCGGAGGCATGGTGCTCGACAATATCGAGGCATATGAGCGAGACAGAAGCCCTCTAAATATGTCGGCTGAACGTGCAATACGCTGGTAGGGTACCTATCACCTCATCGCTATACGGCGTCCAGATGAACTATCAAATAAGAACACAAACCATTAGTATGCACAACACTAAGTTAATCTATAACAAGTAAGTTTAGTTAGATATTCACCTGTGTGTCTTCCAGCAGATCCAACACATCCCTGCAGAGGGGGAGATTATGATGGGCATCATACTCTCGTGCAAGAGTACGATGCATAACCCACTACAGGTTAGAGGGGGTTTCGAAATTTCTACATTAGCCGGTAGCTGTGGTAGAGGTGGCTGAAACTGCAAAAATCGCTCCCAGACCCAAACCTAACATACAAAGTTGACGTAAAGTATAAGATTAACTAAAACTAGGTAGAATTGTAACTAATAGACATATTATTTGAATATGTTGTCACCTGTAGAAGCGGCAGAAAGCCACCAACATCTCTCTGTGAGCCGATGCAAGCCCGACATATCTGCCTGTACAAATATGAGATGACAGCACCACCCCAGCTGTATAAAGCTGTATCCTTGAACCGGGCAATCTGATGTAGAAAATGGAGGCTCACTAGGTTCCCCGAAGTGTTCGGGAACAAGACCCCCCCAAATAGAAGGAGCAACAGCAGCCTCGTATATCGCTGTACATCCACCTCCGCTGACTCATCGGTGATAGTATGGTGGATTTGCACCAGGTGGTCTCTAATGGGGACCAACTATATACGACTGGACCCAGACGCTACCGCCTCGTCCTCCAGTATGAAACCCGTGAGCATGTGCAGTATATCCCAATATGCCTGCCGCGAATAATATCTCATGGTCGCAGGCAGTAAAACTGGCAAGCCATCATCGGACAGGCCATATAAAATCTCAGCGTCCTGGAGTGTGATGGTGGCCTCACCGATGGGCAAATGGAAAGTGTGCATTTCCGGTCGCCACCGCTCAATCAAGGCCGTGATCAAAGCATAGTCGAGCTGTATCTGCATATCTTAATAATCTTATATAATCCCATCTCCTCCAGGTAATGGACCACGCGGGGATGTAGAACGCGGGGAGGACTCAAAAACTCCCACAATAGATCCACTCTCCTAGCCCGGAAAGTCTGCATAAGCAATTGTCCGTCCCATATATACTCGGATCTATGCTGGGGCTGTAGGGCTAATAGATCCAACGTCCGAGGGCCGGGTTGTATAGTCGCGTCCATGTCGTCAACTGTAAATTCATATTTTTTAATAACTTAATTGTACAAATTATATATATATTTATGGGTTCAGGGCTCGATATTTTGAGGACCAATGACTCCAAACTATCATTAATAATTATGTGTTTTTATTATAATTTAAATTCATATTTTTTTAATAACTTAATTGTACAAATTATATATATATATATATATATATATATATATATATATATATATGTGTGTGTGTGTGTGTGTGTGTGTGTGTTTATTATAATTTAAATTCATATTTTTTAATAACTTAATTGTACAAATTTTATATATATATATATATATATATATATATATATATATATATATGTGTGTGTGTGTGTGTGTGTGTGTGTGTGTTTTTATTATAATTTAAATTCATATTTTTTAATAACTTAATTGTACAAATTATATATATATATATAATTATGTGTTTTTATTATAATTTAAATTTATATTTTTAATAACTTAATTGTACATAAATATATATATATATATATATATATATATAATTATGTGTTTTTATTATAATTTAAATTCATATTTTTTAATAACTTAATTGTAAAAATTATATATATATATATATATATACATATAATTATGTGTTTTTATTATAATTTAAATTCATATTTTTTAATAACTTAATTGTAAAAAGTATATATATATATATATAATTATGTGTTTTTATTATAATTGAAATTCATATTTTTAATAACTTAATTGTACAAATTATATATATAATTATGTGTTTTTATTATATTTAAATTCATATTTTTAATAACTTAATTTATACATAATTATATATATATATATATATATATATATATATATATATATATATATATATATATATATATAATTATGTGTTTTTATTATAATTTAAATTCATATGTTTTAATAACTTAATTGTACAAATTATATATATATATATATATATATATATATATATATATATATATATATATATATATATGGATTTTTATACAATTATTAACTTAATTGTACAAAGTTTGCATTTTCAACAACCAGTATAAGATACTTAAACAAGAGGAATTCTAAGCTAAAATAATACACATTACTACGCTACAAGGCTCTAAATTTTACTACGCTATAAGGGTCTACGTTTTACTACGCTAAAAAGGTCTGGATTTTACTACGCTAAAAAATAATCTAAACTAACCATAAACAACAAATAAATTTAATTGCAAATAAAATATAAAACAGCATGAAAACACATATATATAAATCGGGATATTAACAGACAAATTTATTTTACTAATTTATATTTTTTTAGAAAACACTAATATTAAATCCGGATAAATTTAACATGCTAATTTCGAAAAAAATATAAACCGAAATAGAACACATACAAATCAAATAATATACCTTATTATAAATGTTTCAACTTAAAATAAATCGAAATACCTCGATTTAGAATTTTGGGAAAGCAAAAAAATTGAAATTTTGACTCCGGAAGTGTGAATCAACAATAACACGAAGCTCTACTCGAATGTGAGACCTACGTTCTTCGAGTTTTATGTGTCGGGAGGGATCCAAATTTTCTTTTTTTTTAAAACAAATGGCAGAAACGGGTCTGGGGTGGGGGGCCAAGAAAAGAGGGGAGTTAAAATAATGGAGGATGAATCGACATGGAAGACGGAGGGGATATAAAATATCTATGTATAGCGCCACTATACCTGGCGCTATACATTAATGATGTATGTATAGCGCCAGGTGTTGTGGCGCTATACCTGGGCATGTCAGATTTTACAGTATAGCGCCACAATACCTGGCGCTATACATTAACGGTGTCGTTACTACTAGTGTATAGCACCAGGTATTATGGCGCTATATATAAAAATGTAATTTTTTTTACCACCTATTTGTGTATTTTGAGTTCAAAAGAACCACATTTTGGTTCCGGACTCTAGGGAAAACAATTTAGAATATCCTCATTAATCAAATGTAAAATCATTCTTCATATTTTGGTGTTGAGATATGTTTTAGTTAGATAAGCATTTTGTTATTGTTAGTTAGTAAAGTTAATTGTAATAGCTGAGTCAGCAACTTTATTTTTACTTCTTTTACTTTCAGCTACAACACGTATACATATATACACACATTGTAATAGTGGAGAATTAATGCGAGACATATTTTACAATTTCATTTCATCTGCTCTCCTCCCAGATATTTTATCTTCCTTGGAATATTCTAGAATTACCATTAAAGCTCTTGTACAAGCTTCATCCTCTGTTCAATGTAACAATCTCGATATGGTATCAGAGTCGGCGGAATACGTTCGCCTGAGATCTACCAGAGTTTTTAATCAAGTCCTATTTCTCTCTGTCATCTGCTAGGGTTTGATTTCGCGATTTTGAACTGCAATTTTGTGTGAAGTGAAGGTATTTTCTGCAAAATCGGTCAGTCTAATCACCGTATTACTTAGGATATTCGTCAATTTTATCATTTGGAGCTTCCCTTATGGCTATCGATAAAACCGAAGAACTCACCCCCAATACGAGCAGTAATGATCAAGCAGTCATCGATGTGAGCAGTTCTTTATACATTCATCCTTCGGATATCCTGGAGTGACTCTAGTACCAGTTCCTTTTGATGGATGGGTATAGGTCATGGAAGAGGAACGTATTGAGAGCCCCGTCAGTCAAAAATAAATTAGGGTTCATAAACGGGGATTGCAGGAAGCCTCCTCCCAATTCTCCTCAATTTTATCAGTGGGAGAGATCTGACAACATGGTAACTTCCTGGATTCTTAAGTCCCTTGCAAAAGAAATTTCTGACAGTGTTGAGTATGTTAACGTTCAGTGGAATTATGGAGAGAATTGGAAGATCGATATGATCAAATGAATGGTGTGAAGCTGTATCAGATTCAAAAGGAATCAATGATCTCGTTCAAGGATCTTGGGACATCACTGCCTATTACACATGAATGAAAAGGTTGTGGGAAGAATTGAGCAATCTCGGTGCCAAATCCCAATGCACCTGTGTTTGTATGTGTGGGTCAAAGGATACTATGCATAAGGCATAACATGATAGACGACTTATTCAATTTCTGATGGGCTTGAACGAAGTCTACACAACAATGCGAGGAAGCATTTTAATGATGGAACCCCTACCATCCTTAGCACATGCCTTCTCCTTGTTAGTGCAAGAGGAAAAGCAAAGGGAGTTCAAACCAAACAATCAGATGAGCCTAGAGTCTACTTCACTTCATGTGAATGTTGCACCTTCACAACATCAGAATCCTTTTGGAGCTCGGAATTTCAAAACACATTACACTACCAACAGCAAGGGTCGACCATTCTACGACTATTGTAAAAGGCCAGACCATACAAAGGACAAATGTTACCAACTACATGGATATCCCCAGAACAATCCTTACAACAATCAGAATTCAAATCGCACTAACACTCAACAATTCAACCAGGGAAATAACTCAGGTCAAACTCAAGGTCACAAATTCAATAGAGGGAAGGGAGCTGTGGCAAATGTACATGGAGTCCCAGCTGATCTGTTGCATGAGAAGGAAGATGATCCAATCCTACATGGTGAGAATCAGAATGTCATATTGACAAAAGAGCAATAAAGTCAGATAATGAACTTGCTACAGCATTTTCAGATAGGAGGAGGATCTCCAGCAATGCCAACATCACCTGTGGTGCTGTTGACTTTGCAGGTATTGTGGTCTGCACTTCTTCTATTGATTTTGACAAACCATCGTGCAAATGTTTCGAATCTAAGACTGACTTTTGAATTAAAGACTCAGGAGCCTCTAACTATATAACTTTCAATAAAACTGCAATTGGTAATATAACAAAATTACCATACCCTGTGTTGATAAGCCTACCAAATGGATATAAGGTGAAAGTGCTTGAATTTGGGGATGTGATACTCAGATCTAAAGCTACTCTACACAAAGTCCTTTATGTTCCATCCTTTAAGTACAACCTGATTTCTGTCAATTTTCTTGCAACACATCTCAAGTTTATTGTATTTTTCATGTCTATTGCAGGCCCCTTCAATGAAATGGTCTCAGGTGATTGGTTGTAGCAGAGAGGGATTATACTACCTCTGTTTCAGGTGTCTGAAGGGTAAAAGTATTGTTTCAAATACTAGTCTACCAATATTTTGTTGCAACTGTTCTGTTTCTACTAGTGCAAATAGTGAAGTCTTTAGTAGTCCTCCTCATTCACAGTCTCATTCAACAAATGTAAATACTTCGATTCACAATAATAAGAATGCCTCTTTAGATGAGTTAGACAAATATGATGTAAATGTCTTGTGGCATAATAGGCTTGTTCATGTTCCCTTTATCAAAATGAGAGGAATATCCTCAATACCTGTGAATTTCTCACCTAAACAACCTTTCAGTTGTTCCATTTGGCCCATGACTGGACAAGCCAGACTCCCATTTCCACAAAGAACTAGCACATCTACTCAAATTTTCCAATTAATACATGTTGACATATGGGGCCTCTACCATGTTGCTACACACAATAACTACAAATACTTTCTTACCTTGGTGGATGATTTCAGTAAGTCCGCTTGGACTCGTTTGTTAAGTAACAATAGCAATGCCCTACAAACCCTTAAAGCCTTTGTAAACATGATTGAGAATCAATTTGACACCACTATGAAAACCATCAGATCTGATAATGGACTGGAGTTTACCAGTCATGAAGCCACCACCTTCTATCAAACTAAAGGCATTATTCAACATAAAACTTGCTCTTATACTCCACAATAAAATGGGGTAGTAGAAAGGAAACACAAATATCTCCTTGAAACTTCCAGGTCACTCATGTTTCAATCCAAATTACCAACTAAATATTGGGGAGAATGCATTTTGACAGCAACTTATTTGATTAACAGATTGCCCACTACCTACTTGAACAACAAGTGTCCTTTTGAGCTCCTACATCACAAGAAGCCCAATTATTCTCACCTGAGGAGCTTTGGGTGTCTTTGATATCCTACTATGCCTAAGGTGCACAGAGATAAATTTGAGCCCCAGACAACTCCTCATGTTTTTGTGGGCTATCTCTTTTGGACAAAGTGTTACAAAGTGTTAAGCCTAGCCACTTGAAAGATTCATGTTTCTAGAGATGTAGTATTCTATGAAAGTGTCTTTCCTTTATCTTTAGGGCCTAAGGATGTCTCCCTATATAATATCATCAAGTCAGGTTCCTTTCCTACTCACACTGACAATAGCAGTCCACACTCCAATGTTCAAACTTCTATAAGTATCACATATCCAGATATGCATCAATCCCTTAAATCCTCATCTGCTAATGATACCACAATGCACACATCAGATATTCAGTCCTTTCACCATTCTCCTATCCCTGAAACTGCACATGAGATTACCAGCCCTCATTCACCAACACTACCCAATCAGAAACACCTCTACTAAGAAGAACCAGCAGAACCCATAAAACTCCTACTTACCTTAAGAATTAAATTTATAAGTTGACTAACACATCACATCCTGATGCACCTCAGGATTCACCTCCTTTGAGTGCACTCTTCTCTAATTATAGTTATGTTACACCTGATGCCTTATGTTCTGAAAGTCAGAACTTAGTGGCAAATGTTTGTCATGATAGTAAGCCATCTTCATATGGAGAGGCAACACTCAGCCCTGCAAGTCAAGCAGCCATGACACATGAGTTTGAGGCTCTCTATGCCAATAACACTTGGGACTTAGTACTCTTGCTAGATGGAAAGCAGACAAGACTGCAAATAGGTCTATAAAATTAAGCACAAAGCAGATGATAGTATAGAGAGATTTTAAGGCTAGATTATTGGTAAAGGGGTACACTCAACAAGCATGCGTTGACTATATAGAAAACGTTTCCCCTGTTGTCAAGATGACAACAGTTAGAGTCTTGGTCACTGTTGCTGTGAAGAAAGGCTGGGATATATTTTAGCTTGATGTAAATAATGCATTCCTCCATGGTGATCTATATGAAGAAGTGTGCATGAAGGTGCCACCAGGTCTCTTAATTTATCAGACTGGTCCACAAAAGGTGGTTTGCAAACTCAACAAATCTTTGTACGGGCTGAAGTAAGCCAACAGGCAATGGTATGCCAAGTTGACTGAAGCCCTGTCATCAATAGGGTACAAACACTTTGAGAATGATTATTCACTCTTCTCCAAGAAAACTTCTTCCCACATTATCTTTGTAGTTGTCTATGTTGATGATATTATCATCATTGGTACTGATTCAATGGCGATAACCAATTTGGAGTCATTTCTTGACAAGTAACTTCACTACTTCTTGGGTTTAGAGGTCCTTTACAAATCAGATGGTATCATCATATCTCAAAGAAAGTTGACCCTAGACTTGATGAAGGAATATGATTGTTTTGCTTATAACATCTTGTCATCTCCCCTTGATCCTATTGTGAAGTTGAAGGCTGATGAAGGCACTCTTCTTCCAGACCCTACATATTACAGAAAATTGGTGGGAAAGCTGAACTACCTCACCAATACCAGACTTGACATAGCCTACAATGTACAGCTTCTCATCCAGTTCATGCAAGCACCTAGAGATACACAGTTAACAGCAACCTTCCATCTTCTCAGGTACCTCAAGACAGATCTCACACTTGGAATATTTTTCTCCAACAATACTGATTGCTCCATCTCTGCCTACCGTGATTCTGACTAGGCATCATGCCCTGACTTTAGAAAGTCTGTCACTTGCTACATTGTTTTGGTTGGAGACAGTCCCATTAGCTAGAAATCAAAGAAACAAGAAACCATTTCCTTGTCCTCAACTGAAGCTGAGTACAGGTCCCTCAGGAAAGTGGTTGGAGAATTGGTATAGTTAAACAGGTTGTTTGAAGAGTTTACTATCCCACAGTCCAGTCCTATTACTGTCTTTTGCGACAGCTAATCTGCTATCCAAATTGCTCAAAATCCTGTTTTCCATGAACGGACAAAAACATTGAGGTCGACTGCCATTTTTTAAGGAACAAACTTCAGGAAGGCTTGATCTCTCTTCAACATGTAGCCACTACTGACCAATTAGCTGTCATTCTTACCAAAGCACTCACAGTAGTTAAACACCATGCTGTACTCAGCAAGTTGGCTGTGAGATCCTCCCATCCAACTTGAGGGGGGGGGGGGTATTGAGATATATTTTAGTTAGATAAGCATTTTGTTATTGTTAGTTAGTTAAGTTAATTGTAATAGCTGAGTCGGCAACTTTACTTTTACTTCTTTTACTTTCAGCTACAACACGTGTACATATATAAACACATTGTAATAGTGCAGAATTAATGAGAGACATATTTTACAATTTCATTTCATCCGCTCTCCTCCCAGATATTTTATCTTCCTTGGAATATTCTAGAATCACCATTGAAGCTCCTGTACGAGCTTCATCCTATATTCAATGTAACAATCTCGATAGCGACGCCACAATTTCACAGTACTTATAATCTGTATAAATTGATACCTCGAGTAGGGGTAAAAACTCAGGCGCACAACGGGTATACATCAAATAATATTAATTTATTATGATTAAGTAATTTAAGATAAAAATGTGTATCAATTAAAAATCATGATTCTTTTATAACCACGTTTTTAAAAACATATATTATGTATTTATTGAATTTATGTGAACACCCGATGCGCTAAGTTTTTACCCCACAAACACATACTAGTAGGAAGATATCAGCATAGAAGCTAGCGATAAACTCAGAAATTTAACTTGAAACTACTCGGTCTCGATCGACATCTGCACGTCAACTAATGTGTATTTTTTTACCTGATTTACTATGGGATTATTTACCTGGTCTAAAAATTCAATTTTATGTGTAGTTAGGTATAAGTTGTTGTGACGACCCAAAGGGTCATCACCGTAGTTCTTCCTTGTTCCGCGCTTCCGAGTCCTTGAAAACCTCGCTTTTAGTTGCCTCGATTTGCGTGCGTAGTTCAGGCGCATAGCCGGAAAGTTTTTATGTTAGAATATGTGAATTATGTGAAAAATTTGATGGATTTTGATATTAACATGCATAATATTGACTTCGGTCAACATTTTGGGTAAACGGACCCGGACCTGTGATTCGACGGTCCCGGAGGGTCCGTAGAAAAATATGGGACTTGGGCGTGTGCCCGGAATTAAATTCCGAGGTCCCAAGCCCGAGAAATGAAATTTTGTGTGAAATTGTTTTCTAAAATTAATTAAGGAAAATGAAGAAGGAAATTGATCAGAAAACTGTGGTATCGGGCTCGTATTTTGGTTCTGACACCCGGTACGAGTCTTAAATATGTTTTAAGCACTATCTGTAAAGTTTGGCTAAAAACGGACGTCATATGACGTGTTTCGGACTTAAAATGGGGAATTGAAGTTTTATGAAAGTTGAAAGAAAATCATGTGTTTTGAGGCTTGATTCTATGTATATGATGTCATTTTGGCGATTTGATCGCACAAATGAGACCGTAAGATGTTTTTAAGATCATATGTATGTTTGGTTTGGAGCCTCGAGGGCTCGGGTGAGTTTTGAGTGGGGCCCGGGAGGTCTTAGACTTAAAAAAGATGTAGGTTCAGGTGTTGCAGGCCCAGCGCGGCCGCGGCCGTTTCCGCGCGGTCCGCGCTGGTAGCCACGCGGCCGCAGGGCTTTTCTGTGTGGTCCACGTGGTGGGGGTTCAGAGGGTCGGTAGCTAGGTCGACCAGCGCGGCCGCACACCAAATCAGTGCGGTCCGCGCTGGGTGGGTTCAGAGAGCCCACTTCTTCCCTCCCTCGGCACGGCCGCAGTGCATTTCCGCGCGGTCCGCGCTGGCAGCCATGCGGCTGCGGTGCATTTCTGCGCGGTCCGCGCCAGCACCCAGCATATATATAAATTCGGGATTTTCAGTCATTTTATCCACTTTTCAAAACCCAAAACCTAAGAGGCGATTTTCCAAACAACTTTTCTTCTCCAAAACGATTGGTAAGTGATTTCTAACTTAATTTCTTTATTCCTTGACATCTTTTAACATGATTTCAAATTCAAATCAAAGATTTTCATGGGGGAAATTGGGTGTTTTGGGTAGAACCTAGGTTTTCTACAAATTGAGAAGTTGGACCTCAATTTGAGGTCCGATTTCAAAACAAATCATATATTTGAATTCGTGGGAGAATGGGTAACCGGGTTTTGGTCCGAACCTCGAGTTTCGACCACGTGGGTCCGGGGGTATTTTTGACCATTTTGGGAAAAACCTTGTAAAATTTATTTTTCATGCATGGGGAGTGATTCATTTAGTAATTATTAATGTGATTAAGTAACTTATGACTAGATTCGAGCGGATTGGTGGTGGAATCAAGAGGTAAAGCTATACTAGAAGCGTGAGTTGAGTTTGGAGCATTCGAGGTAAGTGTTTGTTCTAACTTTGGCTTGAGGGAATAGGATTAGGATGTTATTTGCTACTTGCTAATGTGGAGTACGGTGTATAAGCATGGTGACGGTTATCTATGCACCGGAGTCTAGCATGACTGTGAGTCTTAATTGCTTTTAATTCGAATAACGTGACACAATCTCCTTGTTTATTTGATGAGTTTCATATAATGTGAACGGTTGAGGTAAAATTGTGATTGGTGTACTTTTGGAGCGTTAGCTCGAACATGAATGTGTTAGTTGAGGAAGAAGGGATTTCAAAAGAGAATGTGTTGTGATTACTACCTTGCCGGGATGTGTAGACCGATATATATACTCTCCCTTGTCGGGATATTTTGGGTTGTTAGTTGTACCCTTGCCGGGTTAGAGTGACATGTTGTTGATTTCCCCTAATGGGACTCTCCTTACAAAATCAGATGTTTCGAAATATATTATGGGATCGTGTGGCACGCCGTCCACTTATATATGATATTATGGGATCGTGTGGCACGCTGTCCACTTATATATGATATTATGGGATCGTGTGGCACGCCTTCCACTTATATATGATATTATGGGATCGTGTGGCACGCCGTCCACTTATATATGATATTATGGGATCGTGTGGCACGCTGTCCACTTTTATATGATATTATGGGATCGTGTGGCACACCGTCCACGTATGATTTTACGAAATGGGATCGGGTGGTACGCCTACCACAAATTAGAGTGATTATTGGTTATTGGCCTCCGTTGCCGGTGACATATTGCGCACTGTGATAAAAATGAAATGGGAACGAGTGGTACGCCTACCACGTGGTATATGAAAATTGGGATCGTGTGGCACGCCGTCCACTTATATATGATATTATGGGATCGTGTGGCACGCCGTCCACTATATATATATATATATATATATATATATATATATATATATATATATCATGGGAACCGGAGTTTCTTTTGTTTATTTCCGATATTTCAGTTTTATCTGTTACTCCCCGATAGCATGTCCCCTCCTAGCTTTACTTTGTATTATCTTGTTATTGTTTTCTTGCACTTGTGTATATATCTGTACAGGTTAATTGTGGTAGGTACTGTTTAGCCTCGTCACTACTTCGCCAGGGTTAGGCCAGGCACTTACCAGCACATGGGGTCGGTTGTGCTGATGCTACACTCTGTGCATTTTTGTGCACAGATCAGGGAGCAGCTTACGGACCATAGCAGTAGGACTTCTGGGAGCTATTTTCAGTCCAGGGACTCTCGAGGTAGCCTAGCTGGCGTTCGCAGGCCGAAGCCCCTTTCCTTATTTTTCGTTTATTCATCTTGTATCCGACAAACATGATTTCCTTTCAGACATTGTTTGTAGTATTCTGTAGTAGTCCGTAAGCTAGTGACACCAGACCTTGGGTAGTGATGTGTATTAAACTTCCGCACTTTTGGTTTTCAGTTGCTTTAGATTTAAAGTCTTCCGCTTAAATTTTGTCTCGTTTATTATATTGTTTGAAAGGAAGCAGGAAAGGTGTTTTAAATATTTGGCTTGCCTAGCTCTGATAGTAGGCGCCATCACGACACCCGATGGTGGGAAATCCGGGTCATGACAAGTTGGTATCAGAGCCCTGGGTTACTTAGGTCTCACAACTCACGGATAGCTCAGTAGAGTCTGAGGGATCGGTACGGAGACGTCTGTATTTATCCCGCAGAGGCTACTGAGTTAGGAAAACTTCACCTTGTTCATTCTTGTCATGCGATTATGTTTCTCAAGTACGGATTGTCTTTCCACTCTGTTCTTTCGCAGATGGCGAGGACACGTGCTTCCTCTTCTACCGCGCAGCAGCCTGAGCCCCCATCAACAGCTCCTATCAGGGGCAGGGGGCGAGGCCGAGGCCGGGGCAGAGCTCAGCCCCAAGCGGCAGTCCCAGAGGTGGAGCCTCATGTTGACTACGACGAAGGGGTCCCAGCTCCAGCAGCTCCGGTGGGCCCAGCTCAGGTCCCAGAGGGTTTCATAGCCACTCCAGTGCTTCAGGACGCTTTGGTCCGACTGGTAGGCTTTATGGAGGGCATTTCTAGAGCGGGTTTGCTTCCCGTAGCTCCAGCCACATCTCAGGCTGGGGGAGGAGTTCAGACTCCCGATACTCGTACTCCAGAGTCGGTAGCTCCTCAGGCTCAGGTTCCAACAGTTCAGCCAGCCGTGGCAGTTCAGCCAGCTATGGCAGCCCAGTCAGGTATTGCGGCTCAGTCCAGCGATGGTGCAGCTATGTCCGCGGATGCTTTTTGGAGGCTTGATCGTTTCACCAAGCTCTTCACAACCACATATAGTGGCACCCCCTCAGAGGATGCTCAGGATTTCATATTCAGCTGTCATGAGGTTCTACGGACTATGGGCATTGTAGAGACCAATGGGGTCGACTTCGCCACTTTTCGCCTGGCAGGATCCGCCAAGACTTGGTGGAGGGATTTCTGTTTAGCCAGGCCAGCAGGGTCGCCATCATTGACCTGGGATCAGTTTTCAGAGTTATTTCTGGGGAAGTTTCTTCCAGTTACTCAGCGAGATGCTCTTCGCAGGCAGTTTGAGCGTCTCCAGCAGGGTCCTATGACGGTCACCTAGTATGAGACCCGGTTCATTGATCTTGCTCGTCATGCCATTGTGATACTCCCTACCAATAGAGAGAGGGTGCGGAGGTTTATTGATGGGTTGGCCCAGCCGATCCGTGTTCAGATGGCCATGAGTGCCGGTAGTGAGATTTCATTTCAGGAGGCGGAAGATGGTTCCCGCCGGATAGAGATGACACTTGCTTAGGGAGGTGGTCATGGGTCTGATAAGAGGCCCCGTCATTCTGGTAGATTCAGTGGTACCTTGTCTGGAGGTAGGGATTCTTATGGTAGAGGCCATCCTTCGAGGCCCTTTCAGTCAGCTCTCCAGGCTTCTCATGGTACACCATGTGGTCGTGGTTCTCAGCCACAGTATTCTGACCAGCAGCTTTTCAGTTCACCATCAGCACCTATCAGTGCACCACCACTTCGTTATTCTCAGCAGCCGAGGGCTTGGTATACTTGCGGCGATGTGAGTCACATTGCTAGATATTGCCCTTGAGCTTCCAGCAGCTCGCAGTAGCAGGGTCCTCGCCCGATGATCCAAGCGTCAGTTGCCCCACAGCCTGCCCAGCCAGCTAGAGGCGGGGGTAGAGGACATAGAGGTAGAGTAGAGGTCTTAGAGGTGGAGCTCAGACCGCTAGAGGTAGGGGTCAACCAGCAGCAGATCGTCCCAGGGATATGATTCAGGGAGGTGGGGCCCAGCCCCCTTGTTATGCCTTGCCAGCCAGGCCAGAGGCTGAGTCATCAGATGCTATGATTACAAGTACTATTCTGGTCTGTGATAGGGATGCTTCTGTGCTATTTGATCCCGGATTTACGTATTCATATGTGTCATCCTATTTTGCACCCTATATGGTTATGCCTAGTGAGGCCTTGAGTATTCCTGTATATGTGTCTACGCCAGTGGGGAATTCTATAGTGGTGGACCGGGTTCATCGTTCATGTGTTGTGGTATTCAGGGGTCTTGAGACCCGTGTTGACTTGTTGCTCTTGGATATGGTGGATTTCGACGTCATATTAGGGATGGATTGGTTGTCCCCGTATCATGCGATCTTGGATTGTCATGCCAAGACCGTGACCTTAGCCTTACTGAATTTTCCCATTTAGAATGGAGAGGGACTCCTGGTCATTCTTCTCGCAATGTTATTTCTTATGTGAAGGCTCGACGCATGGTCGAGAAGGGGTGTCTAGCTTATCTGGCTTATGTTTCCCGAGGTCTTCCCTTCAGACCTGCCGGGCATGCCGCCCGATAGGGATATTGATTTTTGTTTTGATCTGGCTCCGGGTACTCAGCCCATTTCCATTCCGCCGTATCATATGGTGCCGCCAGAATTGAAAGAGTTAAAGGGTCAGCTTCAGGATTTGCTTGAGAAGGGTTTAATTAGACCCAGTGTTTCGCCTTGGGGCGCACCGGTGCTATTTGTGAAGAAAAAGGATGGTTCGATGAGGATATGCATTGATTACCGGTAATTGAACAAGGTGACGATTAAGAACAAGTACCCACTGCCGAGGATCGATGATTTATTCAACTAGCTTCAGGGTGCGAGGGTGTTTTCAAAGATAGATTTGAGATCTGGCTACCACCAGCTGAGGATTAGGGCGTCTGATGTCCCTAAGACAGCATTTTGCACTCGGTATGGGCACTATGAGTTTTTGGTCATGTCATTTGGATTGACTAATGCCCCAGCAGCATTCATGGAGTTGATGAACCGACTGTTCAGACCTTATTTGGACTTGTTCGTGATAGTCTTCATTGACGATATTCTTATATACTCCCGCAGTCAGGAGGAGCATGAGCAGCACCTCAGAGCGGTTCTTCAGACCCTGAAGGGTAGTCAGTTGTATGCTAAGTTCTCGAAGTGCGAGTTTTGGCAAAGTTCGGTCGCATTCTTGGGTCATGTCGTATCAGCAGCAGGTATTCAGGTAGACCCGAAGAAGATAGAGGTAGTCAAGAACTGGCCTCAACCAGCTTCAGCTACGGAGATTCGGAGTTTCCTGGGGTTAGCAGGTTACTACCGTCGGTTCGTCGAGGGGTTTTCATCCATTGCAGCCCCTATGACCAGATTGACCCAGAAAGGTGCCCAGTTCAGATGGTCAGATGATTGTGAGGCGAGCTTTCAGAGGCTCAAGGCAGCTCTGACCACGGCACCGGTGTTGGTTTTGCCCACAGGTTCAGGGCCCTATACAGTCTATTGTGATGTATCTCGTATTTGACTTGGTGCAGTGTTGATGCAGGATGGCAAGGTCATTGCCTATGCTTTGAGGCAGTTGAAGGTTCATGAGAAGAACTATCCAGTGCATGATTTGGAGTTGGCAGCCATTGTTCACGCATTGAAGATTTGGAGGCACTATCTGTATGATGTGGCTTGTGAGGTGTTCACGGATCATAAGAGTCTTCAGTATTTGTTCAAGCAAAAGGAGTTGAATTTGAGGCAGAGGAGGTGGTTGGAATTGTTGAAAGATTATGACATCACAATCTTATATCACCCGGGAAAGGCCAATATGAAGGCCGATGCCTTGAGTAGGAAGTCAGCCAGTATGGGCAGTCTTGCTTATATTCCGGTCAGTGAGAGACCGCTTGCTTTAGACGTTCAGGCTTTGGCCAATCAATTTGTGAGGTTGGACATTTCTGAGCCTAGTCGAGTATTAGCTTGCACGATCGCTCATTCTTCATTATTGGAGTGTATCCGTGATCGGCAATTCGATGATCCCCATTTGTGTGTCTTGAGAGACACGGTGCAGCGTAGAGGTTCCAAGAAAGTAACCTTAGATGATGATGACGTATTGAGATTGTAGGGGCGAGTTTGTGTGCCCAAGGTTGATGGGATTCGAGAGTTGATCTTAGCGGAGGCCCACAGTTCTCGGTATTCTATTCACCCGGGCGTCGCGAAGATGTATCAGGATCTGAGGCAGCACTATTGGTGGCGCAAGATGAAGAAAGACATCGTTGCGCATGTAGCTCGGTGTTTGAATTGTCAGCAGGTTAAGTACGAGCATCAAAGACCTGGTGGTCTATTTCATAGGATTGCACATCCCAAGTGGAAGTAGGAGAGGATTACGATGGATTTCGTTACTAGGCTTCCGATGACTCGGAAGAAGTTTGATGCAGTTTGGGTCATTGTTGATAGGCTGACCAAGTTAGCGCATTTTGTTCCTGTTGCAGCCACCTATTCGTCTGAAAGGTTAGCCGAGATTTATATTAGGGAGATTGTTCGCCTTCATGGGGTGCCACTATCTATCATTTCGGATCGGGGTACGCAGTTTACCTCGCATTTCTGGAGAGCGGTTCAGCAAGAGTTGGGCACCCAGGTTGAGTTGAGACAGCATTTCATCCCCAGACGGACGGTCAGTCCGAGAGGACTATTCAGATTCTTGAAGACATGCTTCTAGCCTGTGTCATTGATTTTGGAGGCTCATGGGACCAGTTTTTGCCTTTAGCAGAGTTCGCCTACAACAACAGCTACCAGTCCAGCATTCAGATGGCTCCGTATGAGGCGTTGTATTAGTAGGCGATGTCGGTCTCTGGTTGGATGGTTTGAGCCGGGAGAGGCTCGATTATTGGGTACGGATCTGGTTCAAGAAGCCTTGGACAAGGTCAGGATTATTCAGGATAGACTTCGTACAGCTCAGTCCAGACAAAAGAGTTATGCATACCGCAAGGTCAGAGATGTTGCTTTCATGGTTGGGGAGCGGGTATTGCTCCGTGTATCGCCTATGAAGGGCGTGATGAGATTTGGGAAGAAGGGCAAGCTCAGCCCTAGGTTCATCGGTCCATTTGATATTCTTGATCGTGTGGGAGAGGTGGCTTATAGACTTGCCTTGCCACCTAGCTTGTCAGTTGTGCATCCCGTGTTTCATGTATATATGCTCCGGAAGTATCGTGGAGATCCATCGCACGTGTTAGATTTCAGCAATGTCCAATTGGACAAGGATCTGTCATATGAGGAGGAGCCGGTGGCTATTCTAGACCGGCAAGTTCGACAGTTGAGGTCGAAGAGTTTTCCTTCGGTGCGTGTTCAGTGGAGAGGTCAGCCTCCTAAAGCATCGACCTGGGAGTCCGAGTCCGATATGCGGGGCCGTTATCCTCATCTATTTCCCGACTCAGGTACTTCTTTCTTATGTCCGTTTGAGGACGAACGGTTGTTTTAGAGGTGGAGAATGTGACGACCCAAAGGGTCATCACCATAGTTCTTCCTTGTTCCGCGCTTCCGAGGCCTTGAAAACCTCGCTTTTAGTTGCCTTGATTTGCGTGCGCAGTTCGGGCGCGTAGCCGGAAAGTTTTTATGTTAGAATATGTGAATTATGTGAAATATTTGATGGATTTTGATATTAACATGCATAATATTGACTTCGGTCAACATTTTGGGTTAACAGACCCAGAATTGTGATTCGACGGTCCCGGAGGGTCCGTAGAAAAATATGGGACTTGGGTGTGTGCCTGGAATTAAATTCCGAGGTCCCAAGCCCGAGAAATGAAATTTTGTGTGAAATTATTTTCTAAAATTAATAAAGGAAAATGAAGAAGGAAATTGATCAGAAAACTGTGGTATCGGGCTCGTATTTCGGTTCCGACGCCCGGTACAAGTCTTAAATATGTTTTAAGCACTATCTGTAAAGTTTGTCTAAAAGCGGACGTCATATGACGTGTTTCGGACTTAAAATGGGGAATTAGAGTTTTATGTAAGTTGAAAGAAAATCATGTGTTTTGAGGCTTGATTCTATGTATATGATGTTATTTTGGCGATTTGATCGAACAAATGAGACCGTAAGATGTTTTTAAGATCATATGTATGTTTGGTTTGGAGCCCCGAGGGCTCGGGTGAGTTTTGAGTGGGGCCCAGGAGGTTTTAGACTTAAAAAAAATGCAGGTTCAGGTGTTGCAGGCCCAGTGCGGCCGCGGCCGTTTCCGCGCGGTCCGCGCTGGTAGCCACGCAGCCGCAATGCTTTTCTGTGCGGTCCGCGTGGTGGCGGTTCAGAGGGTCGGTAGCCAGGTCGAAGCGCGGCCGCGCACCAAATCAGTGCGGTCCGCGCTGGGTGGGTTCAGAGAGCCCACTTCTTCCCTCCCTCGGCGCGGCCGCGGCGCATTTCCGCGCGGTCCCCGCTGGCAACCACGCAGTCGCGGTGCATTTCTGCGCGGTCCGCGCCAACCCCCATCATATATATAAATTCGGGATTTTTAGTCATTTTATCCACTTTTCAAAATCCAAAACCTAAGAGGCGATTTTCCAAGCAACCTTTCTTCTCCAAAACGATTGGTAAGTGATTTCTAACTTAATTTCTTTATTCCTCGACATCTTTGAACATGATTTCAATTTCAAATTCAAATCAAAGATTTTCATTGGGAAATTGGGTGTTTTGGGTAGAACCTAGGTTTTCTACAAATTGAGAAGTTGGACCTCAATTTGAGGTCCGGTTTCAAAACAAATCATATATTTGGATTCGTGGGAGAATGGGTAACCGGGTTTTGGTCCGAACCTCGAGTTTCGACCACGTGGGTCCGGGGGTGTTTTTGACCATTTTGGGAAAAACCTTGTAAAATTTATTTTTCATGCATGGGGAGTGATTCATTTAGTAATTATTAATGTGATTAAGTAACTTATGACTAGATTCGAGCGGATTGGTGGTGGAATCAAAAGGTAAAGCTATACTAGAAGCGTGAGTTGAGTTTGGAGCATTCGAGGTAAGTGTTTGTTCTAACTTTGGCTTGAGGGAATAGGATTAGGTTGTTATTTGCTACTTGCTAATGTGGAGTACGGTGTATAGGCATGAGGACGGTTATCTATGCACCGAAGTCTAGCATGACCGTGAGTTTTAATTCCTTTTAATTCGAATAACGTGACACAATCTCCTTGTTTATTTGATGAGTTTCATATAATGTGAACGGTTGAGGTAAAATTGTGATTGGTGTACTTTTGGAGCGTTAGCTCGAACATGAATGTGTTAGTTGAGGAAGAAGGGATTTAAAAAGAGAATGTGTTGTGATTACTCCCTTGCCGGGATGTGTAGACCGATATATATACTCTCCCTTGTCGGGATATTTTGGGCTGGTAGTTGTACCCTTGCCGGTTAGAGTGACATATTGTTGATTTCCCCTAATGGGACTCTCCTTACAAAATCAGATGTTTCGAATTATATTATGGGATCGTGTGGCACGCCGTCCACTTATATATGATATTATGGGATCGTGTGGCACGCCGTCCACTTATATATGATATTATGGGATCGTGTGGCACGCCGTCCACTTTTATATGATATTATGGGATCCTGTGGCACGTCGCCCACTTTTATATGATATTATGAGATCGTGTGGCATGCCGTTCACGTATGATTTTACGAAATGGGATCGGGTGGTACGCCTACCACAAATTAGAGTGATTATTGGTTATTGGCCTCCGTTGCCGGTGATATATTGCGCACTGTGATAAAGATGAAATGGGAATGAGTGGTACGCCTACCACGTGGTATATGAAAATTGAGATCGTGTGGCACGTCGTCCACTTATATATGATATTATGGGATCTTGTGGCACGCCGTCCACTATATATATATCATGGGAACTGAAGTTTCTTTTGTTTATTTCCGATATTTCAGTTTTATCTGTTACTCCCCGATAGCATGTCCCCTCCTAGCTTTACTTTGTATTATCTTGTTATTGTTTTCTTGCACTTGTATATATATCTGTACAGGTTAATTGTGGTAGGTACTGTTTAGCCTCGTCACTACTTCGCCGGGGTTAGGCCAGGCACTTACCAGCACATGGGGTCGGTTGTGCTGATGCTACACTCTGTGCATTTTTGAGCATAGATCAGGGAGCAGCTTACGGACCACAGCAGTAGGACTTCTGGGAGCTATTTTCAGTTCAGGGACTCTCGAGGTAGCCTAGCTGGCGTTCGCAGGCCGAAGCCCCTTTCCATGTTTTTTGTTTGTTCATCTTGTATCCGACAAACATGATGTATTTCCTTTCAGACATTGTTTGTAGTATTCTGTAGTAGTCCGTGAGCTAGTGACACCAGACCTTGGGTAGTGATGTGTATTAAACTTCCGCACTTTTGGTTTTCAGTTGCTTTAGATTTAAAGTCTTCCGCTTAAATTTTGTCTCGTTTATTATATTGTTTGAAAGAAAGCAGGAAAGGTGTTTTAAATATTTGTCTTGCCTAGCTCCGATAGTAGGCGCCATCACGACACCCGATGGTGGGAAATCCGGGTCATGACAAGTTGGTATCAGAGCCCTGGTTTACTTAGGTCTCACAACTCACGGACAGCTCGGTAGAGTCTGAGGGATCGGTACGGTGACGTCTGTATTTATCCCGCAGAGGCTACTGAGTTAGGAAAACTTCACCTTGTTCATTCTTGTCGTGCGATTCTGTTTCTCAAGTACGGATTGTCTTTCCACTCTGTTCTTTCGCAGATGGCGAGGACACGTGCTTCCTCTTCTACCGCGCAGCATCCCGAGCCCCCAGCAGCAGCTCCTATCAAGGGCAGGGGGCGAGGTCGAGGCCGGGGCAGAGCTCAGCCCCGAATGGTAGTCCTAGAGGTGGAGCCTCATGTTGACTACGATGAAGGGGTCCCAGCTCCAGCAGCTCTGGTGGGCCCAGCCCAGGTCCCAAAGGGTTTCATAGCCACTCTAGTGCTTTAGGACGCTTTGGTCCGACTGGTAGGCTTTATGGAGGGCATTTCTAGAGCAGGTTTGCTTCCCGTAGCTCCAGCCACATCTCAGGCTGGGGAGGATTTCAGACTCTCGATACTCGTACTCCAGAGCCGGTAGCTCCTCAGGCTCAGGTTCCAGCAGTTTAGCCAGCCATGGCAGTTCAGCCGGCTGTGGCAGCCCAGCCAGGTATTGCGGCTCAGTCCAGCGATGGTGCGGCTATGTCCGCGGATGCTTTGTGGAGGCTTGATCGTTTCACCAAGCTCTTCACAACCACATATAGTGGCACCCCCTCAGAGGATGCTCAGGATTTCATATTCAAGCTGTCATGAGGTTCTACGGACTATGGGCATTGTAGAGACCAATGGGGTCGACTTCGCCACTTTTTGCCTGGCAGGATCCGCCAAGACTTGGTGGAGGGATTTCTGTTTAGCCAGGCCAACAGGGTCGCCATCATTGACCTGGGATCAGTTTTTAGAGTTATTTCTGGGGAAGTTTCTTCCAGTTACTCAGCGAGATGCTCTTCGCAGGCAATTTGAGCGTCTCCAGCAGGGTCCTATGACGGTCACCCAGTATGAGACCCAGTTCATTGATCTTGCTCGTCATGCCATTGTGATACTCCCCACCGATAGAGAGAGGGTGTGGAGGTTTATTGATGGGTTGGCCCAGCCGATCCGTGTTCAGATGGCCATGAGTGCCGGTAGTGAGATTTCATTTCAGGAGGCGGCAGATGGTGCCCGCCGAATAGAGATGGAACTTGCTTAGGGAGGTGGTCATGGGTCTGATAAGAGGCCCCGCCATTCTGGTAGATTCAGTGGTAGCTCGTCTGGAGGTAGGGATTCTTATGGTAGAGGCCATCCTTCGAGGCCCTTTTAGTCAGCTCTCCAGGCTTCTCATGGTACACCAGGTGGTCGTGGTTCTCAGCCACAGTATTCTGACCAGTAGCTTTTCAGTTCACCATCAGCACCTATCAGTGCACCACCACTTCGTTATTCTCAGCAGCCGAGGGCTTGTTATACTTGCGGCGATGTGAGTCACATTGTCAGATATTTTCCTCGAGCTTCCAGCAGCTCGCAGCAGCAGGGTCCTCGCCCGATGATCCAGGCGCCAGTTGCCCCACAGCCTGCCCAGCCAACTAGAGGCGGGGTAGAGGACATAGAGGTGGAGGTAGAGGTCTTAGAGGTGGAGGTAGAGGTCTTAGAGGTGGAGCTCAGACCGCTAGAGGTAGGGGTCAGCCAGCAGCAGATCGTCCCAGGGATATGATTCAGGAAGGTGGGGCCCAGCCCCGTTGTTATGCCTTGCCAGCCAGGCCAGAGGCTGAGTCATCAGATGCTGTGATTACAGGTACTATTCTGGTCTGTGATAGGGATGCTTCTGTGCTATTTGATCCCGGATCTACGTATTCATATGTGTCGTCCTATTTTGCACCCTATTTGGTTATGCCTAATGAGGCCCTGAGTATTCCTGTATATGTGTCTACGCCAGTGGGGAATTCTATAGTGGTGGACCGGGTTCATCGTTCATGTGTTGTGGTATTCAGGGGTCTTGAGACCCGTGTTGACTTGTTGTCTTGGATATGGTGGATTTCGACGTCATATTAGGGATGGATTGGTTGTCCCCGTATCATGCGATCTTGGATTGTCATGCCAAGACCGTGACCTTAGCCTTACCGGATTTGCCCCATTTAGAATGGAGAGGGACTCCTGGTCATTCTTCTCGCAGCGTTATTTCTTATGTGAAGGCTCAACGCATGGTCGAGAAGGGGTGTCTAGCTTATCTGGCTTATGTTCGCGACTCCAGCACTGAGGTCCCGTCTATTGATTATGTTCCTATTGTTCGGGAGTTTCCTGAGGTCTTCCCTTCAGACCTGCCGACATGCCGCCCGACAGGGATATTGATTTTTGTATTGATCTGGCTTCGGGCACTCAGCCCATTTCCATTCTGTCGTATCGTATGGCGCCGCCAGAATTGAAAGAGTTAAAGGGTCAGCTTCAGGATTTGCTTGAGAAGGGTTTCATTAGACCTAGTGTTTCGCCTTGGGGCGCACCGGTGCTATTTGTGAAGAAAAAGGATGGTTCGATGAGGATGTGCATTGATTACCGGTAATTGAACAAGGTGACGATTAATAACAAGTACCCACTACCGAGGATCGATGATTTATTCGACCAGCTTCAGGGTGAGAGGGTGTTTTCAAAGATAGATTTGAGATCTGGCTACCACCAACTGAGGATTAGGGCGTCTGATGTCCCTAAGACAGCATTTCGCACTCGGTATGGGCACTATGAGTTTTTGGTCATGTCATTTGGATTGACTAATGCCCCAACAGCGTTCATGGAGTTGATGAACCGAGTGTTCAGACCTTATTTGGACTTGTTCGTGATAGTCTTCATTGACGATATTCTTATATACTCCCGCAGTCAGGAGGAGCATGAGCAGCACCTCAGAACGGTTCTTCAGACCCTGAAGGGTAGTCAGTTGTATGCTAAGTTCTTGAAGTGCGAGTTTTGGCAAAGTTCGGTCGCATTCCTGGGTCATGTCGTATCAGTAGCAAGTATTCAGGTAGACCCGAAGAAGATAGAGGCAGTCACGAACTGGCCTCGACCAGCTTCAACTACGGAGATTCGGAATTTCCTAGGGTTAGCAGGTTACTACCGTCGGTTCGTGGAGGGGTTTTCATCCATTGCATCCCCTATGAATGACCCAGAAAGGTGCCCAATTCAGATGGTCAGATGAGTGTGAGGCGAGCTTTCAGAGGCTCAAGGCAGCTCTGACCACGGCACCGGTGTTGGTTTTGCCCACAGGTTCAGGGCCCTATACAGTCTATTGTAATGCATCTCGTATTGGACTTGGTACAGTGTTGATGCAGGATGGCAAGGTCATTGCCTATGCTTCGAGGCAGTTGAAAGTTCATGAGAAGAACTATCCAGTGCATGATTTGGAGTTGGCAGCCATTGTTCACGCATTGATGATTTGGAGGCACTATCTGTATGGTGTGGCGTGTGAGGTGTTCACGGATCATAAGAGTCTTCAGTATTTGTTCAAGCAAAAGGAGTTGAATTTGAGGCAGAGGAGGTGGTTGGAATTGTTGAAAGATTATGAAATCACAATCTTATATCACCCGGAAAGACCAATGTGGTGGCCGATGCCTTGAGTAGGAAGTCAGCCAGTATGGGCAATCTTGCTTATATTCCGGTCGGTGAGAGATCGCTTGCTTTGGACGTTCAGGCTTTGGCCAATCAGTTTGTGAGGTTGGACATTTCTGAGCCTAGTCGAGTATTAGCTTGCATGGTCGCTCGTTCTTCATTATTGGAGCGTATCCATGATCGACAATTCGATGATCCCCATTTGTGTGTCTTGAGAGATACGGTGCAGCGTGGAGGTGCCAAGAAAGTAACCTTAGATGATGATGGCGTATTGAGATTGCAGGGGAGAGTTTGTGTGCCCAATGTTGATGGGATTTGAGAGTTGATCTTAGCGGAGGCCCACAGTTCTCGGTATTCTATTCACCTGGGCGCCGCGAAGATGTATCAGGATCTGAGGCAGCACTATTGGTGGCACAAGATGAAGAAAGACATCGTTGCACATGTGGCTCGGTGTTTGAATTGTCAGCAGGTTAAGTACGAGCATCAAAGACCTGGTGGTATATTTCAGAGGATTGCACTTCCCGAGTGGAAGTGGGAGAGGATTACGATGGATTTCATTACTGGGCTTCCGATGACTCGGAAGAAGTTTGATGCAGTTTGGGTAATTGTTGATAGGCTGACCAAGTTAGCGCATTTTGTTCCTGTTGCAGCCACCTATTCGTCTGAAAGGTTAGCCGAGATTTATATCAGGGAGATTGTTCGCCTTCATGGGGTGCCGCTATCTATCATTTCGGATCGGGGTACGCAGTTTACCTCGCATTTCTGGAGAGCGGTTCAGCAAGAGTTGGGCACCCAGGTTGAGTTGAGACAGCATTTCATCCCCAGACGGACGGTCAGTCCGAGAGGACTATTCAGATTCTTGAGGACATGCTCCGAGCCTGTGTCATTGATTTTGGAGGCTCGTGGGACCAGTTTTTGCCTTTAGCAGAGTTCGCCTACAACAACAGCTACCAGTCCAGCATTCAGATGGCTCCGTATGAGGCGTTGTATGGTAGGCAATATCGGTCTCCGGTTGGGATCGTGTGGCACACCGTCCACTTATATATAATATTATGGGATCGTGTGGCATGTCGTCCACTTATATATGATATTATGTGATCGTGTGGCACGTCCACTTTTATATGATATTATGGGATCCTGTGGCACGCCGTCCACTTTTATATGATATTATGGGATCCTGTGGCACGCCGTCCACGTATGATTTTACGAAATGAGATCGGGTGGTACGCTTACCACAAATTAGAGTGATTATTGGTTATTGGCCTCCGTTGTCGGTGACATATTGCGCACTGTGATAAAGATGAAATGGGAACGAGTGGTACGCCTACCACGTGGTATATGAAAATTGGGATCGTGTGGCACGCCGTCCACTTATATATGATATTATGGGATCGTGTGGCACGCCGTCCACTATATATATATATCATGGGAACCGGAGTTTCTTCTGTTTATTTCCGATATTTCAGTTTTATCTGTTACTCCTCGATAGCATGTCCCCTCCTAGCTTTACTTTGTATTATCTTGTTGTTGTTTTCTTGCACTTGTCACTACTTCGTCGGGGTTAGGCCAGACACTTACCAGCACATGGGGTCGGTTGTGCTGATGCTACACTCTGTGCATTTTTGTGCACAGATCAGGGAGCAGCTTACGGACCACAGCAGTAGGACTTCTGGGAGCTATTTTCAGTCCAGGGACTCTTGAGGTAGCCTAACTGGCATTCACAAGCCGAAGCCCCTTTCCATATTTTTCGTTTGTTCATCTTGTATCCGACAAACATGATGTATTTCCTTTGAGACATTGTTTGTAGTATTCTGTAGTAGTCCGTGAGCTAGTGACACCAGACCTTGGGTAGTGATGTGTATTAAACTTCTGCACTTTTGGTTTTCAGTTGCTTTAGATTTAAAGTCTTCCGCTTAAATTTTGTCTCATTTATTATATTGTTTGAAAGAAAGCAGGAAAGGTGTTTTAAATATTTGGCTTGCCTAGCTCCGATAGTAGGCGCCATCACGACACCCGATGGTGGGAAATCTGGGTCATGACAGTTGTGAAATGTTATAAATATATTATATTATGGATATTCATTTAGTACTCCATTGTAAATAAGCTTCCTGAAGAAGCTTATCCATATGGGACTCCACCGTAAATATGTTTATCTATTTAAGTACTCTATTGGAAATAAGCTTCCTGAAGAAGCTTATCACTTCGATACCCGGTTATGGATAAACATTACCCCCGGTAGAAGATTATTCATACCGGGTATAATAAGCTTATCCTTTCAGTACCTAGTTATGGATAAATATTATCCCCGGTAGAAGATTATCCATACCGGGTATAATAAGCTTATCCTTTCAGTACCCAGTTATGGATAAACATTATCCCCGGTAGAAGATTATCCATATCGGGTATAATAAGCTTATCCTTTCAATACCCAATTATGGATAAATATTATCTCCGGTAGAAGATTATCCATATCGGGTATAATAAACTTATCCTTTCATTACTCCGTTATGGATAAACATTGTTCTCAGTAGAAGATTATCCATATCGGGTATAATAAGCTTATCCTTTCAGTACTCCGTTATGGATAAACATTGCTCTCAATAGAAGATTATCCATATCTGGTATAGTAGCAGCTTACACAACAGCTTCCTTTCTTCTATAAATAGAAGAGATTTTAGTTCATTATGTACATCAGTTTGAATTCGAATAATATATCAGTTTCTCTCTATACTTGTCTTTACTTTATAGTCTTTATTTTATAACACGTTATCAGCACGAGACTCTGCCATCTCGAGCAAATATTTTGAAAGTATCTGAGGTAAGAACTTTCTTTTCCTAAATAATGTCAAATCTTTCTAAACTTGAATTTGTAGCCCTGGATATATCGGGCAAAAGCTACATGTCTTGGGTGCTTGATGCTGAAATTCATCTTGATGCGATGGGTCTGGCAGACACCATCAAAGACAAAAATCAGGCATCAAACCAAGACCGTGCCAAAGCAATGATATTCCTACGCCATCACCTTGATGAGGGCCTGAAAATGGAATATCTTACTGTTAAAGATCCAGTCATACTGTGGAATAATTTGAAAGATAGATATGACCACCTGAAGATGGTCGTTCTTCCACAGGCACGATATGATTGGACTCATCTAAGGCTACAAGATTTTAAATCTATCAGTGAGTATAATTCTGCTATGTTCAGAATTATTTCCCAATTGAAGTTATGTGGTGATAATATTACTGATCATGATATGTTGGAGAAAACTTTCACCACTTTTCATGCCTCGAATATGCTCCTGCAGCAGCAATATCGAGAGATGGGATTTAAAAAGTATTCTGAACTTATCTCACATCTTCTTATAGCCGAGCAACATAATGGGCTATTAATGAAAAATCATGAAAGCCGACCTACTGGTTCTTGTCCATTCCCTGAAGTGAATGAGACAAACGTCCACCAGGCTAAACGTGGAAAAGGTCGTGGCCCCAGTCATGGTCATGGTCGTGGTCGGGAAAGAAACTCTAATCATGGTAATAATAATGTACCAAAGAACACTCCTCACCACCAGCAGTGGAAAAGGAAGGAACAAAAGCATGAAGCGGTGCAAGCACCAAATGCAGAAAATGCATGCTATAGATGTGGAGAAAAAGGGCACTCGTCACGTACCTGTCGTACGCCAAAGCACCTGGTTGAGCTTTATCAAGCCTCCCTAAAGAAGACAGAGAAAAATGCTGAAGCAAATTTTATTTCTGAAGATAATTTAGACTTCATGCATTTGGATGTAACTGATTACCTTGCACTCCCAGAAGGAGAAACAAGTCATGTAATCGGTGGTGAATCTGTAGAAATGTAAATATTTTAATTTTTGTTATTTGTAATAGATAAGTATGGTTATGTAATTGTTGTACATAAAGAAAAATTATGATTTGATAATGATGTTTACTATAATATATCTTGTTTATGTCATTTTGAAGAATATGGATAACATTATTAGATCAACTTAAACTCTAGCAGAGTTTGCAAGAAATATACAACCACAAGAAGTGGTTATATTTCGTATATCTCATTGTAATTATATTTTGTTAACTACCAGAAGTGGTATATGCCTATGATCACCAGAAGTGATAATTTAGGCTTTCTATGGTTACAATTGAAGATAAGCTACATAAATATTCTCTATATTAAATGCACGCCTCGATTTTCTCCTGAAGTAGTAAATATTTTAAAAGAGGTTGAGGCATCACAATTTGATGTGATTAATGCGCATTCAGATAATTATGTTCGATTTCCTGAAGGATGAGAACTTTTGATAATATTAATCCATTCCCTGAAGTGAATGTGACAATACTAATAAGTCGGGTAAATATGAACGCGCTCTTGATGTGAATACATTACAATTCACCTCCAGAAGAGTTAATATAATTGAGAGAATATATACTCAATATTTCGTATTTTAAATTTGCTCCTGAAGAAGTAACACAATTGAAATTGCCTCCTGAAGTGGAAAAATATTATGAAGAGGAGTTTTCGTGTGCTTAAACAATTGTTTTACATTGTTTATTTGATTGTGATTTTCTCTCATGACACCAGCAGTGTCTGAGCAATATTTGATAGTACAAAATGTATCAACAACTCCTGAAGAGCTAAATGTTTGCCTAAAGAATACATGACACCAGTAGTGCCAGATAAATATTAGATTGTGGATAATAAATGAAGGCTCTCGAAGAGCTTATATACAAATATGTCATTCATATTATATGATTATGGTCAAAACATATGTTGTAGTAAACCTGAAGTTTACTAATACAAATGGCTATCATATTGAGACTACAAATGATTGGAAGATTGATAATCTTCATGTTTCCACAATCATAGGGGGTAAAATAATATGTATGTGAGAAGTTACCCGCCTTATTCTTTAATTTGTACTATATCATGTATCACAGTAAACCAGAAGTTTACTAAAGCAAAAGTTTATGCCATAGTAAACCAGAAGTTTACTAAGAGATAGCACATGACATGATAAACTTGAAGTTTTCATTTGCCATTTTTAAATGAGCTATTTGAGAATTCAGATAAGCATATACTAAAGAACTAGAAGATTCTTCAGGAATTCTCATGTGTTGCTTGTTCTCATAATGAATTGATTATACCAGCTAAAGTTGGGACTAAGACCCCTGATTCTGAAATATATAAAAGGTGAATATGGGCCCGTTCACCTATCATGTGAACCACTTATAGGTGCATATATGAGATGGTTACATGTGTAATTATTGTCAACCTGCAGTTTGGCATTTGGAATTGCTTTTCTCGATTAAGAGCATAATTTTCAGATTATGAAATCAAGACAGTTCATCTTGATAATGCTGGTTTATATCCAAGTTGGTTTAGCATTGAATACCTCCTATTAATGGCTAAACCATTGCTTATGAGAACAAAGCTTCATGTGTTGGTCTAAGATTTTCTAAATTGCATATAGCAACACTTGTATGCATCAGATCAACAATATATGATAAGTCCTCCCTTCACAATTGGTTTAGGATCAGAAACCAAATATTTTTACTATCTTTTGTTGTGTGGTATATGATTAATTTCTCTACCATAATACACAAAGATATGTTTCCCAAAGATGATTGGGGATATATGTTAGTTTTTCTAACATTTGGGGGATGGAATAAATAGTTGAAAAATATGCTATATGAATCGAATTATCATGATCCTCACTTAGAAGATAATTCAAGTCGAATGCCAGAAGCATTTGCTGATCCAAAATTAAATATCATATTTCAGCTGCAAATGCTCCTATTAAAATTAAAGTCCCTGAAGGATAGAGTTTACTGTACGCATGAAGCGTGGTAGACCAATCGGTTCCAAAGGTAACAATCCTTGAAAAATAGTAGGAGCTAATGATCAAAATGAGGAGGAAATAAGCTCTAGAAGAGCCCACGACATAACATTTCATGAAACTCCCGAAAAAGTTCAGGTACCTGAAAATAAAGAAAGTGATGAGATCTCCACAAGTTATGTCGCTTCGGAACTGACACAAAATGATCGTCGACGATATATTTAATACAATATAGTGCACAATATTGTAAAAGATTGTGAGGATCGGACTAGCAGTCCAGACACTTGAAGATGTCATACCATTTAGATACAAGTCTTAACCTATATGACTTATTTGGCTAAATCTATATGAAGATCCTTGAAGGATTGAAAATGCCCGAAGCATATAATTCAAAGTCTTGAGAAATGTACTCGATCAAATTATAAAGATCTTTGTACGGTTTAAAGCAATCTGTGCGCGTGTGGTATAATCGCCTCAGTAAATATTTGTTGAAAGAAAGTTACATAAATTATGTTATTTGTCCATGTATTTTTATAAAGAAAATGTCATCAAAATTTTTACACTTGTTGTTTATGTTGGTGACATAAATCTTATTGGAACTCCGGAAGAGCTCCAAGAGGGTCTTAAAAATACTTTTACATGGACAAAGTGTACCCATTAAGTACACCAATGAATATTCAATCACTTGAAGTGAATAAGGATCCGTTCCAACCTCTAGAAGAGGATGAGGAGCTCCTTGGTCCTGAAATACTCTATCTCGGTGTAGATGGTGCACTTATTTATCTTGCTAATGCTAACAAAAGTGGTGCAGATCGTATTGGTAATGCAGATGCAGGTTATTTATCCGATACCCATAAAGCTCGATTTCAAACCGGCAAGCAGGGAGTGCATATGATTGAGATCAGTGATTCATTCGAGAAACATGTGGGTTGGAATGTGATAAAAGACCCACAATATTATACGGAGACAATGTTTCATGCATAGCACTATTAAAGGGAGGATTTATAAAAGGAGATAGAACGAAGAACATTTCACCAGAATTATTCTACATACATGATCTTCAGGAAAATTGTGACATTGATGTGCATCAAATTAGTTCAAGTGACAATCCAACAGATTGTCTTTACCAACGTCAATTTTTGAGAATATGGTATACAAGATTGGAATGCGGAGACTTAAGGTTTTCTTCAGGGGGAGTAAAATGCGCGCTGTACTCTTTTTCCCTTACTAAGATTTTTCCCACAGGGTTTTACTTATAAGGTTTTTAATGAGGCAGCCAACAATGCGTATTACTAAATATGTGTACTCTTTTTCCTTCACTAGAATTTTTTCCCACGTGGTTTTACCTAGTAAGGTTTTAATGAGGCACATTATCTTTTAATGAACATCCAAGGGGGAGTGTTATAAATATATTATATTATGGATGTTCATTTAGTACTCCGTTGTAAATAAGCTTCCTGAAGAAGCTTATCCATATGGGACTCCACCGTAAATATGTTTATCTATTTAAGTACTCTATTGGAAATAAGCTTCCTGAGGAAGCTTATCACTTCGATACCCGGTTATGGATAAACATTACCCCCGGTAGAAGATTATTCATACCGGGTATAATAAGCTTATCCTTTCAGTACCTAATTATAGATAAATATTATCCTCGGTAGAAGATTATCCATACCGGGTATAATAAGCTTATCCTTTCAGTACCCAGTTATGGATAAATATTATCTCTGGTAGAAGATTATCCATACCGGGTATAATAAGCTTATCCTTTCAGTACCCAGTTATGGATAAACATTACCCCCGGTAGAAGATTATCCATATCGGGTATAATAAGTTTATCCTTTCATTACTCCGTTATGGATAAATATTGTTCTCAGTAGAAGATTATCTATATCTGGTATAGTAGTAGCTTACACAGCAGCTTCCTTTCTTTTATAAATAGAAGAGGTTTCAGTTCATTATGTACATCAGTTTGAATTCGAATAATATATGAGTTTCTCTCTATACTTGTCTTTACTTTATAGTCTTTATTTTATAACATGAAAAAGATTGGCCAAAAACACATTTTTTCCTTGATATTAACAAAAGAGCTTCTTGAATACAAATTGCTACTTTCAAAAGTACTTTTGAAATTCCTTCTAAACAAAAATCATCTAAAACGAAAGAAAATAACAATATCTTAATGCCATAATGCTAGAGTGAATTATTATCCTTTTCTTGTGATATAATCATTGACTATTTTTAATTTAAACGTGGACAGCTACTTAAGTTAAATTGTCTTTTTGTCACGTGAAGTTCAAAAGGATAAGTTGTGTGAATGACTTGGGCGTATAGTCATGAGAATTCAATGGATCTTTGTTTGAAAGCTGCAGTTGGAGCAGCTGATGTATTTCCAAGAACTAAAAATGAGTCATATGCCGTAACACTTATATATGTCTACTCCTTTGATTCATTTTTGTTTTCAGTAGTGAGCCCTTGCTTTTTGCCTTTTGGACTCAAACCTTGAAATTGTTGACCCATTTATCCAAAATACCCATTTTGAGCTTGAAGAAGCTATAATATATACCTATCCAATTAAAACTAATTATCCAACCTACCTATCCATCCCACTTTTCTTACCCAACTTAACATAGCTTGATTTGACTTGGATTGGTTTGGCTTAGTTTGGATTAAATTGGCTTGGTTTGGTTTGACTTTATTTAATTTGGCATGAATTGACTTGCTTGGCTTGGTTTTAGTAGCTTAGTTTGACTTTATTTGATTGGAAGGGCTGGGCATTAAAAAAAAAAATAGGCAGGCGAAAACTTTATGGGTAGAGGCGGGTAAATAATTTGTTGTGAATGGGTATTTGCAAAAGATCCCAAATTGTTTGCTTCTTAACATTTGACTGCACCAACCTATATTTGTATCATATTATATCATATATTATGTAAGAAGCAACATATAATAATAATTTTTTAGTTTAGTATAGCAAATTATTCTATTTCCAAGTTTTTCATATCGGGCTCAATATGAAGATTTACCTATTGTTGCAGGTCAATTTTATCCAATAATATAATAAATGTATTCACTATTGTTGCATAGAATTTAAATTCATATTGAATAACCTTGTAATATGTTTCTTATCTATACAAGAAATTGAAGTAAGCTAACTTGGAGTAAAGGTACTCTGAATCTCGTAAAACCAAGTTTACAAGTTAATTACTCCGATTGTAATGGAAGTTGTCTCGTGCAAAAGGCAGCCATTGGCCAATTAAGCCGATTTACTTAGTAAATTACAAAGTTTTAGGTAAATATACTAGGGAGGGTGTAGCAGAAGCCAAAGTGACATTCAACAAGAAGTTATAATAAAGAAATATTCGAAAAGAGAGTTTCCTTTATTTGAGGTCCTAGTCAGCTTAATTAGTGGTCCTTCCTCGTTTCTTTTAGTTTCTATTTAATTAAAATAAATAAATAATTATTTCGTGTTAATGTTTTAAAAGAGAAGATTATCTTTCTAATCTTATTTTTAATGTGTACAAACAAGAAGGTAGAAAAAAAAAGTATACGCTTACATGCATGCACATGCCACATGTGGTTCCTTCAAGCAAAAATAGTTTTTTTTTTTTTTTTTTTTTTAAAGCTAATCGCCAGTGTCTCCCCTCTTAATTATGAAATTTCAGTGCTTAACTTTGTCGATATTCCAATATGAAGGTGATTGAGAGAAATACCTCTTACTTTTAACCTTTCACTTGCACAAAACTTGTCTAGCAAAAATCGCTTATAAAGTTTGATTTTTTTTTAAAGAATGAAAATGAAGGTAGAGTCCTTTAATTTTACTTCTAATTTTTTCTATTGTCACGACTTAAATTTAGGAGGCCGTAACCTACACCCGATAAACCTCGTGACCATCAATCGATTTCTTACCATAACATGATAGAGAAAGAGCATAAAATAAATTACCCCAAAAAAAAAAAAAAACATAGTAGGGATAAGGGATCATCATGCATCAATTTATAGAAATAGGGGTCGTTTAGTTAGTGGATAAGGGATAGCAATTCTGGAATAAAACATGAGTTATTTTATTACGCGTGTAGTTATGAATATTAATTAGTCATGCAAACCATTTTGTACTAAAATGATGGTATGCGATCCCACTAATATGGACCTAGGTGTCATGATCCGGAATCTCAACCTCTGGATCGTGACAGCGCCTAATATTCACCTGATAGGCAAGCTAATGTGAGATAATTAAATAGCCAATTTTTAACAGTTTAAGCACAATGATGATATACAACGAGAAATAGAAACCCAATCAAATACAGTACCAACATAAGTCAGGTGATAATATCTATTCCCAAAGATCGGGAATCACAAGTGCACGAGCAACTAGAATTTCTACGAACAGAATCTGAAAATACAATTGTTTCAAAGGAAATGAACAGTAAAAGTGGGAAGAGGAAGGGGACTTCAAGGTTTGGAGATGCCTGCAAATCTACCTCAAGTCTCTGTATGCAATGATCCAAGCCGACGCACCTCACGCACCGCTGGGACCAATACCAGAATATGCACAAGAAGTGCAGAAGTGTAGTATGAGTACAACCGACCTAATGTACTCCGCAAGTGTCGGGCCTAACCTCGACAAGGTAGTGACGAGGATATGAGAAGACACCTATATAAATAAACATGTACAAGTATATGCGAAGCAGTAACATAATATAGAATAACAACGTACAAATTGGGAGGAGACATGCAAAAAGGGAAAAAATATGATACGACAGGTAGGAAATCACGTAATTGTCAAATAAATGATCAATCAATGAAATCAGATAAACCAATGATATGAAAATGGCACGGCATCACCCTTCGTGCTTTTACTCTCGTCCTTACCATGAAATGGTGATACAAGAAAAATGAAATAGCACGGCATTACCCTTCGTGCTTTTACTCTCGTCCTTACCATGAAATGATGATACAAGAAAAGTGAAATGGCACGGCATCACCCTTCATGCTTTTACTCTCAACCTCACCATGTAACAATGAATAAATGAGATGAATGGCACGACATCACCCTTCGTGCTTTTACTCTTGTCATAACTATGTATTAATTAATAAATGAGATAAATGCAATGATACGACATCACCCTTCGTGCTTTTATTCTCTTCCTTACCATGTAATGAAGATAATATGAATTTGGGAAATAATGCGAAGAATATATTTAAAGTCAAATATGATACCAAGATTCCAAACTTCAACTTCTAAAATACTCAATAATTACAAAATAAGCATTAATTATGGAAGGAATAATCAATAAAGTAAGAACATAACCTAAACATGGATATCATAATTAATAATATAATAAAACATAAGGACAAGAGTTCCACCCGTATGCTTTAACCCAACAACAAGGCATAAGTACTCGTCACTTCACATATACGTTGTTCCCACACATTAAACACGTAGCATATGGACTCGCAACTCATAATCCTTTATGTCAAGATTAACAACGATACTTACCTCGTTCCGCAATCAAATCAAAGCTCAACTGGGGCCTTTCCTCTAAATTTGCCTCCAAACCGATCGAATCTAACCAAATATAGTTCAAACAATTCAAAGTAAGCTTTAGAAACTACCCATGAGTAAAAAAGATTTGATCTGTAATGATTTTGGAAAAAGTCAACAAAAGTCAACCCCGGGCACGATTGGTCAAAACCCGAGATTCAGACCAAAACTCAATTACTCATTCACTCCCAAGCCCGATTATGTGATTAGTTTCGAAATCCGACCTCAATTTAAGGTCTAAATCTCAATTTCTCAAAATTCCCTATTTTTACCTAAATCCCTAATTTCTACCATGAACAGGCATAGATTAAAGGATAGAAATCAATAGATGTGGATGGAAATGGAAGAAAACTAGTTAAAATCTACTAACTTATGAAGTGGGGATGACATTCCTCTTCAAAATCGCCTCTAGGCCGATCTCAAATATGGAGATGGCGAAAAATGAAGAAAATCCCAACTTTGGAATATTTAATTGACTGGGCGCCAGGTCTTCATCGCGTTCGCGAAAGACCTGACGCGATCGCGAAGCACAGACGCCCTATTGGCCTACGTGTTCGTGATGTTCCTCATACATTCACGAAGGCTTCTCCCCCCCCCCGTCCTTCGCGTTCATGAGACAAGGCTCGCGTTCACGTAGATTAACAGCTCACTCCCCAGTCTCTTCCTAAAACTATGCGTTCGCGAAGGACTGGTCACATTCGCGAAGGGTAGACCCTCCACTACTTCGTGTTCACGACCAACTCCTCACGTTCGCGAAGAGTAAATTCCTTCCCAGCCCAGTCTCCCCTTCGCGATTGCGAGAGTACCTTCGCGATTGCGAAGCACAAAGTGTCAGGCACCAGATATCAACAAAAAACAGCATTCCTTGTAAGTTCGAAATGGCTCGTAGCCTATCTGAAACTCACCCGAGACTCTTGGGCTCCAAACCAAACATGCACACAAGTGTAATAACATCATATGAACTCGCTTGCGTGGTCAAAATACCAAATAACACCTAGAACTAAGAATCGGATATTAAAATAAATGAAATTTTCAAAGAAACTTAGAACTTTCAAATTTACAACGGACGTTCGAATCATGTCAAATCAATTCCGTTTTGCACCAAATTTTGCAGACAAGTCATAAATAGTGAAATGAACCTATTCTAAGTTCCAGAACCGAAATCCGAACTCGGTAGCAACATAGTCAACCTACGGTTAAACTTAGAAATTCTTTAAACCTTCAAACTACTAGTTTTCAACAAATCATGTTAAATCAATTAGGGACTTTCGAATTCGATTTATGGGATACGTCCAAGTCCTAAATCACAATATAGACCCATCGAGACTGTCAAAACCCTGATTCGAGTCTATTTACATAAAATATTATTGACCGTAGTCAACTCAAATCATTATTAAAGCTAAATTCACATTTATTTCACATAAAAAATTAATTCGAAAAAAGACACAAACTGTGCATGCAAATCAAGGAAGGCTTAACTGAGGTATTCGAGGTCTCGAAACACATAATTGAAGGCTAAAACTAATAATGACCTATTGGGTCATCGCATTCTCTACCTCTAAAACAAATGTTCATCCTCGAACAGACATAGAAAGGTACCTGGATTGGTGAAAAGGTGTGGGTATCTACTCTGCATGTCGGACTCGGACTCCCACGTGGTTGCCTCGATCGTTTGAAATCTCCACCGCACTCGAACTTAAGGATAACTCTTGGATCTCGACCTCTGGACTTGCCGGGCTAGAGTGGCCACCGGCTCCTCTTCGTAAGTTAAATCCTCATCTAATTGGACGGAGGTGAAATCTAATACATGGAATGGATCATCGTGATACTTCCGGAGCATGAACATATGGAACACCGAATGGACTGCTTATAAACTAGTTGGCAATGCAAGCTTGTAGGCCACCTTACCCACTCTATTAAGAGTCTCAAAAGGTCTGATATACCTATGGCTGAACATGCCCTTCTTTCCGAACCTCATCACACTCTTCATGGATGAAACTCGGAGCAGAAATCTCTCTCCAACCATGAATGCAACATTACGAACTCTACGATCGGCATAACTCTTTTACCTAGACTGAGTTGTACGAAGCCGATCCTGAATCATCTTGACCTTTTCTAAAGCATCCTAAACCAAATCGGTACCCAACAACCGAGCCTCTCCCAGCTCAAACCAACCAACTGACCATTGGTATCGCCTCCCATATATTGTATCATAGGGAGCCATCTGAATACTCTATTGGTAGTTGTTGTTGTAGGCAAACTCAGCAAGTAGCAAGAACTGATCCCAAGAACCCCCGAAATCCATAACGCAAGCGCAAAGCATATCCTCTAATATCTGAATGGTGCGCTCGGATTGTCCCTTCATCTAGGGTGAAATGATGTACTCAACTCAACCCGTGTGCCTAACTCACGCTGTACGGACCTCTAGAAGTGCTAGGTGAACTACGTACCTCGATCAGAAATGATGGACATGGGCACACCGTGAAGATGGATGATCTCGCGGATATAGATCTCAGTCAACCGCTATAAAGAATAGGTAACTGCTATTGGAATGAAATGTGCCGACTTGGTCAACCTATCCACGGTGACCTATACTGCATCGAACTTCTTCTGAGTCTGTGGGAGCCCAACAACGAAATCCATGGTAATATGCTCCCATGTCCATTTAGGAATCTCAAGCCTGTGCAGCAAACCAACAAGCCTCTGATCATGCCACACCGTGTCCTTAAGAAGAGGAAATGGGGGTCGTCATACTAACGCTCTCTGATACGCTCAAACAAAGAATACTAAGAGACCGTGAAAGCTAGAACATGACCAGGCTCTGAAACATCTAACCTCACGAACTGATTGGCCAAGGCCTAAACATCTGATGCAAGTAGTATCTCACAAACCGGAATATACACAAGGCTACCCATACTCACATCCTTTCTACTCAAGGCATCAGCCATCATATTACCCTTCCCTGGATGATATAAAATGGTAATATCATAGTCTTTCAACAACACCAACCATCTCGTGTGCCTCAAGTTGAGATCCTTTTGCTTGAACAAATACTATAGACTCCAAAGATCTGTGAACACCTCACACGACACGCCATAGAGGTAATGCCTCCAAATCTTCAGTGCATGAACAATGGCTGCCAACTCTAGGTCATGAACAAGGTAATTCTTCTCATGAACCTTCAACTACCACGACGCGTATGCGATCATCCTTCCATCCTACATCAATACTGCACTGAGCCCAATATGTGATGCATCACAATACACCATGTAGGATCCTGAACCTGTGGGCAACACCAACACTAGCGCCGTAGTCAAAGCAGTCTTGAGCTTCTGAAAGCTCAACTCACACTCATCGTACCACCTGAACGGAGCACCCTTCTGGGTTAATCTAGTCAATGTGGCTGTTATGGATAAAAACCCCTCCACAAACCGGAGATAATAACCCGCCAAATCTAGAAAACTCCAAATCTTTGTAGCTGAAGTATGTCTAGGCCAGTTCTGAACCGCCTCAATCTTCCTAGGATCTACTTTAATGCCCTCGGCTGATACAACATTTTTCGAAAAGGCAACTGAATCCAACCAAAACTCACATTTTGAAAACTTGCATATAACTAACTATCTCTCAAAGTCTGAAGCACAATCCAAAGATGTTGCTCGTGATCCTCTCGACTGCGGGAGTAGATCAAGATATCATCAAAGAATACCATCACAAAAGAATCCAAATAGGGCTTAAATACCCGGTTCATCAAATCCATAAATGCTTCTGGGGCATTTTTCAACCCAAATGACATCACTAGGAACTCATAATGCCCTTATCGAGTCCGAAAAGTTGTCTTAGGGTCATAAAATGCCCTAATCTTCAACTAATGATATCCAAACCTCAAATCTATCTTCAAAAATGCTTTGGCACCTTGAAGTAGATCAATTAAGTCATCAATCCTCGGCAACGGGTACTTGTTCTTGATAGTGACTTTGTTCAATTGCCGATAGTCTATACACATCCTCATCAAACCATCTTTCTTCTTCACAAACAACATGGTCGCACCCCAAGGTGAGACACTAGGTCTAATGAATCCCTTTTCAAGAAAATCTTGCAACTGCTCCTTCAGTTCCTTCAACTTCGATGGGGCTATACGATATGATAGAATAGAAATGGGCTGAGTGCCCGAAGCCAAGTCAATAAAGAAGCCAATATCTCTGTCGGGTCACATTCCTAGTAAATCTGCAGGAAACACCTCTGGAAACTCACGCACAACTGGTACCGAATCCATGGAAGGAACCTCCGCACTAGAATCACGAATTTAGGCCAAATAGACTAAACATCCCTTCTCGACCATACGCTGAGCCTTCACATAAGAAATAACCTTGCTGGTAGAATGTCCAGGAGTCACTCTCCACTTTAATCGAGGCAACTCCGGCATAGCTAGGGTCATCGTCTTAGCGTGACAGTCCAACAAAGAATGATACGGTAAGAGCCAATCCATGTCCAAAATAACATCAAAGTCTACCATATCAAGAGGTAGGAAATCTACACTAGTTTCAAGACTCCCAATAGTAATCACACACGAGCGATAGACATGATCTACAACAATAGAATCTCCCATAGGCATGGACACATACACAGGAGAACTCAAAGAATCAAGAGGCACAACTAGATATGAAGTAAAATAGGATGACATGTAGGAATAAGTACCTGGATCAAATAGAACTGAAGCATCTCTATGGCAAACTTGAACAATACCTGTGATGACGACATCAGATGACTCGGCCTTAGGTCTAGCCGGTAATGCATAAAAATGAGCCTGGGCCCCACCACTTTGACCTCTGTCTCTCGGACGACCTCTAGTTGGCTGGTATCTACCTCTAACGGCATAATCTCTACCTCTAATGGCCTGACCTCCACCTCTAATGGCCTGACCTCCACCTCTAGCTGGCTGGGCGGTCGGTGGAGCAACTGGTACCGGAATCATGGCAGGGGAACTCTACTGGTGCATGCTGCCCAAAAATCTAGAAAGATGCCTCGGATCTCCACAAGTATAATAAGCCATCAGCTGCTGTGATTGTTGACCCTAGAACTCGCCCTACCGACCTGGATAACCACTCTGATAACTCTGGATCGGAGATGCACTAATATGAGCTGGTGGTGCACTATAGGCTAGCTACTTAGAATGAGATACATAGGGACCACGACTACCTGAAGCACCGTGGGATGCATGAACCGCTGGCTGAAACGACCTGAGAGGATGGACTCTACCAAAAGTACCCCTACCTCCAGACGAGGCACCACATAAACCACTAAAAATGATGAGGGCTATTATTAGATACCGGCTTCCTCTCCTGACCACGAACCATCTCGATTCGTCTATCAATCTCTACGGCTTGTAAAAAGAAATATCATCTCCGGTCTCCTTGGCCACCTGTAGCATGATAGTGAAAGTGAGCCCATCAATGAATCTCTTCACTCTCTCCCTCTCAGTAGGGAGCAAGATAATGGTATGGCGAGCTAGGTCCACAAATCGAGTCTCATATTGGGTGACACTCATGCTACCCTGCTTAAGATGTTTAAACTGCCTGCGCTAATCCTCCCTCGGGGTGAAAGGAATGAACTTCTCTAGAAATAGCTGTGAAAACAGATCATAGGTAAGTGGAGGTAAACCAGCTGGTCCAATCAACATATAATATCTCCACCATCTCTTGGTAGAATTGGTCATCTAGAACACTACAAAATCGATCCCACTGGTCTCAACTATACCCATGTCGCTCAACACCTCGTGGCAACGGTCTAAGTAATCTTGTGGGCCTTCAAAAGGTGCACCACTAAAATGAACATCGAAGAGCTTGGTAAACTTATCCAGCCTAGGGGTGTGCATTCGATTTATCGATTCGATTTTGACCCTTATCGATAATTACTTATCGATTATCGATTTGTACATATGTTTATTGTTATCGTTTCAATAAGGTTTCGATTTTTTTGATTTTGATTTATCAATTTTTGGGGCTTATCGATTCGGTTATCGGTTACACTAATAAGAAAATTTGTGAGATTCCACAAAAAGTATATCGCTATAAACACGCCTATTGTAACAAAGGCACGGAGAGAGCGAGGGAGAAACGTACTATTGAAGTCGCCGGAGTATGCCAGAGTACGTTAGAGTTCGCCAGAGATGCTAAATGAAGGGCGATGGCTTTACCAATGCCGCGAGAAGAGCCGGTAACGATGGCTACTTGATCTTGTAGTGGGAAGTTTTGGCCTTGGGTTGATTGCCGAACAACAACGACGTTTTCTTCTGCCATCATTCCAGAAAACTGATGAAATTGCTATTAAAGAAAAGTGTGAATAGAAACGGATAAGTAGGAATATTACATGAATGAATATTTATATAGACAGTGAAGTGAAGAGAGAAAGGGTTGGAAGGGGGAAGAAAGTGGGGCGGAATCAAAGGGGTTGGACTTCGGAGGAAAGCACGTCACCGCTTAAGTCACTTACTAAGGGAAGTCTTATTCTTCCAGAAAATCTCTTTAATAATAGGGTTAGGGACTTAGGGTAAAGAAGGGTATTATAGAATAAGAGTATATTTATCTTTTTAGTATATCTTATCGGTTTATCGATAAACCGATAACCGAAGAGGACAAAATCGAAATCGAAATTGATAATTTGATAAGGAAAATTTCGAAATCGAAATCAATAAATTGATAAACCGATATTGATAAACCGATAACAAAAAAATCCATTCGATTTATCGATAAACCAATTTGAATACACACCCATAATCCAGCCTCAACAAGGCCTTAGAAGACATAGCGAGCCTATCATCATCCTGAGCCGCAATAACCCGGTGAACCACCCCAACTGGCTGGCCTGCTGGAGTCTGATATAGGGGAGCCACCTGCTGTAGGGTGTGAGTAGCGGGAGTCTGTGCTCCTCTAGCCTGAGAGATGGCTGGTACCACCAGAAATGCACCGGTCTGGGCCACACTCTCCATAAAACCCACCAAGCAGATTAAAGCATCTTGAAGCACTGGAGTGGCTATGAACCCCTCCGGGACCTGAGCTGGTCCGAAGGGTACGGTCTGAGCTTGGACCTCCTCCTAATGATCAATCTGAGGCTCCACTACGGGTGCTGCTGCTCGGCCCTGCCTCTAGCTTGACCTCGGCCTAGGCCTCTGCCCCTGGTAGTAGCTGCCATAGGGGGCTCCGGCTCCTGTTCAGCTGTAGATGTTGTGCTTGTTCTCACCATCTGCGAGAGAACAAGAATAGAATGGTTCAATCATCAATGATAGAATAAAATTGCACGATAGAGAAGGAAAATAAGTGAAATTTTTCCTAAAACCCATAGCCTCTAGAAGATAAGTACAGACGTCACCGTACCAATCCTCCAGACTCTACTAAGCTTGCTCATGACTCGTGAGACCTAGGCAACCTAGTGCTCTAATACCAATTTGTCACGATCCAAAATCCCAACCTCGGGGTCGTGACGGCGCCTAACATCCACCTGCTAGGCAAGCACACGTGAGATAATTAAATAGCTAATTTTTAACAGTTTAAGCACAATGATGATATACAACGAGAAAACCAATTTGATAAAGTATCAACATAAATCAAGTGATAATATCTACTCCCAAAGATCTGGAGTCACGAGTACATGAGCAACTAGAAATTTTACAAACAGCATATGAAATAAATACAACTATTTCAAAGAAAATGAACAGTAAAAGTGGGAAGAGGAAGGGGAATTCAAGGTCTGCGGATGACAGCAGATCTACTTCAAGTCTCCGTATGTAATGATCCGAATTGACATACCTCACGTACCGCTGGGACCAATACCAGATTCTACACAAGAAGTGCAGAAGTGTAGTATGAGTACAACTGACCCAATGTACTTCGTAAGTTTCGAGCCTAACCTCAACGAGCTAGTGACGAGGCTATGACAAGATACCTACGTAAATGAACCTGCACAAGTATATGCGAAGCAGTAATAATAACATAGAATAATAACGTACAAACTGGGAGGAGACATGCAAAAAGGGAAAAAATATGATAATTACGGCAGGTATGAAATCACTTAATAGTAAAATAAATCATCAACCAATGAAATAAGATAAACCAATGATATGAAAATAACACGGCATCACCCTTCGTGCTTTTACTCTCGTCCTTACCATGAAATGATGATATAAGAAAAATAAAATGGCACGGTATCACCCATCATGATTTTACTCTCAACCTCACCATGTAATAATGAATAAATAAGATAAATTGCACGACATCACCCTCTGTACTTTTACTCTCTTTCTCAACATATAATAATGAATAAATAAGATAAATGGCATGACATCACCTTTCGTGCTTTTACCCTCGTCCTCACTTTGTATTAATCAATAAATGAGATAAATGCAATAGCACGACATCACCCATCGTGTTTTTACACTCTTCCTTACCATGTAATGAAGAAAATATGAATTCAGAAAATAAATAATGCGAAGAATGTATTTAACGTCAAATCTGATACCAAGATACCAAACTTTAACTTCCAAAATACTCAACAATTACGAAATAATCATTAATTACGGAAGGAATAATCAAAGAAGTAATAACCTAACCTAAGCATGGATATCATAATTAATAATGCAATAAAACACAAGGACACGAGTTCCAACCGTATACTTTAACCCAACAACAACGCATAAATATTCTTCACCTCACATACACGTTGTCCCCACACGTTAAACACGTAGCAAATATACTAACAAGTCATAATCCCTCAAGTCAAGGTTAACCACGATACTTACCTCGTTCCGCAGTCAAATCAAAGCTCAACCGGGGCCTTTCCTCTAAAATTCGTCTTCAAACCAATTGAATCTAACCAAATATAGTTCAAACAATTCAAAGTAAGCTTTTGGAAAAGATTCGATCTTTAATGATTTTTGAAAAAATCAACAAAAGTCAACCCAAGCCTAGTTGGTCAAACCCCGAGAGTCGAACCAAAACTCAATTACTCATTCACCCTCGAGCCCGATTATGTGATTAATTTCGAAATCTGACCTCAATTTGATGTCTAATTATTAATTTCTCAAAATCTCCAATTTCTACCTAAATCCCTAATTTCTACCATGAATGAAAGGCTAGAAATCAATGGATGTTGATGAAAATGGAAGAAAACTAGTTAAAATCTACTAACCTATAAAGTGGGGATGAAATTCCTCTTCAAAATCGCCTATAGATCGAGCTCAAATGTGGAGATGGTGAAAAACGAAGAAAATCTCGACTTTCGGATATTTAATTGACTGGGCGTCAGGTCTTCTTCGTGTTTGCAAAAGACCTGACGCGATCACGAAGCACAACAACCCTATTGTCCAACGCGTTTGTGATGTTCCTCACGCGTTCGCGAAGGCTTCTCCCCGCTGGCCTTCGTGTTCACGAGCCAGGGCTCACGTTCACGTAGAGTAACAGCTTACTCCCTTGTCCCCCTCCTAATACTACGCGCTCGCGAAGGATAGGTCGCATTCGCGAAAAGTAAACCCCCCACTACCCGCGTTCGTGAAGAATAAATTCCTCCCCAGCCCAGTCTCCCCTTCGCGACAGCGAGAGTACCTTTGCGATTGCAAAGCCCAAAGTGTCAGGCACCAGATATCAGCAAAAAACAGCATTCCTTCTAAGTTCGTAATGGTCCGTAGCCTATCTGAAGCTCACCCGAGCCCCTCGAGCTCCAAACCAAACATGCACACAAGTGTAATAACATCATACGAACTCGCTTGCGTGATCAAAACACCAAAATAACACCTAAAACTATGAATCAGATATTAAAATAGTGAAATTTTCAAAGAAACTTGAGAACTTTCAAATTTACAACCGGGCGTCTGAATCACGACAAATCAACTCCGTTTTGCACCAAAAATTTTTAGACAAGTCATAAATAGTGAAATGAACCTATTCCATGTTCTGAAACCGAAATTTGAATGCAATAGCAACAGTCAACCTACGGTCAAACTTAAGAATTCTTTAAACCTTCAAATTACTAGTTTTCAGCAAATCACGTTAAATCAAGTTAGGGACTTCTGAATACGATTTCGGGCATGCGCCCAGGTCCCAAATCACGATACGGACCCACCGGAACCGTCAAAATTATTGATCCGGGTTCGTTTACACAGAGTATTGATCGTAATCAACTCAAATTATTTTTAAAGCTAAAATTTATATTTTCTTCAAATTTTCACATAAATTTTTTTTCAAAAAAAGACACGGACTGTACACGTAAATCGAGAAAGATTAATCGAAACTATTCAAAATCTCGGAACACATAAATGAAGGCTAAAGCTAAAAATGACCTATGGGATCATCACACTAGGAGAGTAATAAAAACAACCTAATTAAGCTATGAAAGATTGTTAAGTGAATATGGTGTTCATCATTTCTGCATAAGTTTCCTGAAGTTATTTAATCGGTGATAAATGCGATCCTAACTGTCATAACCATGTTTAGCTCTAACCAATGATGGCTTAAGTAAGAAAATTGGAGTATTAGTTAATGAAAAAGCATCTCTTTTATGCCTTTTTATAAAAGGAAGAAAAAATAAAGCTGGTTTTGGAATGATGCAAATGACTGGCCACGTGTCAAGTTGCAGGTGACGTAGATCTCTGCTGAGTCAGCAGTCTTCACATGGATGAAATGAGAGAAACTATGCTCCTCTAAGCCATGTGGACAAAGTGGAACTATAAGACAGAGGAGACTTGACTGTGTCTTAGTTGTGAACTTGCATTAAATAATAATAATAATAATAATAATAATAATAATAATATAATAAAAGTTGTGAACTTGCATAAACTACAAATATTAAATAAATTCTATTAGAATTTATCACTCACCATGTCCCTCCAACTAATTTTGTTCATCAATAAATGATTGGAGCTAGCTCCTTTTTCCTTTTATTTAATCTAATTTGCCATCATTTCTACTAGTATTATTTTTTAATTTCTCAACAATAATTCCAAGGTAGATGCCTTTAACTCAACCAATCCATTATCAAATACTTGACATACTAATGATCAGAAGACCCAAGACGAAATCTAATAGTTCTCCCCATTTTTTAATGATTCTCTAAAATAAAGAAAAGTTAAAATTCTTGTAAATATTATTAAAAATCATAAAGTTAATAGTACGTTACTTTTATCTGTCTAATTTTTGTTCTTTCTCTTTTTCTCTCATCACGTAATGGTGATTATCTCTCTTTTCCTCTATTGTGTTTGTAATAAAATCTTTCAAGTGTAACAATAAATATTTCATTTATGATTAGTCAAATTAAATAAAGATTTGAAATTTCATAACATTGCTATCACCTGAGCCCTCTTTTAGTCTTATATATTCATGCTCCCGATCGATATGCCAAAGAAGGAAGATTAACCACCATCTATTCTATCATGCTTTTCATGTTGAGATCGAGGATGGACTGGCAGGGTAGCCACGTAATTTATTCCTCCTAAATTTGACCTGCTCCTTTAGTTTAGGGCTCAAATTCTTACAATTATTCATAGGAAATTACGTTTTATCTCTAGATCTTTTTCTTAATTATTAAATACTAGTCTTAGGTTACGCGCTTTGCACGTGTACTCTATCTTAATGAATATTTTTTTTTAAAAATGACACGAACATCATATTAAAATTGTGTTTGAATTATAAAATAAAAGTTAATTTTTTTTTTTGTAAATTTATGAAATGATGATTATTTATCCTATTTAACTAACTTAATAAAGGAAAAAACTTTATCCCATATAAGTGCTAATCCATCATTAACCTTACTATTTCAAATTTACAGTTGTGCTTACCTTTTAGTTACAATAAGAGCACATACCCCAGGGGCGGATCTATGTAGATCAGAGAGGGTGGTACGCCACCCATACGTTCAGGTAAAATTTTACGTATTTATTGGTATTTCACGAATATTTTGTATATTATAAATGAGTGGCACCCATAAGCACAAAATGGAAGTAGGTGCCATGGTTACTGAGCAACTTTTGCACAGGCGACGCTCAGGATCGAAACCTACTATCGGCAATCCAGTTCTCTCTTCCACTAGGTCCGGTCACTTTTTTCATTTTTTGTTCTTGTCTTCTCTTTTTCTTAGTTTCTCTGATTTTCTTCATCTTTGTTTTTTTCTCTTTGTACAACCTCATTTTTATTATTTAGTTAAATTATATCTTTCTTGCTGTTTTCTTTTTCTAGATTTTAAACTACTTATGTGAATATGAGTTTAATCATTTTATTTTTAATCCATATAATATTTTTTTCTTGATTTCAATAAAGGACAAAACATTTTTAATTTGGTCATCGTGTATTTATTTATGCATAAAATATTTTGTAAAGCAAACCGAATTAATTCAAAATAAAACTAAATCAAATTAATTCAAAGTAGAACGAAGCGACATATTGTACACATTGTTTTAAAAAACTTTTCTGGGATTCGTCCCGGGGCGGGGCACTATTAAAACGCCTTGAGACTCATGTGTGGGGTTTAGTTTTGTGAGACTTACGCCCCCAAGCGCCCTGTTATGCGCTCTAAATACGCTTAACGCTCGGGACTTGCCCCCACAATTCCTATGCAAATCATGTATTGAATTCACTAATTAGCACTGTAGACTCTCAAAATTCTTCGACAAATGAATGATTAAAGCTTTTTTTTTTTTTTTTTATCTATAGGAATATGAAAAATGTGAGTAACTCAACTAATTGAGAATATCATTTCAATATCTATTCTGAAATAGATAACCAAATTTTATATCTTTACTTGATAGATCTTCATGTCTTAGTTCTATGTCTCACTAAATTATCATATATTTGTTATTTTACTCTTTAAAAATAATTTTATGTTTCTCATGAAGGAGTAATAATTTAAATTATAATGTTGATAAAATTTATTGAGTATTTACTTTTAAGGAGGTAAAATATGTAGTTTGATATACTTTTAAGAAATTATGAATTTTAATCATTTGAAAGTTAAGACGTTGTAGTAAATTTATATTTCATAGTAACTTTAACAATATTGCATTATTTATACTTGTAAAACACGCTAGATGTTATAAGAGGTTCTTAAATTCTTTTTAGTTTTCATGAACTTTTAATGTATCTTTTATATTTATATGTTATAATGCTATATTAATAATTCTTAAATTTAAAAAATTAAATATCTTACGTTCCATGTCTCGAGGCTTTCGCCTTGCCCCGTATTAAGTAAAACGCCCCGCCTCATGCCCTCACCTTTTAAAACACTGATTGTACACCCTAATTTGATTCATCATAATTCGATTTTCTCGATTAGTGGTAGGTTTGTATTAAATATAGTGACACCCGTAACTATTAAATCTTGAATCTGCCTCTGATAACCCCTACATATTTTAGAGTTTTTTTTTTAAATGCATATATTCTTAAGTTCATTCTAAAAACACATAAACATAGCCAGCTAACTTACCCAAAATGTTCATTTCCTCATGGGCAAAATGCAAAATATTCGATTGCTTTAATCAATAAAAAACAATATATAGGAATTATTTTCAATATAGTAGAAGAGATAAATTATTATCGCAAAAGTAGAATAATTAAGTCACTAAAGTATGATTAATCTACAATTTTTTTTCTTTTAGTGTGAGCTTTCTTTCTTTGTCTAAAACTCTAAATATATAATCATGCATCCCAGATTCTATATTTATGCATCAAACAATTATTTTTCTATGAAATCAAGAGCATATGATTGTATTTAGATGACTTGATAGATTATAATAAAAGAGTTCGAATATGAAATTTATGTTAAGATCAAAATTAAAATTTATTCTTTTCATCAATTTATACAATGTATCGTTTTAGTTTTCTTGTTTTGGTTCTCATTTAGATAGGAAATTTTTAAACTTAAGTCCGATTTGATTCAAAAATACATTTTAATTGCTTTTATTCCCTAAAAGCATTTTAAGAGATATTTTACAAGAATACTTTGCTTGTTAACTTGTATTCTATTATGATTTCTTATGTTGTTGAATTTAATTTTTCTCCCGTTAAATACATATAAATAATTTTCTACCAGTTGAATCTCAATTTCTTTTTTATTTTGTTTTTTTTTAATGTATAAAATGGCACATGTTTTACATTACTTGGAATTGTGAGATAATTTGTACTCCTAAAGTTATATTTTTAAAATATTTTAGTTCTGAGCCAAAGAAAAAAAAAACTTAATAAAAAAAAAAAGCAAACTGCCTGCAAAAACGTTAGAAGAAAAAGAAAGCACAATATTTTAATTACTTGTTTGAGTTGAGCTATGCTTTAATTGACTGAATTACAATAATTCGTTTTTGATTTAGATATACCACTTAAAAATAACTACAATAATAATAACTTGTGAATCAAAATTGAACTAAAGAAAATACAAATTGAACAAAAATTAATTTTTTATTCTCCATAACAACTTTATCTTGTCATGTTAACTTGTTGGGAAGGATAACGTGAACTTATCATAAATATAAATCTATCTATATATACTATATTAAAAGCATGAAGGCCCTTAGCGAAATGTCATTCGCCTTTTTTACCCTTTAAAAAAAAATTACGTTGGATAAATTTGTAATTTTAAGTTGCTTTCCTAAATTTTAGGACTTTAAAATCAACCAAAATTTATTTTATTAAATCTTTCCTTGTTAAACTAGATAGCAAATCCTAATATTTAGCATTTTAAATTATTTCTTTTTACCTTATATGAATGTCCTTATTTGATGTCTATTAATATTAACATTTAAGACCTTATATGAATGTCCTTATTTGACGCTATTAATATTAAAGCTTTAAAACTATATTAAACTATAAGATTTTTTTATTATTCAAAATTTTAGAAATTATTCGTAATATTTTTTAGAAGTAAAAAAGCACAATAATTCTAGAAGCACAAAAACGAATCAAAATTGACATACTAATGAACAATGATTTCGGAAGCACTAAAACCAATCAAAATTGACATACTAATGGTTTTTAACTATTTGAAATCAAAAATTCTATTCAACAAAGTTCTAATTATGTTAAATTTTAAAATTGGGATGAACTAATATTAAGAATTTGATAATAAAAGTTAATTTATTTTCTTTAATGTCGAAAATAAATAATTAAGATTTTGAATTAACTAATGCAAAAGAGTTCAAGTTAATATTTTTTTAAAATTCATTATATAAGTAAGTTTATTTGTCACGTTGACAACTCTTTAAGGTATATAAATTACTTTTTGTAGGAAGAGAAATAATGGTGAAAGAAATTAAAAAGTCAATTTATGATATAAAATTAAGAGTCAAATTGATAATAATATGAATTTGAAGCAATAAAGATGAAATAGTAGATGACCAAATATATTATAAATGAGTTATCGTTTTTTTTCTTTCTTGCATTTGGTTATTTAGTCTTATAGGTGACAATGTCTCGCTATATTATCTTTTTAAATAAGTTAGTTGTAGTAAAATATTATTCAACATTAGTTATTTTTAAACTTTATATTGTCACTATAAATTTTTAGGAGGTATAATGTCAACTTTCATCCTAAATTTTTAGAAGACCAACAAATTTAATTTTAATTTTCAAATTTTTATATAAGTCCTTTTTAAATCACAAATAAAGCATCCGAAAAACTTGTATGGTATATGATATCTTTATTTATTGAGCTAGCTAAATGAGAACAATATTTATTATGTTAAAAAAAAAATCTCTAACATTTATTTTATAATTTTATATAACTCAAATAAATTCTATTAAGTCACAATTCAAAAAGTAGTAAATCTTTTAAGAAGATATTATTGTCGGAAATACATATATAGCAGCTACATAAAGCTCTAATTCATGGACAAAAAAAAAAAAGAAAACCGAATTTAAATTCAATCCACTATTTAACAAAATCTAATGATTTGAATTGATTTCTTTACGAAAATATGTTGGTGTAATTTTAATTTTTAACATTCGAATGTAGTAAATTTTATTTGACAGAAAAGTTGGAAAAAAATACAACAAATTCATATTTGATTGCCCGTAGGACTACAATTTGAAGTCAAATTACCTATTGATTTAACATTCAGAAACCTCTCTTTTTTTTTCTCTCTTTTTCGGTCTAAAACTTTCAATTATTTCGACACATGTATTGCTATTTCAATATTTTGTTTGTTCTTAAGCTTCCATGGTTAGTTATTAATTGTTGGATAGGCTTTTGAAAGTTATTTAGTTCTCTTTCTGATAGGTTTTTACAGAAAAGTTCGATTTTCTTCTATTATATTTTTGTATTTGATATTTATTTATCTAATGAATATAGTATTCATATGATTTTGGGACGAGATTAGGAGGAATGAATTCTTTTAGTCTTTTAATTTTTTTTAATGTGCCATGTATTTCATAGTTCTTGTAAATTTTTTATTGGCATGATAACTTAATAATATTAATTTATGATCTAAGCTTTAATTATTGATTTAAACTTCATGTCGCTTAGTATTTTTTATGTTCGTCTGTAACTTTATTCACATATTTGATATTTATTTAATATATTGTCGCCAGTTTTGGTTGTACAAACTTTTATGAGATGAGAATAAGCAGACAACTCAAAAGAAGGAAATACAATGATGAGAATAACCCTACATTTTTCAAAAGAAGGGAATACATTGTTTTCTAAATTCCCCCCCCCCCCTTAAAATTACAACAATTGAAAATGTAGTACAAGCTAAGGTTAGTATATATAAAATTATCACAAATATATCGATGCTAAATTGATTAAAAAATTGGGATGAAGCATTTGTAGTCAAAAACATTATTTTTGTACATATATTTACTTGACGCGAGGTACACGTGCAACACTTGTATACTAAACTAGTACTATATTAAAAGCACGAAGGCCCTTAGCGAAATGTCATTCGCCATTTTTGTCCTTTAAAAGAAGATTTCACACTAGATAAAATTGTCATTTACCCTTAAAACAAATAAAATTTATATTTATTAAAACTTCCCATATTTGAATTATTATGTAGGAAGCCCTAATATTTAGGATATTAAAATAATCAACTAAATTTCTTCCTTGTATAAAGTAAAGTTCTAATTTAGGACCAAATATATTAACTAACTTACGTTGAAATACATTAGAAACTCAAAATCTTTAATATCTCACCAAAAACCATTAGACTTAGGATTCAAAGCCATTAACGAAAAAAATTGAACAACTACCGAAACTTTTTTTTTTTTTTGAAGAAAAGAGGTACCAATTTTTATGTTATGAATTTTTGGAGTTGAAAACAGTTTAATTCTATCTTGAAAAGGTATTTTTCTCTTTTACTTACGTTATATTTTAAGAATTAAACATAATTTAATATTTTTTGAAAAAAGTTTTTGTTTATTTTACTTCTCGTATAGATCAGCGATATCAAAATTTATTATTTCAATAACTTATATATTTTTCAATTTTTTTATTTTATAACTTAAATATGTTATTTAATAATATTTCTATATTTTTAAATAATTATATAATTGTTGATATAGGTATACGCACAAAATGTGTACCTTAAGTACGAAAGTCATTAGCCCCTTTAAAAATATATTTTATATTGGACAAAGTAGTAATTTTAGTTATTTTCTAATATGTAGGAATAATCATTAATTATTTTTCTCATATTTAGGGACAATCATTTAATTAGTTGCCTATTATTTAGGACTTTGACATGGAAAATCATATATTATCTTTTTGTTATAAAAATATTTGTTTAAGAGTCCTTGACGAGCTCTTTTGTTTTGGTTAACAAGTTTTAGTTTTAGTATTATTTATTTTATTTTCTTTTTTCAGAACTCATTTTTTTCGTATAATTATGTAATTTGATTATACAGTGAGCTACAGTAACTTATTCTTTTTCTAATCTGTTGCAAATAATTCATATAATATTTATTATTAATTAAAAATTACATAATCTGCATGTTACTTTCGAAACAAAAATTGTTATTTCTATCAATTTGTTAATCCTATTTGAGTCTTCTAAAATGGAGTAGTGAATAACTTTAAAAAAAAAATTTAAAAAATTCTTAAGTTGCAAAATTGAAAAGGAAGCATGATAAGTTATGAATTTAAAGCAATTGAATTAAAAAATTAAAATAAATTTTTAGTTGAATACATTGATCGATGATTGAGAATTTGTACGAAGATTCATCATTTTAGAGAATATTAGCTTTTATTTTATTATTCAAACACAATATTTTAATATATTATTTATATAATATTTTAAAATTCTTTCTTATCGAGATAGTATACACGCGCAAAGCGCGTACTCTAATACTAGTGGAGTTAAAAGAGGAAGTTTTATCAAACAAAAAGAATCCTCCTAACCTAAAAGGAGCATAAAGTAATCGAGACTACGCTATTGTGAATTGAAAGCTTATTGAGTACTCCTAAATCTTAATGGAATTGAAAGCGTAGGAATTTTAGAATTGGGAAAAAATCACAAATAATAGGAAAATAATAAATAATTAATCGTAGATATTAGGAAAATAAACCAAAGTACAATTTTGTCCAATGTAAAATTTATTATTAAATGATAAACAAGTCGAACGACATTTCACTAAGGGATTTCGTGCTTTTAATATAGTATATAGGTATAGATTAAAAAAGTTATATGTTAAGCTTTATGAGGGATTTTTCTTCATCAACAACGTAATCGTTGAGGCATTTACAATGAAAAAAATAGGAAGCTCTCAATAAAAATGAACCATGGTCTTCCATGTCCTTAAGAATAATAGAGGTATAGTTAGATATGATTAGACTTTGTTCTTAGAATATCAATATATTAGTATTCTTTTCTTTTCTTTTTAATAAGAACAAATAAATGCTAGGGTGAAAAGTGTAATGCCAGGCAGGTGCCGCAACAAATATTACTTGGGAAATAAATTATAAGCTTTGGAACTCTAAAAGGTAGCCCCGCAATCATTTCATAGGAAATTGATCCATTTCCAGACACAATGTCTTTTTTTTTTTTTTTCGTCTTTGAAGATTAATTACTTTTTCATCTTGTGGGATCTGATTATTCAGAGACTCAACTTAAGAAAGCTAAATATCCTTTTTCAGATTCATTATATAAAAAAGAACATCTTTATAATTTTGAGTAGTGCCTTTTTAGCAGGAGTGTACGTAGGTTGGATTGGTTCGTGTTTTTCAATCACCAAATAAACCAATTATCTCTGACTTTTAAAATCTATAAACCGAACTCAACTAAAAAAATCGGATTTTTCAATCTCAAATTTTCTCGAATTTTTTAATTTTTTCGGGTTTTACGAATTTTTCTCATAAAATCCTCATAACATAAAATATATAGCTTGATATTTCTTCGGTCCTAGTAGGATAAACTATATAAGATGTTATCCAAGAAAATAATATAAAATAATGTGATGCAAGTCATGACATTATACCTAAATACTCAACAAGTCGCATAAAATAAATATCACTAATTAACAAGCCATAACGATAATCTAAAAGTACTAAGTCATGCTAAAATAAGTACTACTAATAAATACTAAGTATTACGTACATGACTAAATAATAAAAAATAAGTTATGCATTTTCACTGTCCAAACCAATGCAAAATTAAAAAAATAGATATTCAGCACTATTTTAATTTCTAGTATTGAATTGAATTTCTTTTGGTAGTAATAGTATTGATTTGATTTTGTTTTGACAATATTTGAGTTACTAACTTTTATGGGCTATAAACATATTTGACCATTCAAAAATTTAAGTCCAAACTTGAAATAATACTTTTAAAGAACTAAGAAAAAGTTTGAGAAATATTAATAAATTACATTACCATAATTAAAATATTTTAAAAAACTTGTATACATGTAATTTAGGGTTGCTTTGGTTTCGGTTTGACTTTTTTTTTTAGTTAAAATCAAACCAAACTAATTATGATCGATTTTTTTTTTCTAACACCAAACTATAGTCGGATTTATTTTTTCGATTTAACTCGGATTATCGATTTGGTGCGGTTTGTCGGTTTTGTCCGTACATCCCTACTTTCTGGTAGAACGGTTACTTGGTAAAAACTTATTCAGATATGAAGTATTTATTAAATCAGTAAAAGTATGATACACGTTTGTATGTACGCATTTCTCATTTAGCCATAACTAATTATATATATATAGCTAGTTTTGATAATTTAGGTGATTTGATGTAAATACCTAAAGTAAGATAATTATTTTCTCCATTACCTTATGTTTCATAGGTGCATTTTTAATCACAAGGTTTTGAATCTTTCTTTTTTTTTTGTGTTTTTTTTTTTTTTTGGTTTTTCTCTACGTCTAATACCTCCCCATAAAAAAAGAAACTTAAAACTTAAAAGAACAAATTAAAAATATATAAGGAAAAAATAAATAATAAAGAAGAATAAAGGACTATATTGGCTCTCACGTCCTCCGAGCACCAGTTTTAGTTGAACTTTCAACTTTTGTAAAATCAAATACCATAGACAACATGTACATAATATATTTATTTGTCTTTTTCTTAATTATATTTTTATAAATGAAGATAAATTTCCTTTTGACACTTCTTCATTTTGACTTCTTTTGTATTCTATTTCATTTGGTTGGACAACTAGCCAATGGTATCTCTATTTGAGTTTTTTTTTTTTCCAAATTATATTACTTATGTGTTAGAGGATATTTTTATCTTTAGAAAAACAGTTTCTAATAATTCTCTGCATTTGACAACGTTGATTGTTTTAGAAACAAGAATAGCACTGTTAAGCATGTTTACCCTAAAAATTAGATAATAATTAAACATATAATGTGATTTAAGGACACTTAATTTCACCTAATACCAATTGATAAACGTGAAGGATAATAATATAATTTAACGATAAAGTAAAGCAAACCAGTGTTTGAATGGAATTCAGCCCTCGAGCTAGAATACCCCTGAACTGATTGGTGCAAGAATAGTTAAAAATATAACAAGCTGATGAACAAGAATATAAACGAAAGAGAAAGTGTTATATTGCTTTGATATGTGTGAATAATGTCCCCTACAAATGATTAGAACCCCCTTTTATATAGTAGATGAATTCTATTTATGGTATAACTCTAATTACAGAAGGAAATCTCATGATTAGCTAATTTACCATTCCTGATTTGATCCGTTCCGAGATTAACGCCATGATCTTCGACCAGTCACGAATATCTCGCCTTTATATAATTGTGCTATCTTCGATTTTGCTCGATGTCTGTCTCATTTTTCGCTACTGGTCTCGAACTAGACAGGTACCTCGATTCCCAAACTCGGTACCTTATCCTCGTGCTTTGGTCTGATCCACTACGGAACTGACCTTCCATACAACTCCATGGTCTCGGTCAAATAATAAAATCGGGTGGGCCGAATTTTAACCGTATACAGATAGTCCCCTCATTTTTTAGAGTGTAATGACAAGAAACGAATTGAGCCTTCGATTTTTTACCTCGACCTGTCATAAAGTCATCCTCGTTACATAAGCGATGGAAGTGACCGGAACGTCCCCTCGGTACAGTTCCCCAAGTCATTAATGAGTGTCAGCTGGTGGTCGGCCACTTGTGCCTTTGAACCGCCGCCATAAATCCCATAAATAGGCCTTTTTCTCATTGATTCAATATTTACTTTCACTTTCTTCTAATCTCCAAAGCTTTTACATCTCTTAAGTTCTTCCTTTCTACAAAATCTTCAGGGTTTGTTGTTAATCCCTTCTCAAACACCAAGTCCTATGTTTGTTGTTAATCCCCTCTTAAACGCCAAGTCCTATTATCTTTTTCTCTCTTCAAACTCACACCAAAATGACAAAAACGTCAAAAATTGTTCCTCAAAAGGAAAGCGCTTCGTCATCGCGGTCGGCCAGCGAGAAAACACCGGTGTAGCCGCTCCCTAAGGAGTGTGTTCCCAGAGGGTGCGTCCTTACTTTCGACTTTAAGATCGAGAAAACTTCGTCGGTCCTTGGTCGATGCGAGCCAATGTCGAGGTATATATGCTCGATAACTGGGAGTTTCCTTAAGCAGTTAAAGAAAGGCTGCAACTGGGGAGGCAAATAGGTGGTGATTTCGGCCCCTGAAGAAGACATCACTACCCATGTGGAAGGGTTTCTAAGTGTTTACACTTACCTTTTCATGCTGGGCCCTCTCGATCCCGTCATCGTCGATTTTTACCGTAAATATCAAATAACCCTAGGTCAAATCTATCCTTCCTTTTGGCGGATTGTTATTTTGCTCTGATTCTTCGTGAGCAAAGTCGAGGGGATGCCTTTCACCCTCGACCACCTCATCAGGTTGTACAGCCCTCATCTCTATCGAGGCGGGTTAATAAAAATTCAGTATCGGGCTACAAAGGTGCTGTTCTCGAGCATAGATGAGGACAAGGATCGAGGATGGATGGGCCGGTTCATTCGAGTGAGGACTTCAGACCTAATCCCGGTCGAGAAGATGCCATTTTCCGAGAAATGGAATATGAAGCATAAGTGCAATCCCACTTTTAGCTTCCATTTATTGTTTTGTTTCCTTTTCTTCTTCTTATCGATATCCTTTTCCATGATGTAGCGGTCTCTTGGATGCCCGGTGTAATTCCTAACCTCGAGAGCTGGGTTCGGGACCTGGCCTCAACTTTATCGTACGCTGAGCGCCTATGGCACATTTTAGCAAGGGGCTGATGGGAGGCCAAAAATCATGGTAAGCCCCTTTTCACGTATTTGATGATTTTTATTAAAATGTCTCTTTCATACTCACTTGATTTCCTTTCATACAGGCCTTGGAAAAAATGCCGTCATGAGGCCCCGTTTGGTGAGGAGGATACTTCGCCCCCGGCCTCGAAACTAGTAAAGGATAAAAGAGGAAAATGATCTCAACCTCCAAGGATCCAAAGCTCAAGAAAAATCCGGCTCGTATGCCTTTGCCTACGAAGGTAGTTCGACGGTTAAGAGAGGAAGAAGAAAAAAATGAAGACAATGACTCCAAACTGATGGCCCGATTGAAGAGGAACACCGAGGCCCAAAAGGCCGCTAAGTCGGTGAGGGTTGAAGAGATTCCGCCTCGAACCGGGGGGGTCTTGGAAGAGGACCCGGGTAAAGTCCCCAAGTTGTCAGAGACTGAAGATGCCTCCCGCCGAAATGAGCAGTTGGCGGCTATGTATAAAGGGGCCTGCTCCGAGGCCCTTCAAAATGAAGTGAACGCCCCAAGTGACTCATTTGGGGAAATAGTAATTGGAGACTCGCCGACTCTCCCTGCATTTTTTGAGGAGGCAATTCAGAAGGACCAATCTATGAGGACTCCCAATGTAGAAGGAGCCCATAGAGGGGAGGAACCCTTCCATGGTTACTTTACTGGGGTCGAAGATGCTACCGCCTTGAGTGAAGCATCGAGTCTCTTCGATGAGGCTCAACAAGCCCTGGGTCGGGTAAGTCTCAACTCCCCTCGTCGATATCACACTTGTGTTTATTTATTCTTTTCTTGTCTAATTTTCTTTCTTCTTTCTGCATCGGACTTGTCACTCCATCAGGAGGCATTTTCTAAATCCCAAACAGAGCTGAGCCAATATGAGGCCAATCTTCAAAGGCTCATGGAGGAGAGAAATGCCCTCAAACTTCTCAACGGGAAAAAGAAGAGGAGATCATGGACATCCGAGCCGAATTGGCCACGACTCACAAAGAACAGACCGACCTGATTGAGCAGGTAATGAAAATCTTAGAAGCTTATGGTATCAGTACGGGGACGATGGCTAACACTTCAATCTCACAGGTTCAGCAGAAGGCCGAGAGGATAGAAAATCTTCGTTAGGAGGTCAACATGATGAAGGCGGAGACATTGGGGTAGAAACAAAACATGGACCGCCTTGCCTCAGAAAAAGAGGCTGCTCGAGCCCAATTGTCATCAGCCGAAAGTCAGCTTCAATGCATGAAGGAGAATAGCTCAACTCAGGCCAAGAAAATAGAGGCGCTCGAGGCTCGGTTGGCCACCGAACTCGCAAAGGCTAAATCTGAGGCAGAAAAAGCAAAGACTGATGTGGAGGAGATTGTGGCCGTCTACCAATCTGATGCTGAAGCTGCTTAAGCCCAAGTAAGAGAATCTGCAAAGGTCTCTCAAACTCGAGTTCTTTGGATTGCCGAGCTCGCCGAGTGCCAATCTCGGAGGGAGACCATCGAGGAGATCCATGCTCGAGGTTTCAATCTTACTGATGAAATAAGGAAGGCTAAAGAGCTTGAAGACGATGCTAAGGCATTGGCCTCCTTCGACGATGACGATGATGTCGAGAACAAGAGTGGTCCGAGAGTGGGGAGGACCCCGGTAGATAGAAAGCTGCCCCCGAGAATAGTTAGAAACCTTAGGATTTTTCTTTTTGATCTTTTGTGTAGGACCCTGATCGGTCCTTGTAAATATCTTTACATATAAAAGACCTCTTTTCTTCCTGACGTGTTTTCATTTCAATTTCTACCTCGTGTTTCATTCATACCTTATGAAAATTTTGTTGACAAGTTCGAAGCTTAGGTAGTTTGATCGAGGTCTGGCTAGTGTAGTCTTTATAATCAAGTGAGTAACTGCTCGAACTTGAAGTAGGATGAACCTTAGGTTTTAGTTGAGTGAGGATGAATTCTTGAACTCAAAAAATAAAATGGCCCTTAGGCTCTTGAATTAGGCCGATATGGCCTCAAAAGAATGGCTTTTTTCCCTTTTCGGCTTAAAAAAGTTAATCATATAAAAATTTTGTTATGCCTTAGCATGAAATAAGGTTGTTAGAGAGTTCGAACAATTCGGTATCCCTTAGGGTTTTCGAGGGTTGATGTTATCGAAACCTTTTATAATTTTTCCGAGGGTAACCTTTTTAAGCGGTTTTGCGAAAATATTAGAAGGCATGTTTTATTACGGAATTCGGACGTCTCCGAACTGTGTAAGTTTAGCCATAGCCTTTAACTTGGGATTTGCCTCTAGGGCTTGTTTCTCGATTATACTTTGAACTTGTTCGAAATGTCAGTCCCCGAGTGAGGTGTCGTGGACAATAAGAACGAGGGTTGCCTTTCTAAGGTCTTATGATCTCGAGACTTTAATAATTCAATTACGTCGATTTTTCGGACGGCAGTCCCCGAGTATGGGGTAAGTTGTTTGAACTTCAATTGTGATCGGCCCTTAAGCTCGTTTCCACAATAGACCAAAAGTATGAAATTGTAAAGTAAAAATTTCTCTAAGACATGAAATATTTGGCAAGGAAAAATACTTCTCTCAATAGTTTATACATGCATACATGTTTGCCTTTAGGGCTCGAGTAATCTACATGGGCACGGTTCATTTGACCATTTGGCCCTTACAGAATTTTACCTACCGAGACCCTGTTGACACGAAGTATCTTCCTTGTAACAAAGTTGACATCCAAGGGTGATGCCCCATAGTATTCGAGGTTGATTGTAAAAAAAGCATCAGATACCGTTGAATTGTTCTAAGTTAGCACGAATAATGGTTGCCTCATAAAAAACCTCGCCGGAAAAATTCATCTGGGACAAACACCGGTCTAAGGGAAAAAGAGTGCAACGTGTGCTTTCAGACTTAAGGACTTTGTGATAAAGAATCCTTCGATGTCTTCGATTGAACACCTGCAATTGGTTAGTATAAAATATAAATGAAAATGGAGAAGGTCGTACCTTAACAATAATATCATTTGAGGAGTGATACATTCCAATTGTTTGGTAATTGCTAGCCGTCCATTGTGCCAAGTTTGTAGGATCCTTTTCCGATTATATCGAGGACTTGATATGGTCCCTCCCATTTCAGGCCAAGTTTTCCTTCGTTTGGGTCTCGAGTATTGAGGGTGACTTTCTCAGAACTAAGTCCCTAATTTTAAAGGGTCGACAATTGGCTCTTCGGTTGTAATACCTTTCGATCTGTTGTTTCTGTGCGGCCATTCAAACGAGGGTGGCTTCCCATCTTTCATCTAGCAATTCGAGGCCCATCTGTTGCATACCAAAACCTGAAGCTAGGTTCCCCGACTTCGACCGGGATCAGAGCTTCAGCACCTTAGACTAAAGAGAACAGTGTTGGCACCATGCTGGATTTCAAAGTTGTTCGATACGCCCAAAGGACCTCAGACAATATAACTCTCCACTTTCCTTTAGTGTCGTTCAATCTTTTCTTTAGATTTTGGATGATGGTCTTATTTGTCGATTTGTCTTGTCCATTCCCACTAGGATGATACGACATTGACAAGATCCTTTTTATTTTGTGGTCTTCGAGAAACTTTGTCATTTTGCTACTGATGAATTACTTTTCATTGTCGCATACGATCTCGGCAGGCATCCCAAATCGGCATATAATGTGGTCCCAGATGAGTTCTATGACTTCTTTTTCTCCGACTTTCTTGAATGACTGTGCTTCAACCTACTCAGAGAAATAGTCAATCATAAACAAAATGAATTTAGCTTTACCTGGGGCCGATGGTAGTGGGCCGATGATATCCATTCCCCATTTCATGAACAACCATGGGGATAGGACTAAGTGGAGTTACTCTCCGGGTTGGTGGATCATCGACGCATACCTTTGACATTTGTTGCACTTTCAAACAAATTCTTTAGTGTCTTTTTCCATATCGGCCCAATAATATCCTGCTCTGATGACTTTGTGAACCAGTGATTCGGCACTGGAATGATTTTCGCAAGTACCCTCATGAATTTCCCGTAAGATGTAGTTAGTATATTCGGAACCCAAACATATTGCCAACGGTCCATCGAACATCCTTCTATACAATGTTCCAACTTCAGCCAATATGAACCGTACGACTTTCGTGCGTAGAGATCTCAATTCCTTGGGGTCCGATGGAAGCTTCCTGTTCTTTATGTATTTGATATACTTATTCCTCCAATCCCAGGTTAGGCTTGTGGAGTTTATTTCGGCATGACCTTCTTCGATTACCGACTTCGAAAGTTGTATGACAGTCCCCGAGCTAAGCTCGTCAACTTCGACTGATAACCCCAAATTTGCAAGAGCGTTGGTGATATGTTACAAGTACCTTGGGCACAAGTACTTTACTCTATGTTTTGATGATCTAACAAACTTACCATTCAGAACCAGATAAGGAACTTGTTAAACATTTACAAGACCTTGAGATCACAAAGTTCCAAGTTGGGATCCAGCCCTTGGGAAAGCAAGGTGAATGCTATTACTGAATTAAAGGACTTGCCGGAGCTGACCATAGAAGAGCTGGTTGGAAATCTGAAGACCTACGAGATGAAGAGGAAGATAGACAGTGAAAGAAAAAACCAAAGAAAGAAAAGAACCTAGTACTCAAAGCTAATAGCAATGACTCAAGTGAGGAAGAGTAAAAAGAACAGCTTAGGGAACAGGTCCCTACCAGTTCCCGAGGAGACTGTATGACGTCAACTCTCCAACAGGAAAGTTGTTGCATGGACACGCTACTGCACAAGAACAGTGCAACAGTCAACTTTCTATGGAAGGCTTTTTACCTACCTTGCTTACATCGTTGTAAGTGATGTCACACACGTATGAATACCATCAAGGAGGATAAAACAACTTACATCATGAGAGAACCAGATAAAGGACCAGAAACATGCCTGATACAATCATTCAAGTTAATCTCAAGATAATCTGGGCGGTGTGCCTTCAGAATCACAGGAACCAGATTAGGGACCTGATACCTTTGTGTTCCCCTGACATAAGTATAAGTCAACGGTATAGCTAGAAAGCAAATACAGAAAGTGACTGCCTGCAACAGTGCAACAGACAATGTATCAGTCACTTCCCATTAAGAGGAGGCATGTACTAACCAAGATTTGACATCACTAAGGTGATGTCTTTTGTAGTATAAACCTTATGCAAGGCACAAGATTCAGGTTCAAGACTTGCAAATTAGAAACGAAGATACTCTCTCAAGTCCCAGAACAACCTCTCTCAAGAACAAAGCTACTGCAACCTCAAGGACCCGATCCAAGATCGAAGATATCTTAAGTTCTTAGTTTTTTTGAGTCTTTGTTATTTGTTCTTCATTGTAACTCCTATCTTGATTTTTCTAAGCTGTTTTTAGGAAACCCAAAATCCGTGAACTCCCCAGTTTATGTTGTGACTAGGTTTAGTCATAAGTTAAAGTCTTTGTAACTAGAGAGTTATAAAGTAGCTTGTAATAGTGTTATTACAAGTTAGAGTGATTAAAGTCTTTGTAATAGAGTTATTACAAAGTGGCTTGTGGTAAGAGTATCACATGTTAGTCAAAGTCTTTGTAACTAGAGAGTCACAAAGTGGCTTGTGGTGAGAGTACCACAAGTTAGTTGAGTTGAATCCTTTGTAATAGAGTCATTACAAAGTGGCTTGTAGTAGGGGTTTACAAGTTAGTGAAGTTGAAAACCTACAAGTGTAGGTCGTGGTTTTTGTCCCCTTGAGTTGGGATTTTTCCACGAAAAAATCCTCTGTGTTCTTTACTTACCGCTGAGCTACTGTAGAAACATTTAGAGAACCTGATTCCCTATACTGGTTGGTTTTACAGTCTGTTGCTTACACTGAGAACATATAGAGAATCTGATTCTCTATACAGTGGGAACTTATCCAGTGTCTCATTTTGTCATTACCTGAATTTTCCACCCTTTGGAGTCGTGATGGCGCCTACTAGTGTGAGCTAGGCAAGCCGACTATTTGAACAAATTACCTTTTTCTCATTTTAATCCTTTACAAGAAATTATGAGCAATAACTTAAAGACAGTGGAATTTATATCAAGCGGAAGAAAAATAATAAAATTACTGAGTATAACCAATACAACTGTTTAAACAAGACTACGCAGAACTGGAGTCACAGCTTCGTAGATGGTCTAAGAGTACTACAAATAAAGGTTTGAAAGAAATAAATACAACACTATCTCTGAAAATACATGAAAGAAACAGGAATAGTAGATAGAAGCAAACGCCAAGGCCTGCGGACGCCTGCAGGGCTACCTCAGGTCGCTTGATGAACGAAAAACAACAATCTCACTATGGTTCGAAGTCTACAACACTGGGGTCTGCACAAAAGAGTGCAGAGTGTAGTATCAGCACAATCGACCCCATGTGCTGGTAAGTGCCTAGCCTAACCTCGGCGAAGTAGTGACGAGACTAGGACCAGACTACCAAATAAACCTGTGCAGTTTAACTATATACAGCAGAAGAAGAACAATAATATACAGTCAAGTATGGGAGGGGGAAACATGTTGCGGGGAAACATCGAATAATAATAGATGAACAACAAATAAATATGAGGATCACCATAGTTCAATTGAAAATAGGAAGGGGATATCATGCTGCAGGGTACAACAAGTATCAACAGGAAACCAACAATTAAATGTAAAGAAAACGTAACTCAGTTATCAATAAAAATTAAGAAATCAAAGACAAGTGCACGGCATCACCCTTCGTACTTTAACACTCTCTCACAAAAACAATACACGACATCACCCTTCGTGTTTTACACTCTTCCTCACACAAGCAACAAATCACAAGGCAAATAGGGTAAGGGAATCTATAACATCGAAATAAAATCAAGTAACAACAGAAAAACAGTAAGTAAACGTAAAGGACAACATAACTCAATTATCAGCAAGAATCAGGAAAATTAAGGACAAGTGCACGGCATCACCCTTCGTGTTTTTACTCTCGTCCTTACCATAAGAATCAACATAAACTGCACGGCATCACCCTTCGTGCTTTTACTCTCATCCTCACCACAAAATTAATATAATAGGCACAGAATGGTACAACGTGCGACACAACATCACCCTTCGTGCTTTACACTCTTCCTCAAAAAATCATACACGACATCACTCTTTATGCTTTAACACTCTTTCTCGCCCAAACAACAATCACAAATAATAGGGCAAGGGAATAAATGGAGTTACAATAAGAACCCCGACAAGGGAACAATAGTTCAACAATCAAGTTCCGGCAAGAGAATAACATCAAAAGAAGCATCAACATCCCGGCTAGGGAGATAACATCAAAACAACAAATTCCCAGCAAGGGAGATAATATAATGATTCTCTTCTCTTTTTCACTTTTACTTCACAACTTTGAGCCAATGCTCTAAAAGGTTCAATTTCCACTTATGCTTTCACATTTCATTGTACAACTTGAGCCAACGCTCCTCAATATTCAAATGTCACAATTACTTCCACAAACTTTGCCCAACAATAGGAATCATCATCAAAGCATGAATAATACAATGAAGCCATAATAATCACAATATAAGACTCGCGGTCATGCTTAGCACCAATGTATAGATACTCGTCACCATGCCTATACGTCGTACTCGACAAATACCACATAGCAAATAGGACTCGACTCCTAATCCCTAAAGCTAAGGTTAGCCCAAACACTTACCTCGATGTCACGAATACAATTAACATTTCAACTATCGCTTTACCCCTTGATTCCACCACCAACTCGCTTGTACAATCGATTTGGAAGAAGAGTTATCTTTGAAAAATCGCCCAAGAGTGTTTTGGTTTTGAAAGAGTGTGAAAAATGGGAGATTTTCGGCTAAGTATAAAAATTGCAGGTTGCAGATATGGGAATTGCGAATCCCGACCTCTGATATGTTCGCATTTGCGAAGGGGTTCTCGCATTTGCGAGGTGGAAAATGCGAAGGATGTATCGTATTTGCGATGACTGGCTAAAAGGGCGAGTATTGAAATCCTCGCAATTGCGAGGTAGGCTGGATGGGCTTCTTTCGCATTTGCGACATGCCTTTCGCATATGCAATCTCGGATTTGCGAGATGCGAAGCCTGCAGGCCTGCAATGCAACAGCTGAAAGTCTACAATTCACTAAGTCCAAAATCCATCCCGTGGCCTATCCCAAACTCACCCGAGCCTTTGGGGCTCCAAAACTAACATGCACACCAACCTAAAAACATCATACGGACTCGCTCGTGCATTCAAATCACTAAAATAACATCAACAACTATGAATTTAGCATCAAAATCATGAAATTTTCTTAAGAACTTCAAATTTCCAATTTTCTAAAAATGATCCGATTCACGTCGTTTCAAGTCCGTTTCTTACCAAATTTCATAAACTTACCTTAAATCACATATAAGACCTATGCCGGGCGGCGAAACCAAAATATGGGCTCGCTACCATCAAGTTTTAATCACCATTCATTTCCAAAACTCATAAACAATTTCAGAAAATAATTTTCTTTAGAAATTCATTTCTCAGGCTTGGGACCTCGGAATTCGATTCCGGGTATACGCCCAAGTCCCATATTTTCCTACGGACCCACTGGAACCGTCCAATCATGAGTCCGAGTCCGTTTACCCAAAATGTAGACCAAAGTCAACTTAAACTCATTTTAAATGCAAAATTCATCATTTTTCACAGATTTTTAAAAAAAATGATGGCTTTCCGGCTATGCGCCCGGACTGTGTATGCAAATTGAGGTGATGCCAAAAGAGGTTTTTAAGGCCTCAGAACACATAATCCACTTTAAAACAACTGATGACCTTTTGGGTCATCACACATTTACATACTAGTTAAGTAGGTAGCACTGTGGGAACTGATATAGGACTAGATAGCTATACAGTTCGGTTCATTAGTATCTTCGTGGAAACTAATAGAGAACCCGATTCTTTATATAGGCTGGTGGACGCATAGTTTCTAACAATTGGTATTAGAGCGGGTTCTTTCTAAAAGGTTAACACCTAGAAAGGATCTACATGGCTGCTCCACCAAACTTCGAGGAAAGTCAATCAACCAATAGAGCACAAAGATTTTAGAAGATGGTTCATGAAAATGGTGGGATCCCAAATAAAGGAAGTCCAGCAGGAAGTTCAAAGGAAATGATTGTTGTCATAAGTGTGGAAAGCCTGGACACTTCATCAAAGACTGACCATTTCTGAAACAAGAGCATCACAAACACAACTTTGACAAAGTAGCAAAAAGGAACCTGGTTCCTAAAAAACGATTCAGCCAAAAAAGTGCAGCCGACAATATTGTGAAGCAAGTTCTTGCTGCATGGGGAGACTTCTCCAGTGAATCAGAAGAGGATCTAGATGCAGGAACCAACTCCATGATGGTAGTGCAAAATGAAGCAAAGGAATTTGATTCATTGTTTGCATTGACTACTCAATCTGATGAGGATGAAGATGATGACAATGATGAGGTAACTTTCAGGGATGTTCAGAGAAACCTGAAGTCCTACTCTTCGAAAAAATTGATGTCATTAGCAAATGTTCTAATTAATACATATTATAGTTTTGTTAATGATAAAGATGCCCTAATCATAGAGCTAGGAGATACTTAACAGTCTAGAGATGAGTTGATGGTAGTGGTTGATGACTTGAAGAAAACCATAGAGAACCTTAGCAAAGAAAAGAATACTCTAGTAGAGAAAATTGAAGCTACTGAGCAAGAAAAGGACAATATGGTAGTTTCCATTAAAAAATTAAGGGAATAAGTGGAAGAAGTAACTAGAGAACATAACTTGTTAAAAAAGCAAGCAAAAAAATGGATGGACAACACTGAGAGAGAGAAAGTGACTAGAGAGGCTCAACTTAAGCTTGAGAGTGAGCTTAAGAAAGTTAAAACGAGTCTTGTTGCTGAGCTTAAAAAGAATAGACAACTTCAGGAGGATTTATAAAGGTTAAAAATGATCTTGATAAGTCTTTTAAATGGACTCGGTCCTCTATTGTAATAACGTCTATGTATAGGAGTATTGATGGAAACAGGCAAGGCATCGGGTTCCAAAAGGCTAAAACCTCCTATAATCCCCATAGGAAGTATGTAAATGTGGCTTATAATAGGTTTTGCACTCACTGTGGTCAAACCGGTTATTACAAGGACTCTTGTAAAGTTAAAAATCAGTCTTTGTAGAAAAACAAAGTCTTTGTTGAAAAAAGGCGTACTGATGAGGAACCTGGTTCCCCGAAAAGAAAAATATGTGCTGCCTGCATGGGCAAAAAGAAGTTTGATCTGCCCGTTCTATCATTATAAGGGACCCAAGCTGGCTTGGGTTCCTAAGTCTAATCATTGACTTAAGTGTGCAGGGAACAGTGAAAGGGAGCAGTCAACAGTGGCACATGGATACCGCTCGAAGCTCATAACTGGAAGAACAAATGATTTGCTTTCAATGAAGGCCTTGCAAGGAGGGAGTGTATCCTTTGAAAATGGCAAAGGGGTACATTCTCGGTTGAAATTCTCTCAAATATGTGATGAAGGGAACAAAGCAGAGTTCTTGTCTAAAGTGTGCACAGTTACTAATCTGGTAACTAGAGAAGTGGTCTTAGTAACTAAAAGATACAAGAATATCTACGTTGCTAATTTTGAGTCTCTACAAGCTGGTGATATGAGCTGCTTGAAGAAGGACCTGGTTTGTGGTCTACCAAATTCAAATTTCAAGGAGCATGAAGTGTGTGATGCATGTGCTAAGGGAAATATCTGATGTTTCAAATGGCAAGGCTGATATGATGAGTCAAATGCAGGAGACAGGTGAAGACAATACAACATCCTTGTCTACTTCTCAAGAGGAACCTGGTACCCCAATTACTACCACTGAAGCTGAAGAAAGAGATGGAGATGCAACATTAGGAACTTCTGATGCAGAACACAATAGTGGAAGTCATAATTCTGTTGATGTCAATGATGATTCACACATGGAAGAACCTGGTCTGTCAAATTCTGAAGTTCAAGTATCCAACTAGAAGCAAAAGAGTTCATATCCTTTCAAAATGTAATCATATCCTTAGACTCTGGTATTCAACCTCATTCTAAGCAGCTATGCAAGAAGAGCTCCGTCAACTTGAAAGGAACAGTGTGTGGAACCTGGTTCCACGACTTGCTGATAGAACTGTTATAGGAGTCAGGCTCCCGGTGCTTGGTGTGAAAGGTTGTCAAAATTCCTTCTAGAAAATGGCTTTACAAGAGGAATAATTGATAACACACGTTTTCTGAAGAAACCAGTAAGGAACCTACTCATTGTTCAGATTTATATGGATGACATCGTATTTGGAGCTACAACTAACTCATTATGTTAAGAATTTGCTAAACTCATGGGAAGTGAGTTTGAAATAAGTATGATGGAGGAACTGAATGTCTTCTTGGTCTTCAAGTGAAGCAGTCCATAAAGGGAATGTGTATCAGTCAGCAGAAATGCATCAAAGAACTCTTAAAAAAGTTTGATATAGAAGCATCAAAGGGAAATCATTGGATTTCTACTCTATCTTACTATCAACAGGTCAGACATTGTATTTAGTGTGGGATTATGTGCAAGGTTTCAATCCAATTCAAAGGAATCTCATTTGAAAGCTGCCAAGAGAATCCTAAGATATCTCAGAGGGATGCAGGACCTGGTTCTTTACTATCCTCGGTTGTTAACTTTGACTTGATTGTTTATGCTGACGTTGATTATGCAGGCTATCTGGTGAACAGGAAAAGCACATATGGAATGGATCATTTCCTTGGATCATGTTTTATCTTATGGGGTACAAGGAAACAAAACTCAGCAGCTCTCTCAATAGCTGAAGCAGAATGTGTTGCAGCTGCCTTTCTCAGGGACAATGTTGAAAAGGTTCTAATTTGTATGAAGTTTTGGAAGACGAAGGATCAGGTAGTAGACATCTTCACCAAGGCATTGATCATGGAACATTTTGAAAGAAATTGTCTGGAGTTGGGGTTGATCAAGCTCAACTGAGGATCTGGTCCCTCGATGATTGGCTATGTTAAGAAGGAAAGGTACAATGCTAAAAGGTGTTTTTCGGCGACACCTAACTCAAATCTATACTGTTATAGGTATACACATATGGCAGTTTCAGGACAAAAATAAGTAAGAATGACATTGAACCTCTAGGAGTCTTTGCTCAAAATTTTCAAAAACTGTCATGGAACCTGGTTCCTATGACTCAGGTTAGTAGTCTCTTCATTACTTATATGCCTTTTTAAGATGCTGAAGTGTCATGCCATTAATTTGTTTCTGCCTTTCTCCTGCCTCTCCTCCTACCTTTTGAAGTCCAAAATGTTAAACCTTTTCTGAACTGACCTGTTACCCCAAAAAGGCACTTCTCTATCTTACACCCAAATAAAACGTATTCTTTTCTTCAAAACCAAAATCAACCTTGTCAAAATAATCCTTCATTCCAAATATGCCAGAAGTGAACTCAACTCTCTCACTTTCCAAAAAGCCTAACTTCATCAGATTCAAAACCCCAAGAAGTCTTTGGTATATTTTGATGGAAGTTTAACTGAAAGAGAACAAGGTAGATCTAATATTCTAGAGTGTGAGGCTGAAGTTGTGGTTGGATTTGTGGAAGTCTTGAAGATGGAGAAATTGGTAAATGTGAGGACTGAATGAGGGACCTGATGCCTCAAGTCCTTCTCATGAAATCAATTTTAATGATGATCTTTTTTTTCTTTGAGTTTTGTGTTTAAACGAACTTCCGATCCAATAAAGAGGATTGAGAAAAGTAGGCTTATTGATGATGAAGTGGTGTGACCTGCTGATGTGGTGACTGTGGAAGAGAGAATGAAGTGAAAAAAATCTCCATTTGTGAGAAAGAATTAAAAAAAATATAAAAAATTAAAAAAATTAAAAAAAAAAGATAGAGAAAAGAAAGTTGGTTGAGAAAGATGCAACAGATGTAAGGGTAAACAGATTGAGAAGAAGAAGAGGGAGACATGGTTGCTCAGGGATAGAAAGGGTAGTGTAAGTGAGGAACCTGATTCCTTACAGAATCAAAAGGATGAGCCATTAGATTTGGAGGGAGAAGACGTTGAAGTCTCAAAAGGTGCTGTAAGGCAGAGTGTTGACTCTGATATTGCTGAAAAATGGAGGAACTTCTCGACATTGTTGAGTTCTAAAAATTGGAATCACCTCTTTGTTCCTACAAGTCCCAATGTTTCTGAAGAAGAAGTAAAAACATTTATGTTTTATGTGATACTATGATGCTATATGTGCATGGGACTGAGTCTGTTCTTGATGAGACGAAGCTTGGGGAGATTCTTAGTGAGCTAATTGATGGCTCAATATACTCAGATAGGTTGAAAACCTGGTCCTCGAGGACCCTCGGCAGAATAGAATGCTAAGTTGAAGGGTGAGAATAAAAGATTGAGAAAACAGGTGAAGGAACTGAGAAAGCAGATGATCATTGATCAAAGGAGAGTAAATGAACGAATGGACAAGCTCATCAAAGCCTTAGCCCCTTACTTTTCTTCCTGCCCAGTGATCCATGTCTTTTACTTCTTCCAAATTTTCTTGAATTCTTACCTTCTTTTGATCCCTATATTTGATGATATTGGTACTTTAGTTGTTTAAATTGTCATATTATGTATTGTTGAAGCTACCGTGCTTTTATTATAATTACACACTATGGGCAATCACTCAATTTTGTGCACTGACATTCACTTAATGTTCTTGTTATTATTTATGCTGTGTTGCCCAAGCGGTCTAAGTTAATGTTGCTGAACTTCTTTTTGGTTGTGCTTCTTCTGTTATTCTTTTCGATGATGCCAAAAGGGGGAAGTAATATAGGTGTGAGTGTGTCAACATGGGGGAGGAACATATGTTGTGTTGTGCATGAAAGATGGCTCTGCTTCGCAGGGGGAACGTGCTGATAATATGTTGATTCTCTGATAATATGTTAATTCTAGGTCTGATCCGCAGGGAAACATGTGAGGAATCTGGTTCTCAAGAGGAATAATAATTTTGGGTTTGTCATCATCAAAAAGGGGGAAATTGATCTAAGTTACTCTATGCCATGTTTTGATGATGAAAAACGTTCTCAACATACTGGGTACGGACCAAATGTGATCAAGTGCAAATTAAGGCTTTATTGTGGTCCGGGCCCGGGCCTAAACGGGTCGTGCCAAATGGGCCTGGGTTTTAGGCAGGCCAGGCTGAGGCGGTCCCGGGCTTCACGGTCCCAATGTGTGGAACCGGCCCACGGTGGTCCTAAGCCCACATGGTCCCGAGCGAAATGGGCCGGGCCCGCGGTCCTAAACGGGCCTAACGGGCTTTTTTTGTTCCGGTCTATTTTTTTATTTTATTTTTATCTAAGGTACTTTCTTGTCAACTATATATGTATATACTAGTATAAGTTGCTTATATATAGCTATATAAATATATATAGTATATATAGTATGTATACTATGTATATATAAGGGTGTATTATGTGTATATATAATTATATATTACCTTACATATATGTATGTATATATATATATATATATAGTTTATATGTATTAGAGATATATATAGTGCCTTATATATATATATATATATATACACACACACACACACACACACACATATATATATATATATATATATATATATATATATAGGCTATTTTTTTTTAATTTTTTTTTATCTAAGGCACTTTCTTGTAAACTATATATGTATATACTAGTATAAATTTCTTATATATAGCTATATAAATATATATAGTATATATGGTATGTATATGCCTTATATATATATATATATATATATATATATATATATATATATATAGTTTATATGTATTAGAGATATATATAGTGCCTTATATATGTGTGTATATATATAAATATATATAGTTTGTATGTATTAGATATATATGTATATAATTTATATGTATTAGATATATAATATATATACTATATCAAATTTAAACACAAAATAAATTGCAAAGAAATATTCAAGGGAATGTCTTATATATTTTACTATTACGACATTAACAAAGAATGGCAATATCTTTCTTAGTCTTCCTCCCCCAATGGAATGAGCATAACAAGGTACTAATACCACCATTAAAAGGAAAACAAACTAAGGAAGATGTGCCAAAATACAAGTTACATGTTAGTCTATGTATTATCTCTAACAAATCTCATAAATCCTTCAAGGTCCGGAGGAATTTCCGTTAGTGGTGGTGGAAAAGAAGCTTGTTCATCATCGCTTCCGGGTGAAGCATCATCCTGCGCAAGTTCCGCTAGCATTTCTTCATAAGCTTCATCTATCTCCGGTTGTGATTCTGCAAGTCCAAAATTTCTTCTTTCCGAATGGATCCAATCTCTGAAGCGTACTAATTTTTCCAAGCTCTCCCTCATAGATGCTATATGATCACCGATTTGAAGTCTTGCTTGACTGAATGCGCTCTCCGATGCCACTGTTGAAGTTTGAACACTTAAAATATCTCCAGCCATCCTTGAAAGAACCGGATAGTGTTTTTGTTTGTCCTTCCACCATTCCAAAACATCGAAGGAGCCGTCGGGATTCTCTTATTCAAGTCCCTGCAACAAATAAACTTGAAGCTTATTTAGTTGTGAACTATCACCAAAATTATCACCTTGAGAACCCCTGAACTCCGTCCAAGAACTAAGGGCTTTTAGGCCCGCAGTTCTTTTAGATGCTTGCGAACTCGACAAAGTAGGATTGGAACATTTGGTCTAGCTTGATCTAAGGCAAGTTGATAAGCATTATAAATTGTTTGAGCATTTATTTTAATTGAGGCTTTTGCATCTCCAAGTGTAGCAAATTCCTCAGCTGAAAGTGATAAAGCGTTATAAATTTTTGAATACCAAAAGTGAGGACCTCCTAATTTCATTGTAGGATTTAACAATGCAGCAACACCAAAAATAGGGGGGATAGGGAAAAAATATATTTTAAACTTAGCATTCATAGAATTAATAGCTTCTTGATAAATTACTCCACCCTCTGAAAATTGAGTAAATAAATCTACAAGTGTTGCAATATAAACTAAACAGTTAGAAATAGTAGGATAATATTGGCCAGATAGTTTATTTGTAGCAATATGAAATAGTTCTAAAAAGTCTACAAGCACTTTAACATTACTCCAATCTTGATTTGTAAGTTGCTCATCATCATCATCATCACTATCACCTACACGAGCATTATACGTTGCGCTTATTGGGTTCCTATATTCATATGCAACAACTAAAGTTTTATATATGTAATTCCATCTAGTTGGATAAGCTTTAGGGACCTTTCTTTCTCTAAGGCCAAATTCATCACATTTTTTAAAATAGTCTCTAAGTCTACTTCTACGGTTTGAATAAAAAAGCCAATTAAGAGCCATTTTAACCTTTTCAATTTCTACATTTAAAACTTTCATACCAGCACCGACGATTAAATGGTAAATATGACAAATACATCTAACATGAAAAATATTACTAAATGCAGGATTTAGTGTAGTTGTAAGCAAGCCTATAGCGTTAGTGTTACTAGAAGCATTATCCATTGAAACCGACATAATTTTATCTCTAATGCAAAAATATCTACAAATATCTGCAACTGTGTTAGCAATAAACTTACCTGTGTGGCGTGAATTAATTATTCTATAAGCAATAATGCGCTTTTGCATTATCCACTCCTCATCTATCCAATGACTTGTAACAGTTAGATAATCACAGTCATTACCACTTCTACCAATATCAGTAGTAATAGCAATGCGACAATCTATATGAGTAAATAAATAGCGCAAATATTGTTCATATTCATGTTTATATTTATAAATATCGCTCTTTACGGTTGCGCGAGGCCATCCTTTATAAGTAGGATTAAAAACTCTTCTAATATAATGCACAAAATGAGGGTTAGAAGGAAAACTATAGGGTAAGCACATAACAGTAACCATTTTTGCCAATTCTTCACGATCTTTATTTGGATCATAATATAAAATGTCACCGGTAACAGTGTTAATTCCCGGTTGAACTAGATTTGAACCTGTACTAGGGTTAACCGTAGTATCTACACTTGTCCCCTCTTGCGCAGCTTTCATTTGTAAAAATCTAGCTTTATCTCTAGGGTGTGTCTTTATGTGTCTAGTCAAACTACCCGTATTGCTACAGTCTCCAGTAAATTTATGAACTAGTTGAGACTCACAAGTTTTACACTTAGCCTTATTTTGTTCTCTTAGTTGAGTAAAAAGGTGCCAAACAAGAGATGTTTTAGGCCATTTAGCAGGTTGTCTATTAAAAGTAGGGGTTACTACAGGAGGTCAGGCGGGGCATCATTTGGGTTATTAACAGGACTAGTAGGTGTATCATCTAAATCCGGTTGTGTTTCATCTAAATCATCATTTTCCTCATCATTTTCAAAGATAGTTTCATTAGGATAAAGAGCATTCATAATTTCTTCATTTAATTGTTGACCTGGTGCAACATCATGGCAAAATTGACTATCGAAAAATTGAAAACAAGGGTTATTACTATCAAGAATAATAGATGGAGGAGGACGGGTAACAGGTCTGGGTCGGGGAGCCGGGGGAAGAGTAGTAGCTTGGCTACTAGATTCACCAATTTTAGATTTTCCCTTACCCTTACCACCAAAAATGTTTTTCAAAGAAAATGCCATATTAATTATAATTATACTAAATAAAACTAACAAAACTATAATATTAAAACTTAAGAGTTGGAACGAGTTTACCGAATTGACGAACAACTTCTTGAAAATTGAATATCGTTAAAGACTTGAATACTTCAATTCACCAACTTCACAATTTTTCACGAAATTGCAATAATAAAGTAAGTAATTATAGAAGAAAATTAGAGAGATATTGATGAATTTGTGAGTTAAAATGAAAAAATGGGGGGGGGGTATTTATAGTTGAGAATTGGGAAAAAGTGTAACTATAAAAAGTATGGGGTTAAAACAAAGTTTGGGGGCCAAATGGCTATTTTTTAAAGTGCTAAACGGTTGAATTTTGATGGCCAACGGCTAGATTTTAAAAATCTAACCGTTGATCATTTTAAAAAAAAACATTTTTAAAAAATAGCCGTTGGGGCCTGATTGAACCGGCCCAGGCCCGCCTGCTGGTCCCGGGCTTAACAGTCCCTAGCTCACGGGCTATTTGGGTTGGACCGGCCCGCTATGGGCTTATGCACCACTAGAGACCGGGCCCGCTTGAACCGGCCCGTTTGGCCCGCAGTCCTAGGCCGGTCCCAGATCACAATACAACATTAGTGCAGATAAGGAACCTGATTCTCAGGGGGAATAATTCTGGGTTTGTCATTCATCAAAAATGGGGAAATTGATAAGTTATGGTACTTTGAGTTTTGATGATTTTCCAAACAGTCTTGAGGAACCGGTTGTGATCAGCTCCTTAAGTTCGGTTCTCATGGGGAATATGGCTGATTCGTAGGGGGGACAATGTGGAGATTTGGTTCTCAAGGGGAATATCAATTCTAAGTTTATCGTCATCAAAAAAGGGAGAAATTGATAGGTTACAAGTACCTTCGGCACAAGTACTTTATTTTATGTATTGATGATCTAACAAACTTACCATTCAGAACTAGATAAGGAACCTGTTACACATTTACAAGACCTTGAGATCACAAAGTTCCAAGTTGGGATCCAGTCCTTGGGAAAGCAAGGTGAATGTTATTACTGAATCAAAGGACTTGCAGGAGCTGACCATAGAAAAGCTGGTTGGAAATCTGAAGACCTACGAGATGAAGAGGAAGATAGACAGTGAAAGAAAAAACCAAAGAAAGAAAAGAACCTGGTACTCAAAGCTGATAGCAATGACTCAAATGAGGAAGAGTAGAAAGAACAGCTTAGGGAACATATCCCTACCAGTTCCCGAGGAGACTGTATGACGTCAACTCTCCAACAGGAAAGTTGTTGCCTGCACACGCTACTGCACAAGAACAGTGCAATAGTCAACTTTCTATGGAAGGCTTTTTACCTACCTTACTTACATCGTTGTAAGTGATGTCACACATGTATGAATACCATCAAGGAGGATAAAACAACTTACATCATGAGAGAACCAGATAATGCCTGATACAATCATTCAAGTTAATCGTCTCAAGATAATCTGGGCGGTGTGCCTTCAGAATCATAGGAACCAGATTAGGGACCTGATACCTTTGTGTTCCCCTGACATAAGTATAAGTCAACAGTATAGCTAGAAAGCAACTACAGAAAGTGACTGCCTGCAACAGTGCAACAGACAATGCATCAGTCACTTCCCATTAAGAGGAGGCATGTACTAACCAAGATTTGACATCACTAAGGTGATATCTTTTGTAGTATAAACCTTATGCAAGGCACAAGATTCAGGTTCAAGACTTGCAAAATAGAAACGAAGATACTCTCTCAAGTCCAAGAACAACCTCTCTCAAGAACAATGCTGCTGCAACCTCAAGGACCCGATCCAAGATCGAAGATATCTTAAGTTCTTAGTTTTTTTTAGCCTTTGTTATTTGTTCTTCATTATAACTCCTATCTTGATTTTTAGAAGCTGTTTTTAGGAAACCCAAAATCCGTAAACTCTCCAGTTTATGTTGTGACTAGGTTTAGTCATAAGTTAAAGTCTTTGTAACTAGAGAGTTATAAAGTGACTTGTAATAGTGTTATTACAAGTTAGAGTGATTGAAGTCTTTGTAATAGAGTTATTACAAAGTGGCTTGTGGTAAGAGTATCACAAGTTAGTCAAAGTCTTTGTAACTAGAGTACCACGAGTTGAATCCTTTGTAATAGAGTCATTACAAAGTGGCTTGTAATAGGGATTTACAAGTTAGTGAAGTTGAAAGCCTACAAGTGTAGGTCGTGGTTTTTGTCCCGTTGAGTTGGGATTTTTCCACGTAAAAATCCTCTGTGTTCTTTACTTACTGCTGAGCTACTGTAGGAACAATTAGAGAACATGATTCCCTATACTGGTTGGTTTTACAGTCTGTTGCTTACAGTGGGAACGTATAGAGAATCTGGTTCTCTATATAGTGGGAACTTATCCAGTGTCTCATTTCATACTGGTTCAGTAGGTAGCACTGTGGGAACTGATATAGGAAGAGATAGCTATACAGTTCGGTTTATTAGTATCTTTAGTGGAAACTCTTAGAGAACCTGGTTCTCTATACAGTCTGGTGGATGCATAGTTTTTAACAGTGGGTCTCGCTGTTTTTCTCTCGAGGTACGTGCTGCAGGGTCCATTCTTTGAATCAATGTAAGGCAACCTGTAGTTTGTCCAAGTACCTCTGCATTCGATTTTCTCAAACCTCAAAAGTTCTGTTGACTTGGTTTACCACAAGCAAGGAGTCACATTTGGCATTGATGACCTCTGCTCCCAAACTATTAGCTAGCTCGAGACCTGCAATCATGGCCTCATACTCGGTCTCATTGTTAGTTAACTTGGAAGTTTTGATATATCATCTAATTATATTACCTGTGGGAGGATTCAAAATGATACCTAGCCCGGACCCCTTCACATTCGAAGTGCTGTCTATTAAGAGGTTTACACCCTCGATGATGTACCCGATTTTAATAATAGCTCCTTTTTGACCTCGGGTACGAGGGTTGGCGTAAAGTCGGCCACGAAGTCTGTCAAGATTTGAGACTTGATGGCCGTTCGGGGTTGATACTCGATATCGTACCTGCTGATATCGACAACCTATTAGTCCAATCGACCCAAGAGTTCGGACTTATGCAAAATATTGCAAAGGGGATAGGTAGTCACCATACAAATTGGGTGACATTGAAAATATGATTTTAATTTCCGAGAGGCGCTTATTAAAGCAAGCATTAATTTTTCTAAGTGTGGGTACCGGGTCTCGGCCTCACCTAAGGTTCGACTAATATAGCAGATAGGAAATTGCGTACCTTGCTCTTCTCGAACTACGAACTCACTTATCGCTATCTCCGAGACCGCTAAGTATAAGTAGAGTTGCTCGTCCACTTTCGGGGTGTGAAGCAATGGCGGGCTCGATAGGTATCATTTGAGTTCATCCAAGGCTTATTCACATTCGGGGGTCCATGCAAAATTTCTCTTCTTCTTAAGCAGTGAGAAGAACCGGTGGCTCCTATTCGATGACCTCAAAATAAATCGACCTAGAGCGGCTATGCGCCTTGTTAACCTCTGTACAACCTTGACATTATCAATAATTGTGATGTCATCGATTGCCTTGATTTTATTGGGGTTGATTTTGATCCCCCGATTTGATACTATAAAGCCGAGGAACTTGCTCGAACCGACCCCGAATGCACATTTCTCCGAGTTGAGCTTCATAGTGTACTTTCATAGTATGTCGAAGGTCTCCTGCAAATGTTTTAAATGGTCCTCTGCTCGTAGGGACTTAACTAGCATATCGTCAATATAAACCTCCATTAATTTACCTATTAGTTCTTTGAACATTCGATTTACTAGGCGTTGATAAGTAGCACCGACAATTTTTAGTCAAAACGGCATTACGTTATAACAATAGGTGTCGTACTTAGTGATGAACAAAGTCTTTTTCTGATCCTCCGGTTTCATTTGTATTTTATTGTACCAGGAGTAGGCATCGAGAAAGCAAAGGATCTCGTGAACGGCTGTGGCATCAATCATACGATCGATATTCGGCAAAGGAAAGGAATCTTTAGGACATACTTTGTTTAAATCCTTATAGTCTACGCACATTCTAAGTTTATTCCCCCTTTTAGGAACTACGACTACATTTGCTAGCCATTCGGGATATTTTTCCTCCCGAATGGACCCTATTTTGAAATGTTTGGTTACCTCGTCCTTGGTGCATGCGTGCTTTACTTGGGACTAGGGCCTTATGTTTTGCTTTACCGGTCGGGACTTTAGGTCCAAGCTCAATCGATGGGTAGTGATCTTCGGTTGGATCCAATGTCATATCAAGGTGGGACCAAGCAAAACAATTCATATTATCGATAAGGAATTTAATGAGTTTTTCCTTGAGCTCGGGGTTAACCCCGTACCCAGGTATACCTTTTGATCAGGCAGATGTTCGATCGGTATGATTTATTCTAGCTCTTCGACCATTGACTTCGTTACATCAGAATCATCGGGGATTATGAAGGTTCGAGGTATCATATAATCATCATCCTCAAAAATTTCCTGCTCCTTCAATCAGGCCAAGGTTGATGTTTGTGGTTGCTATTTGACTTCTTGTTTTCCTTTTGACTCTGATCCCTTTGTTGATGAAAGCACTGATACCGGTTCTACTTCATGGATTACAAATATTTCTTTGGTGGTGGGTTGTTCACCGTACATTGTACACCATTTTGATTCCTTCTGATGTTGGGAACTTTAGGACTTGATGAAGTGTCGAGGGCACTGCCCTCATATTATGGATCCAAGGCCTTCCGAGCAGCGCGTTGTACCTCATGTCACCTTTGATCACATGGAAATTCGTTTCTTGGATGGTCCCGGGCACATTTACTGGCAAAATGATTTCTCCTTTGGTGGTTTCACTTGCCTCATTGAAGCCGTTAAGTACTCGAGCTGCGGGCACGATTTGATCTTGGAGGACAAGTTTCTCTACGACCCTTGATCAAATAATATTTGCCAAGCTACCTGGATCAATCAATAAACGTGTAACTTGAATTTTATTCATAAGGATAGATATTACTAGTGCGTAATTGTGAGGTTGTTCGATCCCTTCTACGTCATCGTTTTTGAAAGATGGTTTCTTCTGATAAGTAGTCTCGAGTTCGATTTTCCCTCGTGATTGTCACCTTGGTGCGTTTAAATACCGGTCCTTGAGGAATATAGAACCTACCTATGATCATATGAATCACGTGCTATGGTTCTTCCTGTTCATTTTTCCTGTTTGCATCCCTATCTCTGAAGTGATTTTTAGCTCGGTCACTCAAGAATTCTCGAAGGTGCCCCTCGTTGGATAAACAAGCTACCTCCTCCCTCAACTGTCTGCAGTCTTCGGTTTGTAACTCTGGGTACCATAGTATTTGCATATTTGATTAGGGTTCCTTTGAGCTGGATCGGTCTGTAGGGGTCTGGGCCATCTACTATCCTTGATCTGTCCAATGGCTGATACAATACCCGATGCATCGATGCTGAAGTTGTATTTTGATAGTCGTGGTGCTTCTATGGGCTCGACATGTTTATCGAAGCCACTTTTACTCAGGAGCCCTCGAGAGCTCTATCCTCGATCATTCCTTCAATCATTTCGAACAGGATTACATCCCGGGCCGCTGTTTCTATGATATACGCTGTATGGTTGGTACCGATCTCTGTTTGATCAGGGTTCTCTGTCGATGTCCCTTTGAATTCTGTCGACAGGCCTATTTGGGTAAACAAAACCGGAAGGGGTTCCCTATTGATCATTCTCGACCCTGATCTTCGACTGGTATCGATTATGTACATCAGCCCAGGTCACAACTGGATATTCAATTAAATACTGCTTTAGTTTTGTGACGCTATCGAACATCGTTCATTCAAACCTAGAGTAAAAGCTTGAACAACCCAATCATCTGTGACCGGGGGTAGGTCCATGCATTCCATCTGGAATCGAGATACGAGTTCCCTTAATATTACATTGTCCTTTTGTATCACTTTGAAGAGGTCCGACTTCCTAGTTGCAACCTTTATTACTCTACGTGTGCCTTTATGAAGGAATCTGCAAGCACGACGAAGGAATCAATGGGATTGGGCGGCAAATTGTGGTACCATATCACCGCCCCTCTTGATAAAGTTTCTCCAAACTTTTTCAATAGAACGGATTCAATCTCATCGTCTTCTAAGTCATTCCCCTTTGTTGCGCATGTATAAGAAGTAACATGCTCAATAGGGTCGGTGGTCCCATTGTATTTAGGAATTTCTGGCATGCGGAATGTTTTCTGGATGAGCTTCTGAGCCGCACTAGGAGGGAAAGGCTTCTTCACGAACTTCTTCGAATCCAAACCCTTTAGAATCGGTGGTGCCCCCGGTATTTGGTCAACCCGGGAGTTGTATGTTTCTACCTTTTTGTCATTTGCCTCGATTTTCTTTTCTCCTGATTCAATCCGTTTAGTGAGCTCCTCGAGCATTTTCATAATGGTAGGGTCAGTCCCCGAGTCATTGGCATTCGATCTCTCCAGTATAGGTTCGACCATACGAACAACTTCTTGTTCGTTCCCACTTGGTGCTCGATGCTGATTTTGTAGTTGTGCTATAGCGGCTTGTTAAGCCTGTAGCATTTCAAATATTAATTGGAGGCTGACTCCACTGTCTTATCCGCCCTGCGTACCTTGACCACCTGATCGAACTTCCCTGCATACACTACCTTCGAGATCAATGCCCAGATTTGCATTTAGGGTGACATGTGAACTGACATTGATCGGATCTGCAATTGGTACTCCCTCGAGGCCAGCCTGAGGCACTTCGATCCCTGGAGCAGCTACATTGTCGTTTTCTCCATGAAAACCGAGGCGGTCGTCGGCGTGAGTAGGTATTGCTATGAGAGTTTGACATGTTGATCTTGATATAAAAAACACTCACAAGAACAAGCATAAAGTAGTGTGTGTTATGAGAATTAATACCAAGCAATCACTATTATCCTTAGCCCCACGGTGGGCGCCAAACTGTTTACCCTAAAAATTGGATAACAATTAAACTTATAATATAGTTTTAAGGACATGTGATTTCACCTAATACCAATTGATAAACGTGAAGGTTAATAATAGAAACTAATGATAAAGTAAAGCAATCCAGTGTTTGAATGGAATTTAGCCCTCGACCTAGAATACCTTCGAACTGATTGGTGCAAAAATAGTTAAAAATATAACAAGCTAATGAACAAGAATATAAACGAAAGAGAAAGTGTTATATTGCTTTGATATGTGTGAACAATTTCTCCTACAAATGATTAGAACCCCCTTTATATAGTAGAGGAATTCTACTTATGGTATAACTTTAGTTACATAAGGAAATCCCATGATTAGCTAATTAACTGTTCCTGATTTGATCCGTTCCGAAATTGACACCATGATCTTCGACCATTCACGAATATCTCGCCTTTATGTTATTGTGCTATTTTCGTATTGTTCGATGTCTGTCTCATTTGGTCTCGATATCTATTGGCTTCGATCTCGACAGGTACCTCTATTCCCGCACTCGAAACCTTGTCCTCGTACTTTGGTCTGATCTACTACGGGACCGACCTTCGATGCAACTCCCTAGTTTCGATCAAATAGTAAAATCGGGTGGGCCCGGTTTTATCTGTATACAAAGCACAAAGTGAAGCTTAATTCAAAATTTTACATTTGTCCCAAAAATAATTCAAACAAAAATCATTTATGCAAGAATATTTCTAAGCCTATCAGCTACGAGTTACAAGATTCCTATCTATGAGTCTTCTGAAGCTTGATCTTGAGTCTTGGTTGGTTCTTCATACGGACCCTGATCTGAATCTTGATGCTTGTTAGCCGCAGGTGTTGGTTATATCTTCTTCAGGTTTTCAAACCAAGACGGGACATGCAGAGCTTGTGACCTCAGCCCTGTCTTGAGCATCTCACATCTTTCATTAACTTCTGCATTTGGATTCACTTCTTGTCTTTCTTTTTTGTTTTTATTCTGGATTGTGACTAACTTCTGTTGATCATCTTGGACTGCTGACTCGCATTCTTGACGTGAGCTTCTTTTGTTGCTGACCTGAATTGCATTCTGAATTGAATTCCCTTTTTTTCCAGCTGGGCGCCTGATTGCTGAACTTGAACCGTCTTCTCTTGTTACTTGACACTGTTTTCCCTTGCACCTTGAACCATTTTCCCTTGAAACTTGAACTGTCTTCCTTCGAAACTGCTTTCCCTTGAAACTTGAGTTGTCTTCCTTCGAAACTGTTTTCCCTTGAAACTTGAGTTGTCTTCCCTCGAAACTGCTTTCCCTTGAAACTTGAGTTGTCTTCCTTCGAAACTGTTTTCCCTTGAAACTTGAGTTGTCTTCCCTTGTTCTCCAGGTGGGCGCCTGATTACAACAAAACAAACAAAACAAAAGAAAATTTCCTACCCCAGTTTGATATTGGGAACATCTGTGAGTATTAACAGAACTATAAATCACCTATGCTGCTGATGAAGGATGCGATGATGAGAGTAATAAATCGACTAGGATGTGCGTCTCCTAAACGTGATTGAGCTTGCGGAAAACTATAAACTAAGCTTGACTAAAGTAAAAGTTGACCCTATTCTCCAGGCGGGCTCCCCTGATTTCAGGAAAACTAAACATTGATAATCTTAAAAAAACTAAAAAAGATGACTCCCCTTTTTTTTCAAATTCAGACTACCCTTTTTTTTAAAAAAAAAAATTAGTATCCTAGGAGAAAATTTATCAGACTAGGTTTTCTATCTTAGGAGAAAGATTCATCAGACTAAGATTTTGATCCTAGGAGAAAGTTCATCAGACTAGGTCTCTTTTCTACTTCTTTTTTGGTATCTTAGGAGAAAGGTTCATCGGACTAAGATTTCTATCCTAGGAGAAAGTTCATCAGACTAGGTCTTCTATCTTAGGAGAAAGATTCATCAGACTAAGATTTTGATCCTAGGAGAAAATTCATCAGACTAGGTCTTTTTTTTTTGGTATCTTAAGAGAAAGATTCATCAAACTAAGATTTTTATCTTAGGAGAAAGTTCATCAGACTAGGTCTTCTATCTTAGGAGAAAAATTCATCAGACTAAGACTCTTTTTTTTTGTATCTTAGGAGAAAGATTTATCAGACTAAGATGTTTATCCTAGGAGAAAGTTCATCAGACTAGGTTTTCTTATCTTAGGAGAAAGATTCATCAGACTAAGACATTTATCCTAGGAGAAAATTCATCAGACTAGGTTTTAATCTTAGGAGAAAGATTCATCAGACTAAGACATCTATCCTAGGAGAAAGTTTATTAGACTAGGACTTTTTATCCTAGGAGGAAAAATGTAAAGATCAATGGCAAGATTTTATGCACAATAGCAAGACAAACAAAGGCAAAAATTTGAGAAACTTCCCTTTGTAGTCTCTTATCTTCTTTTCTTTTCCTTCTCTTTTTTTGTTTTTTTTCTTTTCTTTTTCTTCTTTTTTTTTCTTTTTTTTGAACCACTTTCCATGCACTTGTTCCTGTTTCACACAAAGAAAAATTGGTTAGTTTTGAAAACGGTGGTCGGTTTGTGGCCTTGAGTCTTGAGCAGCTTGACTTTTGCTCGATTATCTTGAGTCGGTCTCAAGAAACTTTTGTTCTGCACCAACTCTGACTGTTTCACACCCGGTACCATTTGTATTTCTGGCTCAATCAATATTATCCCAAATGGAGATCTTTTCTTAGATGATCTTTTCTGATATCTTGAATGACTTCCTACTTTGAGCAATTTGTCTGTCAGAGAGAATCACAAGTTATCTTTGTTTGCGCCAAGTAGGCTGAAAAGAGTCTTTTGGGGGAGCCTTTGTATGAATCCTCAAGGCATGTTGACAATAACAACTGAGTTTGCTGGCCAAATTTACTTTGTACAACTGAAAAGTTGGTAGCAGACTTTGAAATCTTTTCTTGCTTGTTTTGAGAAGGACTGACTCAGGGTGAAGGACACAATGACGCAAAGAAACAAATATTAACAAGAAATGCTCCTGTCGGAAGGACAAAAGGAAGAATTTGTTTTTTTTTAATAACTAGCCTTAATGATCATGACATGCATTTTGGACTCAACGGTCTGATCAATCAAACTAATCCAATCTTCCCTTTTACCATTCGTATGATCTTTGAAGTCGGGCCTATCCGTGCCAATCTTTTGCATCAGCTTCACAACTCACTTTCGACTAATGGTGCCCCGAGGAATTTTCACCAACAAGCCTCTCTCATTTATTCATCTCTACTTACCGTCGCCTTACTGTACCCGTGAGGGTTTTCACTAGTAAGACTCTCTCATTTTTCTTTTTCTTTTTCTTAATTTTTGTGAGTAACTTGACAGTGTTATATGTCGTGTGACAATCATTGCTCATTACATGCTTCTCTTGGCATTCTTGAAGGCATATCAGGAGGTATTTATTTGGAAGATTTTTGGATAGGGTTGGACGAAAGGCCGACATGAGGCTCAAAACAAACTAAAGAAGACGAGGTTGTATACTTACAACTTTTGGAATCGACTCTTTTAAAAATGAAATAAAATCTTTGCCCTAGTTTCAGCTATTGGGGATTTTTTTTTGAATTTGTTTTTTCTTTTAAATTCTTATTTGGTTGGACCGAACCGTGAGGCTGCCTACGTATCATTTTTTTAAGGAATCAGGTCGAACGTAGTTCAAACATCTGACCTAACTAATTTTTTTCATTTTTCTTTCTGTTCTTTTTTCTTTTCTTTTCTTTTCTCTTTTTTTTTTCTTTTTCTTTTGTTTTCAAAACAAGTTGCCCCAGCTCCTATTTTTTAGGGCATGTACCTTTAACAAATCTTTTTTTTTGAACTTTCTAAGAATTGCCCCAGTTTGTATTCTTGGTACATGAATTTTTTTTCTTTTTCTTTTTCCTTTTTTTTACTCTAAACTTGATTTCAAAAGAGGGTAGTCAAAGAAAATAACACAGGCTCAAAAGGGGTAGCGAAGGATATAAAGTGTTTGGGTAGCAAAAAAAGGGCCTCCCAACCTCAAGAATGTCAAAACATGGTATCTTTTCGCGATCACAGCATTGACGAACATGTCTGTCTTCTTGGTGTGCCGTGGTCACAAGACATTTTTTCATCCCTTAGTGACAAACTTTCCAACAAACTTCAATTGATTAAACATCCTCAAGCCCGAACTTTACTATGATTTGAAGGTGAATTTTACTCGACCTTAGTTCCAAAGTATTTCAACTCTTTATTCATCCTCAAACGTATTTTTTTATATTTTTTTAGTTATCCAATTCCAGATTAAATCAGTTCCTAAGATCTGGCCAAAATTTCCGCATGCATGTCATGTCATTAGAACTAGCGACAAAAGAACTAGAAACAGAATGACACAAAAAGACAAACTATATTTTATTGAATAAAGGATGAAAGGGTTTTACAACTAAACAAGCAACCCAAAATACGAGTTACAACCCTAAAATAACCCGAATAATGAAAACATCAACAGAACAAACAGACAAGACTCACACAAACAGAATGGAGGGATAGAAGAGTTTGACTCAATAAAACAAATAAAATCTGGATCACAACCCTGAAATAACCCAGATAATAGAAAAAACAACAAAATAAACTACCAAGATTCCTTCCTAGTGAGGAGAGAATGACTTCTCAATTGCTAGGCTTGACATTTAGCCACAAATTTGCTTATCAGAATCAGCAGAGCCTTCTCCAATTCAACATCATTAACTTCAGTTGGCAAGTTCCCGAGAGGATTCTCATACTCCATGTCACCAGGCATCATCCCCACAAAGTGTGCATCATGATGCGCATGTAAAGGATTCTGCACGATATTCTGGGTGTCACTGTCTTGGATCACAATCAGGTTTTCCTGGATCATCCTTTCTATTTCTCTTTTCAAATCCCGACAGCTTTCAACATTGTGCCCCTGGGCATTGGAATGGTATTCACACCTTTTATAAGGGTCAAAGCTTCTTGCACGGGGGTCCACATGATTTGGAGGAATAGGTGCAATCATGTCATGCTGCTTTAATTTCTCAAACAAGCTTGCATAGGACTCTCTTATTGGTGTAAAATTATCTTTCAGCCTTTGTTCCCTTCTATACCCCTGGCTTGAATGTGGGTTATAGGACATTTGAAAATTTTGTGGAGGCTAGTGGAGATTTTGCGGTGCTGGTGCTCGCCTTCTAGGGTGTCTTGGTGGCCGGGCAACATACTGAGGTGTAGCAACAGAGTATTGAGGGTCCTGAAGTGGATAATAGTATTCAGGAGAATCATGGGAAACCTGATGAGGTTGCTCATACCTTCGAGATGCTCTCCTAGGACCTCTTCTCGACCCTGATGTCATCATGATTTCTTCGTGCTTCTCATTCGTGTCACTAAAATTATCGGATTCAATCGGGACAGCCTGAGTTGTGGCTTTGAGAATTGCTTGACTTATAATTTTGCCTGTCTTAAGACCATTCTCAATCATTTCCCCCATTTTGATTGCTTCCGAGAAGGATTTACCCACTGCGGACATCATGTTTTGAAAATAATCTGGCTCTTGAGCCTGAAGGAAGACAATGATTAACTCGTGCTCATCCATGGGTGGCTTAACTCTGGCCGCTTGCTCTCTCCGTTTAATAGCATATTCCCTGAAACTTTTAGTTGGTTTCTTCTTCAAGTTAGAAAGGGAATTGCGGTCTGGGGCAATGTCAATGTTGTATTGGAACTATTTGACAAAAGCCTGTGCCATGTCATTCTAGACATACCAGCGAGACATGTCTTGATCCATAAACCATTCGGAGGCTACTCCCGTAAGGCTTTCCCCAAAATAAGCGATCAACAATTCTTCATTTCTTCCCGCACCTCTCAATTGATTGCAATACCTTTTCAGGTGGGCTATGGGATCTCCATGTCTATCATACTTCAAATTTGGGAGTCTTGAAACCAGGCGGCAAGTGGACATCGGGGAACATACATAGATCTTTCAAGGCAACACTTTTTTGACCTGCCAACCCTTGCATGTTTTTCAACCGTTGTTCTAAGCTTTTCACTTTTTGGGTCATTTCTTCCTGTACCATCTTTCGGGTAGGCTTCTCAATGTTTGAAGGAAGATCAAACGAGTACGAGTGGTGCTCAGGAGAGTGGTACTGCTCTTGCTGGGTAGCAAATTGTGACTCATGACTTGGCTGTCCTTGGCCATTGGCCCATGCTTGACACATTTTGATCATTTTCTGTTTCAGTATTCTATTTTCCTCAAACACAGTAGACTCTTGTCGAACTCTCTGACCCTGAGTCTCTTGAGCACTTGTAACAGCTTCGGTGTCAGTTATCATTTTTCCTTGGATCTTGTGTTGTCCGCTTACCACAAACCGACCACCTCAACTTTCTTCACAATTCAAAACAAAACATATTAGAATGGACTCAGCCAGTCCTTATTATTATCATCATTTTTTTTCTTTTTTTCTTTTTTTTTTCATTTTTCATTTTTAAGAAAAATGGTCGATCAAACCTGATATGGGTTGCCTACGTATCATGACGCCGCATGAATCGGATCTTGCGTAGTTCGGGAAGATCAGGAATAAAGAAAATAAACGAACTCTTTCTTTTCGAATGAAATACTTACAAAGAAGAAAGAAAATATTTTTGGATTTCGATTTATTTTTTTTTTAAAAAGAATTTTTTAAAAGAAAGACATCTAAAGAAATATTTTTTGAATTTTAACTTCTTTTTCTTTTTTCTTTTTTTTTTTGGAAATTTCGAAAGAAAAACTTCTAAAGAAGAAAGAAAATATTTTTGGACCTTTACTCTGAATTTATGAAAGAAATGCTACAAAAGAAAAGAGAAAATATTTTTTGAATCTTGAATTTTCTTTTGAATTTTTAAACAAATATTTTTGGATTTTGAGAGAGATTAAAAGGAAATAGTTTTGTATTTTTTTTAAAATTGAGGTCTAAAAGAAAGACTTTCTAAAGAAGCGAGTAATGGAAAATATTTTTGAATTTTTTTTTGAATATGGTGGGCCAGAACCGAAGAAGTTTGCCTACGTATCTCACATCCGGTAAGAATCAGACTCGCGTAGTTCGCCCGTTTTGACGGAACAAAAGAAAACATGACTTATTTTGAAATGACTTTTCTTTTCTTTTTCTCAATATTTCAACAGAATTTTAGGGTAATTCAAATACCTACCTCTCACTCTCTTTTCTTTTCTCTTTTTTTTTTCGATTTTTATTTTTTTCATTTTCTTTCCCTATTCTAGAAGCCAGTCAACATGCAGGCCAAAACAGACAGATACGCAAGTAGCACGTAAGATGCATCAGGATGGTCTTTTTATTTGGGTAGACCTGTCCTAGACGGACCCAACCCCTATGTTGAGTCCCCAAAGTCAAATGCATGTGATACAAACAAGCGTTCCTACTAGGGATCCGGCATGAGGCTATGTTATTCTAGGTTTAAAACCTGGGTGTATTGTTCTAGATCTGGCTTACCTGAGCGGACAACTTGAGCCGAGGAGGGGGCTACATACCGGGAACCAAAAGGTCATCCGGCTTTGTAACTTGACCGAGCCTCTTTCTTATTTCAAGGTATGACACTAACAGAAGGAGGAGTCACGCCAACGTGCACATCCCCGAAGATGAGAAGAAAAGGGTTTCGTAACAGTTTATATACAGTTCAAATAATATCAAAGCGGTAAAAAGCGGCATTTAGCACATTAGGCTCAAACATGCAATAAAATCAGATAATAAATAAAGCCAATTATAACACTTATTCTAAGCTCGAATTCTTGAACCCTGAACCAAAAGTTCTAGGTTCTTGTCCCCAGCAGAGTCGCCAGAGCTGTCACACCTCCTTTTTTCCTACACCCCGGAAGGGTATAAGGGAGTTTTTTCCAACTTAAAGTGACAATCGAAACGGGATTATTTATTTATCAAATTCAGAGTCGCCACTTGGGATAATTTTATAGTGTCCCAAGTCACCGGTTCAAATCTCGAATCGAGGAAAAGATTGACTCTGTATTACAGTCCGCAAACACAGAAATCCAAGTAAGGAATTCTGTTAACCCGGGAGAAGGTGTTAGGCATTCCCGAGTTCCGTGGTTCTAGCACGGTCGCTCAACTGTTATAATTGGCCTATTTACTTGATTTTAGTACATGTTTTATCCCATGGTGCAATTTTAACTTTATAACCGCTTTTATTGAATTATTTTTTTAGGAAGATTTCAACGTTATTAAAACACTTCTTGAACCACGTCACATAAATGCACATGCAGTCCTCGACATATTTTATCTAACATTGTTAAGATTTGGATTTGGGTCACATAAATGCACACCCGAGTTTAGGAAGGTAATTTTTAAAATAGCGTGCCTAAAGTAACTATGCATTTTCAACTTCTCGAGGGCCATGGAAATTTGCTAATGGCACACCTCGAATTCTAAAGGATATAAGTTAATTAAGCGAGGGCCACCGGTTACCTCATTTAATTTGTGGCACACCTCGAACCTTTTCAAAGGATTTTATTATTTGAAGTTGTTATAATCAGGTCGCATGAAATGCACCCCCGAATTGAGATTCACGTATCGTAACCATGCCACGGGAAACGTACCCATGGCCACGGTAATTTATTATTAACATCGCGACCCATGCCTCTCATTAATAATTACTCTACTTCTACCTACGTAATTAAATGAACAAGTCCAAAGTTAAATTCAATCCTGAGCCTTATCAGCTTCAAACAATTCCAAACATGATCAATTAACTCTTAAAATACAAATGGCCAAATAAACTTACTGCCATGTTTTATATTAAAAAAATAACAAACCAATAGATCAATCTAATAAATATATCAAGCATATGACTTGATTCAGAGCAGCAAAAATTAGCATGAATTCATCCAAAAGATTTCAAAAAGGAAGTACCTATCTTTACAAAACAGACAAATGAACGAAGACGACGAACAAAGATAAAATAACATCGAAGAGCGACAATAGCCAATATCATTCACTATGTTAGCAAAGTCAAATTGAGATAATATAAGTGCAAAGAGTGGACCTTACAGCTGAGAACTTCCTTTTATATTGAAGAACCTTCGGTGAAGCCAAATATACAAGGAAATCGGCAACTACAATTTTGACCCAACCAAAAGCAAAACAGGGACCTTCCAACGGAATAGAACCAAACGGCCAAAACCTCAATGACGAGCTCGAAACAAAACCCGGGCGCAATCTATACAAGCAATCATTTCGAGTACAAAAGGGCTTTCGTTTTGGATTGAAAATAGTAGCCGGTGGTCGCTGTTTGTTGTTCGGAATGAGGGGGAGGGGGGGTGATCGTATCTGTGTCGCAGGCGTTGATTTCCTTTTCTAATGAAGAAGAAGATGGAGTCAGACGGGGTGGTGTTCTGTTAGCTTTCTGGCGTTTGTTTCTTCTCTTTTTGAGTATTTGTTTTTGTGTTTTTAGCTCATAGCTACCTTAGGCTCCCAAATGAAAATGGCCGATCTCTATGTAGATCTTGGGGTCCTTCATTTTTGTTTGTTTTTCCTTCGGTCTTTTCAGAGAAAGCGGCGCTGCCTTTTGGTCAGCCTTTTTGTTTTGCGGCTGATTGCTGATTTTTTGGGCGTAGGTCTATTTAGGGATTAAGTACTATTATATAGGGATAGGGATTAGCTTAAGGGTATAGGCCTAGGAATTATGGGCTTGGTAATTATGGGTTATGTCCAAAATTAGGCCTAAAAATGGATTGCTCGAGCCCAAGTTTATTTTTTCTCGGTAAATGAGACTAAAGATACAATCTCATTTATTAATCAATCCTACTTAAGTAAAATAGCTATTAAAATAAGACTGACCATTAAAATAAACTATTTTTTTTTGGTATTTTTCAAGATTAAAAATGACTACAAAACATTAATGAAACTATTTTTTTGTAATTTTTATTTTCTTATAATAAATAAAGCAACAAAGTAAAAATTAGTTGAAATAGATATATTAGGCCTAAATTAAATATTTATATGCTAAAATATAAAAAATCTTGGGGAGGGTCAAAAATCACATATCTACAAGGCCGCACTAGGAAGTTTCCCCATAGTTGTTTCCCATATATTTTGTGTTTTAACATGTCTATGTCTAAGAAGGTAGTTGGAGATCCTTTGTATATCATTCTGGTGGAAGTTATTGAAGGTAAAGTTAATGGATAGCTAGCTTATGCGAGGTATCTAGTTGTCATCCTTCTTAGATAAGCTTGGAGGTTAGGGTTGTTTCCGTGAATGTGTTATGGCAAAGCCTGTAAGTCGAGGAGGCCACCTTAAAGGCCGAAAGTGTCGTGGAAAGAAAATATTTTATCTTGATTGTATAGCAATTGGTTTTGATTTGAAACGTACCTTATAGGTGTTATGATTTAAAAATGTGCAGTCCATGTTCAGGTATCATTATGATAATGTAGCACTTGTAATGCTGAGATTAGTGTTATAGATATATACATTGTGGTGCTTTGTCGAGTTGTGGATGTGTTGTTAGAATGGTTTTGGTGATTCTCTAACAGGTGGATAGGCCTAGTTAAAAAGGAGATGCTGTCGAAATTTCTGAAATTTTTTGGAGTTAGTCAAAATTAAGAGACCTGAGGTAGGTTAGAAAAGAGATATATTATGTTAAGTGTTTGGGGCGGACCCTACTCCTCATTCGAGGACGAATGATCCTAGGGGGGGGAGAATGTAAGGCCCCGGAAAATTTCGCTAAGTAATTTAGGATTTTGTGGTGCCAGGTAGGCTGATTATAATATTTTACGTGCTATTAACATGATGGAAATCAATTGAATTTGGTAAATAAGTGTATAAGTCATATAATAAGTAATTTGGGGTCCAAGGAAAGGCCTAAGTTTAAGTCAAATTGAAAAATTTCATAATAGGCTAAAATTCCAATAAGTTCGCACAAGTCTACACTTTTGACGAGCATATCTAAATATATATAAGGTTTTATATGATGAACAACCTATCAAATGAAAGCTCTTTGAGTCTAGTTTCCAACGCTTCAAACCATTTGTTATTTGGACATTCCTACACAAAGTTATGATCAAATTACCAAAGGCTGGCAAAATGCGATCCTGTGGCAGATTCTGCGATCGCAGAATCATTATGCTATCCGTATAAATGATCTGTGACAGCAAAAATGGTCGCAAAATGGACCGGTGTAGCTAGTTCTAGGCACTAGTTTTGCGGTGCATTATGCGACCCGCATACCAATTATGCAACCGCAGACCCGAGTTCGGAAGGTTAAGTTTTCTATTTTCATAACCCGACCCCATTTTGATAAATAGCATTAAGGGCTTCATTTGGGACGATATTCTGACCATTTTAGAGAGAGGTAAGAACAACATAGAGAGAGAAAGAGGGAACCTAACACTCCAAATCACCTAATCTTATTCAAATCTTCAAGAATCAAGGAAGCTAGCCACTAGATTATCATCCATCTGGGTAAGTCCTACTTCTAGAGCTTTCATGCAAGAGGTTAAGAGTTCAAATATATGGTAGGTTTAGAAATAAGCCATGCATGTGCACTAGGTGGTAGTATGTGGAATTTTCAACTATTTTTGGATAGTTTCTTCTTGAAATTAGTTGAGGAAAGAAGGGTTTTAAGTATAGGACCTTGAAGTCTATTTCACATGTTAGGTGTTCGATGAAATCCCTAAGAGAGTTGCACCATGAGGGTCTTTCTAATTATTAATCAATTTTTGCTATCTTCTTACAGATTATTATCTCTAGAAGTATTGGGGCATTGTTGTAACTTAAGAAAAGCTCAACAAGGTATGTTGGCTAAACTTTCTCTCTTGGAATCAAATTCCATAAATGTTTACATAAGTTCAAGCATGGTTGGATCAAAGTTCATAAATCTTATATTTCGGGTTATTACCCATAAACATGACTATTCCAAAATGAGCCTTATGAATAAAGATATATATATATATATATATTCTAAGTATGAGTTGCATTTTTAAACGTTATATATATATATTTTCTAAGTATGAGTTGTGTATTAAAACATTACGACTTGAGTCGTGTTTCAAATAAAGGCTAGTATGCCAAATTGTATGAGAAAAATCGATATGGTTGATACTCCTAAATGCTCTCATGTGTCCTAAATGTATTTGATTGATTGTGTCTAGTTGTTGATAATCTGTAAAGATGTTTGAAATGAATTAAATGAATTCGGAAAATAGAGTGTGGCCAACGTACCGAGAACTTGAGTTATAATTGTGCCCGGTGATGCCTATGACATGAGAAAATGTGAATAGATTATGAAATGAGCCTCGACTCAACCGTTTTAAGATGACTTCAAAAAGTAGACTTTGCTTAAAAGCTCTATTGAGGTATGTATGACTAACCCTCTTCTTCTTATAATTGAACTCTTGGTGTCCGAATAATTGGTGTAAGTTTTACTTGATCATACTAGAATTGGTTGCCTTAATGTGTTGGGTAGAAAGATTTATGTTCCGTAATTGTTCTAAATGTTTACCATATAATCATGCTATTTGAGAACGTGTTTATGATTTCCAAGCTCTTTTCCTTATGTGTGCAATGTCTTATGTGATAGAATTTATTGACATGAATGATATTGTTATTCAAACAAATAAAAAGGGAAAAAGTAGAATTATAAAATGTGTCCAAGTGCCAAGAACTATTTAATAAATGGGGATGTTTGTGCCATGTAATAGAAGATGGAAAGAAATGTGAATTAAATGGATAATTGAAAGAGGTTATGTCCCAAGTGATAGCTTAGTCGATCGGGCCGAGACTGGATTCCGTGTAAGAACACGGTGGCATTGTGGATGAAATTGTGAATATGGTTACATCTCACTTGGGATGGCTTAGCCGGTCGGGCCAAGACCGGACTCCGTGTGAAATCACGGTGGCATTATGGGTTATGGCACTTGGCACTAACGAATATTAACCTAAAGGAATGGAAAGACTTAACCGGAGCTTTATGGACCTTATTTGGTGTTTCCTTGTAATCCTATGAAGTACTTATTGATTATTTTAACTACCTTCTATTTATTTTCACTATTCATTCTATTAAGATTTGTGTTTGCCTTACATACTAGTGCTATTCGACGGTACTAACGTCCCTTTTTCCGGGGGAGCTATATCCTTAAATAATACAGGTGGTTCCATAGCGGGCGACATCGACCAATGATAGCGGTATTCTCTTCCCAGCAGACTTGGTGAGACTCACTCCATCCCCGGGGTCATGTCATGTATCTTTTGTTCATTTTCTTATCATGTTTTGAGGTATAGCCGGAGCCTTGTTGCCGGCATTTCCCTATTACTCTTTTATTGTATTTAGAGGCTCCGTAGACAGCTTGTGGGTGGTGCTTGATGTGGGAGTGGGACTAGAAATGTTGTTTTTTTTACAAATCTATAAACTTGTAATATTTTGGAAATTATGAATGAAGTCGCTAATGAAAATGAAATGGAAGTCGTTAATGAAATATTTTCAGAATTTGATTAACGGAGTTCATCTCCTCTTTATTCATGAATTAATTTGGGTAGAATAAAATCTAACAGGCTTGCTCAGTCGGGTTTACTCGGTTGAGCGTCGGTCGCGCTCCTTGATTTTGGGGCGTGACATTCTATATCCACAGGAATGAGATTTCCCCGCGTCTTCGAGCTGGAGACTTTTTAGCTTGAGGGTCCTCGGGCTCCGAGACCCTCTTCCTCTTATTATCTTTCCTCGATTTTGGAATCGGGGACTCGGTCTCTTCCCCAAGCGGGGCCGGCCTCATTTCGTAGACATCTTCAATGCCTGCATGAAGGAGAATCAAGTATGAGTGAAGAGAAATCTTCGATAAAGGGGAAGGCATCAAAAGCTTACAAGATGAACTTACCATGATGTTTGGCTTCCCATCTGCCCCTCACCAAGTCACGCCAGCAACGCTCGGCATAAGAGGAAATCGAGGCTAATCTCTGGATCCAGTCTTCGGGTCAGTGACCGCATGAGACATCCAAGCGACAACTGCGAAATAGATGAAGGCATTACATAAAGCAGAAACGAAGTACAAGGGCTAATGGGTAAAAACGTCACTTACGTTCGGGGTTCCACTTCTTTGGGAACGGCAATTTCTCCTCTGGGATGATGTTGCAGGTCCTCACCTGCATGAACCGGCTCATCTAACCCCGATCTTTATCCTCATCGTTGCTCGTAAAAAAGGCCTTGGTCACCTGGCGTTGGAGCTTGATCAACCCTCGAAAAAGCCGAGGTCAATATAATCAAATGAGATGGTTGAGGATGAACATCAGCCCCTTGGCCTTGCTGGAAAAGAAACGGAGCATGATTACTATGCACCAAAACGAGGAGTGAATCTGGCCGAGGGTGACTTGGTACCTCTTGCAGAAATCGATGATGACTGGATTGATGGGACCCAGTGTGAAGGGGTAAGTGGAGACACTTAAGAACCCCTCCACATGAATGGTGATACTTTCATCGGAAGCGGGGATCTGTACCACGACCTTGTCTCCCCAGCCACAATATTTCTTCATAGCCTCAAGGTGTTTCTCCGTTATCGAGCAAATATATCTCGACATGTGCTCATATCAGCCAGGGATCGATAGGGGATTCTCAACTTTAAAGTCATTCTTTGTTACACAGGGGTCGGGAACAATCTCGTGAAGAGCCAGTTCCACCGGTGCTCTATCACCGGCCGACCGGGAAAAAGAGGAGGAAGCTTTCTCCTTTTGAGGAACGGTTTTGGAGGTTTTCGCCATTAGTTCAGGTAGGAGGAAGCGGAAAGAGGTGGAGTTTGATATTTTTGGTGCTAAAAAGGGAGAATCAACAGGTAGTGAAAGAGAAAAGATGAAGAGAGGAAGAGATCAAGAAAATCTGAAGGTGGAAGCAAAGGTTTTGATTCAAATAGAAAATCTATATTTATAGGCGCACGACGACGGTTCGGCGGTGCTATTGGCCGGCTGTCACTGGCAAGCATTTAATGTTTTGTGGAACCAAACCGATGGGACGTTTCGGTCACCCCGAACGTTTACGTCACGGGGATGATGTTAATTTTGGGGTCTCCAGAAAATCGAGGTTCAAGTCGTTTCTTATCATTTCAATCTAAGAAACGAGGGGACTATCTATATACGGTAGAAATCGGGGCTACTCAATTTCGTTCTTCGATGGAGAAAGTGATACCACGTTGGAAGGCCAGGACGCCGAGCTTAGGGTCGAAGCTCCTTTCCGATATCGAGGTCAATATCATTTTTCAAGGTCGGAAGAAGGCATGCTTTGAAATGGTACCATTATGATTCAGTAACGAAAAGAGCAAGATATCCGCAACGACCCGGGGATCATGGCGTAAATTTCAGGATGGATTGGTCTTCGGCGGTTAGACAACTCTCAAATATATTTTTCTACTATAATTAGAAGTATACCTTATTTAGAAGTCCCCTATTATATAAAGGGGGATCCTATTCATTTGTAGACCACTGTTCACTGATAAGAAAATATATGTTCATCACTTTTTTGTTTACTGTTCATTAGAGTTACCTTATAATTTGTTGTTCTTACTATCCCACCTCCAGACTATCATAGGTCGAGGTCGAGATTCAGCTTGTATACTGGTTTGACTTATTTCATTCTCTAATTTCTCTATTTAACTAGTATTAGTACCCGCACGATGCGCAGATATTATCAAAGAATATTAGATAGATTAGAGTATAATCTAATATATTTGAGAACGTTAGATTATGCGTTTTAACTAAATTATTTTTATCGTCTTATTTATTCAATAGTAAAAGTTCAATGTAATTAAATTAAACGAGTTATATAATTATGAAATAACTTTTGAATGTTACTCAAATATCGTAATTATATACGTTGTGCTACAAATAATATGAAAATATAGCATGATCCGAAACGAATAAGAATACGTTATAAGTAAATGAATCAAAAAAAATTCTTTATTTACTAATTATCTAGCTTCATTTGTTATTTATCCTTCATTGTCATTACAATATTTAATCCCTTCTTACGTAACTCATGATGAAAATCATAAAGTGATTCATTTGTAAATACATGTTTACTTAGAAATAGTCCCATATGAGATTATAATAATCTTAACTTAAATGATGATAAAAGAATAATGCGGTAGAAAATTACTATACATATTTTTATTAAAAAAAAAATTGTATGTCAATCAAATTCAAAAACTATATAAATAGATTCAAAAATTTATCCTTCAATTCAAATTAATTTTTATTACATAACCTTATAGATATTGTCAAAATTGCTCAGTGGCTTTCTATTAACTTATGTTTTATTTATTAGGTTACCACTTGACTTAACCTCAATACAACTACTTTTTTTACTGAGCGAATAATTAAAGTTTTATTTATTATTTTTCTAACTCATTTGTTATTTGTTCATCATCATTTCCTTTCTACCTGTAACTTGTGATAAAACAAATAAAGTAGTTTATTTGTAAAATATATTTATTTAGAAATAGTCCAATATGGAATAATGATTCGTTTTGACTTATAATAATGATAAAATAATAATATGATAGGAAATAATCTTCATTTGAAGTTAGAAGATATTTAACTCAGATGAAGTTAGCATTATTATAAGGATGATCTTTTTTTTGTCCAACATTTTTATAACTAAAATCATATCTTATTAAGTAGACTATTATATTTTTTTGTTTTTTTTTATTATTAGCAAATAACTTATATTTAAAAAAAAATCATCCTTTCTTCTTTTCAATATTTGCATTTTTCCTAGGGAATAAAATAACAGTCCATACCTTTATAAATATAAATATATATAACTTACAGTTAATAATTTTTCCGTGTTATATTATACTAATAATTATTATCAATAAAGCCTTTCATGAAATTTTTAGCATTATTTTTAATAATTATTGTAATAGTTCGTACAATTAGATTTTTTTTAATGTAATATTTTGATAATAATTTGAATTCTTATTAACATGACCTATATTAATAATTACGGGTAAAGTTATTTTAATGATTATTTAGTTGTACTACAATTAAAAATTAGATTTTCTCCCTATGTTATTTTTAATGTAATAATTCAATCGTTATTAAAATTACCTATAACTAAAAATTTATTATATTTCTAAAATCTTAATGAGTTACTTGAAAATCCTTAATTTAAACTTTTCTCATCCTAATATAAAAAGATTTCTCATCTCAAATTCAAATAAGTCCAACATTTTTATTTTTAAATTGATTTTTAATATCATGTCAAAATGCAATTTAGTTTATTTGAGTACATTAAATCATATTGATTTTATAAAATGCTAATTATTAGCTTAGTTCTTAACTCAACTTATGAGACTCTTTCATAACTAATTACTATATAAGATTAAAATATTTTGATTGATTACTACAATAATTTGAGTAAATATGATCTCTTAAATTAAATTACAAAAATATACCCCTATTCTATTGATATATGTATATGATAAATTGCATTCAATATTTCATTTTTATTCTGTATTTGTAATTCTCTAGCAACTCTTTTAGGAGAGATAGATTTGAATGTAGTCTTTCTCTTAGAAGTGAGAGATCCATCCCGTACCTTATTTGTTGGCTCCTTGAATTCTTAGAATAGGTCATTCAACATATTGGACGGTTCTTACTTCTATCAACACGGGCAGAAAACTTAAATAAAAATACACTCCAGAAAAACTAAAGTAACATAAACTCATGTATAACTATATCTAATTAAATTATACCTTTTCATGTTTCTTGTGTGCATCCTCGATTTGAATTTCACTTTGCAACAATGATTCGGTCCATCTCTTGCGGTTTTCTTTAGGGAATATTCAGGACGATTCCATCATGGATGACACTATTTCATCCTACAACATAACCAATATTTGAATTTTTCTACTATAATTTTCAAGTTGGAAAGTGTAAAAGTTGGAAAAACTGTATATATAGGAGACCAACTGTATATAGGAGTTTTATTTTAGATTCAGAATTTTAACCACAAGTTTAAAAATTAGGAGTTATCTAGAGCTTGGATAAGATTTTTTTTTTCAAAAGCTTTAATCATACAATAAAAGTTGGATTTTTCTTTTCAATCCCAAAACATGTAACTGTTCCCTCCTTTGAAATAATGTACTAATTTGTTCTTAGTTTGAATAATTAAAAAAACCTACCCGGAAAAACGTGGGAGGAACTTTTCATGTTAACTGAATCGATAGGTTCACATTTATGAACTTGTTTTCTGTTTTGAATTATTTTAAATTTTAAATTCTCAGGCTTAATAAATTAAAAAAACTGCCCTGAAAAGTAATATAACGATTTGATATTAATGTGTTAATTGAATTAGCAGGTTTCAATTTTTTGAACCTAGACTCTTGACGTTAATTGAATTGGCAGGTTTTAACTTTTTAACCTATTTTATATTTTAAACTATTTTTGAAACTCCAACTTGAAAGTACTCCCCAAATTGAATTGGTAGTTTTTTATTTTTATTTTTTTAAATTTTGTATCATATAAATAATAATATAAAATTAATTTTCTTTTAGGGAGAAAAACGTGTCATTTAATTGTGCAAATAAGTTATTATTTTAAAATTCTAAAAATTTTGATATTTTGAATTTTGGAAAAAAAGTGTCCTTAACGTTTTTTTTTTAAAATAAATTTGAACCTCCAAATTAGTTGGAGGTTTGTCCTAAAATTGGACACATGTTCATTTTCTGTTTTGACACTTGACACAATATTATGAATATGCCTCTCCTTTTCTATATGAATAGATATAGATTGTTGAAACTTTTAGCCTTTAAAAAAATTATTTTTATTGTATACTTGTCTAAAATCAGAAAACTTAGTCTAAACAGATACTTTGGATTATCCATTATGAAATAAATAAATTATTAAATATATCTACATTCTGAACTTTAAGTTAAAACCTTAAAATATATTCCTCAACTCATTAAAAAGTATTGAATTTTTAAAATAAATTAAAATTGCACATTAGATTACGGTAGGATATATTCTTCTCACTTGATATTAGAAAAGGAATCCAAATACTATTGATATCAAAATTCTTTTCTTTCCAAATAAAAAATTTCTGTTCGAAAATATTAGTACAATGATTGAACTTTATTTTTAAAAAAAGAATTCTTATTTCAATTTAATTTCAATAAATGGAATTTCATATATAGTTCTTAAGTGATTTTCTTATTTGACAATCTCCCACAAACTCTTTAAGATTGCCAAGTGGCTTTATAGTAGCTTGCCACTTGGCTTAACCACAATGCAAACTTTCTTGCTTTAATATATATATATATATATTCTAAATATATATATATTCCTTGTTTATCAATTGATATTAGATTAAATCACATATCCTTAAAACCACAGTATAAGTTTATTTGTTACTCGAATTTTAGGGTAAACAATTGGTCTACTTGGACTCTTTCATCATTACAATAAATAGAGATCAATCTGTAAAGTTCAAAATACTTTTGGAATAAAAAGTGAAAATGATAGAAACTAAAGTTCAAAATACTTTTGGAATAAACGTGAAAATAATAGAAAGGTTCTTTAAAAAAAAAACATAAGACAGCTTAATTTGAAAGAACTAAAAAAATAACATTGCTGAATAGTCTTTAAATCACATAACTTTTAGGGTCTGTTTTAAAAATCATGTATAGTTACTTGGCAATATAATTATACTAGGACCCTGGTAATTCGAAACTCATTCAAAGTTGCACGAATTCTCCATCTGTAGAGAAGGAAAGGAAAAAAAAAGTATTAGTGAACTTGACATTAAATTCTTCTTCATTGAATAACGATAGAAGGAGGAAAAAGGATATATAAATTAAATGGCGTAATACAAAAGTTTGTAGTGGTCGCAGAGGAAATTAAAGACTTTTTTCGTAACTTTTTTTAGTAAGTTACCAAAAAAAATTTATTTTGTATATCCCCGATTTTGAAAATAATTTACACACTTTATCCCTATTTAAAGACAAGCCAAAAATTAAAGGGCCAGATGCTAATATGTATTTCAACACGTGCGTATATTTATTTTGCCCTTATGTAAAAAGTAAATTCTCTAATTTTAACTACGTACTCACAAATAAGCACAGAATAAAGTCCTAATATTCATTTTTTCTTCAAGTACGATGAAAAAATGTGTAAAAAGTAAATTCTCTAATTTTAAGGCACGTCGATCTTCTAACTACTGGTAAGACAAGAATGTTTAACATACTATATAACATATCCTACTTATTCTACAAAAAGTGAAATAGGTTCAACAAGTCATAAAGTTTCAAAACTAATGCTGGATCAATCGTTTCAACAATATTTTAAATATCAAAATTAACCAACGGGTTTGAAGTGTTATATATAAAATTATGAATGAAGGGTGTCAAAGGGTTATATTAACAAATATCAAAGGGGAGTTTTAACATAATTGCTCTTTATGATTTGTCACCATGTGTGCACATGCAAAAGACTACAATAACAATAGCGAAACTAAGAACCGCAATATGTAACGATGAGAAAATTAAGTACTTTATCTGTCCAAATTTATGTGACATATTTTTTTCTTTTTAGTTTATTCCAAAAAAATATTTTTTTATTAAAAAGTAATTTAATTTTTAAACTCTCATTTTATTCTTAACGAGATAATTTATAGCTACACAGATATCTAAGGTTTATTTTAGGGCACTGAAAGTTTTATAAATCATTATTTCTTTCTTAAACTTCATACCAAGTCAAATGGTGCCACATAAATTGGGATGACGAGAGTAGAATAAATTTAGACTAATTCTTAAAGTAATTTTCAATATTTAGAGGAGAATCTTTCATCTTTTGATATTGTAATACTCCATATTTTATTAGTACTTGACAAAAAGAAATGTAAATCACAAAAAGCAAATGAGAGGGGTGAAGTGTCAAAAGACCTAAACTACAAGGTGTTTGGTGTAAATTCATGTTAATCATTGGATAACGCATATATACAATACATTTACATAAGGAGTACAAGTACAACAAGTCAACAACAGAGAGAAAACTGACTCATCCAAAGAGATGGAGAGTAAGATACACGCGCCTTGAAAGTACGTCACCTCGTAAAAGGCGGGGAGCAACCTCCGTCTTCTCCAAATTTAAAAAACAAGAAACAGAATACACAGACCCCTCTTTGTCTAGTTAGTTGCCACCACAAAAAAAAAATACGACTCCTACAACTATATTATAGTCACTAGCAGCTGATTCATTTCTTGTTTAAACAATAGTACAACAAGAGAGAGAGAGAGAGAAAGAAAACTAAGAGAGTTTTCATAAAACTGAATGTTGTCCAATTTTCATATTTGAGATGAATCGAAAGAGTACTATGAATCTAACCCGAAAAAATTAGACATATAATTATAAAAGGAAGGATTTGGAGAAATGTGATGAGGGGTTGTTTATAAAATATTGAAAGGAACAAACATAAGAAAATAAGTAGACTTACAAAACGCACATGGCTTCTTGAGTTTGGTCTCCACATATTTTTTGTTTTTAAAAAAAATATATTTTTGGGTTTTTGGAGGTTTTTTCTTTTAGCATTCACATGGTCTCCTTTAGCATTCTTCATAAAGGTCCAAAGGCAGGGAGTATTATTTTTATCATTGACTGAGCACTTTCAAGAGATTCTTTCAGATCTACAGTGAAAAGTAGAAGGTGGGGAACTCAGAAAATTTTCAACCAACTTTCTTCTTCTTGTTGTTCTGATTCAATAGAAAGTTTCAAGAATTCTTGAAAACAAAGAAAGGTGACAACTTTTAAGTCATTTAGTTGACTTTGGTATCTGTGTTACGTGAAATTTGATCTCAGTTTGCATTGCTTATTAACCCATTTTTCATTGGAATATACAATTTGAGTTGCTCATTGTATTATGAGTTAGTTGATTATTGCTTCATGAATCTAAGTTGGCTAATTTTTCAATTGTTTTCTCTTCTGAATTATTAATCTTTGAGGCATGAAGTATATGTCCCACCCCAATTATGTTCTTGAATTGTAGTATTCTTTATATTCTTGTTGGAGGTTGCAATAAAGGGTTGATTAAATTTTTTTTCTTTTGCCACCCCATATCATTTGCTCATGTTGATGCATAATTTAAGTTGTTGACAGTTTCTTCAACAATTAACATTAGCTTTTGATTGCAGAAGAATTTTTTACTTCAAATCAATGATATACCAACAATTTGACTAGCTTCTGTTGTAATAACAAAAAACTTGAAAAAGTGAAGGTTTTCATTGGTGACTTGTGATGAAGCAAATGGGAAAAAGTTCTTTCTGATTATGATATCACTTTTCACATCCTATATTTGGATCTTAAAAGAAGAAGCCTTCTTATTGCTTGTTGAAATTTCTCAGAGAGATTCAGCTTTCATAGTTGTTCTATTGAAGAAAGGTGTAGTGGCTTTTGGCCTGCAGTTTGGTTTTATCTGTTGTGTGTATCCTATTGATTATGTGTATATTCATCTATTTGCTCTTTGTTGCACTTGTCTCTCAACTGATACATAAGTCTAAACATGGTTTCCATTTACGAATAAATACACTCATCTTTCTTATCCATTTTGTATGCAGACTTTGTTAAGCAGTTCAGTGGAAGGATCTCGAATGGTCACATGCACCTGAACAGTTTTGCATTCTCCTTATAGCTCTCCGTATTGAGGATCTTAATTGAAAATTCAATTCAATTAAGCTCAGATGCGAGAATTGCATCCTCTGAGTAAAGTTCAGCGATAGTTTGACTTTTTGGTTGTATGTAACATAGAATCAGTCTAAAATGGTTTGCGAGATGGAAAGTGATCAAGCAGAGGACATGGACATGGAAGTGGAAGTACTTTCGTCGATGTGGCCTGAAGATATGAATGAAGCTGGAAAACAATTCAATATAGATAATCCAGGCCTAGATCAAGATATGTTGGAGGAGGTTACTATCAATGAGGATTCCACAATAGTTGATTTCATGCGCCTTTCGGAACTTACTAATTATAGCGAAAAAGGGTCATCTCAGTTAGCCTACTTGGTAAAGAACTGGGAATATAAACAGGAAAATGCTGTAAGGCTACTCAGAGAAGAGCTTGACAGTCTTAGCAAGCAACAACAAGAATCAGAGCTCAAGAAATTGGAGATATTGGAGAAGTATCAATTTGAGGAGGAAAGATATGGGGGTGATAAGCGTCCAATCTCTATATTGGATGAAGAATTGAAGAGATACATATTCCATGAGGTTCCTAAGAAAAGGAATGATGTGAGAGTTCAAGACAAACTAGAAATAGATGCTGAGTATGACAGCATAAAATACTGGAAGCAGAGAGCTGAACGTTTGGGGAAGTTGTTGGAAGCGAGCGTCCAAAGGGAGCAGACACTAATTGAGAAATTACAGGAAAGCATAGAAAAACTTGAAAGTCAGTCCTCTCCAGTGGAAGAATTTTCTCAGGTTCTGAAAAGAGCAGATAATTTCTTACACTTTGTCCTCCAAAATGCGCCGGTTGTCATAGGCCACCAGGTCAGTTTTCTCTAAGAATGATTAGCTGACCTTGCCTAATATTTCTCCCAATCTCTTGTTATATAGTTCTGTAGATGTTACCTTGTTGTATCCTTTTGTTTTACAAACTTCTAACCGATTTATTTTCTCTTCTTAATTTTGTTTCTCCAGTCTAGTTCTTTCCATTTTTTCGTATGTAAATTTCTGTACCTTTCCTACTTGTAGTGGTTAAAGCTGCTCGAGCAAATGGATTTTTTTTTTCAAATGAGGAGAATAGAATATCTTAAATTGACTACTCGAACATTATCATGTATGTTATTAGAGTTTTCTGAGTTAATGGGACATCAGCTTCATTTGCTCTTGCCTAGTATTAGCTTTACACATGTATCTTCCTCAATGATTTTCATAATAAAATCATGATATGATGTTTTTTCCGTCAAACTAAGCGATGCTCTGTGACTAAATTTGATATTTTGTTCCCCACCATAATAAGCAAGTCAATTACCTGATTAATTAATCTACAAGCCTGGCTAAACAGTTGATAGAGAACAGGCTGGAGAGTAAATGAGTTAAGCAAATCATTTGAATGGCAGGTGCCAAAGTCTAGTAACATACTTTCTAGTTTTGTCATTTCTAAAGCTTTGCCTGAGCCTCAGACACTACTCGAACAATGGATAAGTCAAGTACAGGAGCTGCAGCACAAAGTCATTGTACAAACACATATGCTACACTACTGACAACTACCATCTGTCATCCCGGGGAAATAAAAATCTCTCCCATCGTCTTAATGATTTAAATACTGGTTACCTTAGTTATTAAAACCATGAATTCAACTATCAGAAATAGGAAAGAAGTTTTGACAATTGATGCTTGTGTGGTAGACTTCTTCAAAATGGCCTTTCTGATTTAACTTAGAGCTAGATAATGGAGGAATCACTTTTGCATATATTTCAAATAGAAATTATTCTTTCTTGTTAGCCATGAAAAATCCTACTCAAAATGTCTTTTAGTGTTTGTTTGCATCAGTCGCAAGTATGAGAAAGTCCTGACTTCCAGCATAGCCCAATTGGTGGTACTTGAAAATGCAAGCTACACATAGCTAGCATCGAAGAGTAGTCTAATTCATTTTCCTCAATTGTTGTAAGAAACAAGGTTTTGACTGAATATCTCTGCATACTTCAGTGATATGAGCAGTTTTTTAGCTAGATATTAAAAGTTGCGTGTGATGAATTTTTTCTTGTACTCATTCCCCCTATCCCCACTTCCTAGATATAATTGTCCTCATTTGTCACCAGTAGTTGGACCATTTCCAAATCTTCTTTAACCTCTTTATCATTTTCCTTCTACTATTTCGAAGGCATATTAATTGTTTGATATCATATGTTTGGAAGAAACTAAATTTTCCAATATTCTTTGATGCAGGATAAAGAGTTGCGCTATCGTTTTATCTACAATCATTTCCCAAGTCTGCGCGAAGAGGTATTTCAACCTTAAATAATATGCTTTAGAACTTCTCCTTAAAAAATGTGAGGTTGCTCATTCTCTCTGGAGCGGAATTAGTATCTTCTTATAACTCATCAGTTCACTTTGATGAAATTTCTTTGGCATTTCTTACAATCTGGTATATGCTTTCCTGAATCATACTTATCTTTCAGGACATCATAGGGAAAACAGATGTAGAGATTTTTACTGGTGCTGGTGTAAAGGAATCTCAAGACTTCAAAAGAGAGGTTTTGGAGCGAGGAATACCGGCAAAGAGGGAAATTACATTCGATACAGGATTATTTGGGTCAAAAACCTTTCTAATATATGTTGAACCTGTGTTCAGTAAGGCAGGAGAGACCATTGGTGTAAATTATATGGGAATGGAGATAACTGATCAGGTGAGTTAAATTCTTTACCAGTAGCTCTTGTTGGTATCTGGCTATAATGTTTCCGAGGAAATTTTGAATTCTTTTGTTCAAAACTTCAGCTTTATCATCAAAATCTGTCTGTTCAATACGAGATTCTCTACATCTCTTTGCTAATTGATGGTGAATGATATATGAAAGCTCAGTAGCAATGTTAATGATCAAATTGCAGGTAAGGAAAAGAGAAAGAATGGCAAAGCTACGAGAAGAGATAGCTGTGCAGAAGGCTAAGGAGACAGAACTTAACAAAACTATTCACATAACAGGTTCATTTACATATTATATGCTTTTATGTATATATTATGGACTCAGATGCAATCATTACTAATGTTATCTTCTTTATTTGTTGTAGAGGAGACGATGCGAGCAAAACAAATGCTTGCTACCATGTCTCATGAGATTAGATCTCCTTTGTCAGGAGTAGTCAGCATGACCGAGATTCTTTCTAACACAAAACTGGACAAAGAACAACGTCAGCTTGTGAATGTAATGTTATCTTCAGGAGACTTGGTTCTTCAACTAATAAATGATATCCTTGATCTTTCCAAAGTTGAATCAGGTTCAATTTCATTTCCTCTTCTCTTTTATGTTGCAGTAATTGCTAAAATATTTGATGCTATCTCCTAGATAAAAGCTTAAGAATATAGTTCAATCGCAAAATGACCTTGCTAAAAGCATATTGTCTTTTCTATGTGTAAGTATTTGGATAACACAAGTGTCTGAGTGATATGCTAATTAACTCTGGAATTATCCGTGAACAACATTTGTCAGTGGCTGAGTGATTTTGTTTCTTCTCTTATCAATAAATGACTATATATACGTGAGTAATTTGTTCGTACTGAAAGAAAAATATTGTATAATTCTTCTTCAGGAGTAATGAAGTTGGAAGCCACAAAATTCCGTCCAAGGGAGGTTGTAAAGCATGTCTTGCAAACTGCAGCAGCATCACTACAGAAAATGTTAACTTTGGAAGGACACGTCTCTGAAGATGTTCCTATTGAGGTAAGAGCTCTACCATGAATTATTTATATTGATGGTAGCTTCTCCCCGTTGTTCGATCCCAATTATAAGAATATGACACTAAAAATTCTCAGAAAAGAAATCCGTTGACATATTACTTATTTCTTTACATAAAGTTGGAAATACCTTTACCTGCAATCTACTATATACAAACATGAATACGAGCTTTCAAATTTTCTGCAATATGTAGAACATTATGACTAGCAGGTGTACTTAATATTTCAAGACAAATTTGAAAAGAGGCAGCACATGTGTTCTTTTTGGCTTTTGCCCATACCGGACCAACCTTGCTTTCACTCAATGATGAGCATCCAATTGAAAGGCTAACTTTTTTATAACCTTGTATTGTTCTTGCAATTATTTGGGTGAGATGAGTGCTACGGAAGCGGTTGAGAGTTTTGGAAATTTTTGTACATGTGTGTTGACCTTGACTCTTCGCAGTTATGATTCAGAAATTTGACCACTAAAAGCATGTCTAACAGCTTGTTTTTCCCCCTAGTTCATTTTTATGGGCTTCCTACTGAAGAGTTCTCCTTATATCAGGTTATCGGGGATGTGCTAAGAATTCGCCAGATTCTCACGAACTTGATCAGGTATGAAATTCTTTCAGTGACTGGAGCCTCCACGGTGCTTTATCATCAGCGCTATAGACTATAGTGCTCATTAGTAGAAACATCTGCTGCATTTTTTGGTTTCTCTTTTAGTCTTGCTCTTCCATTTCCTGAAAATGAGAGATCTCAACATTGGAAAGGAATGAAATGTGCACACCCTTACTTGAGCATGCCAACTGGCATCCTGATATCATAGTACGGTACAAGCAGAAATTGTTTTCTGTTCATACAGACTTGACATATGTAGGAGCCGGGGTCTATCGGAAACAACCTCTCTACCTTTACAAAGGTGGGGGTAAGGTCTGCGTACACTCAACCTTCCCCAGATCCTACTTTGTCGGATTACACTGGGTTTTTTGTTGTTGTTGTAAAGACTTGATATATGTCTTTTATTTAATGATGAAATTTATCGCTAACAGCCACCTTTGCTTCATTCATCTGATTCATCATCTTGGAACTCCTTTTCATGTACCGAGACACAACTACTGAGTTTTGACATGTGCTTTACACTGCGTTATGCGCAGTTATCTTAGGTGCACTAAAGTAGCTTTTATGTTATGCAGCAATGCTGTAAAATTTACTCATGAAGGAAAGGTTGGTATAAAGCTATATGTGGTTGCCGAGCCATCTCCTCTTGTGAAACAAGGATCCCACAAGAGGATGGCTTCTGATAATTCAAAGGTTTCAGCAAAGATATGGAAGGAGGATAACTGTACATCACCATCTCACAACGCCCTTGTTCGAAAAGGCTCTGGTGGATGCAAAGATGCTGATGGTGCGAATGAAAGTCGGACCAATGGGGGGTACAAGTATTCAGAACAAAATGGAGCTTCAACTGAAGATGAAGTGGTTGATTCTAACCAGCAGGAAGCAACTGTGTGGATACGTTGTGATGTTTACGACACTGGGATTGGAATACCAGGTACCTATAAACTCTGCATTTCTTGGTTAAGTTCATTGGCATATTCATGATGCCATAACTTGGCTCTTTATTTTATTTCATTTTTAAAAATTATGGTTCTCGTGTTGCTAAGCCAGTTTTACCTTGATTAACAGAAAATGCAATACCCACTCTATTCAAGAAATATATGCAAGTTGGAGCAGATACTGCTCGGAAGTATGGTGGGACAGGACTAGGATTGGCAATCTGCAAACAACTGGTAATTGAAGTGTTTGCTCAATAATATTAAAAAGTACTGAAGAAAGAGCCTAATGATCGGACAAATAAACCAGTACTCAAGTCGATATTCTTTGATAATTTAGCTTTCTTGAATTTTTAGTCATAACATTATCTATGATAATATCCTTAAATTTCCCGATATAGTGGCAAATTGTGAAGTTACATCCCTCACATCGAGTCATGGGGCCTTTTATATTACAATGCGTAATCTTTTATGTTTTCTTGGTTCATCTGGGTTAATAAGCTGCTTTTTCTTAGAAAGCATCATTTTATGATCCCATAAAAATGGCTACATTTTAGTGCATAACAATTTTCACTTATGGCGACATGACTTTAGCAGAAGTGTCTATGATATTAGTACTTACCTTGACCCCTCATGTTTTAATTGAACAGGCTGAGCTTATGGGAGGTCATATGACTGTATCCAGCAAAGAGCACCATGGATCTACCTTTACATTTATTCTACCTTACAAGGTTTCGCCTGTGTGTGATAATTTGGATGACAATGAAGAACTCTCCGAAATAGACAATCATGATACTGCTTCCGAAGAAAATGATGATGATATAAATTCTGGCTTTTTCCAATTCCAACCGCGCACTTTAGGGTTTTTGTTTTCTTCACACAGTTCTGGAAGAGGCATAAAACTATCAGCAAACAGTTTTGGGTTTAACACTTCGAATAAGAGTAACGGGTCGCCAGTGAACTCCTACTCTTTCCCTTCCCATAGCAATACATCAAAAGAGACAGGTTCAGTAGAAGATGCATATTCAGTAGCTGATGCTGTTGAGACATCTTCTGAGCCTGAGTCTTCGTTGAGACACACCCGAAATTCTGGCAACCCAAGCACGTCCGGTAGAGAGCAAACGACTAATGGTGTTGTAGATCATCACTTCCATACCCCTTGTTTAACGTCCACTGATGCAAACAGAGATCAAGATGAAATTACAGAGAAAATAGAAAAAAGTCAGCTGCAGGAACAACCTGATAGAAGTTCTGAGTGCTCTTCTAGCAATGCTGCAAAGACTTTAAAAACTTCCACAAAACCCAAGATCCTCCTAGTAGAAGACAACAAAATACTTGTGATGGTAACACGGTCGATGATGAAGCAGTTGGGTCATGACATAGATATAGTGAATAATGGAGTAGAAGCTGTGCGTGCTGTTCAACGCGACAATTATGACCTCATTTTAATGGTATGTTTACTAGGAACTTGATTTTCTTTTGCCGAAAACTTTAGTATGCAGCACGGTGGCTTGTACCTCACTTAATGTCCTAGATATCCATGTTTCTTGGTCATGTTACTATCCGATCTGTTGCACAGTCAAAATGAGGGTCCTTGAACATCTAAATAAGAAAAGGTTAAGACTTGGATCTCCGACGTTTCAGTCCATAAGTATTGGTTAGATCTTAATCAATCTAGTCTCCAGATAAGAAATGTAGCACCAGCTGACTATGCGCTTTTTGGTCAAATATTTGCCGCAGATGACATGCCAATAAATTAGCAGAAACTTTACTTGTTTTCAGGCTCTGCATACAGTAATAGCTTACATCCAGTTAACAAAAAACGTAGCACCAGATGACAAAGTGCTGTCTTGTCCAATGTTTGCAGCAGATGATATACCTATAAATAAGCAGAAAATTACTTATTCTCATGCTCTACATACATTAGTGGCTTACATTTCGTATCAAACATTAGCCAGGGAGGTTTTCATTCTCGAATCATACTAACTTGCATGGGTAAATTTTTTATTTTGTGCAGGATGTGTGCATGCCAGTCATGGATGGTCTTCAAGCTACACGATTGATACGATCATTTGAGGAATCTGGTAACTGGGACGCTGCGAAGGATGCTGGTATTGATGAAGAATTGTCTCCTTCCAATTCCTCACAAGGAAGCAATGAATCTTCCACAAAGCGAATTCCTATCATTGCAGTAAGAATTTACACTCTAAATGCCTAAGTATTTATGCTTTACTGCCTCCATAGCTCCATATCACACTCTATTTTATCTCCTTCTTGTTCCTTTTTCTTTCTATTGTTGGTGCTTTGACAATTATTTTGCTGTTCTGTGATATAAGCATCCTTACATATGCACCAAACTAAAAATTGTAGGACTGAATGTTCTAATTTAATACTTATCATGCTAAAGTAACTTGAATCTTTATGAACATAGGAAGTGAATCTTTGGGCACTGATGTGATCTTCCTGCCAGAGTATAGTTTGGAACATTCTTCTCATATAGATTAAATTGTATTCTTTGGCCTATACGATTAAAAGAATTGAGATGTCTAGGGCGTTCTGCAAGAAGCTTGAAAATGGTAAGTCAGTAGGAGCAGAGCCAAACTAATGAAATACACAAAGAGTATGTTGGATTGACTACAATTTTATGTATCCAAAATAATTGGGATCTTTGCCAGCTTTCGAGATCTTAATCTCGTAAATACTCAAAATCTAGGTGGTCCTTAAATCAGATAGTTGCTAAACTTTTCCGAAGGTGGCTCCAACCTCAAAAATAAATGCATTCAAATCCTATAATTGCAAATGGAAATGTGATCCTGACTCATAAATATTTGTCCTCATTTTGAGTGAACAGAGAGATTTCATTGCCATATTTGCAAAAGATCGATAATGCCAAAGGTATGATCCACACCTTGAAAATGTCAACGTTGACTCACACGCGCCGCCCTCACGGGGATAAATCCGGAGAAGGGGAACCCTTATAAGAAAGCATAACAGTAACAATTATTGCTTATCACCCTGAAGAGTTTCTTACCCTTTCACAAACGATTGAAGCATTGTGATCTAACTGGAGTCATCTAAAAAAATCAGGCTATTCCTAAGTTGCTAAGACATTGAAGCTTCCGAATACTAGGACATTTATGTGGCTAGCCTCCTTGTTTTTTCGTCGTTTCATGCAATCCTTTCTTTGCTGCTTACTGATGAAACTCGTTTACGTTATTGCAGATGACAGCCAATGCATTATCAGAAAGTGCAGAAGAGTGTTATGCAAATGGTATGGACTCTTTTGTATCAAAGCCAGTTACATTCCAAAAGTTAAAAGAGTGTCTTCAAGAGTATCTGCCATGACATCTTTCCTTGTAAATGTATGCAAACTGTACAGGAAAAGAAGAAAAAAGAAAAAAATGAATGTGTTAGGAAATTTTGTAATCAGTGTATCAAGTTGCTGTGCAACTAGTTGTCTTGTTCAGAATGCATGATCGATGTACATTAATAGTCTGCCTTCTGTTCCTCTACTAGTCCTCATAGCGGCCATCTGAAACTGATGATGTGGACTTTAACAAAAATGGAAAGGTTTTTTATGAATTCCATTGGAGAGGGAATAAGGTACGAGCATCATTATGTATCGTTACACTATCAGTGTATATTACTTAAGCTCTTTCTTTAATACATACTCACCCCACCAGGATCTGCAACAGAATACTAACGGATGTTGTTTCCAATTTGTTACTTCTGTTCGTGTTGATAATAAAGAATAAACTCCAATTGATCTCCTCAACCTTTTCCCAGTTGGACAAACAAGAACCCTTTCACTTTGAGAAACATTTTAGAATAATGTTAAATCATCTGGAAAGCAAAAGCTAGTGCAATAATAGCCTATTTTGCCAAGCTTCTAAAATCAACTTATTTACCAAATTACTTTTGGTAAGAAGCAATCTGCGTTTGATTACTTAATGTGAAAAATACTTTTGAGCAGCAATTAATATTTGATCATGGTTTTAAAAAGTGCTTATAATTGTATTTTTCTCAAAAATGTTTTTTTTTAAAAAAAAAAATCTTTTGGAGAAAAACTACTTTTTTCTACTTCTACTCAAAAGTAATTTTTTTCCCTTCTAAAAGCTTGAACAGCTTAACTAAAAAAAGTACAAATTGCATTGGGCGCTCTATTTGGTCTCCCCCATTTAACCTATACCCATATTTTTAAAATTATTTAACCTATACCCTAATTTTGACAACTTCAGACCAGTTGTCGCCTCCTCTTCTTTCTCTTGCAACCTATGCGCTCATTTCTTCCTCCTATTCTTTTCCTCTTCTTCTTTTCTCTCTCAAACACATAAAACTCTGTAAGTATTATTGATTGGATATAAAGTACACAACAATTTAGCACTAGGTATGAGTTTTGAGTTAAAATCACTATTAAAGGAACTTGAAAACTCAAATCAATAATTGAGATGATGAAGATCCAATCTTAAAATCATCTAGTTATTTAAATATGAAGTTGAATGAACGTATACTAACATTGATTTGAACTAGAAGTACAAAGCATGGAACTCCATTAAAACTGTTCGAGTCTCGAGTTCAAATTTTCGAAGATTTTGCTACTGCAATTTCAGGTTTGTTAATTCAAAATTATTTGACTGAAATTCTTGGACATGCATTCCTTGTTGAAAACGAGACTGAACATTGTCCGGGAGCATGAAACTCGAAGAAGCATCCGGGACTCAATTATTGAACGTTTTCAAAGATACGAGTTTGAAGTTTGGGACTGCAGGACCAAACTTCAGACATTACCAGGTTAAACTTTGTTTGAAGTTTGCATCTATCAGGCCAAACTTCAGAAAAAATTATCTGAAATTCAAATATAACAAGATGATTTTGTCTTGAAGTTTACACTACAAACTTAAGAACTTCACACTAATTTGTCTAAAGTTTGCACTATGAAGTGAAGTTTTTCCGATTGTCTTTGCAAGTCAGGCCAAACTTCAGGCGAAAATATTTGAAGTTTTACTTTGATAAAGCCACACTTCAAGCAAAAAATTCAAAAGTTCAAACTTCAAACTTGTTGTATTGAATAAACTTCCAATGGTTCGGCCTTGTTGAGAATTGATGTGAGAGCTTTGCTAATTAGTCTGAAGTTCGCACTATGAATTGAAGTTTGCCTTACACTATGAATTGAAGTTTGCCTATTGCCTTTGCAAGTCAGGCCAAACTTTAGGCAAAAATATACAAAAGTTTGCTTTGATAAGGCCATACTTCAGGCAAAAAATTCTGACGTTCAAACTTCAGACATAAATTTTTGCTACTTCAGGCCAATATGTTTGAAGTTATCGGAAAAGTGGGTAGACTTGTAATTTTTTGTGCAAAGCGATTATAAATTCAATGGTGACCCCCAAACTGGGTATAGATGCAAATGCCCCCGAAAAAGCACTTTTGGCCCAAAAAAAGCTTGACCAAATAGGCTATAAATATAGGAAAAATGACATTGTATAGCTGTTCTCAATATATATATAATTTTATACACTTTTGCGGCTATCGAATACAAATAGTTTTTGTCGCGGGCTAAAAGTCATCTTTGCCCATGTGTAAGTGAAAAATCGGGGACAAAGTTTTTCCCGATTCCCCTATAAAGAAACAAGAGGGAAGCACGGTTCGACATCACTACAAGCGAGGCCGAAGGTTCCCTCATATCGGAACCTGGGAGGAGTGCACGATATATCAGATCGAGCACGGTAAAATAACAGACCCATACCAGGTAGAGTTTCGAGAGCACGGGAAAAAGAGGAACGATTAGGCATGAAAAGTAGGGAGCCGTAATATTTTCCCTCGACCGGATATTACAGCGCGAATCCCGTATGATATCCATTGCGGATTGGCATTTACCTGAAAAAGAAGATTTTTACCTTATTTAGACTTGTACTAGGACTAAAATTTTCCTACTATATAAAGGGGAAAGTTTCTTTTATTTTGACATATTGTTGACATGCAAATCAAAGCAATAAAAGTTTAATTTTGTCTTCTAGCTATTATTCAAAGTGTTCTTCACTTATCTTCTTTAATCGCAACCGAGCTTATATCGAGGGTCTAATCGAGGACGAATTTCAGTGTTCAACTTAAGATCAGGCTTGATCATCACATTACAATTGGTTTGATCGTTCATTTTATCTTTAATTTAATTACTTGTTGTTCTTAGATCATTCGTATTGAATTAAATCACATATCCTTTAAACCACATATAAACTTAATTGTTACTCTTTTTTAGGGTAAACAGTTTGGCGCCCCACCATGGGGCTAAGGATAATAGTAGTGATTTGATACGAATCTCCATAACACACCCTGTTTTATACTTGTTCTTTGAAGTTTTGATTCCAGGTTAGTTTAAGGATGTCAAATTCTCAATAACCACAAGCACTGGGATTACTTCTTCGACAGTGAACATTTCCTTTGCGGTCGGTTGTTCCCCGTAGATTGTTTTGACTCCTCTCGGAGAAGGAAATTTTAATGCCTGATGTAAGGTCGAAGGCACCGCTCTCATGCTATGAACTATGGCCTTCCGAACAAGGCGTTGTACCTCATATCCCCTCCGAGTCTGACAATCTAGTCTTCTAGGCTTTTCCCTTTTAGAATCCTCTTTCTCTCTGATCCTTCGTGCGTTCTTTATCCTATTCTGATTCGATTTAGCTTTCTTTTAGTTGCTATATCTTTATTTTGAAGAAAGGTGGATCTCGATCACGTAGAACTTTGTTTCTTGGGTGGTCCTGGTAGTGTTTACCGGTAAAGTTATCTTACCCTTCATGGTCTCGCATGCCAAGTTGAATCTGTTTAATACTTGAACAGCCGACACGATTTGGTCCTGCAACCCTAATTGCTCTACGACTCTTAATTGGATGATGTTGGCCGAGCTATATGGATCAATCAAAACACGTTTAACTCGAGATTTATTGATAAGTACATATATTGTCAGTGCATCATTGTGAGGCTAAACGATGCCCTTTGCATATTCGTTGCAAAACGAGATGAGTCCTTTTGCGACGTAATACCGAGTGTGTTTTTCCCTCGTGATAGAAACTTTGGTGCGTTTTATCATTAGACCTTGGGGGACATCCACTGCCCCTATGATCATGTTGATCACGTGTTGGGGCTCCTCTTGTTTGACCTGTTTGTTGGCGTCCTTGTTTCTAAAGTGGTTTTTTGGCTCGCTCGCTTACGAATTCCCGAAGGTGTCCATTGTTGAACAATCGAGCTACTTCTTCTCTTATTTGTCGACAATCTTTGGTCGTATGATGGTGAATACCGTGGTATTTACACACCAAGCTATGATCTCTCTAGGCGGGATTGGACTGCAGTGTTCTTTTCCACTTAGTCTCTTTGATGCGTCCTATGGTCGACTGTCACGACCCAATTCCTGAACCTGGTCGTGATGGCGCCTCTCATGAAGACAAGGCCAGCCATTCAACCCAATTCATCCTTTTAAGACAATTAATTAACACAATTATAGTATAAACATGGTTTAATAATATCCAATAGCGGAAAGTATAGATAAAATACAGAAATCCAACCCAACTCAGCCCTAACTGGGGTGTCACAAGTCATGAGCTACTACAGAGTTTACTAAAATTCTACAAAGTATGGAATTAGGAACAAAGTCTGAAGATATCATAAATAACAGAAGATAAGGGAGAAAACGGGTCTGCGAACACCATGCAGCTACCTCGATAACTCTGATGAAAACTGAACAGCAGAAAATTGCTCTATGCCTCAAGAATACCTGTACCTGCACACATGGTGCAGGGAGTAATATGAGTACTCCAACCCAGTGAGTAATAAATATAAATAATGACTGAAGGTAAGAAAACACGTTAAGGCACACAACATTCTATACAGAAGCAATGAAATCATTTAAAATAACAATTCAGTGAAACATCATGTGAAATTTCTTTTAAACCAGTAAAACAGGTAATTTGGCAGTAAAATGACGAGTAGAAATCTGCCCCTCGGGCTCAATACCAAAACAACAAGTAGAAATCTGCCCCTCGGGCTCAGTATCAAAATGACAAGTAGAAATCTGCCCCTCGGGCTCAATATCAAAACAACAAGTAGAAATCTACCCCTCGGGCTCAATATCAAAATAATAACTAGAAATCTACCCCTCGAGCTCAGTATCAAAATAATAAGTAGAAATCTGCCCCTCGGGCTCAGTATCTTTGAACAGTATCAGCCCCTCAGGCTCAGAACAGTATAAAAAAACCAGTCAATGAAATAAGAGCACATAACTATTATGGCAGATAATGCAGATAAAGAATAAATGCATGAGTGCAATGCAATGCATATGACGGTACCCTCTGGTACCCACTGCGGCGTGCAGCCCGAGCCATCCATATTTATTTATCATCGACGGCGCTCACTGGGGGTGTGTACAGACTCCGGAGGGGCTCCTACAGCCCAAGCGCAATAACAAGCCATCTCGTGGCATCAAATCTAGGCCCTCGGCCTCATATCAATCTCAGTATAATAACCCAGGCTCTCAGTCTCAATATCAATGTAATCAACCAGGCTCTCGGCCTCAATACCAATGTAATCAACTAGGCTCTCGGCCTCAATATCAATATAACACTGCTGCGGCGCGCATCCCGATCCATGCTCAGTCCAGAAATCATCATAAGCCCCTTGGGCATTTGTAAAACAGTAGTTCTCAGCCCGAAATATCATTTAGAAATATCATTTAAGTTTTCAAATCTTAGAAAGATGGCTGAGTTTGCAAAACAGTATTTAAAACCTTGGACTGAGGTCAAATGATATGCAAAATATGCGAAAGCAGTGATATCAATCCCTGAAGGATTCAAATAATTGGCAAGAAGCCTACAATTGGAAACATGACTGAGGATATAAATTCTTTAACAAAATAAGTGAGGAAAACCAGTCAAAAATCCCCTAAGGGTTCTACAGGTCGGCACAAGGCCCCAAGCATGGCAACAAGCCCAATTCACAATAATAAAGTATACGTCTCAACCAAAAATGTAGTAAAATATCTCTTGGGACGGACCAAGTCACAATCCCCAACGGTGCTCTACCCCACGCCCGTTATCCGGCGTGCAAGTCACCTCAATATAGCATTACGATGTGAAATTCCGGGGTTTCAAACCCTCAGGACATCATTTACATCTATTACTCACCTCTAGCCGGCCAAATACTACTCCGCGATGCCCTTTCCTTTCGTATCGACCTCCTCGCGCGTCGAATCTGGCCAAAACCACAACGAATACATCACAGTAGGCTAAGGGAATATAACCCAACCGAAAAGACTCAAAAAATATCAAAAATCACGAAATTTGCAAAACTCGAGCCCCCGGCCCACGTCTTGAAATCCAGAAATTTTTAAATCAAAATGTTCCTTATCTCGCCATGAGTCTATACATACCAAATTCACAAGAATCGGAGTCAATTTGGCCCCTCAAATCCCAAATTTAGAATTTCAATCTCAAGCCCTAATTTCTTATAATTTGGCTATGTTTTCATGGATTTCTAGGATGATTCTTCAATAAAATCATGTATTTAACTCATAAAACTTACCTCAAATTGATCTTAGTTGATACTCCCTTCAATCCCCGTCCAAAAGCTCTCAAAATGACTAAAAATGGTGGAGAAATGGGGTGTTTTTCGCGAATGAAATGTAAACATTCTACCCAGAATTTTTCGGAATTACTGTTCACCCCGTGTTACTATTCACCCGTGTTACTGTTCACGGGGTACTATTCATGGATACTGTTACGAGGTAATATTCACGGCACTATTCACGAATACTATTACGGGGTACTATTCACAGCACTATTCACGGATACTATTATGGGGTAATGTTCACGGCACTATTCACGGATACTGTTACGGGACACTGGTCATGGTCACTGTTCATAACTACTGTTCACAGTGCTGTAAAAGAAATGCAGCAGCTTTATTTTTTTCGTGCCTAAATCGATTCGTTAACCTTCCGAAATACACCCGAGGCCCCCGAGACCTCAACTAAAAGCACCAACATGTCTTAAAAAATTATCCAAACTTGTTCCAATCGTCAAAACACCTCAACTAACGCCAAAATCATCAAATTATATCGAATTCAAGCTTAAGTTCTTTTAAAACCTCTAAAACACACATTCGATCAAAAACCCGACCAAACGATGTCCGAATGACCTGAAATTTTGCACACATATCCCAAATGACACAATAAAGCTACAACAACTCTCGAAATTTCATTCCGACACTCGGATCAAAATCTCACCTATCAACCGAAATTCACCAAAATACTAACTTCGCTAATTCAAGCCTAATTCAACACCGGACCTCCAAAATTACTTCCGGTCCTGCTCCTAAGTCACAAATCACCTCCCGGAACTAACCGAACCATCGAAATTCACATCCGATCCCTCTAACTTATAAGTCAACGTCCGGTTGACTTTTCCAATTAAACCTTCTTAAAAGAGACTAAATGTCTCATTTCTTATCAAAATCGCTCCAAATAAATTCTAATGCACCCAATACCGATAATGAAACATGAGGAAGTAGAAAATGGGATGAACAAGACAGTAACTCATGAGACAACGGGTCGGGTCGTCACATCGACACTATACTTTCAGCATTTACGTTGAAATTATACTCCAATAATATCAGTGCTTCCCTACTCCCGAGCGACCTGTCAAACTCGCTCTTGTTCATCAAGCCCCGGTTGCTTGGTCCTCGATCATTTCTCTTGTCGTTCCTTTTCGGATGGCTCCCGTATTCGTTTTCCCTCCGATCCACACCATATGGCTAGTATCGATCTCGGACCGACCTCTTCCCCTAATCGATTATACTCTTAGACCTGTCATCGATTCTGATGTTGTAAATAGACCTGAAGGGGCCTCAAGTTGTTCGTCCTTGACTCTGATCTTCGATTAATACCTATTGTGGACGTAGGCCCAGGTGACCCTGGTTACTCCACCAAGTTTTGCTTTAGCTGCTGAGAAGCCACGGAACTTCGGGGATTGAGCCCTTGAGTAAATTCCTAAATGGACCAATCATCCGCGACCAGGGGTAGATCCATCCATTCCATCTGGAACCTCGATAGGAACTCCCTAAGAATCTTGTTATCCCTCTACATGACCTTGAAAAGGTATGACTTCCTCATCTCGACCTTGATGGCACCGACATGAGCCTTTACGAGAGCATCTGCAAGCATAGCAAATGAGTCAATAGAATTCGGAGGTAAGTTGTGATACCATATAATTGCTCCCTTGGACAAGGTTTCCCCAATTTTTTCAGCAACACCGACTCGATTTCGTCGTCTTCCAGGTCATTCCCTTTGATTGCACATGTATAGGAGGTTACATGCTTATTTGGATCCATGGTCCCAGTATACTTAGGAATGTCGCGCATTCGAAACTTCTTCGGGATCAGCTTCAGTGCCGCGCTCGGGGGGAAAGGTTTCTTAATGAACTTTTTGGAGTCCGACCCCTTCAATATCGGCAGCGCTCTCGGGATCTGATCCACCCTAGAGTTATAAGTTTTCACCTTATTGTCATTGGCCTCCATATTTTTCTTGCCAAACTCCACCCTTTTTGTCAATGCTTCAAGCATCTTCATCACATCGGAAGTTTCCCCGAGCCCGAATTCAGCCGGTTCTGCGACAACTTATTCATCCCTTTGAGTATTTTCACGGAACTGCTTAGGCTAGACCCCGTTAGGCGCGTGGCTCTGATTCTGTAATTGTGCTATCGCCGCTTGCTGGCCTACAACATTATGAAAATCAACCGCAGGCTCATCCCATCACCTTCACCTTAGGGCACCTCTCGAGCTGCTAGTCGGGGTCCCCTGCGAATGTTGTTTTCAAGATCAGTCGGTAGATTGATGTTGTTGGAAACCTATGAGTTAGCATCAATCGGATCGGCGGCTAGGACACCATTGGGATCAACATGGTGTACATAATTGCTAGGTATCACATTATTGTTCTAGCCGTGATGGCCTAACTCAGTGTCAACGTTCAAGTGAGCCGAAAGCAAGGAACCGACCAAAGAAAAAGAAACTAAATCGCAATCAATGATACCGGCCTCAACCGAGCCGGAAAAATAGAAGGAGTACCGAGCGGACGATGAGGATGATTACGACATCCTAAGATCTTTTATGGCACCCGATGACACCGATGCCACCAAATTGAAGATCGAGGAGTTGGAGCAAGTTATATTGATCGAGCACCTACCGGATCGAAAGGTATACCTGGGCACAGGACTAACTCCCCAGCTCAGGAGAAAACTTATTGATTTTCTTAAAACTAATGTCAATGGTTTCACTTGGTCCTATCTAGACATGACAAGAATCCCGCTAGAGGTCACAACTCACAAATTGAGCTTGGATCCAAAGTTCCATCCGATTAAGCAAAAGAGAAGGCCATAGTTCGAGATCAAACACACATTCAAGGACAAGGTATCTAAACATCTGAAAATAGGTTCCATCCGGGAAGTCAAATACCCGGATTGGTTAGGTAATGTAGTAGTCATACCTAAAAAGAAAATAAACTTAGGGTGTGTTTAGATTATAAGGATCTAAATAAGGCATGTCAGAAGGACTCTTTTCCCTTTTCTTAACATCGATCTAATGATCGATGTGACTGTCGAACTCGAGATACTAAGTTTTCTCGATGCTTATTCCGCATACAACCAAATTTGGATGGACTCGGGTGATCAAGAAAAAACTTCTTTCATAACCAAATTTGGCACCTACTGTTACAATGTAGTGTCGTTTAGTCTAAAGAACGCCGGTGCTATTTACCAATGCCTAGTTAACTGGATGTTCGAAGAACAAATAGGGAAATCAATGGAAGTTTATATTGACGATATGTTGGTTAATTCCCTACGAGCAAAGGACCATTTGAAACATTTGCAGGAAACCTTCAACATATTGAGGAAGTATAACATGAAGCTAAACCTGGAGAGGTAAGCATTCAGGGTCAGCTCGGGCAAGTTTCTCAAGTTCATGGTATCAAACCAGGGAATAGAGAACAACCCATACAAAATAAAGGCCATAGAAGCCCACCATAGTTGACAATGTTAAGGCATTACAAAGGTTGACCATGCAGATAGCTGCGTTGAGCCCGTTCATTTCAAGATCGTCGGATAAGAGCCATCGATTTTTCTCACTATTGAAAAAGATAAACAACTTCTCTTGGACCCCGGAATGCCATGAAGCTTTAGAAGAACTCAAGAGATACCCATCGAACCCTCCCTTACTGCACACTCTGAAGGAGGACGAACAATTATAGCTCTACTTGGCGGTTTTCGAGGTGGCGGTAAGTGGTGTCCTAGTCTGAGAAGAAGAAGGTACGCAATTTCCTATTTATTATGTTAGTAGAACCCTAGGAAATTTTGAAACAAGGTATCCACACTTAGAAAAATTAGCGCTCACCTTAGTAAGCGCTTCTAGGAAATTGAAACCGTACTTTCAATGCCACCTCATATGTATCGTGACCTCATACTCGCTAAGGAATGTCATGCATAAACCCAAGCTCTCGAGCCGGCTAGCCAAATGGGCCATAGAAACTAGCGGGTACAATATCGAGTACAAACCCCAGACCGCCATAAAATCTCAGATTTTGGCGGACTTTGTGGACAACTTTATGCTGGCCTTGGTACTCGAGGTCGAGAAGGAATTACTGCTCACTTTGGGGATTAGCTTAGGGATCTGTATCCTATTCCGGATGGTGCCTCCAACGTGAATAGGTCTGAGCTCCGTATTGTATTGAAACCACCTACAAGTAACTTAATTAGGCAGTCTATTAGAACTGTAAAATTGACTAACAACGAAGCCGAATATGAGGCTATGATTGCAGGTCTAGAACTGGTTAATAGCCTGGGGGCCAAAGTGATCAAGGCCAAATGTGACTCCCTCCTTGTCATAAATCAAGTCAACAAGATGTTCGAAGTAAAAGAGGAACAAATGCGGAGGTGCCTGGATAAGTTGCTGGTGATCTTACACCAATTCAAGGAATGGACTCTACAGCACATACCTCAGGATCAAAATAGCGAGGCCGATGCACTGGCCAACTTGGGATCGTCTGTCGACTTCGATGAATTCGACTTGGGGGAAATGGTACAACTGATGAACTCAGTGGTAGAAGAAGGTCACACCGAGGTAAACTCGACAAGATTGACTTGGGATTGGAGAAACAAATACATAGACTACCTGAAGACAGGAAAATTGCCATCGGATCTTAAGGAGTCGAGAGCCCTGCGCGCCAAAGCCGCCAGTTTCAACTTGATCGAGGGGAAATTATTCAGAAGATCCTTTTTCGGACCTCTAGCTAGGTTTTTGGGTTCGGGGGAGATTGCTACGCTATGAGAGAGGTCCACGAGGGCACTTATGGGAACCATTCGGGAGCACAATCCCTGGTTTGGAAGTTAATAAGAGCCGGTTACTATTGGAACAAGATGGAGAAAGATGCGAAAGACTTCGTACGAAAATGCAATGAGTGTCAAAGACACGCCCCAATGATTTATTAGCCGGGAGAGATGATTCACCAGGTCCTATTGCCATGGCCATTTATGAATGGAGGATGGAGATCATCGGTCCCCTTCCATGGGCGCCAGGTAAAGCCCAATACATACTACTCATGACCGATTATTTCTCCAAGTGGGTCGAAGCTCAGGCGTTCAAGAAGGTTTGGGAGAAAGAGGTCATCGACTTCATCTAGGATCACATAATATGTCAATTTGGGACACCAACCAAGATCGTTTGCGACAACAGAAAGAAATTCGTCGACAGCAAGGTAAGTAAGTTTTTTGAAGACCAGAAAATCAAAAAATATTATCAACACTTTACCATCCTACTGGGAAAGGACAAGCAGAGTGAACGAACAAAACTATACTCCAAAACCTGAAAAAGAGACTGAACGATTCAAAGAGAAAGTGGAAAGAAATCTTGCCCGAAATCTTATGGGCATACCAATTGACTTCCAAGTCAAGTACTGGAGCGACTCCATTCTCTCTAGTCTACCACACGAAAGCCTTTATCCCGATCGAGGCGGGGGAACCGAGCCTCAATTTCCAGTATGCTATTGAAATATCAAACATCGAGGCCATGACCATGGGTTTGGACTTATTAGACGAAAGGCGAGAAACTGCCTTGGTCCGATTGGCTGCCCAAAAGCAGCAAGTGGGGAGGTGCTACAACCAAAAAGCTAACCTTCGACATTTTCAAGTCGGGGACTTGGTGTTAAGGAAAGTAACTCTGCACACCAAGAACCCAAACGACGGAAAATTAGGCCCGAACTAGGAAGCACCTTATAGAGTTTCCAGAATAACCAGGAAAGGTTCATATAAACTCGAGTCGGGAAACGGTGTCTAACTACCGAACAACTGGAACGTGGCACACTTAAAGCGGTACTAGTGTTAAGGTAAAACACAATTCCCTTTTGAAATTTGTTATACTATGGACTAACTTATGCAGGTACTCGACCGATGGAAAATGTGACAATTAGGTAAAAAATCACGTATTGTACTCCTTTCCCTTGAATCAGTATTTCCTGAAGTGGGTTTTACGGCAAGGTTTTTAAAGGCAACAGTAAAACGTGCTACCTTAGTTTTGAAGGCCGGCCTAAAGCCATAATTGCTGATCACCTGTACTTGACCAACATTATTCGAGCTCTCACAAGTTCAGTCTCAAATACTGGGGGCTATTACCCCCTAAGTTAGGATCCTTAGAAGGTGTTATTATTTAATATTAAAAGTCGAGGCTTGATGATTAGGATTCGTTGTAAGGGTCAAACGGTCAAACAAACTGTACCCATATAGCCCATTCTTGCCATGGAAAAAAGCTTATGCGCCTCCAATTATGTACTCTACATGAAAAACAATGAAAGAAATTTTTCCTCTATATTTTATCACTACGCATTTTGCACCATCGATACATTCGTTAAGTTACTTAGAACAAATAATGGATCCTAAATCATAGAGCCTACGTGCCACCTTGACTAGGGGACTGTCGTCCGATAAAAAGATCGGATAGCTCGGGCTATCAAATCTCGGAGGCATCGAGCCTAGGCAGGGCCCAAACATGAAAGGCTACGACTAACTTAAAACTGCTCAGAGACATCCGATTCTGTACTTAGAAAGTAAGGCCCATACATATGATTACAACCTATTAAAAGGTTACCCTCGGCAAAACACCATTGTGGTATGACTAAATAATATGAAGACCTTTAATATTTTAAAGGTCTTCATTTTTTATCGTGATTTTGAAGCCTAAATAACTCGGAGTTATTATCGAAACCGAGCCTCATTCGGGCTTCCGGAGAATGGGTACTCTAGATTATGTCCAATTTTATGCTAAGGCATTAATAACGATATTAAAATAAAAAGTTGCAAACAGATACTGAAAAATAAAAGACATAATGTTGCCGAAGGGAATTTTTTTATATATTCCTAAAATATCTACAAAAGCACGATAAAATGGCCTCAAAATTAAAAAAACTGAAATATACAAAAGAAAACAAAAAAAAAGAGAAGCTAAGGCATCTCCGCCTAATCTTCACCAGAGCCCGACTCAGCACTAGAACCCTCGAGCCTCGAGCTCATATAGCTATTTTGCCTCGGCCTCAAGCCTCTTGGCCTCATCAATCTCGGCGGGCAGATCAAAACCCCGGACATGAATCTCCTCGAGGATCTCCCTTCGAAACATCCACTTTACATACTCAACTTTTGTTATTAAGCGGGCCTTGGATATTTCCATGTCAGTTTTGTACTGGGCCAGCATCTCCTCGACCTCAAAGGAATCGATCAAAGCTTCCTCTAATTTGAATTTCAGCGTAGTATATTGCGGGCTGAGGTAGTCCTGTTCCAAGACGGCTGAATCCAATTGTGCCCGAAGCTCGTCATTTAGCCGAGAGCATTTGTCGGCCTTATACTTCGTCACCTGGAGCTGGTCCTTGACCGACGCCAACTCCTCCTTTGTAGCTTCCTTTTCCAAGGCTAGAAGGTTGGTCCTGCTCCTCAGTGTCTCGGCCAAAGTCTTGAGCTCATTCATCTCGGCCCGGAGCCGGTCAGTCAGGTCTATCTTCTATTATACCTACAAGGTTGCGTCGTTAGTCACTATGTGTAACCTCTCATTTTTAATCTCATATATCTTTACCTTCTTGACTAGTTAGGCATGCTCCCGTTTTACGGATGAAGCCTCCCTTTGAGATTTTTCCAGCTCGGCTCGAAGAATAGGGAGATCCTTGAGGGCCTCGTCTTTTTGCTCGCTAAGAACCCTGTACATGTCCTTCTATTGGACTTGCTCCTTGAGCTCGAACTCGAGATGGATGACTTCCATCCGAGACCGATGAAAGCTTTCATGGTGGAGTACCGAAGCCTGAAAAACAAACCGATAAGATCATGAGGATACACTGAAGTTAAATAAGATGCACGAAGGGCATAAGGAAAGGGAAACTTACCCAGTTCAGTGCCTGTTGTGCCTTGTTGAAGAGTCTCGGTGTGCTCACCTCGTTCATTTTTTCTTGGTGCTCTTCGGTCACCAAGTAACGATGATAGCTGGCCATGCCCACCGGCTTGGACAACATCCAGGTGTCCTCCGTGATAGTAAACACGACCATCCTATTATGGTGGAGATCCACGCTCGGAGCAGGGAACTGCTTCATTAGCTTCAAGCTCGAGCTCGGGTCGCCTACTCCCAACAACACGCCTTTTTTAGGGATCTCCAAGTTACCAAACCCGAAGTAATCCTTCAACGCGCCCATATCCACACCGTCAAAGAACATGTTGAGAGCCTCGTCTACAGCCCGTGCCATTTCATTTTGCTTCTCCTTGATGGCCTAAGCCTCGTCGAATAATGACTCTGTATAGGACGGTGATTTCATGATGTCAATGACACTGAATGCTTACCTCAGAACAGGGATAGCTTCTCAAGAATCTGTGGCCTCTGGTTTTCTTTCTAACCGGAGCTAAGGAGGGGTCGGCCTCTCGATCACTTCCCCTGGTTGATGCCCGCTCTTCTTCATCAATGGCAGCCTATGAGAGACAAACTCTAGGTCATTATCTTTAGGGTAATTCGTGAGCCGATAGAGGGAGTCGGAGTCCGGTACCCTTGTCGGGGTACTTTTCTTATTGCTCTTTGGGGCCCGGACCGCTACCCTCTTCTTTTTGGCTTCGGCATCCCGGGAGCCCGAAGGCTTTCTCTTTCTTCTCTTCTTCTCCTCTTTCCTTGCAGCAGCCTCAGGCTATCCCAAAGAAGAGGGTTTATCGGATAAGGACGAAGCCTCGTCCTCGTCCAATGACCGGAGCTCAGTGGTCTTGGGAAAACATCTGAAAGAAAGAAAGATATTTAGAAAAAAAATAGTTGAATATATAAGTAAGTCTGGTCGGGAAGAGCACTCACCATGGGAACGGGCCTCCCACTTGCCCTTCGAAAGCTTGCACCATTTGACCCACTCTTTGAAGCGAGGAACTGCGTTCGGGACTCGGGCAACCACTGCATGATGATAAATCCAAGCAATCACGAAGGAAAACAAAAACAATCCAAAAGAAATTCTAAGTACTCAAAAAGAAGAAAGATTCACGGGCTAGGTTCAACTTTTCAAGGAACGTTAGGAACTCGGGGGGAATGAGATCCTCAGTTTTCACTCGAACGATTCTTCCATGCCATATTTGATTCCTCTCCTCGTCGATGCTCAAGAATAGAGCTTTCTTTGCTCGATGAACGATCTTGATTAATCCCTCTTGGAAGATCCGGGGATAGTAGAGCTGAAGCAGATGGTCGAGGGTAAACCATGGTGCTTCAGTGTTATTAATGAAGTGGTAGAGGAGGATCAAGATCCTCCAAACGGACGGATGAATCTGCCCAAGGCAGACCTCGTACCTTCTGCTGAAGTTGAGGACTATAGGGTCCACAACCGCAAGTGTGAAGGGGTATGTGTAAATACTTAGATACCCCTCCACATATCTGGTAATGTCCTCATCAGGACCGGGGACGACCACCTCTTTGCCTTCCCATTTTCAGTCCTCCCAAGTGGTAGAGAACATATCCTCGGTAATGGAACATATGTACCTCCATACCTCCTCGCTCCGATCCTGTTGACTGGAGGATTTTTCGACTTTGAAGTCGTTTTCAATAGAGCAGCCTCCGGGGATGATGTTCTTGAGGGGAGGTTTTGAGGCCACTTCAAGTACGGCCACCTCAGCATCTGTGGCCCGGTTGGAAGTTGAAGGGACGTGGTCTATTGAGGCACATATTTCAAAGTCTTTGCCATCAAATTCTAGGAAAGATGAAGATTTGAAGATGAGGATGAAGGTTTGAAGGCCAAACTTGAAGGTTTGAAGATGGAGTATGAAGATTTGAAAAAGGGAAAATGAAGACATGAATGTGTAAAGAATAATGTATGAAGGTTTGAAGAGGTTAAGAACAAGCGAAAAGTTCGGGGGTAAATTAAGGATTTCTAGAGTTAGAAAGTAAAAAAGTGAAAAAAAGGACCGAAGCTTTTATAGAGAGGGGGTAATCAATGTATGATGTTTCACATTCGAGGATGTTCAGCCGGTGGCTGACACGTCTCCAAAGTTAGAACGACACAATTGATGAGACGTTTTATTGACTCGATAACTCGGTTATAGCATACGGAAGAAGGAACCTGGGTAAATTAATCGCTACGCATCGCTTCAATAAATCTGCTCTTCGAAAAGTGAAGGGACTATCTGTATACGAGAAAAATTGGGGACAAAGTTTTTCCCGGTTCCCCGATAAGAAAACAAGGGGGAAGCACGGTTTGACACCACTACAAGCAAGGCCGAAAACCCCTCATATCGGAACCCGAGTGGAGTGAACGATGTATCAGATCGGGCACGGCAAAATAACGGACCCGGACCAGGTAGAGTTTCAAGACCACGAGAAAAGGAGGAACGATTAGGCGTGACAAGTAGGAAGCCGTAATATTCACCCTCAACTAGATATTACGGCACGAATCCCGTCCGATATCAAGTGCGGATCGACATTTACAATTTTTTTTTACCTTGTTTAGACTTGTATTAAGACTGAAATTTCTCTACTATATAAAGGGGGGAGTTTCTTTTATTTTGACATATTGTTGACACGCAAATCAAAGCAAAAAAATTTATTTTTGTCTTCTGGTTATTATTCAAAGTGTCCTTCAGTTATTCTTTTCTTTAATCGCAACCGAGCTTATATCGAGGGTTCAATCGAGGCCGAATTTCAGTGTTCAACTTAACATCAGGCTTGATTATCACATTACAATTGATTTGATCGTTCATTTTATCTTTAACTTAATTACTTGCTGTTCTTAGATCATTCGTATTGAATTAAATCACATATACTTTAAACCGCGTACAAATTTAATTGTTACTCATTTTTTAGGGTAAACAACCCATAAATATATGGGAAAGACATGAAAATCACATAAAAGAAAATCTTATACAAATTGGACTAATTAAAGTAGAAACTTATAATAATTATAATTATACAAATAACAATAACTCAAAAGGAAAGTACTCGAAGTTACATTATTTCCTCGATACATCATATAAAGGGGTGTCTCGTTGGCACCTTGATTGGCAAGTACTCAAACAAATCCACGCGTGGTAATAACTTGTTCACAATTAAATATTTACGCCAAATCATATTAATAGTAGCACAGTTAATGATAGTAGTGCCCTGTGTTGATTTGTCTCCCTCGTTAGTACATACAAAAAAGTTCCCTTCCTTGCTCCTTATATCTTGTGCGTAAGTTATTCCTGTTCTTTCAACTTGAGACTCGTCAGCTTCACACTTCACATTCTCCAATCTCTAATAGAAATGATATGGTACGTCGTTTGCCTTTAATTCTTGATTTTTGTACATATCGATCTAATGCATTTTTTGTTCCGGTAGCCCTAAAGTGTTTTTGGTTAACTTATTAAACTATTATACATGAATTATACGCATATTAAAATCTGATATCTATTTTTAATTTAAGCGGTATTTAGATTAATTTTTCTTTTTTCTCTTTATATTTATTCAAATATATATCGAAAATCAATTAATACTTATTGATTGATCCAATTATTATTGTACGTTGACTTAATGTTATTATCTCACATAACTTTAAATCCGGTGCACTTGAAGTCCTCTGAGGCAAAAAGCTATATGTACAACGATACAAGGCAAATACATCTGGCTACAAACTCCTAGAAATTGATTGTTCAGATAGTCATTCAACTTGGAATAGTTGGTTATTAAAGTTATTTTGCTTTAGGTAATTAGGTTTAATTGTCATCTTCACCGAATTTTATATTTTTCATTGAAATTTAATAACATGACAAGTTTAATTCTAAGATAAAAATAGTTAAAACACTAATTAAGAATCTGGACCAATTTAGAACCCAACCCAATTCTAAATTGACCCAATACCTGACCCGACTCATTCCTTTCTATTCTTAAAAAATGCACAAGCACTAATATTTTCGTGCACTATCGTCTTCATTTCGTTTGCTGATTTACAACATTTCATATGTTGATTGTTGTTTTGATCAATACTAAGTGAATGTAATGTTATTTTTTATGTGAATTTGAGAAGTGAATGGTACATGGCTTCTCAATTTGCTGTAATTGGTATTGGTTCCATGTAAGTTTATAATTGGAAATTTTACCTCCTCTAGCAAAGGTATACACCCTATTTATTATAAACCAAAATTATTTTAAAATATTATTTTCTATAGCTACCTTTTATCTTTTATGGCAAAATAAATATTTATGATATATACTACCATTTAGGCATGAAATAAGACATGAAATACACTATTTATATTTTCCTCTCTCTTAGACAGCCGAACATACCTATTTTTAAGGTGATTGGCATTACTGTATTCATGAATACATGCGCATACAATTGGACTGCCCTGATTTTAGGCGCTTTTTACTGTTGTAATCATGAATACAGCAGCACGAATATATGTGAATACATGCGCGTACAGCTGGACTGCCCTGATTTTGGCGCTTTTTACTGCTGTATTCATGAATACAACAGCGCAAATACATTTGAATACATGCATGTACAGCTGGACTGCCATGATTTTAGGTGCTTTTTGCTACTTTATTCATGAATACATGGCGCGGATACATGTGCGTACAACTGGACTACCCTGATGTTTTAGCACTTTTTGCTGTTGTATTAATACAACAACGTGAATACAACGAATACACTACCGTAACAATTAAATAATAGCTAGAGGAAGTAACTATATATATAGTAGCTATAGAAAATTAATAGCCACTAAACAATAGTGATTTCTGAAAATACCTCTTTATAATTACTTTATAATTACTTTAATTTTCATGGACTTCTCCTTTATTTTAGTGTCCTTTCCGGGGGAAGCTTTCAAGGCTGACCCACATTTTGTCTTGATCAAGAAGATTTTTTGAATTAATGTATCTGAATCCATTCACTGCATATATTTAACATAAATGTGTTCCAACTTCTATGTATCTTTCAATAGTTATTGTCTTGTATAGTATGATATTCTTTCTAGATTGATATAAACTAAGGATCCACCAAACTATATAGAGAATCAAGTTCTATATTAGTTCCCACAGAATACACGTATACTGCAGTAAGTAAATGACACAATGAAGTTTTACGTGAAAAAATTCCAACTCACGAGATTAAAAACCACGACCTACCCTTGTAGGATTTCAACTTTACTACTGAGCAATCTTCAGATTACAACCTAATGTAACCTAGGAATTAACCTCTTAATCCCTCACTAACTTGTAACAACTCTATTACAAGCCCCTTTGTAATAACTCTTTTACAAAGCTTACAACTCGACTAACTCTAGCCAAGACACAAACACATGGTTTATGATTTTAAAAAGGTTTCCTACATAATGCTTCTAACTAAGCTAAGTAGGAATTAAAAGTAAAGTACTTTAATAAAGGTGTAATACAACTAAGGACATATAATGACTCAATACATGGAACTGGTCCTTCGTTATGTTGTTCTTTGTTCTTGATGCCCTTGAGAATTACTTGCACGATTGACACACACTTGAGAGAATGCTTGATGGATTCTTGAATGTGCAAGTTTGGTATTTTGCCTTCTTCAATGTTAACATTACATAGATGACATCATTTTGAATGATGCGAGCATGTTTGGTACAAGGACATTCCCCATAAAGTTGACTGCTGTACTGTTTGCACTGTTGTGTGTGTAGGCAACAACTTTACAGCTGTTGGGGGGTTGACTGGTATAGTCAGCAAGGGAACTGGTGGCCATCTGTTCCCTTTGTTGTTCCTTTGACTCTTAAGAGTTAAACCACATCCCCAACTTGAGACTTGTAGTTCTTAAGTACTTGAGGATGTGTAACAGGTTCCTTATCTGGTTCATAACATTAAGTTTATTAGATCATCAAAACATAACAAGGATGCATATAACCTATCAGTTTTCCCCCTTTTGATGATGACAAACTTATAATTAAAGTTCCCCTTAAGAACCAGAATGGTATACATATTACCTGTATTCCCCCTGAATCTATTCCCTATCTTGTTCCCCCTCACTTAATTTCCCCCCTTTTGGCATCATAAAAAGATTAGTAGCAAGCAATACGCAAAAATAAGTCTAGCTTGGTTGACTCATGTCACATGTGTGCACACAAACATGACTAAAAATAGAGCAGAAGAGCAAGGCATGTATAGTAAAAGGACGGAATATTCATTAATTTTTGGAAATAAAATAGGGAGCTGTTCCAGATGTTACATAATCATCCGCAAAATAAAACAATAAAAAGGTACCATCCATTAAAAAAACATGTTTATCATAGGGGAACCAAAACAGATAACAGACACTTGAACTTGATACTTGGAAGGGAATGACTTTTAAGGAGCACTGGAAGGGGAAGACCCAGATGAAGAGGCAAGGGTTCTAAGAAGGATTTCCATTCGAGCATTTGCTGACACCTACTCATTGAGAAGCCTCTCCTTCAGGTCCTCAACCTATTTCCTGAGGTCAGCATTTTTCTTTGTTAGATGGGCAACCAATGCGCTTTGGGAACTATTGGAACCAGGTGCCTCCTGAGCCTAACTGAGCTGAACTTCAAGAATGGCATTCCGTGCCTTCAGCTTCCTTATCTCTTCAGTGGCACTATTCTGAGCGTTGATCAACTGAGAAATAGTAGAATTGCTACCAACCCCTCCACTCCTATCAATGCACTCACACTCTTCTAGGGTGGTCTTGGAGCAGGATTTCTTGCGAGTACCCACATTAGCCTTTCCCAAAGGGACTTTGAAGAATTCAAATACTTTAGTAAGGAGGAACCCATAAGGTAGCCCATGATTACCATCCTTGAACTCTCCCACTTTCTTTATGCGCTCTATCATAAGACCAGGCATGTTTATAGTGGTGTAGACATCCAGTGCTTCCATGAACACCAAGTTTGCTCATGACGTGATGGAACGTCTTTTTGCGCATGGGAGTAGAACTTTGTTGACCATTTCAAACAGTAGTTGGTATACTGGAATGAGGGCCTTCTTGTGTACCCGTTCCCTTTGCTATACTGCCTTATCCTTTAAGATGGTATTTCTAAAGTTTGAAGATCAAATTCCCTCAATGGAGGACATTCCGCCAGTAGGCATGACCAAGATGGTTCCTAATACAGTAGTATCCATCACAAAATCAACACAATTCACTTTCATGCAGATGTTATCATCCTCAACTATGAAGAAGTCGACATAGAATCTACGCACCTCTGCCTCATACACTTTGGGGCTGTCACTTGTGAACAAATGTGTCCACTGTTGGAATTCACAGATGTCAGCCAGTTGGCGCATTCCTGACATGTCAAGAATATTAGGGGCAAATGTGCGTACCTATAGAACCTTCTGGTTTCTCAAATTTTCCCTTCCCACATCCTTGGCCACATTCACTTTGGCCTTCTTGGAGGAACCATGTTCCTCATTGGCCCCAGCCTTTCGCTTTATTGATTTTCTCACACTCTTCCCTATGTTTGTAGATTTCTTGGACACCTTCTCAGTAGACTCCTCAGCCACTCTTTCACCAGACTCCTCAACTCTCTCTCACCAGATTTCTCAACTACTTTCTCACAAGATTTCCCCCTCAACATTGCTCAAACCCATCTCACTCACAGATGACTGTTTCTTGGACTTTGGAGCTGGAAGTTTCTTTGAGGACTTACGAACTAAGGAACCAGGTTCCTCATTCACCTCATCATCAATATTAACACCTAGTGTTGGAGGCACTACCTTCTCATTTACAACCTTTCCATCCTTTACCAATCTCCTCTTCTTCTTTTCTTCTTTGTTTTTCCTTTGACTCAAGAGCTTCCTTCTTCTACAACCTAGTAGTAGGTCTCTTAGGAATTGACTCCTAGGGAGTTTCTTTCTACTCCTAGCACTAATGAAGCTCGCAAGAGCCACATTTTCATAGTCTTCTTCACTATCCTCATTCTCCTCCTCAGATAGAGATCTCATTTTAGGTACAACAATTGACAATGGCTCATCATAGAAATGATGAGAGGGAGCGGGATCTGTACTGACCTGGGGTTATTGTGGAGAACCATAGGTTTTATCCCATGTAGAAGCAGAGGGCTCCTCTTGGGTGGAAGGATCATGTCCCTCAGTTGGTTCCCTAGTAGTACTGTCAGGTGACAAAGTTTCAATAGGCACCAGTTCCCTGCCCTCTATGTGTGTACCATTATCTTCCCCCTGAGACCCATTGGTTTTAGACACACCCTCATAACCTCCAACCATACTTCCCTATGCAGCTATTGACAACATATTTTCTATAGCCTCTTGTTCTTGTAACTCTAAAGTAAACTCAAAAGGCATAGGAAGAGCATTACCTGTAGAATCGGCAGCATTCAAATCAAGGCCTGTGTAGTCATTGCCGATTCATCACTGTTACGACCCACACCTTGTTGTATCTCAGAACTTTCTTCCACTAGTAGACTAGAAATTTACTGATTTTCTTCTCCCTCCACTATATCTTCTTCGACCATTTTTTCGGTGAGGCAGAAGGAGAGGTCATAGCCATACACTTCTTGGGAGTTGAAGTTTTATAACTCCTAGAAGAACTAGTACTTGATTGGGTTGGAGACGAGGCAGTGGGGGGTTGTGACTCTAGCTTAGGGTTTGGACTAGATGACATAGGGGTCGTAGACTCTATCACTAGTGATTTAACAGGTGAGGACGCAGTGGGGACGATGCTTGGAACGATTTTGGCTTCGAGATTTTCAGACATGGTGGAATGTAGTGAGAGTTTATGAAAGAATAGGGTATTTGGTTGTTGAAGAAAAAAGGGATTTTTGGCTTGTGATATGAGCAGTTATGAAAGTGACCGTTTTTGGATTTATTTAAAAAGGGTGAGGGACCAGTTAGGACTATCAATTTTTAGGTAAATGAGATGTTTCATAATGGGTGGGACGCGTGGGTTCAAGAAGCAGGAAAGATAGAAACTAACATTTTAATAACGTGGCATCGTATTAGCCGTTAAAAAGTTGTGCATGATAGTATAGAGGAACTACTAACTTGTGTCAAGGGAACCAGGTTCCCTAACAGATTTTGTAATTGTGAGCCTCATCCTTTGACCAAAATGTGATACCAATAGCTACTTGTTTGCTCTGTAATAGTCATACGTGTCTCCCTGCAATGGTATAGATATGAGTTAGACTTTCCCAGCAAACACTTTTTAGCTATTTTACTTGTTCATTTCTTTCATAGCCAATCATCGAGGGACCAGGTCCTTATGTTGATTTCATCAACTCTAGTGCCAAGCGATTCTTTCCAAAGTTCTCTCTACTCAGTGCATTGGTGAAGATATCTGCAATTTGATCTTCTGTGCTGCAATACTTCATGCAGATGAGCCCTTTTTCAACATTGTCTCTGAGGAAGTGATGTCACACATCAATATGATTTGTTCTCTTATGTTGAACTGGATTCTTTGCCATGTTGAGATCATTGGTGTTGTCATATAGTAAGGGCACACAATTAGATAACACACCAAAATCTTCTAGCTGCTGGTGATCCACAACAGTTGAGCACAACAAGATGTCATGTATTTATCTTTTGCAGTTGAAAGAGCCACTGAGTTTTGTTTTCTTGTGCCCCATAAAATTAGACACGAACCTAGAAAATGTGCCATGCCAGAAGTAATTTTCCTATCCACCAGATAACCAGCATAGTTAGCGTTAGTATACCCTATTAAATAAAAATTATCACCTAAGGGATAGTAGAGAACCAGGTTTTGCGTTCCTTTGAGATACCTCAGAATTCTCTTAGCCGCCTTCAAAGGAGACTCCTTTGAATTAGATTGAAACCTGGCATAAAGTCCCACACTGAAAATGATATCTGGTCTGCTTGCTGTACGATACAGACGTGACCCAATGATACCTCTATACATGGTCTCGTTTACAAGAGAACCAGGTTCATCCATGTCCAGGCGAGTGGAAGTGGCAATGGGAGTATCAATGATTTTTGAGCTCTCCATCTCAAATCTCTTTGATATACTTCTGCTGACTTATCATTGTGCCCTTAGGAGTTTGGTTGACTTGTAGACCCAAGAAGATTCAATTCCCCCCCCCCCCATCATGATCATTTCAAATTCACTTGAGTTTTGCAAACTCTTCACACAAAGAATCATTTGTTGCTCCGAGGATGATGTCATCAACATAGACTTGCACAATGAGTAGGTTCCTCCCCTGTTTCTTTAGAAATAAGGTGTTGTCAATTTTTACTCTTGTAAAGCCATTTTCTAGAAGAAATTTGGATAGCCTTTTATACCATACACAAGGAGCCTACTTCAATCCATATAATTTTTGTCAAGCTAAAACACGTGCTCAGGATACTCATGACGCTCGAAACCAGGCGGTTGCTTGACGAAAATTTCTTCTTTCAGAAAGCCATTTAGAAATGCACTTTTGACATCCATTTGAAACAATTTTAATTCTATATGATATACAAAGGCAATGAGGATTCTGATGGCCTCCATTCGAGCAACTGGAGCAAAAGTTTCATCATAGTCAATTCCTTCTTCCTGATTGTAGCCTTGAACTACCAGTTCCTACTGGGTTTTGTTCAGGAGGGACCTGATAATGCACTTGTTCACCAAGTAGCATGCAGTGTTGACTACCTCTACATAGAAACCTTTTGCAACACCACTATCAATCAGAATTGTCCTAGCCATGTCTTCGAGAGTCCTACTTTCCTCTCTACAACACCGGTTTGTTGAGGTGTGAGTTGAAATATTGTGACATACCATTTTCAGCACAAAACTCGTCGAAATTTGCATTATCGAATTCTGTTCCGTGATCAGATCTTGTACTCACAACATTATGGCTCATCTTTACTTGGATCTTCTTCACAAAAGAAGAAAACACTGAAAAAGTCTCATATTTGGTTCTGAGGAACAAGGTCCATGTGAATCTGGAGTAATCCACAATGACGAAAATGTATTTCTTTCCTCCTTTACTTGGCACTCTCATAGGTCCACATAGATCCATATGGAGGAGATCAAGTGGCCTTGATGTGCTTACTTCCTTTTTGGTTTTGAAGAAGGACCTGATCTGCTTTCCTTTTACACATGCCTCACATACCTTGTCATCTTTGAAGCTTGACTTAGCTAGTCCACGAACCAGGTCCTTCTTGACCAACTTGTTCAGCAATGTAAAACTTGCATGGCCCAACCTTCTATGCCACAGTTCGTCATCATCCACATCACTCAAACATGTGACATCTCCATTGTGTAGGGACTTAAAATCAGTGACATTTGCCATCAGGATCACTTCACAAGTCACAAGGTTTGTGGCTGTGTAGATTTTTGACACAAATTTCACCTTGTTGCCTTTGTTGCAGATCTGAAAAACACTCAGTAAGCTGTACTTCAAGCCATTCACGTAATACACATTCTCGATTGAGTGAGTGAGAGACTTTCCAATTCTTCCTACTCCCAGAATGTATCCCTTTTTTCCATTGCCAAAGGGCATACTCCCTCCTTGTAGGGCCTTGAGTGAAAGGAAGTTATTAGTGCTTTCAGTCATATGCTTTGAGCAACCACTATCCATATGCCATCTTTGGCTACTTCATTTCACTACTCCCTGCACAAGAGAATCAAGGATTAGACTTAGGAACCCAAACAAGTTTTGGTCCATTGTAATGAGGAAAAAGGTGAATCAAAGTTCTTTTTGTCCAAGCAGGCACCATACATTTTTTATATGAGGGACCAGGTTCTTTAGCGGTAGTTACTTTTTCAGCAAAAACTTTGTTTTTCTACTAGGACTGGAATATGGATTTACATGTTTCTTTGAAATGTTCAGTGTTACCATAGTGAGTGCAGAGCCAGTTATCAGGTACAGTAACGTACTTGCTATGCAGGTTGTAGGTTTTTTTCTTTTTGGAACACAGCATTGTTCCCCCCCATTATTCTTATACATAGCAGTGATTGCATTAGAGGACTAGGTCCACTTAAGAGATTTTTCTAGGTCATTCTTCACCTTACCTAGATCTTCCTGAAGTTGTTTGTTTATCTCAAGTTCAGCACACATACTATATTTCACTTATTTTAGCTCATTTTCAAGCCTAAGGTGTGCCTCACTTGCAACTTCTTTTCCTTTTGGGTATTTTTATGCCTACTTTCCCTTCTTAGTTCCTCAATTGTTTCCTTTAGGTCTACAACTACTACCAATAGGTCATCTCTCTCATGCTCTATTTTTGCAACTCTCTTAGTCAAGATATTTTTTTCCCTTTTTAAACTCTCAATGGTATTTTTTAGATCAACAACAACCACTACAAGATCATATCTCTCGTGTTCTATTTCTCCTAGTTCCACAGTTAGCACATTTTTATCATTAATGAGACTGTGCTATGCATCAATTAAAATATTAGCCAAGGATATAAGCTTCTTTTGAGAATAGGACTTCATATTTCTTTTAACATCCAGAAAGTTTACCTCATCATCATCGTCATCTTCCTCATCCTCATATGATTTGGCCATTAGAGCAAAGATGGAATCATATTCAGTTGCTTCATTTTCTACTGCCACCATAGAGTTGTCACCTTGATAATCATCTTCTCCGGATTCGCTAGAGGAGTCTACCCGTGCAGCTAAATCTTGTTTCAGAACATTGTCAGCGACATCTTTTCTCTTGAATCTTTTGTTAGGAACCTGGTTCCTTTTGCCTTCTTTGTCTGGGTTGTGCTTGTACTGGTCTTGCTTATGGGGAGGGCAATACTTGATGAAATGTCTTGTCTTCCCGCATTTATGACATATGTCATACCCATCTTGGCTTGTTGGAACTGCCCCTCTTTGGAATACTCCCATTTCTGTGAACCATTTTCTAAAATCTCTTTGTTAGATGGGCCATATCAGCATCCTCACCACTTGAGTCGTTGTTGTCTATCTTGAGGACTAGGTTCTTCTCCCCTTTGGGCTCTCTTCTCTCATTATCCTTCTTCTTCTCCTCCTCCTTCTTCTTCTTCTTCTCCTTCTTTTTCTTCTCCTTCTTCTTCTTCTTCTTCTTCTTCTTCTTCTCCTTCTCCTTCTTCTTCTTCTCCTTCTCCTTCTTCTCCTTCTCCTTCTCCTTCTCCTTCTCCTTCTCCTTCTCCTTCTCCTTCTCCTTCTCCTTCTCCTTCTCCTTCTCCTTCTTCTTCTTCTTCTTCTTCTTCTTCTTCTTCTTCTTCTCATAAGTTTTCAGATTACCAATGAGTTCATCAATGGTCAGCTTCTATAAATCCTTTGCCTCTGTGATGGCGTTTACCTTGCTTTCCTATGAACTATGTAGTACACTAAGTATTTTCCTGAGAAGTTTGTTCCTGGGAATGATTTCTCCGAGAGAGTGAAGCTCATTGATGATAGAAGTGAAGCAAGTGTGCATATCCTGAATGGACTCATCATCCTTCATCTTGAAGAGCTCATACTCAGTTGTTAACATGTCAATCTTCGACTGCTTGACTTGAGTTTTCCCTTCGGGTGCTATTTGGAGAGCTTCCCAGATCTCCTTAGCGGATTGACAAGCTGAGATCCTGTTGTATTCATCTGGTCCAATACCACAAACGAGAATATGTTTTTCTCGACAGCCTTGCAGTCAGCATCGTTGAACTCCTTTCTTGTTTTTTGGAACTGTCACTATTGGCTCACCAATGGTTTTCGTAGGAATGAAGGGGCCATCACAGATAACATCCCACAGTTCTAAATCTTCAGCCGTGATAAAATCATGCATCCTTGTCTTCCACCATCCATAGTATTGGCCGTTGAATCTTGGTGGTCTGTAGGTAGATTGGCCTTCTTCAAAGTTTGGCGGAGCAGCCATGATGATCCTTTCTAGGTGTTATCCTGATAGAAAGAACCTGCTTGATACCAATTGATAGAAACTAAGGGTCCACCAAACTATATAGAGAACCAGGTTATAAGGCCCCAGAAAACTTCACTATGTAATTTAAGGTTTTGTGGTGTCAAGGTATGCTAATACATTGTATTTTCGGAGTTTTGGGTTGAACAATGCATTGGGAGTTGAAAATTTTCGTCACGGTTAGACCAAGCTATAGCTAGGCTGGACCAGGCTTTAGGCTGGCAAGGCCAAGCTAAAGCCAGGCTAGACCAGGCTTTAGGCTGACGAGGCCAGCTAAAGCCAGACAGGAAACCAGGCTAGACCAGGGTTTAGCCTGGCGATGCCAGTCTGTAGCCCGGTCCAAAAATTTTGGACTATCCATTCTTCTATCTTTATAACCCGACCCAACTTCGTTAAATACACACAATGGGTCATTTTTGAGCAAAATTCTGATGTTTTAGAGCGAGAGAGGGAGCCCTAGAGTGAGAAAGTGATCTTCATTAAAGCATTCTTCAATTCTTACACAAATTTTTGAAGAGTAACAAGGAAAACACACTAGATCTTCATCCTTGAGGTAAGATTCTACACCCTAACCCTTAATTTTGAATTTTAGCTAAAGATGGGTATTTATCAAGAAAGTTTGTTTGTATTGGAGTTGTTATTTGTTTGTATTGGAGTTGTTATCTTGCTTGCATATGTTATCAACGGGTGTAGGAGCATTGTTGAGCTAAAAATATTTAAGGATGGGTTGAAGGTTGATGAAATCCTCTATAAAAGAACCTTAAAGACTTAATGCACACCTAGTATTTGATGGAATGCTCAAATGAGCTAAGACTATGAATATCTTTCTAATTTGTGTTCAATTTTATTATATATCGAAATAGATTGGGATTGCTAGGATTTCTGGAACGTCATAGTAATTTAAGGAAAAACTCAAGCAAGGTATGTATGGCTAAAATCCCCTCTTCTTAGAAATTGAACCACTTGATGTCCATGCAATTGGTGTAAGTCCCAAAATTTATTAATATAGAAATTGTTATTCCATATTTGTTTGTGTTGCAAGAATATATGTAAAACATGTATTTCAATGTTTCCATTATGCTATCTTGTCGTTTGAGGATGTGTTAAAGATATGGAATATGTGCTAAAATGCCTAGACTTCCTATTGAGCTTGAATAAAGATTGTTATGCCACAGTATGTGAAGGCCTCTAGTTATCTATGATCTATAATTGCTCCCGTGTGTACTCAATATCTTGAATTGAAAGGCTTGTTTGTTGAAAATGATAATAATATGAAATGTGGGAAAGAACTTGCATTATGAAATACGACCAAGAGCTAAGATATGATATAATGATTGTGGCCACTAGTGCCGATGAATTTATATGTGTGAAAGAAATATGAAATGAGATGATCGATGAAAAATGGTAATGTTTTGGCTAAGACGGCAGGCCAATCGGGCCGTGATCGGACGTCATGCCGCACACATGGTGGAACTGTGATGGAAACTGAAATTGGAAATTGAGACTGGAAATTGAAACTGGAATTATGATTGTGGTGAATGTCTCTAATGGGACGACCTAGCCGATCGGGTCATGACCGGACTCCATATAAAAGTATGGTCGTATTGTGAATGATGAGGAATTGATAATAATGATGTCCCAATTTAAAGCTATGAAAATTACTTGACAACTTATGTGATCCTTAATGTGATGTTGTAGTGTTGTTTAAGGTTTCCATTTATTCCATGATTATTTCTTCTTGTATTATTGTTCTTTCTAATGAGATGATGTTTAATTATACATACTAGTACTATTCGACAGTACTAATGTCCCTTCTGCCGGGGGCGCTACATCTTTAAATGGATGTAGGTGGTTCCATAGCAGATCGTGATGATCGCAGCTAGTGGTGCATCACCATCATCTTCCCAGCAGACTTGGTGAGCCCCATTTCTCCCTGTGGGTCATGTAGTACATCTTTTGTTTGTATGTTTGCCACATTTTGAAGTATAGCCGGGGCCTTATTGCCAGCGTTGTTATAACTCTCTTTTGAATCATTAGAGACTCCGGAGACACTATGTGAATTGTATATGGGTATTGGAAGGGTTAGTAGGTTATGTTGTGTTTTGGACCATTGTTCCTTCAAATTGAAAAGTGTTTGTAATTTTGAAAAACTTACCAATAAGATAATAATTGAATCAATTTGGAAATGTTTATAAAATCTTCCGGTTGTATAATTATTAATAACCTATTTTCTTGATCATAATGAGCGGGTATAAAATGTCTAATAGGCTTGCTCCGTCGGATTCACTCGGTTGAGCGCCGGTCGCGGCTCCCGAGGTCGGGGCGTGACACAGGTTCTCTATTAGTTCCCACGGAACATACGCACACTGCAGTAAGTAAATGACACAATGGAGTTTTACGTGGAAAACTCCCAGCTCACGGGATTAAAAACCACGATCTATCCTTGTAGGATTTCAATTTCACTACTGAGCAAACTTCAGATTAGAACATATTGTAAACTAGAAATTAACCTCTTAATCCTTTACTAACTTGTAACAACTCTATTATAAGCCCCTTTGTAATAACTCTATTACAAAGCTTACAACTCGACTAACTCTAGCCAAGACACAAACACAAGGTTTATGATTTTACAAAGGTTTCCTACACAATGCTTCTAACTAAGCTAAGCAGGAATTACAAGTAAAGTACTTTAACAAAGGTGGAACATAACTAAGGACATGTAATGACTCAATACAAGGAACTAGTCCTTCGTTATGTTGTTTTTTGTTTTTGATGCCCTTGAGAATCACTTGCAGGATTGACACACACTTGAGAGAATGCTTGATGAATTCTTGAATGTGCAAGTGTGATGTTTTGCCTTTGCTTCAATGTTAATATTACATAGGTGACATCACTTGAATGATGCAAGCATGTTTGGTACAAGAGCATTCCCCATAAAGTTGTCTGTTGTACCGTTTGCACTGTTGCGTGTGCATGCATCAACTTTATAGCTGTTGGGGGGTTGACTGGTACAGTCAGTCAGTAAGGACAGGTGGTCATTTGTTCCCTCTGTTGTTCCTTTGACTATGAAGAGTTGAACCACGTCCTGAACTCGAGACTTGTAATTCTTAAGTGCTTGAGGATGTGTAACAGTTTCCTTATCTGATTCTTAACATTAAATTTGTTAGATCATCGAAACATAACAAGGATGCATATAACCTATCACAGATTTAATACTATTATATCAATTGATAGCTGACAAAAGTAAAATCGTAATGCCGAGGTATTCTCAAAAGTTTACCACTAGACATGGAAATAATGAACAAAAATATGAGGGTTTGGGTATTATTTTAGAATAAAAAGGGATGGGTCGGGTAAGGTACTGGTCGGTTTAGAATTGTATTCTAAGTTGGTTCAGGTTCTTAATTAGTATTTTAACTATTTTTTCTTAAGACTAAATTTGTCATGTTAATAAATCTCACCGAAATTAATAAAAAATCCCGCAAAGATAACCATCAAAGCTAATTATGTAAAGTAAAGTCATTTTTGGAAGATAAAAAAGATAAGTGACTTTCAGAAGATAAAAAAAGATAAGTGACTTTGATAATTAATTATCCAAAGTTGAGTGACAATCAACTCCAAATTCCTATACATCACATACCTTGCTTCACTATAATTATTGGGTTGTAAAATATACTACTCCTATTTCACTAGGTGTGACACATTTTTTTTATTTTGTCTCAAAAAGAATATTACTTTTCTAGCTATAGTTAAAATTAATTTAATTTTAAAATTAGGATCTTTATAAAAATAGCCAGTTGAATTCACTTTTTACTTTCTTAGCCTGTATATAAATTATACACTAATTATACATAGTTATACACAAATTATACATAAATTATACACATATTACACATCCATCAGTTCTATTTAGTGTAAGAAGTTGGGTGGACGACTATTTAGATTAATTCTTCTTTAAAATAATTTATAATTACATTAATATTTAAGACTTATTTTAGACCACGAGTTTCAAAAATCTTTTGTTTCTCTCTTAAACGCCTAGCATAATCAATTGGTATCCCATAAATTCAAAATTGGAACAGGAGGAGAGTATAATCACTTCATTTAATGCTTCGGATGAATTTCAGAACATTTAACTGCCAACAAGATTTAAACTTTATTATAACTTCCTATTGTAACTTCTTACTGAAAAGTTACTTGATTTTGTCCACATCAAAGTCAAACAGCTCATTTGCTGGTAGAACCATCAGATGATGCATATATACGGACAACTCGATTTTTACGTGTCCAAACAAAAATCTTGTTTCGTTGGATGACGTCAAGAATGAAATGTTCAAATGTAGAGGGGATGCATGTGGAATGAACCGGCGTCACACGATACTGCTTTATTGAAATTTTTTACGGAATATATATATATTAACATTGTGCAGAAATAATAATAGAAAGAATTAACATCGCTATAAATGTCAATAAAAATAATTGACATTGAAATACCAAATTTGTAAGTTTGGTTAGGTGTTGCTTTGATTTGTTTTTTTGAAAGTGTAAATAGTTAAATTTCCAAACACAATTAAAGTAAGTAATATATTTCATGTGTTATGTGTAATCTGACTGGCAGTACGTATGAGAAAATAAAAGTATTGCTAATGTGTTTGTGTGTAATGGACATACAATACATATGAGAATACTAGGGTTAAACTTTCGAAGTTGAACCGAATACATACTTATTAACCTTCTAAATATTGTACGATACAAAGTTAAATGAAATTCAGTTCACATGATATAAAAAATAATGACAATACATAATTATACATATATTAAACATCCGTCAACTATTTTTAATTTAAGCAATTGGGTGAACATCTATTTAGATTCAATCTTTTAACCTAAATACGCGTCCACTCAACATCTTCAACTAAAATAGTTGACAAATATATAATTTCATATATATATATATATATATATATAGTTAAAGTATAAGAAAAAGAATAAGGACTATACCGTGCTTATATTTTATAATATATGTATAATATTATATATATTTATATAATAATAATAATAATAATAATAATAATAATAATAATCATAATAATAATATATATCTGGGTTATGATTCGGGATTTGTCCGAACCCCGAAAGACTCCGAAGAACATTGTCGGGCAATCAAATACGACCAATACGACCAACAAGAATTTAATTGTTATCAGATATTCCGGGTAAATAGTTTAGCGCCCACTGTGGGGCTAAGGATAATAGTGGTAATTTAATACAAATTTCCATGACACACCCTATTTTACACTTGTTTTTTGAAGTGTCTTTAATTTCAGACCAAAGTCTAAAATGTCGAACTCCCAATATACCCCTCTAAACGTGGATGCTGAGTCCCGTCACCATGGCGAGAACAACAATATTGCACTCAGAAACGAGGTGCCTCCTATCGATCTCAACGGAGTTCTGGCCGCGGACCGATCGACGCTAACTCACATGTGGCCATCAATGCAAATTTGCCTACCGATCCTGAGAACAACATCTGCGGGAGAGTCCGATCAGTTGCCCAAAATATGCACTATGGCGAAGGTGATGGGATCAATTTGCTGGTGACCTTTGAAATGCTACAGGCTCAATAGGCAGCGATAGCCCAGTTGCAGAACCAAAGCTACGCTCCCAGCAAGATTGAGCCCGAGCTATCTCAGGATATCACTTACAAAAATGAGCCGTTCATAGAGAGACCAAGTGAAGTCAAACTCGGGACTAACCCCGAGATCATGAAGATGCTTGAGGAGCTGACGAAATGGGTAGAATCGGGAGAAAAAAAAATCGAAGCCAATGACAAAAAGGTGAAAACCTACAATTCCAGGGTCGACCAAATCCCAGGAGCACCACTAATATTGAATGTCCTGGATTCCAAGAAGTTATTTCAAAAAACCTTTCCCTCTGAGCGCAGCTCCAAAGCCAATCCCAAAGAAGTTGCGCATGCCTGAGATTTCTAAGTACAGTGGAAGAACTGACCCGATGAGCATGCAACCTCCTACACGTGCGCCATCAAAGGGAATGACTTGGAGGATGATAAGATCGAGTCCATCCTGCTGAAAACATTTGGGGGAACTTTGTTAAAAGGAGCCATGATAAGGTATCACAACCTACCCCCTAATTCTATTGACTCGTTTGATATGCTTGTAGACTCCTTCGTGAAAGCACATGCTGGGGCCATCAAGATCGAGACCAGAAAGTCAGACCTTTTCAACATGAAACAGAGAGATAATGAGATGCTCAAAGAATTCGTGTTCCGGTTTCAAATGGAACGGATGAACTTCGGTCGCGGATGATTGAGTCGTTCAGGCCTTCACCCAAGGACTCAATGCTCGAAGCCCATTAGCTTCATATCAGTTGAAGCAAAATCTGATAGAATATCTGGCTGTGACTTGGGCTGACGTACATAATCGGTATCAATAAAAAATTAGGGTCAAAGATGACCAACTTGGTGCCCCTTCAGGGTCCATTTATCCCGTTAGAACCATCGACAGAATCAAGAGAGACATTGATCGTGAACCAAGATCAAACAGGGATCGATATCAACCATACAATGGAGATCGAAGAGGTAGTGGATCTAGGCAAAACCATGTGAGAAGTGAGAGGAAAAGCGATAGAGGTCAAAATAACCAGGGACTCATGAGCAAAAACGGTTTCGACAGACTCATCGGGCCCAAGGAAGCATCGAAGTCATCGGAGTACAACTTTAACGTCGATGCTGCTACCATCGTATCTGCCATCGGATGCGTCAAAGACACCAAATGGCCTTGACCTCTGCAGTCTGATCTAGCCCAAAGGGTCCCTAACCTAATATGTAAATATCATGGCACTCACGGTCACATGACGGAAGACTGTCGATAGTTGAGAGAGGAAGTAGCCCGACTATTCAACAACAGACATCTTCGAGAGTTCCTAGTGATCGAGCCAAAATCCATTTCAGGAACAGGAACTCTAATAAGCAGGTTGAGCAAGAGGAACCTTAGTAAATCATCAACATGATCATCGGCAGGGTCGACATCCCCCAGGGACCGATGTTGAAATGCACCAAAGAATCCATCTGTTACACCCCATGTTTTTGTACATAAAAGTATGTTGTAAGTCAATTGATGTAAGCTCAAAAATGAGATCTTCGTTGAAAGTATATAAAGTAATTTAATGTTGTTATACCCCGCACTTCAGATGTCACTGTCATTATAGGATTATCTAATATAAACTCAAAAAGGACGAAATCCTTTTACAAGGATAAGAAAAGTTTACTGAAGTCTTAAGCAAGTTAAGATGAATATGAGACTTGTTAATCATGATTTAAATGAGTTTAATGTCAAGATATGAATATATATGATGTTTGGATATGAAATATAAAGTTTGGGAAAAATCGGACTTAAGTTGCGGAAAAACCGACTAAGGATTTGCCTTGTAATAAAGCATTTTGAGCAATATATTTTATGTGTTATATGAAGTCCTTTTGGGACATATTATATACCAAAATGAAGGTCTTGGAACCTAGTTTCCAACTGTATAAACCATTTATTTATATGATATCGAGGTAGAGAATTATGAATTTATATAGTAGGGTCGCCAAGTCACATCGCCGCACTTTGGAGAAATTGGCAGTTTTATAGGCCAGTTGCGATGCAGTTTTCTCCCAATCTATTGAGAGTTACATAGAGATATTTTTATGGAATTAAAGCCCTATGTGTCTAGTTTCTAATTATTCAAACCGTTTGTCAATACGATGTCGGATTAGAGAGATACAAGCATCCGAAGTTGCACCGCTCAAGCTGCCAAGCAGACAACTTACCCACCTACTTGGAGAATTGAGACGGTGGGCTTATAAGTTATCTTCTCCCTTGTATGTATCGTAATTATACATAGAAAACTTACACCAAAACACTCTCAATTCTCTCTAAGAGCTGGTCCAAGATCCCAAGAATCAAACTAAAGTGAAATCAACTCAAATCATCATCAAAGTTGTTAAAGACTATAAGAGAATGCTTCTATGATGTTGTGGTGTGATTGAGGGCTATCATGAACTAAGTTTAGATAGGGTTTCGAGTTGTAGATGTTGTCCAAGGTATGTATAACATCTTCTTGATTTTGCCTAAGGCTAATCTTGTGTTGGTTGTGTTGTTTGAGTGAAAAACCATAAGATAGCACTTGAAAAAAATATGAGATATGGTTGTCTCTTTGGTTGGGCTATTTTGTGGCTACATATATGGTTTGTGGTGGCTGAAAATTATGATAAATAATTTGATAATGTTTTGGATGCTGTTGCTAAGCTTTTCTAGGTGTTAATTAAGTTGATTGAAGATGAAGAAAAGATAAAAAACAAGTGATTGATGGTAAAAATTAAGGTGCTAAACGTATGAGGCTGTTTTGGAAGGCATTTTGTGGATGTTTCAAACTAGAAATAATATGGTACATATAAGTATGATGTTCTTAAGGATGTAAACTAATTTATGAAATAAGAGTTGGATTCAATTCATATCTTGTTATGAGTAAAAACGAGCTTTCCGCTCAATATGATTATTAAGATAATCGGAGAAACTCATATTGGATTGCATTGTTGTTGTTTCTATTGTTGGTTATAGTTGTTGTTGTTGGGCTGTTGATGAACCTTAGTAGTCTTTGGGATGTATTAAAAATAGGGGAGGTTTTGTTCGATTTTCCTTACAACTAGCCAAATACGATGGTACAACATTATATGTTAACGACAATATCATTTCACTTGTTGTAGATGCAAGACATTGTGTCAAGCTTGGTTGAGTAATAAGGAAGATATCATGCAGGTATGTTAAGGCTATCCCTTATTTCTTGTTCGCATGATCCAAATGATACAAACGAAACGAGCAAACACACATCTTTCATAAATAACTCTATTCATAGAAGTATTAGAGGTGTATATGCTCTTGAATTCCCATGTGTCTTATTATTACATCTTTTGTTCATGGGTCTCAGAAAAATATGTAAGTTGAAAAAAATTTATTTCATGATATTAATCAGAGGTATAATGGTTTTATGACGTTCCGAGAAGTTTTATTAACGTGCTTCTCATGCATTGAATTCATTTACATGTATATTTACCCATGACTCAGATGGTGTTATATACGTGTATATATGTATATATATGTATATGGGATATGGGAAAAGGTTACGGCGTTATATACACATCACCACCTGATCAGCTGGTATACATTGATGATTTTACCCATAGAGGCTGAGATGATATGATGGGTTATGATGATATGTACGCATATACTTATGCATGATATGACAGTTACATGCACATGCATTATAAATATTTTATGATTCACAGAGGTACTCAGACTTACAGGCTGAGTACTTACTCCATATTCTTTCATGTCTTTTATATACTACTTTTCATTCCTTACATACTCGGTACATTATTTGTACTGACGTCCCTTTTTTTGGGGACACTCCGTTTAATGCCCGCAGGTCCTGAAAGATAGGTTGATAGTTCTCCTAGTAGGCTCAGCTCAACGAAAAGTGTTGGTGCACTCCATGTAAAACCCCAGAAAATTTTGCTTAGTAATTTAAGATTTCGTGGTGCCAAGGTAGGCTAATTATTTAATCTTGCGTGCAAATGAGGATTAATGATATTATGGACATCATTTGGATATGGTAATAAGTGTATAAGTCATATTATAAGTGGTCTGGGGTCTAAGGAGAGGCCTAAGTCTAAGCCAAGTTGGAAAAATTTTACAATAGGCTAAAGTTGTAAGTGAATGCGCACAAGACCTCCCTTTGGACAAGCATATCTCTAGTTATATAAAGTGTTGAGTGATTCATAACCTATAAAATTAAATCCCTTTGAGTCTAGTTCCCAATGCAACAAACCGTTTGTCATTTGGAGGTGTATACAGAAAGTTATGACCATTTTACCGGACATACGTCACCAGCGCGCCCAGGAGCGCGGCCGCGACGAACCGCGGCAAACCAAGGTTTTTCTGCCTGTAAACCGCAGCAGAACACGGAGGAACGCAGTGGAACATGTAAAATATCTAAAATACCCCTGGTCAGTGTAAAAACCAAAGGGGTATTACATTTCCTTCATTTTTTGATCATTCAAGCTCGAATTTTGGGGTTTTCTTCACCCTCTCAAGACCTCCAACCCCTCCCATCTTCAAGGTAAGCAATATTCATTAACTTGGTGTAAAATTCCATTATTCTTACACTAGTATTGATGAAATCTACTCATAAAACACATAGATCTTCAAGAAATTCCTTCAAGAACTCAATGGAGGGTTTTGCAAGATTTCTTCCAAAAAGGTAATCCTACACCCTTAGACTTACATGTATGAATTTATTATGGGTATATGAGTGTGAATTTAGTATTGGGACTCTTGGTGTGGTGATTATAAGCCATAAGTTCCTAATATAAATACATAGTCATTGTAGAGATTGGAAGGTGATTGTTTGATGGAATTTTGTTGGTTGGGTGAAGATGGGTTGTCACACATATGTTGTTGGAAGTTATAAATTGGTTAGGAATGATGGTGGAATGAATTGTTGGTTAATGGTGATAGTTGGGTGAACCAATACTATAGTTATGAGGTGTAAAGATCTATACCTACAAAGTGTTTGATGATATGCCTAAATGGCATAAGTTACGGAATTTATTACTAATATTGGACCTATTAAATGTTGTATTGTAGATTGAGGTTGCTTAAGTGTATTCGATCATTGTAGTATCATTAAGGGCAGATTTGAGGTATGTATGACTAACTTTAACTCTTGTAGAATCCCTTTGTTGTGACAAGCATACGGTATGTGTACATTGTATGAAAATATGTATATTGATTGTCTTAGTTGATTTCCACACCACCGTGTTATATGTGATTGTGAAAAGTGATTTGATGTTCCTACCTTATTATGTGCTAAGCTTGTAAATGCTTGAGGATGACTATATGAGAGTATGTGTTAACGAATGAAAGAACGTTAATGTGTCCAAATGTGGGAATGTGTATAATGGCTAAAACCCTGCGTGGTAAGTAATGAAAGATGGTATTGTGAAATGACGTAAATGAGTCGAACGATTATGACAACACCTTGTACATGAATTACTACTTGGTAACATCTATGGTGTCTTGGGCCCAAATGTATGAATTGTTGATATGAACTTGTGCTTCCTTGAAATGATGATTATTGTGATTAATATGCTTTGAACGTTGTTGGTTAAGTCTCGCGATATAATGGTGTAAGTACATGGCAACAAACCAAGTGTGTGTGTGTGTGTGTGTGTGAATGTGTTCATGTGGTAAGAACTGTGTAACAAATGATGGAAAGAAATCGTAATTGATGCATTTGAAACAACTATGGTAATATCATATGAAAACTCATCCAGTAATGCCTTTTGTTGAGAATTTGGAAGAGTAGTTGCAAGTATTCACAGGAGATTGTAACCATATAAGGGAAATTATTGTAGAAACTTGATTCGTGGGAGGTCTTATGTAAGAGAAAGGTGATAAAGATGTTCCACTAATGATGCAACATGTTAAGGTGATAGTTTATCCCTCTAGGCAACCCAATAATCATGGAAAGAACTATCCGGCACATGGTTTAGAACTTGCGGCGGTAGTTTTTGTATAAAGATTTGGCGACATCATGTGTATGGGGTCCACATTGATGTATTTATGAACCACAAGAGCCTTCAATATATTTTTAAACAAAAGGAGTTGAATCTGAGACATAGAGGAAGACTCTATCACCCGGGAAAGGCCAATGTTGTGGCGGATGCTCTTAGACGGAAATCTATGGGTAGTTAGCTCACTTGGAGATATATCAAAAGCCGTTGGCTATGAAGGTTCACCAGTTGGCTAGTCTAGGAGTTCGTCTTGCGGGTTCTAGTGAAGGGGGAGTAATTGTGTTGAATAAGGCTGAATCGTCGCTTGTAGCGGAGGTTAAAGAAAAGCAATACAACGATCCAATATTGGTACAGTTGAAGGAGGGAATTCATAAACACAATACCACAGCTTTTTCCTTTGGCATGAATGATGGTACTCTACGGTACCAAGACCGCCTATGTGTTACTAATATCAACGGTCTTTGGGAAAGGATCATGGCAGAAGCTCACACATCCAGGTATTCCGTGCACCCCGGTTCTACAAAAATGTATCATGATCTCAAGGAAATTTATTGGTGGAACAACATGAAGAGGGATGTGGCAGATTTTGTAGCAGAATGTCCAAATTGTCAACAAGTGAAGGCCGAACATCAAAGGCCCGGTGGATTGACTCAAAGCATAGAAATTCCAATGTGGAAATGGGAGATGATCAATATGGATTTTGTAGTACGGCTGCCGCGCACACCGCGCAGGTTCGACTCAATTTGGGTGATCGTTGACCGACTCACAAAAATCAGTGCACACAGTATGCTCAGTTGTATATCAAAGAAATAGTCAGGTTGCATGGCACTCCAGTCTCAATCATTTCAGATCGAGGGGCTCAGTTAACGGCCAACTTTTGGAAGAAATTTCAGCAAGGTTTGGGTACGCAGGTAAACCTTAGCACAACTTTTCATCCAGAAACCGATGGGCAAGCAGAGCGGACTATTCAGACGCTTGAAGACATGTTGCGTGCTTGTACTATTGATTTCAAGGGTAGTTGGGATGGCCATTTGCCACTCATAGAATTTGCTTGCAACAATAGCTTCCATGTTAGTATCCAGATGGCACCATTCGAGGCACTGTATGGTAGGAGATACAGGTCTCCTATTGGGTGGTTCGAGGTTGGAGAAGCAGAATTGATAGGGTCGAACCTCGTGTATCAGGCAATGGAGAAAGTCAAGATTATTAAGGAGAGGTTGAAAACTGCTCAGAGTCGCCAAAAGTCTTATTCGGACATTCGTCGCAGAGATTTGGAGTTCAAAGAAGATGATTGGGTATTTTTGAAGGTTTCCCCCATGAAGGGCATCATGCGATTTGGGAAGAAAGGGAAATTAAGTCCGAGGTATATCGGACCGTACAAAATCATTCAGAGGATTGGTTAGGTGGCATACAAGCTCGAGCTGCCACCCGATATGTCGTTGGTACATCCGGTCTTCCATGTGTCTATGTTGAAGAAGGAAGTGGGAGATCCATCCGCTATTGTACCAATTGAAGCTATTGAGGTTAATGAAGAACTATCTTATGAAGAAATTCCAGTTGCCATTCTTGATAGGCAAGTCTGGAAATTGAGAAATAAGGAAATTGCCTTTGTAAAAGTGTTATGGCGGAACCAGCAGGTTGAGGAAGCCACTTGGGAAGCCGAGGAATAAATGAGAAAGAAGTACCCACATTTGTTTGAATAGTTATGTAATAGATTTCATGCATTTGGTTCCTATGAACTCTTATCTTTTGATTTGATCTATGTTAAACTAATCCATTTTGGTATATATGTTGCCTATGCGGCCATGGATGGTGTTGTACAAGTTATGTTATGTCTATGGGACATGTATATGTTGTAAGGATATGTATCTAGGGCCCTCTGACAGGTAGATAGTCCTAGTTACAAAGGAACTCTGGCGAAATTTTCGGAAATTTAAGGAGTTAGCCAAATTCGGGGCTGTTGATATATTTCAGGATGTGAAAAAGCAGAAGTTACATAAGGATGGATAATTAATGAACCTTGATCCTTATTCGAGGATGAATGATCTTAAGCGGGGGAGAATGTAAAGCCCCAGAAAATTTTGCTTAGTAATTTAAGATTTTGTCGTGCCAAGGTAGGTTAATTATTTTATCTTGCGTGCAAATGAGGATTAATGATATTATGGACATCATTTGGATATGGTAGTGTATAAGTCATATTATAAGTGGTTTGGGGTCTAAGGAGAGGCCTAAGTCTAAGCCAAGTTGGAAAAATTTCACAATAGGCTAAAGTTGTAAGTGAATGCGCACAAGACCTCACTTTGGACAAGAATATTTCTAGTTATATAAAGTGTTGAGTGATGAAAAACCTATAAAATTAAATCCCTTTGATTTTAGTTCTCAATGCAACAAACCGTTCGTCATTTGGAGGTGTATACAGAAAGTTATGATCATTTTACTGGACATGCGTCACCAGCACGCCCAGGAGCGCGGCCGCGGCGAACCGCGGCAAACCAAAGTTTTTCTGCCTGTAAACCACGGCGGACCACGGCAGAACGTGGAGGAATGCGGTGGAACATGTAAAATATCTAAAATACCCATGGTCAGTGTAAAAACCGAAGGGGTATTACATTTCCTTCATTTTTTAATCATTCAAGCTCGAAGTTTGGGGTTTTCTTCACCCTCTCAAGACCTCCAACCCCTCCAATCTTCAAGGTAAGAAATCTTCATTAACTTGGTGTAAAATTTCATTATTCTTACACTAGTATTGATGAAATCTACTCATAAAACACATAGATCTTCAAGAAATTCTTTCAAGAACTCAAAGGAGGGTTTTGCAAGATTTCTTCCAAAAAGGTAATCCTACACCCTTAGACTTACATGTATGAATTTATTATGGGTATATGAGTGTGAATTAAGTATTGGGACTCTTGGTGTGGTGATTAAAAGCCATAAGTTCCTAATATAAATACATAGTCATTGTAGAGATTGAAAGGTGATTGTTTGATGGAATTTTGTTGGTTGGTGAAGATGGGTTGTCACACATATGTTGTTGGAAGTTATAAATTAGTTAGGAATGATGGTGGAATGAATTGTTATAATGGTGATAGTTGGGTGAACCAATACTATAGTTATGAGGTGTAAAGATCTATACCTACAAGGTATTTGATGATATGCCTAAATGGCATAAGTTACGGAATTTATTACTAATATTGGCCCTATTGAATGTTGTATTGTAGATTGAGGTTGCTTAAGTGTATTCGATCATTGTAGTATCATTAAGGGAGAATTTGAGGTATGTATGGCTAACTTTAACTCTTGTAGAATCCCCTTGTTGTGACGAGCATACGGTATGTGTTCCTTGTATGAAAATATGTGTATTGATTGTCTTAGTTGATTTCCACACCACCGTGTTATATGTGATTGTGAAAAGTGATTTGATGTGCCTACCTTATTATGTGCTAAGCTTGTAAATGCTTGAGGATGACGATATGGGAGTATCTGTTAACGAATGAAAGAACGTTAATGTGTCCAAATGTGGGAATGTGTATAATGGCTAAAACCCTGCGTGGTAAGTAATGAAAGATGGTATTGTGAAATGACGTAAATTAGTCGAACCATTACGACAACACCTTGTGAATGAATTACTGCTTGGTGACATCGATGATGTCTTGGGCCCAAATGTATGAATTGTTGATATGAACTTATGCTTCCTTGAAATGATGATTCTTCTGATTAATATGCTTTGAACGTTGTTGGTTAAGTCTCGCAATATAATGGTGTAAGTAAATGGCAACAAACCAAGTGTGTGTGTGTGAATGTGTTCATGTGGTAAGAACTATGTAACAAATCATTGAAAGAAATCGTAATTGATGCAATTGAAACAACTGTGGTAATATCATACCTGACTTGTCGCGGGCAATTATCGTTGTGACTTAAATTGTATACGGGCTGTTGCATATGATGGAAATGGTATTGATGTTATGTAAATTCTTTGTGAATTATTGTTGTTGTCGTGTGAAATTTGATTGTCCGGTGGGATTGGGTTGCGCGCCGCAACACGAAGTTATAAGGTGTGGGTTGTGGTGATAAGGGTGTCCGAGGTAATAAGGGTGGAAAAGTGATCGAAATCACTATTGAAATGAAAATATGTGAAAGTTGTGAAACCATTGATGTGATGAAATAATGTTGAAAGGGGAAAAGGAGACATTGTGGAACTTGTTTGGCTTTGGTTGTTCCTTTCATGTGCATTGGAGTGTTGATTCTATTACTGTTTGTTACCTGTGTATTTCTTGATTTTACTTGGGGTAAAGTTTGTTCGTACATACTAGTACAATTCAAATGTACTGACGTCCCTTTTGCCGGGGACGCTACATTCGTGTTATAATTGTAGGTGGTTCTATAGCAGGTACTCTAATCCACCAACAGTAGCACTCCTTCACTTTCCATCAGCTGTATTGGTGAGCCCCTTTTTCCTCTCGGGACCCTGCGTGGCTCATGCCGCTTTTCCTCCCGAAAATCTTATTTTGATATTTGCATAAGGTATAGCCAGAGCCTTGTTACCGACAAGTATTGTAACACTCTTTTGTATCCCTAGAGGCTCCGTAGACAGGAAATGTGGGTTATGTACTTATGTATTTTGTATTTGGGCAATGTAACTTGTAAACCATGCTAAGTAACCATATATATTATGTAAATATCATAAGAATGTGTTTAAATCATAAATGGCTATTTCACTTGGTTATCGGATAATGAAAACACGGGGTAACACGTGGGATAGGAAAGGCACCCAGGTTCGCTTGACTGGGGCTACCCAGTCGAGTGCCGGTCGCACCCCTCGGTTTTGGGGAGTGACACTCCACTTGCTCTAGAGTTGCCTTTTTGATCAGTATGATTTGGACATGTATTGACTGGTATGGTGGGGCCCTATCCCGACCTTTATGATGTTTTTGTACTCTTAGAGGGTTGTAGACAGATGTCAAGTATATAGATACTTGTATGGCCTTGTCGTCCTATGTTTTGAGTTTACAAATGATTATGTCAACCTTATAGGCCCGTATGTCACATGCATAAGTTTCTATAGCATGTTGCATCATCCTATGTCTAGTATTCCCTTATGTTTTATTCTGATTATCTCATGACGACCCTTTTGGTTCATTTACCAATGATAGTACAATAAAAAAATATGTTACGTTGGTACTCGGTTGAGTAAGGTACCGGGTGCCCGTCGTGGCCCTTCGGTTTGGGTCGTGACAAAAGTGATATCAGAGCAGTTCTGTCCTAGGAAGTGTACAAGCCGTGTCAAGTAGAGTCTTGTTTATGGGTGTGTTATGCACCACACTTATAAGCAGGAGGCTACAAGGCATTTACGACTGTCACTCATTCTTTCTACTCTAGATCGTGTGGTAGAGCTCAGTGTAAGAATTCAAACTCCTAATTTCTATTTTATTCGTAATACAACGATATCTATATTCAGAAAGACAAGTTATAAGATATTGAAGGTGGATGCAAAAGAGTTGAGTCAGAGGAACTCGATTTTGCATCCTGCTTATGATGAGTAAATGTGATGTCTTCAGCAGATCATGTGTGTACTAAGATGTCTAAGCTTCTTGATAATGAGACCTAAGGCAAGTATATCTATCCACTCGTATGGTAAAAAGGAATAAAAGAATCGGAAGGTAGACACAAGTTTCAGTAACTAAAAGAAGCAAGGTGAATAAGGGTACGAGGTACCTAGTTAATGAAGATTAACAATATTTACAATTCTAGAAGATAAATGTATGCATTTTGAGTTACTTTCAACAGTAACGGAGATATATACAACTAGCCACACCCATCTCAATTATGCCCTATGGGAGCTGGCAAATATAGTTTAAGAGAATGATGGGATATCAGGATTAAGTTGGGGTTAGAGTAACCCAAAATTGTGGATAGATTGTTAGCATTAGTTGATATTTCCGAAGGATAGTGCAAATGTGGTTATAGATATCATTGTGAGACACCCATATGGTGAACTCTAGAATAGTATAATCAGATATGAATACTAGAATATTTAGAAACTTCAGAAGATAGTCAGTGGATCCTAGAAGGGACAAATATTTACCTTAGTATGACTCCATCCCCGAGTAAAAAAAGATAGGGAGAATGTTAGGCATTCCGAAGAGCCAGTGAGATGAAGTAAGGGGAGCTAAAAGTGAAAGAATGTTTTGTTGAATTTTTTAGAATAAATTGATAGACAAAAATATTAGCCCGAGAATAAAAAGAGAGTGAATGAAGCATTATGAATAAGATGTGATAAATGGATGATAATGGTTAATCAAATATGACACAGTGACAAAGTCTATAGTCGGTGAAGGAAAAGACAAGATGTGACTATCCTTGAGGAAATAAAAGAGTATAAGCCATAAAGTCATATCCCCATTTCAGAAAAAATGAGTTGGTGATTCCAACGTGATTACTAGAAGGAAAAGCTAGACCCCAGAATAATAAAAATCAGTTTGGGCTAGTGAACAAGATAAGTTGAACATGAATTAGGGACCGAATGATTCGATAATAGTTGGCATCAAGAGAATTTCAGAGATTACATTCCGGCGATAACAAAATGGACAACAGAAAAATAACCTTTCAAGGTCATTCAGGAAGATGCTTCCTTAAAGCGAGCACTGTAAGCAAAGTTATGCTTAAGGGACTAAGTATGCAAGTTACAGTAGGTGTCACCCTTGTGAGTAAGGAATTCAATTATCCTTGGTTCAGAAGGGTTACCGAAAGGTGAGTAAGAGTCCATGAAGATGTGAAAAGAATCCAAAGATTAAGATGTAACGATGGAATAGTAAAGAAAGAATACGGTAAAAAGGTGAAAGGAATGAGATTGAATCTATTCAGATCCTACAGATAAGATACGACTCCAGAACATTATGCAAGCATAACGCCGAGGAGAGGCAGTAAGGGTTCTAGCACAAGATGTTATTGATAGATAAGTGCAAATGAACACTTGATACATAAGGAGCCAGTGCGAGAGGTAAGTTAAGACTAGTTGAGGAAATAAGGAAGTAGGCTTCAACTTAAGCATAGTGACATAAATAAGATATGGTCTTGTAACAACATTATCACAACAAGATTGTATGCACTCTATAAGAAAGTGGAACCTATGGTGGCTAATGAATGGCAAGAATAAAAAAAATTCAAAAGGTGATATTCAAAATCATATGGGTTGCATGGAATTCCAACATACGAGGGCACTAAGATGAGCCAAGTATTAATGCAACAAGTGGCAGAACGACCCAGAAAAGCTATTACTTACATTTAAAGACAACTGAGAAGGCATGAAAGGAAATCTATGATGCTACCAAGTAAAGGAAGGTTTTAAGTAGTATGAATCGATATGTGTAGGTCGCAAGCTAAAGTATCCTATAGCGACAAGGTTTTAGGTAGATAGGAGTAAAGATGTGAAATGGTGAGTGAGAAGGTGACGAGAACAGGTAAGGCCTTGAGATTAAGCCCATCAAAACAAGAGAGCTGGTGGTTTCCATAAGCTATAGAAAGCTCGGTACAATCTGAATGAACTCAGAGGAGTCTAAGAATATGAGCAATTAAAAGAGATGAAATGATGCCCTGGTAGTATAATAATGTAACTGTGATAAATAAGAGGATGCCGTTTGGGCCTTCGATTGGGTAATGATTTAAAGAAAAGGGATTTTATGGATGGCATGGTATTAGAATACCACCATATTATGAATGACGTTGGGATGATATGAAGTACGGTTATTGAAGTATAGTATCACCCCTAGGTGGATCTAGAAAATCACTTCAGATGTTCCTCAATGAGACGTGAACCCTAGTGACAATGTATTACGTCAGAGGCGATGATTGGAGCTAGTGAAAGACTATGATGTTGATATTTTATACAGTCCAAGGAAGGCAAATGTAGTAGTCGACACCCCACCTGTAGTTCTATGGGTTGCCTATCATATTTACAGCCAGAGAAGAGTGATATAGCTTGTGAGATTCATCAGCTAGCTAATCTTGGAATTTGATTACTAGATTCAGGTGGTACTGGAGTTACTATTTAGGAAATGGCAACATCATCTTTAGTAACTGAAGTGAAAGAATCCCAATATGAAGATCCTATTCTAGATCATTACAGAGATACAACCCCTCAAAAGGAGAAGATACCATTTGATATTACAGGAGATGGAGTCCGCAGATAGCGGGGTCG